>NC_141873.1:35473365-36095088 GCF_056163025.1 Triticum urartu | reverse complement strand
AAGCCGCTGGAGATCGTGGCGACAAGGTGCTTGCCCAATTACTTCCCGTTGGCCCTGAAACCCAATGTCATGTCTTGGTTGATGCACTTGCCGGAGGATTCCATTTCTTCTTGGTCAGATCTGTGCCACGAGTTCATTGGTGCCTTCACTGGAGGCCACCAAGCTCATGGCCAGGCGAGTGATTTGCATATCATTCCCCAGAAGGAAGGAGAAAACCTGCGCAAGTACATACAGAGGTTCAGCCGAGTGCAGTACAACATCCCAGATGTTCATCCTACCACCGTGATCAGCGCATTCCATCAGAATGTGCGTAACCACAAGATGCGTGAAGATCTGGCAATGAACAAGGTCAAGGACGTGGCCGAACTTTACGTTCTGGCTGATAGATGCGCCCGGGCTGAAGAGGGAAGGAAGTACCCGGCGAAGACGCTGGTGCAGAAACCTACTCTACCAACGAAGATACCGCCTCCCGGACGAAGAAGGGCCGGCGTCGCAATAGGAAATGCAAGGACAAGACTATGCTTGCCGTTGAGGGATCCGGCTACACCAGCGCTGCCAAGAAGGCCAAGGCAGACGACCCCGGCAAGAAGATTGCCGGGTGCGCCGCTTGCCGGTCCTTGGGCGGCTGCCGACAAGCCAGAGGGCTCCGACAAGCAGTACTGCAAGATCCACCGCACCAAGGGCCACGACCTCCAGAACTGCCGACAAGTTGAGCTGCTTGCTGAAAAGCAAAAAGCCGAATATGAGAGGCGGGACAAGGAGAAGGGTCGAGATGGTGGCGAAGGATCTGGCAAGAGGCGTGGCGGCCAAGGAGGTCGCCCCGGCAAGGATAACCAGCAAGAGAGGCCTGCTCGGGGCCGCGACAAGAAGAAGAAAGACGATGATCGTGACAAGGATGACGAGTCCTGTGAGCATGAGTTCCAGAAGGCTGCAGAAGCCATGTGCGTCAATGGTGGCGCCTCGTTGCACACTTCTCACCGCCAGCTCAAGCAGTGGGCGCGTGAGATTACAGCAGCAGAGCCATCGTTCAACCCTCAGAAGCCACTGAAGTGGTCCAGCACGCCCCTCATCTTTGACACCGAGGACCACCCTGACCGCACTACTACAGTCGGGTGTTTGCCGTTGTTGGTCTCACCAACGATACGCAACCTCAAGGTGAATAAGATGCTGGTTGACGGCGGGGCCGGCCTGAACTTGATCTCGCCCGTCATGATCAAAAGGCTGCAAATTCCTGATGGAGACCTTGAGGAAACGGGTACGTTTCAAGGGGTCAGTCCGGGAAGGAGCCAGCCAAAGGGGAAGGTCACATTTCCCATGATGTTTGGAGGTGAGTTGAACTATAGGACGGAGAAGATCGTCTTTGATGTGGCCAAGATCCCCTTGCCCTACAACGGGATCCTCGGCCGCCCGGCACTAGCCAAGTTCATGGCGGCGGCGCACTACGCCTACAATACGCTGAAGATGCCTGGGCCGATGACCATCATCACTGTCCCCTCCGACAAGAAGGATGCGCTGATCTGCGCTGACCAACTCTATCGAGAAGTAGTTGCAACAGCTGCCACCAAGGCACTTGCTCCTATCGTTGAGGCCTCGGGAGGGAAGAAGAAGACCGGCAAGACCTCTCGCACCCACTCCGGCAAGCGCACCTCTTCGGAGTGCTGTGCTACCGTCGAGGACGTGCCCGAGAGCTCTACCGGCAAGAGTAAGAAATCCAGAGATGCACCACCAGAGATCAAGAGGGTGTTCGTCAAGGAGGATGGCACGGGAGGGGCTTTCACCATAAGCTCCACCCTCGACAGCAAACAGGAAAGCGCGCTCGTCACTTTTCTGCGGGCGAATGTCGATGTGTTTGCGTGGCAAGCATCCGACATCCCCGGCGCTCCCAGGGAAGTGATTGACCACCACCTTGTTGTCTGTCCCCATGCGCGACCCGTCAAGCAGAAGGTCAGGAAGCAAACTTTGGAACGACAGGAGTTCATCACAGAGGAGATCAGGAAATTGGAAGCGGAAGGTTTGGTGAGAGGAGTGCTCCATCCGACGTGGTTGGCCAATCCGATGGTGGTGCGCAAGGCAAATGGGAAGTGGAGGCTGTGTAGTGACTACACGGATGTCAATAAGGCTTTTCCTAAGGACCCCTTCCCATTGACGCGCATCGACCAGATTGTTGACTCCATGGACGGGTGTGATCTGTTGTCATTCCTCGACGCCTACTGCTACCACAAGATCTTCATGGCAATAGAAGATGAAGAGAAGACAACCTTTATCACCCCATGTGGTATGTATTGCTTTTTACGGATGCCTTCCGGGTTGAAGAGTGCTGGCTCGACATTCGCAAGGGCGGTCCAGATTGGTTTTGAGCCCCAACTACATAGAAATATGGAAGCATATATGGATTACATAGTCGTCAAAACCAAGGACAAGGCGACCCTTATACAAGACCTTGGAGAGACGTTTGCCAACCTACACAAGATCAACTTCAAGCAGAACCCTAAGAAGTGTGTCTTTGGCGTCCCATCAGGAAAACTTCTCAGGTTCTTTGTGTGACATCGTGGGATCGAGGCAAATCCAGACAAGATCAAGGCCATTGAGCAGATTGAGGCACCCAAGCGGATCAAGGATGTGCGCCGACTCACTGGCTGCGTTGCCGCCATGAGCAGGTTCATCTCCAAATCCGCTGAACATGCCCTTCCCTTTTTCAAAATCTTGAAGAAGGCAGGCCCAATGGAGTGGACCCCAGAGGCCGAGGCAGTGTTGCAGGATCTGAAGAAATACCTTTCCTGTATGCCAATACTGGTTGCGCCTAAACCACACGAGCCGTTGCTGCTTTATCTTGCGGCAACGAATCAAGTAGTCAACGCCGCACTAGTGGCGCAGAGGGAGGTCGACGAAGAGGCAGTGGCCACGGCAGGACCGGCGGATGGCAAGTCAGAGATTCCCCCGGCAGGGCCTGGTACCAGGAAGGCAAGGCCCCCGGCAGAGTCCGGCGCCATTGGGGCAGGGCCCGCGCAACCAAGTGAAGTGGTGCAGAAGAAGATGATGCAGCACCCGGTTTACTTTGTCAGCTCCCTCTTGCAGGGGGCCATCAAGGTACTCCTGTGTGCAGAAATTGCTCTTCGGTCTTCTTATGGCCTCGAGGAAGCTGTGTCATTACTTCCAAGCTCACAAGATTACTATCGTCACCCGCCTCCCATTGCAATGGATACTGCACAACCCAGATGCAACAGGAAGGATTGTGGAGTGGGCCTTGGAGTTGTCAAGCTTTGGGTTGAAGTTTGAAAGTACTTCAACAATCCAGAGCAGAGTCTTGGCAGAGTTCATTGCAGAATGGATCTCAACGCCCGACGAGGAAATCCAAGAGACCGCTCTCCCCGACAAGGAAGCAAGTCGCGACTGGATCATGTACTTTGACGGGGCTTTCTCGCTACAAGGCGCCGGTGCCGGTGTGCTGCTTGTCGCACCCACCGAAGAGCACCTCAAGTATGTGATCCAGATGCACTTTCCCAGGGGGATGTCCACAAACAACATTGTTGAGTATGAGGGGCTGCTCGCCAGTCTCAGGATCACGGCAGACCTCGGGGTGAAGAAGCTCATCGTCAGGGGTGATTCGCAGCTTGTCGTCAGGCAGGTCAACGAAGATTACTAGAGTCCGTTGATGGAGGCCTACATAGAAGAGGTGAGGAAGATGGAGGAGCGCTTCGATGGTATTCAAGCGGAGCACGTTCCCCGAGCAGAGAATGACAAAGCTGCTTACCTGTCAAAGCGCGCTGCATTTAAGCTACCTATGGAACAAGGTACCTTTCTGCTTTGGTTAACTCAACCATCTGTTGAACCGTCAACGGAGCGGAACAAGCGAAGGAAATCGGCCCCCGGCAAGTATTTTACCGCCGAGCCCCCAGGGCCGCCAGCAAGTATTTTCCCGCCGAGCCCCCAGGGGCCGCCGGCAAAGGGTGTTGCCACAGATTCCGAGCCTACCAAGGGGCAGCTGGCTCCGGCAGGGCGCCAAGCCCTGGTCATAGAGATGGCTGCCCCCATGGCGGAAGAGATGCCTTTGGTCCGTGCCGTCGAGCCCCAGGCTCCGGCACGGGCACAACATATCGTCTGTTTCCTCCAGACAAGGGAACTTCCTGAGGAGCAGGAGGAAGCAGAAAAAGTAGCCCATTGGTCTGCCTAGTACCAGTTCGTCGATGACGTCTTGTACAGAAAAAGACCAAACGGTGTGAAATTGAAGTGCATCCCCCGGGAGGAAGGACTAGAGCTGTTGGCAGCGATACATGGAGGCATATGTGGCTCTCACATAGGGTCGAGGGCCCTTGCCGGCAAGGCATTTCGGCAAGGCTTCTTCTGGCCCACCGCCCTCTGGGATGCGGCGGCACTAGTAACCATGTGTGAAGTGTGCCAGTTCCATTCAAAGAAGCTTCATCAACAAGCTCAAGCCCTTCAAACAATTCCTCTCTCCTGGCCATTTTTGGTCTGGGGGCTCGACATACTGGGCCCCTTCCCCCGTGCTGTCGGGGGCTTTGAGTACTTGTACGTTGCAATCGACAAGTTCACAAAGTGGCCAGAGGTGGAAGCAGTGAGGAAGGTGACAACACAGTCAGCCGCCAAGTTCTTCAAGGGACTAGTCTACCGTTTTGGTGTGCCAAACAGAGTCATCACCAACAATGGCACGCAGTTCACAAGCCACGCCTTCATGCAATACACCCGAGACCTCGGCAGCAAGGTCTGTTTTGCTTCTATGGCACACCCACGGAGCAACGGCCAGGCGGACAGGGCAAATGCTGAAGTACTGCGAGGCCTGAGAACAACGACTTTTGACAAGCTGCACAAAAGCGGAAGGCGCTGGATTGATGAGTTGCCGGCGGTTCTTTGGTCAATCAGAACGACGCCAAATCGAGCCACCAGCGAGACACCCTTTGCCCTGGTATACGGGGCAGAAGCAGTTCTCCCCACGGAACTCATATACGGGTCACCTCGAGTGCTCGCTTATGACGAGCTTGAGCAAGAGCGATTGCAGCAAGATGACGCAACACTCCTTGAGGAAGATCGTCTTCAGGCGGCTGTGAGAGCAGCACGCTGCCAGCAAGGCTTGTGCCGCTACCATAGCCGCAAGGTTCATGCCCGAAGCATTGAGGAAGGCGACCTTGTTCTTCGGCGCGTTTAGTCGGCCAAGAATTCCAACAAGTTGATGCCAAAGTGGGAAGGCCCTTATTGGGTAATACGAGTCACCAGGCTCGGCGCAGTTCGCCTGGAGACCAAAGATGATGTCCCAGTAAGCAATTCCTGGAACATCGAACATCTTCGCAAGTTTTACCCATAAGGCGCGGTTGCCGGGCCTCCCAGCGAACCACCTTTTGTACGAGCCTTGCCGGCAAGGCATGTAACCCTCTGTACAAAGTCAGGTGTAGACCCTGAGCATAAATAAACGAAGCGCTAGTGCCCTAAGTTATAGCATGCATGCTAGGTTAAGTCTCTCCCTCGGTTAGGGTTGGTAGTGCTTAGCGGCGAATACCCCCTAGCCTAGAGGTCGAGTGTGCGTCTTTCTGTTCTCTTTGGTTCACAGGGCACGTGGACAATTCTGCTGAGCCGCTCAGGAAAAAGAGAACGAACCGGCTCTCCGGCCCCGGCAAGCCAAGACTGCCGGGGGCTGAAGATACAAGGATCCAACCACGGCGAGCCAAGGTTGCCGGGGGCTACGGATCCAGATAAGTCTTTCACCCCCCTGTTATGCATTTCCGTATAGAAGTGGGACATGTGAAACCTCATTTATATTCTTAAAACCACCGTGCTCCCCCTTTCTCGTACCCAAGAGCTACCTCCTGGGTCGGAATTTGGTAGTAGTCGCGGTGGCAAGGAGATGAACGAGGGGCCAAACTCTACTTCGCCCTGCCTCCGCCAAGAGCACGAGAATGGTCGAACGAAGTGGGGAGACGGCAAGGCATGTTGCCGGGCGACAATGTTTATCTTAAAAATAACAAGGATTCATCCTTGGCATGGGCCTCGCTCACGCACAAAGAACCCGGTGTCGGTGTACTAGAGTACGGGTACCCTAGTATCCCGAACTTGTGCACGGGCAGTCGCAGCATCCCGCGGCAAGGCTTGCCGGGTGACCGCCAAGATCCTCCGTGGTTCCTTTGGAGCCATTCAAGAACAAAGTGTCCAAGTCAAGAAGACAAAACCCCGGCAAGAGGAGCTTGCCGGGAAGGCCAACCAAGGCATACCAAGAAAACTTGCCGCGACGCGCCACGCGTCCCGGCGAGGCCCGGTGAGCGACAAGCTCCCGAACACGACAAGACGACGACCGCGGCAAGGAGCAAACCCCCACTTCGTGCCCGCGCTCCAGCACACCCGCCAATGTGTCGCTCTAGGACCCTCCCAAGCACACGTGGCAGGAGGCCGTGCAGCTAGGGGTGCGCGGCGGCAAGCAGGCGCTGACAAGATAACCATCATGGCAAACGGTGGCGTCCCTAGCGGTCCCTTTCGGTACTGTTTAGGCGACACAGACGGGCAATTAATGCCCTTGTCCCCTGCCGCCAGGGTTAGGTACGATACACTGTAACAGGTAGCTGTGCCTACCACAGCACCTTTCCATTTTTGCCCTTTACCTCCGTTGCCACCTGTCGGTAACACCTTGAGCATATAAAAGGAGGCCCGTGTGCAACGAAAGAGGGGGAGCCAGTTCGAACACTCACGCTCGGTCTTGCTAGCCGCTGGTGTGTACTGTAGCACTCCGCGCTCCCGAGCAAGAAATCAATACAAAACCACAAAGCAGGAGTAGGATTTTACGCATCCGTGCGGCCCGAACCTGGGTAAATCGCTCGTGTGCTTCGCCTCGATCTGCTCTTTGCACGACCTTCGCCCCCGCCGAACCAAAAGGGACCCGGTCCGCCGGTCCCATAGGTGCCCGTGGATCAGCACCCCGGCATCTTTGGCGCGCCAGGTTTCGACTTCTCCGCGTTAAGCTCCGACGAGGAAGAAGAAGAAGAGTAAGCTTCTCTTGTTGTACTTGCATTTCTTCAACTCTTGCTGTATTACAGTGTATCGTACCTAACCCTGGCGGCAGGGGACAAGGGCATTAATTGCCCGTCTGTGTCGCCTAAACAGTACCGAAAGGGACCGCTAGGGACGCCACCGTTTGCCACGATGGTTATCTTGTCAGCGCCTGCTTGCCACCGCGCACCCCTAGCTGCACGGCCTCCTGCCACGTGTGCTTGGGAGGGTCCTAGAGCGACACGTTGGCGGGTGTGCTGGAGCGCGGGCACGAAGTGGGGGTTTCCCACGGCAAGCTCCTTGCCGCGGTCGTCGTCTTGTCGTGTTCGGGAGCTTGTCGCTCACCGGGCCTCGCCGGGACGCATGGCGCGTCGCGGCAAGTTTTCTTGGTATGCCTTGGTTGGCCTTCCCGGCAAGCTCCTCTTGCCGGGGTTTTGTCTTCTTGACTTGGACACTTTGTTCTTGAATGGCTCCAAAGGACCCACGGAGGATCTTGGCGGTCACCCGGCAAGCCTTGCCGCGGGATGCTGCGACTGCCCGTGCACAAGTTCGGGATACTAGGGTACCCCTACTCTAGTACACCGACAGGAGCCCCCGGGCCTGGGCCATACACGGTGCCGAGCGCTGTTGGGCCAGGCCCAAAACAGGGCACGGGCACGCGCGGCCTAGGTTACGCCGTATCTCACTCCGTATCCACCGCGCCCTCCCCGAACGGCACGCGTCAAACGCGGCGTCGTGGGTGACGTGGGCGGCGTGCGCGGGGCTAAGCCCCGCGAGCATGCGTCGGGCCATGATGAAGGGGACGATTCACACCCTCCTCCCTAAACGGAGGTAGGCGTGGGGCGTGGTGCATTTACTGGACGGGGCCGGTGCGCGGTTTTCGAGGCGTCCACTCCCCGCGATCACGGGGTGGGGTGAGGCCGCCTCATCCGTCGCCTCGGTTCTGCATCCCCGCCACGCGGCTCCCATGCGCTTGGGGTCGCGGACGGTGGAAGCGGGAAACTAGGCCGTCGCGAGCAGAGGCAGCAGGTCGGCCTGGACTCCCTACTCTTCCCGTGCCTTAATTCGCTGAGCGGGGCCGCCGAGCCCCCACCTCGCTCCTTTATAAAGAGCGGGAGGGGAGCACAGAATCCCGCACTCTCTCATCTCCTGCTTTCTTCAGCTTCTGCTCCCCTTTCTCTCATTCGCCATGGAGAAAGGGAACCCTGGCCCTTCATCGGTGGCGGCGAGGGTCGCCGCCAGACAGCGCACCCCTCCCTCTCCCGCGCCCGTGGTGGCAGAGCCATCCATAAGGGGAAGAGGGAGGGGGCGAGGTCATGGACGAGGTCGAGGCGCTCGGGGAAGAGGCGGACGGGGCGGCGCGCCAGCTTCGCCTCCGCCGGCGGTTCCTCTCCCCACGACGGTCCATATAGGGGACGACCCTTGCGAGTTCTTCGTCAGGCTGCGCCGGGCGCCTCGTCGTCGCCTCCGGCTTCCAGCTCCGTTTGCGAGCGCGATGGAGTTGGACCCGCCCGAGACACTGAGACTACACATGAGGGGCTGTGGGATCAGCGGCACGCGAGTCCGCGTTGTATTCCCAGCCCCTAATGTGATGTATCTTGATCGAGGGTGGAAGACGTTCGCTCGTATCCACAGCCTGATGGAGGGGTTTACCCTCCATTTTAAGTTGATGGAGGGCAATCTCCTCTCCGTCAAGGTTTTCGGGTGCTTTGGCACACGGGCGAAGTGCTGCGTGGACAGCTCCTACGATAGTGAAGGCTCCCCCTCGAGCGAGAGTGACGAGGAGGAGAGCGACAGCGACGATGAGGGTAGCGGGCGGCGGGATGGCGGGTCCGACTAGGTGTCGGGCGCCGCTTCGTGTGGCACCGGTGACCCCATCATCCGTGTCGCCGGCTCCTTGAACTCCCCGGGGTCGTCTCCTGGTGTCTTCTGGCACCCGTAGCTCGCCTAGGTGCCCCTTTTGCCCTTTTCGCCTCCTTGACCTACCCCTTGAAGAGAGGGACAGGAAAGGGATTACGGGCATCTTATCTTTTTAATTTGTAAGCCTTCGGGCCTTAGCTGCATCTAAAACTTGTAATCCTCTCTTTCATGTTTTTCATCCTCTATGGACTGTACCTGAGTGGGATGTTTTTTAATGAAAAGGGGATGCTTGTCGGGTTATTTGTCTCGCGGGTTGAACCCACGCCAAGGAGCAAATCCTTGGTATCCCTTGGACAGACATTTCACCTCCCGGCAACAGGCCCTGCCGCCTTCCCACGTCGCTCGACCTTTCTCACGCCTTTGACGGAGGCGGGAACGAGGTGGGTGCGGCCTCCTCGTTTCATCCCTTTGCTGCCGCGACTACGAGCCCCAGGGCCTAGAGTTGAGGGAGCACGGCAGTTTTCGGGAAGAAACGTGGTTTCGCATTCCCCAGTCCATAAGAGGATGCATGATGAGGGACGAAAGACTTATCTGATATCGCAGCCCCCGGCAACTCTGGCTTGCCGTGGATGAATCTTGGTACTCGCAGCCCCCAGCAACACTGGCTTGCCGGGGCCCAGGTGCCGGCGCGCCGTTCTTCTCCTTTTCGTCCTCAAGCGGTCTGGCCAGGATATGCGAGCCCTGCGAACGAAAGAAAAGCAAAGGGACGGACACTCGACCTCTAAGCTAGGGGTTAGCCGCTGTTAGGCACTATCAACCCTAACCAAGGACGAGACTCGACCTAGCATGCATGCTATAACCCCGGGGTGCCAGCACTCCATTTACTTGTGCTCAGGCATGCTATAACTCCGCTGTTGCATGTAATCCTTTGTACAAAGCCAGGCGCAGGCCTGAGCACAAGTAAATGGAGCGCTGGCACCCCGGGGTTATAGCATGCATGCTAGGTCGAGTCTCGTCCTTGGTTAGGGTTGATAGTGCCTAACAGCGGCTAACCCCTAGCTTAGAGGTCGAGTGTCCGTCCCTTTGCTTTTCTTTCGTTCGCAGGGCTCGCATATCCTGGCCAGACCGCTTGAGGACGAAAAGGAGAAGAAGGGCGCGCTGGCACCTGGGCCCCGGCAAGCCAGTGTTGCTGGGGGCTGCGAGTACCAAGATTCATCCACGGCAAGCCAGAGTTGCCGGGGGCTGCGATATCAGATAAGTCTTTCGTCCCTCATCATGCATCCTCTTATGGACTGGGGAATGCGAAACCGCGTTTCTTCCCGAAAACTGTCGTGCTCCCTCAACTCTAGGCCCTGGGGCTCGTTCCCGGGGCCAAGTTTGGTCGTAGTCGCGGCAGCAAAGGGATGAAACGAGGAGGCCGCACCCACCTCGTTCCCGCCTCCGTCAAAGGCGTGAGAAAGGTCGAGCGACGTGGGAAGGCGGCAGGGCCTGTTGTCGGGAGGTGAAATGTCTGTCTGAGGGATACCAAGGATTTGCTCCTTGGCGTGGGTTCAACCCGCGAGACAAATAACCCGGCAAGCATCCCCTTTTCATTAAAAAACATCCCACTCAGGTACAGTCCATAGAGGATGAAAAACATGAAAGAGAGGATTACAAGTTTTAGATGCAGCTAAGGCCCGAAGTACGAGGGCGTGGTGCCCTCGACAGCGTGCTGACGTCCTTGTCGCCAGCCCTCTCAAAGATGCCGGGGTGCCGATCCACGGGCACCTATGGGACCGGCGGACCGGGTCCCTTTCGGTTCGGCGGGGGCGGAGGTCGTGCAAAGAGCAGATCGAGGCGAAGCACGCGAGCGATTTACCCAGGTTCGGGCCGCACGGATGCGTAAAATCCTACTCCTGCTTTGTGGTTTTGTATTGATTTCTTGCTCGGGAGCGCGGAGTGCTACAGTACACACCAGCGGCTAGCAAGACCGAGCGTGAGTGTTCGAACTGGCTCCCCCTCTTTCGTTGCACACGGGCCTCCTTTTATATGCTCAAGGGGTTACCGACAGGTGGCAACGGAGGTAAAGGGCAAAAATGGAAAGGTGCTGTGGTAGGCACAGCTACCTGTTACAGTGTATCCTACCTAACCCTGGCGGCAGGGGACAAGGGCATTAATTGCCCGTCTGTGTCGCCTAAACAGTATCGAAAGGGACCGCTAGGGACGCCACCGTTTGCCACGATGGTTATCTTGTCAGCGCCTGCTTGCCACCGCGCACCCCTAGCTGCACGGCCTCCTGCCACGTGTGCTTGGGAGGGTCCTAGAGCGACACGTTGGCGGGTGTGCTGGAGCGCGGGCATGAAGTGGGGGTTTCCCGCGGCAAGCTCCTTGCCGCGGTCGTCGTCTTGTCGTGTTCGGGAGCTTGTCGCTCACCGGGCCTCGCCGGGACGCGTGGCGCGTCGCGGCAAGTTTTCTTGGTATGCCTTGGTTGGCCTTCCCGGCAAGCTCCTCTTGCCGGGGTTTTGTCTTCTTGACTTGGACACTTTGTTCTTGAATGGCTCCAAAGGAACCACGGAGGATCTTGGCGGTCACCCGGCAAGCCTTGCCGCGGGATGCTGCGACTGCCCGTGCACAAGTTCGGGATACTAGGGTACCCCTACTCTAGTACACCGACACCCGGCAAGCACCCTTTTTCATTAAAAACATCCCATACAGGTACAGTTCATACGGAATTAAAAACATGAGCAAGGGGATAACATGTCTTAAAATTAACAAGTGCCTGCAGACTTACAAACTAAAAAAGGAGAGATAAGATGCTCGTAATCCCTTTATTGTCCCTCTCCTCAGAAGGTGAAACAAGAGGGCAGGAGGGCAAAAAGAGCGCCTAGGCAAGGTGCGAAGAGCAGAAGGCACCAAGAGAACATCTTGGTGCCAGGAAAGGAGTTGGAAGATGAGGCAGTGGGCCGACAATACACGATGAAGGCATCGGTGCCAGCGTACTCCGATTTGACGGCCGTCACCCTCCTTCTTCGCCTTGTTCGACCCTCCTACGCTAGCCGCCCAAGGAGACAGTGGGGAGCATCTCCATGGAGAGCTTGGCGAGGATGGCCCTCGGTAAGGCGTGTGGCCGAGGGAGCGGCGGCGCGGTCAGTCGAAGTCGGCATCCTGCCGCTCGACTCCCTTGTCGTCGCTGTCGCTGTCCTCCTCGTCACTCCCGCTCAAGGAGGAATCTTCATCATCGGAGGAGCTCTCAACGCAGCACTTCAAGCGAGTTCCGAGATCTCCAAAGACCTTGACGGAAAGCAGGTTGCCCTCCGTTAACTTTAAGTAGAGGACAAGCCCCGCCGTCAAGCTGTGGTTGCATGTGAACGTCTTCCATCCGCGGCGGAGGTACATGACGTGAAGAGCGGGAAAGTCGACGTCGACCCGAGTGCCGCTGTTCCCGCAACCCTTCATGTGCAACCAGAGGGTCTGGAGTGGATCGAGCTCCATCTCCCGAGTAAATGCGGTAGGGAGACGCGGTGGCCGGCGCAGCCTGATGAAGAACTCACGGGGTTGGTCCCGGACATGGCGCTCCGTCGGGGGAGGCGTCGCGGGCGGAGGCGAGGCCGATGCGCCACCCCATCCTCCTCTCCCCCGAGCGCCACGATGACCTCGGCCTCGCCCCCTCCCCCTTCCTCTCATGGCTGGTTCCGCCGCCACGAGCTCTTGGGGAGGAGGAATGCGCTGACGAGCAGCAACCCTCGCCGCCAGCGTCGAAGGGCCAGCGTCTCCTCTCGCCATGGAGGATATAAGAAAGAAGCGGAGGTGGAAGGATACGGATGATGGAAGAATGTGGAATGCCGCCCCCTCCCCTTCTTATAAAGGGGCGGAGTCGGGGCTCGGCCGCCCCACTCGACCAATCCAGTCATCGCGGGCACAGGCAACCAGGAACGGCCCGCTGCCCCAATCAGCGATGGCCCGGTTTCCCGCCTCCGCTTCCTGCCACCTGCATGAGGGACACATGGCGAGCGAGCGGCCTTGAAGGGACATGCGAAGCGGCCGCTCCCCACCCCGTGATCGTGGGGAGCGGGCGGCTTGAAGACCATGACCCGAGTCCACCCAAGTAAATGGGTCGTGCCTCTACGCCTCCCTCCTTTTATGGGGAAGGCGCAAGCCGCCTCTTTACCATGATGTGACGCATGCATGCAGGAACCGCCCCACGCATGACCCCCATATCACGCACGACCCTCCACGTCGCATGTTCAATGCGGGTCATGGGGAAGCGCATCGGACGGGAAGTTACTACGGTAAAATCCGCCCCACCTTCCCACGCACCATTCTAGGCCTATCCCAACAATGCATCGCGCTTATGTGTGGCCCAGGCCCGGGGGCTCCTGTCGGTGTACAAAAGCAGGGGCTCTCCTTTTGACCCCTTGACTTGTGCACGGGCAGTCAGAGCCACGCGCCGTGGCCACACTTAGCAGGGCAGAGGAGGGAAGCCGGAGAGAAGCCGAAGCACAAGACAACCAAGGCGACGCCAAGACCGGAAGCGCAGGAGGGCGAGGTGGACTCCCTCGGCAAGATGCTTGCTGAGGCGGGCCCCTGCAGCCCCGGCAAGAGCCTTGCCGGGGCAACTTGCCCAACACCAGCAGAGCGAGCCACCCTTGAGCCCACAAGCTCCGACCCAAACAACTACGTTGGAACCAAGGCTTGGGAGTCGCCTCTATGGTGGCGTGCAAATCTTTGTGAAGATCATAAACACAAGATCAGATGAGGATTAGAAGACGGCGACCCTCGGCAGGATCCTAGCCGAGGAAATCCAGAAGACCCCCGGCAAGACCCTTGCCGGGGATGACAACAACGCCACGGCAAGACCCTTGATGGGCTCCCGGCAAGATCGTTGCTGAGGGCAACAGCAGGGCCACTGCCAGGCCCGCACCAGCCAAGACTCCGCCACCGTTCGCATGCAGCTGCCAGCCGAACCAGCTGGGCAGGCACCTGCATGGCAACATGCAGCTTCAAGGCCAAGTCAGCAAGCACCTGCGTGGCGGCATGGAGATCTTCATGAAAGCCCTACCACCGCGCCACCTCAGCTGCCTGCCTGCCTACATGGCGCAGCATGCATCGCTGGTCTAGGTGCGTGTCGAAGCGACGCAAAGCGGTGATGGACGGGACGGGCCTTGTTCCCGTCCCTGATAAAGCTAATGGACACCTACGTAGCGCATTTAATGTGCTTTGTCCCGTAATGCCGTGCGATAAGCTCGCGCACTGTAGGCCTTTACACCTCCTGTGTGCCACTGTGGCAGCCCCTTTTTCCTATAAATGGAGGCCCGAGGCGACCAGGAGAGGGATTTGGCTTTTTGGGATGACACAACCACCGTAGCTAATTCAAAAAGCTCAAGAACACTCAATACATCCACCAAAGCAGGACTAGGGTTTTACGCATCCTCGCGGCCTGAACCTTGGTAAACGACCCGTGTGCTTGCTCGTAAACCTTCTCTTCTCACGACCCCGCGCCCGCCGACCGTAGAAGGGATCCCAGTGATCCCGTAGGTGTCGTTCTCACCGACACACCCCAACACGGCGCTCTTCCGCCACTACTTCTTCCCTCGGATCCATTGTGTCACCTGGATCCTGAGGTCCAAGGGGACATATCCAAAGGGCGCTCAGAAGGAAAGGTGGGAGGGGTGGCGGGGCCGGTGGTGCTGGATTGAAGAGGAAGATCCACAAGAGTTCTGCCGGGTGCGCCGGGCGCCGCCGGTTCACGGAAACGACTAGAGCAGCGTCGACGGCGATGACGCGAAGCTCACGGTCGCCACCACCAGAATTCTTCGCCTCATCGAGTCCAGGCTCACCCTTCAGATGATCGGGGCGGATTTCATCCGTCGCTGAATCGCTTTGCTGCATAACAAGGGGAGGCCGGCCTGGCTCTTCATGAACGTGGCGGACATCATGCGACTCCGCCCTAGCCTCGACCCACAACTTCACCATGTTGGTGCACGATCACTTCTGCCAGCGGCTCTTTCAGCTCGATGTGGACCATGACGGCAAGGCCGAGAGGTCCGGCAAGGCTGCGAAGGCCGGCAAGGTCATCAAGGGGCCCTTGTTTGGGTTGCCGGTGGGGGTAGTCCCGCTAAGCAATAACTCGCATCGAAGCAACATCATCGCCATGATGCCAGAGTTCAACGTGCACGGCCTCGTCCCGAATTGGGGCAAGCCGCCGGAGGATCAAGTGTGGGAGATTTTTGATACCCTAGAGAAGAAGTACATCCGCGAGGAGCCGCGGCTCGTCCAGGACACCACCCAGGCGGAGCTGGACTACATCGCCGCCAGGGAGGCCGGCAGTGCCGGCAGCGTGGAGGACAAAGCCGCGGCGGCCACAGAAGAGAAGGATCTCGCCCAGTGGGCGAAGTCTTCTGGGGAGGCCAGCAACGCCGGCACCAGGGCTCCTCTTATTGGAGATGACGACGATGAGCCGTCCGAAGAGGAGGCTGAAGCTGTTGAGCCCCCAGTAGCGGGGAAATGGCGAGTCCTGCGACGGGCCACCTCTAGTGAGCGGGTTCGGCCGGCAGGGCCATGCTACCCCGGCAAGCCCAGGAGACGTCCGTGCGCCAAACGAGGGCCACAACGGCGAAGAAGTTGGTGAAGGCCGCGGTGGCGAAGAAGAAAGCATCGGTTTCTTCTTCGTCTAAGCGTTCCCCAACTCCACCTGCTTCCCCTCCTCCGGCAGGTGATGACATGGAGGTCTTCTTCGACCTCGGGTCTCTTAGCCCGAGGAGGAAGAGGAAGGCAGCGGAATAAGAAACGGAGGACGAGTAAGTGCTTCAACTCTTGTCCTCTCCGTCCCTCCGGGCCGTATCTCTTTTCTTGACTTGGCTTCATCTTGGCAGGGATACGGAGACACTAGCCTAGAGGGTGAAGAGGGCCAGGTCTTCGGCGGGCGGCCAGCCCCCGACGGGCACCTCTAAGGCGCCACTAGTGGTGGTGAGCATCCCGGACAGCAGCCCTCGGCACAGCCCCCAGTGTAAGCTCATCACCTGCCCCTCGTCAACATGTGTCGTGGGTACGATTCTTGGTACTGACCTTGTCGTGATCGCAGGAGGGGACAACAGCAAGAGGAGCCACTGAGGGCTACCCCCAACACGCCGCCTCCGTCAACCACACCGCCCCGAGGGGCGTCCCCGGCAAGGGCGCCAAGCACCGAGCCCATGCACACGGAGGAGGAGGAGGAGAACTTGGGGCCGGCGACTCCACATTGGCGCCAAATGTTGGCAAGGAAGGGCCTACTTCTTCCCAGCCTGGCACGGGTACATCATTTGCCTCTCATCCCTGCCCTTTCTTCTTTTTTTATGAATCTTGGCCTTGGCTTCACTACACCCCTCCCCCCCTTCCGATATCCAGATCCTCTCCTGGCGGACCGGGAGGACTTGGACACCATCATCGAGGATGTCGCCAAGGACGCTGCCGAGGACGCCGCCAAGGGGCCTGCCGGGGAGCCCGGCAAGGCTACTGCCGAAGAGGCCGGCTAGGGGCCTATCGGGAAGGCCGGCGAGCCCGTTGCCGAGGAGGAGGTGGCTGATGACCAGCCTTCCTCCTCTGCTGCCTCTGGCTCCGGCAAGTACCTGAGGGTGAGAGACGACCTTTTCGTCCACCTTCCATGGGCGTCAAGTTCCAGGGTACCCGTCGAGGGAGAGGTGTTCGACGAGGAGCTGCCCGCCGCCGCCGGGCTCGAGGTCGTCGACGAGGCAAGCACCGGCGGTGACAGTTCTCAGGAGGAGCGGCCTCTCCAGGCCAAGGGCGCAAGCTTTCGGAAGCTCCATTCGCTCCATCGCGCCTGCCTGGACAAGGCCAAGTCCAGGATGGCAACGGTGGGCAAGGCGGAGGCGGACCTCAAGGGACGCATCGCCGAGGCACAGACTTGGTACCGCCAAGCCTGTGAGAAGCTGAAGGCCGCCCAGGGCGAGCTAGCCAGGCGCGAGATGGACCTCACCATGGAGCAGCCCGACGTCGAGAAGGCCCAGGAGACGACGAAGAACATGGCCGCCGCAGCCAAGGCCGATCGAGCCCAGCATCAGGCCGCGCTGAACTCCCAAGAGGAGGACCTTGCCGCGCGTGAGGAGAAGCTAGCCGCAACACTTCGCGGCAAGGACAAGGAGGTGGAAAAGCTTGTCATGTAGCGGACCCAGGAGCTGGAGCAGAGGGACAAGGAGGCACTCGATGCCTAGGCTCCGGTTCACGCCGATAAGGTGAAGGAGCTGGAGGTGGAGCGAGACGGGCTCAAGGATCAGATCCTGAAGCTGTCCAAGGAGAGGGACACGCTCAACGGTGCCCTGGTTGAGGCACAGGGTGCAGTCCTTGACAAGGCCGGGTAGCTCTCTGAAGCCAATAACTCCATCAAGGACCTCAAGCTGAAGTTGGAGGGTCTCAAGGGGATGTTGTTGGAGGGCAAGGCCCAGGAGGAGGCCCTGGCCAAGGACCCGGAGACCGAGAAGCAGCTGCGGAAGAATGAAGCCACCAACCACGAGGATTTTGTGGAAGGCGAGAACCACTGGATCGGGCGCCTCGAAGGCATCGCCAGCAGGATCACCACGCAGCTGGCTACCATGGGGATGCCAAATGTGAGGTATACCCCGGAGCGCAACGCGATTCCCAACGCCAAGCTGACCATCTTCTTCGAGGGCGTCCTCGGGGCCCTGGAGCAGCTCCACTCCAACTGGGCGGCCTCCTTGGCCAAGGAGTCCCGGAGGCTTTACCAGGGTGCCATGACCGAGGTTCTCACCAAGATGGCGCACTAGAACCCCAACCTCGACTTCGACACTGCGATGGACAACTTGCGGACGGGTGTGGACCTCGCGGTGCTCAAGGAGCGTATCAAGCGCATCATCAGCCGCATCGATGAAATCGAGAGGATAGAGGGCCAGCGCCGAGATTAGGCACCCCATCTCCCACAGCTGTTGCAGGTTCATGACTAAGACATTTTTTATCTTTAGTTAGAACCGCAGCAACAATTGATGTAATATAACTCTGCAGCACTTCTGGTATGATGCATGTTATCTTCCTGTTCGGTCTTCCCTTTGTATGTTTACCCTATGTTAAACGGGTAGGCTTTTCGGCGCGTAAACCCAAGGCGGCACCTTGAGGACGGATCCCCAATGGCCTGCTGGGTGTGCTTGCTACAGAGCGAACCACCTTACCGCTCTCAACGCGGCCGCTCGAACTGTCGAGCTTGACTCGAGTCAGAATCAAGAGTGTTGCCAATTGCGGAAGGCTACCCTGCCACTCTCGACGCGTCCGCTCGATCTGCTGAGCGGACTCAAAACAGAACAAGGGCATTGCCAATTGCGGAAGGGCCCCTTTGCGTGTAGGCTTTCATACATAGGGCAGGACCTTCGAGGACAATAACCTCATATATAAAAAGGAAATTGCTTAAGGTTTTGTATGACTTAGCTTTCCTGTCACAGCACCGGCGTCTTTCACGCTTGCAAGCGGCGTCGTCCTCTTGGCCGTCTTCTTCTCTGGAAGCCGTGGCCACGGGACTGCTAAGCCGGCTGCTAAACCATATTCTCACAACTGCAGCCCCCTACTTGGCACGCCAAAGATGTCAGTGGGAACGACACCTATGGGATCATTGGGATCCCTTCTACTGTCGGTGGGCGCGGGGTCGTGAGAAGAGCAGGTTTAGAAGCTAGCACACGGATCGTTTACCCAGGTTCGGCCCGCGAGGATGCGTAAAACTCTAGTCCTGCTTTGGTGGATGTATTAAGTGTTCTTAAGCTTTCTGAACTAGCTACGGTGGCCGCGCCGTTCCAAAAAGCCGAATCCCTCTTCTGGTCGCCTCGGGCCTCCTTTTATAAAAAAGGGGTTGCCACAGTGGCACACAGGAGGTGGAAAGGCCTAAAGTGCGCGAGCTTATCGCACGGCATTACGGGACAAAGCGCATTAAATGTGCTACGTAGGTGTCCATTAGCTTTATCGGGGACGGGAACGAGGCATGTCCCGTCCGTCACCGCTCCGCCTCGCTTCGACACGCGCCCAGGCTAGCGATGCATGCAGCGCCATGTAGGCAGGCAAGCAGCTGAGGTGGCGCGGTGGTAGGGCCTTCATGAAGATTTTTGTACACAGTTTATTGAGACCATCCATGCATTTCTGCTAAACCTCAGCATGCGTCTCCCTATTGCCGCCAAGCTGCATTGTTTGGATGTTTTATTAGTGTCGCGTTGATGAGCGTTTTGGTAGACATCCAATTGTCTTTCCCGTTGCAACGCATGGGCATATGTGCTAGTTTTATGTTCAAAGTTAGATTTCTAAATATGGTCTTGCTTTACTCAGGGAGTATTGGAACTAGAGTAATATGTTCAATGGTTCAACTTTTGAGAGGAAGCCGCCGCCCTCCGCTCGCATACACACACCCTATCTAGATCTGCTCTGCCCTCCTGGACCAACCAGAGGAAGCCTGGGGTTTTTCTTCATGCTTCGTCTCACTCAGTGGATCTATACTGCTCATCGTTCCTCAGGAGAGTTCGCGTCTCGAAGCCATTCCGCAGCAAGTTGTGGTGACGCACATTTTCCCTCAATCGGCAACGGCTGAGCTGGCATCGCCATGGTTGGTGACAGCCCTGCCATCGCTTCCACCTCACCCCAAAGGGCACGAGCTCTTCGCGGAGTATAGCCCAGTCGCAAGCCTTGGTCAGATACCGGCGTGGTCCATGGTGATCGTTCCAGAACCGAAGCCGAAGACTACCGCGCCGGGCGTCGTGCATTCGGGTTCGGCAACAAACAAGTGCCATAAGCGATGGTCTGACTTTGTGGGCCAATCGCCCAAGGCTCACTCGTCATCGGCCTTGTAGTCTGGGTCGGGTTTGGCGACGAACAGACTCCAACAGCGGTCGCCGAGTTGGTCCGCGTAAGCTCGATGAGCCTGCGGGATCAGATCTACTTCCGCGATCAGGTGCGGAGGGTGCGCATCACCTTTGACTCGCTCCACCTGCTGCTGAAAGAAGAGGTGCCATGCACCGATATGTGCGCCACGAAACTCATGGCTCCAAGGCCTGTGGCTCAATCGCGACCGCCGCATCGTGGGGGCGATCCCTGGTATATCTGTGGGGGATGCCTTTTTCTTCCGCATGGAGCTATGCGATGCGTGCTAGGCCTTAATAAACAAAAAACATAAGGACCTTTTCATATAAACGCCGCGACAGTGAACCCGACGTAAGCAATGGGTGCTTTATTAGTAGGTTATAAGATAACGACCTTCTCGGTGAGCTCGATATCCTTGCGAAGGGCGAACCTCTTGATGAGCGTGGAGGCAGAGATGGTCGTCAGAGCAAGTACAATAAGGTACTACAAGTACAATAAGGTACAGTCAGCAGACTCTAAGGAGTAAAATAATATTTCTATACTTAGTTGGAGGAGAGAGGATATGAGAGAGAATGTAAGTGGGCTCTCATGCAAGAGCCAACTACAACACATGCTCCTAGACACTATGTGAGAGTGAAAGATAGGCCATGTATTAATAAAATAGCACATACTTAGCTAATTGTTATACATGTTGACTATAAAGTTGGCTATAAATAACATGGCACTCTTATAGCCAACAATTGGCTATACTATTAACCGTGCTTTCATGGGCGTCACATTCATACCGTCCATCACGATGTACTCCGTCACCTTCACGTACCCGCCATCCACGGACGGCATCTTGGGTTGCAGGAGGTCTGACTTGCAAACGTGGGCTGCTGGTAGGATGTGGTGAAGCGGTCCACACTCTCGTACAGGCGGCCGATGCTGTCCTGCATGCCGCCGTTGGAGATGAGCTTAACGGCACAGCCCAGTGGGACGGCGAGGAGGTCGAAGATATAGTCTACGAACACCTTGCCGACCTCAGAGAAGAGCACTTTGTTGGACTTGGTATCCACCAGCAGCTTCACGGAGAGCTCAGGGCTCGAAGCCATGGTTTCGGCTTGGAGACGAGATGGGGAGATGCCTTGAATGGTGTCAGTTCACACTAGAGTAGATGTTGTGCAGTGGTGCCATGTATTTATTTATAGGAGGGGGTTGAGGAGGGAGATGCCATGTATTTATTTATAGGAGGGGATTGAGGAGGGAGATGCTGATGGAAAAGTTGTTTCTGAATTTGTTACTACCTCCTTTCTGATTTATAGGACTTATTTCAAAACTATCATTTTTTTCATTTTATAAGTCTCATTTCTATGGCTTCCCATTACACACTCGGATATCGAGGTGCGTTATCAAAGGATTAAATGAAAACCCATCAATGCATGTAAAAGCTTTTAGTTATTTTGGTCACGCATGCATGCATTGTAATTAATTCATTGTAGAACACAATGGTTTGAGCAAATGAGTGCATTAATTGATTACTTTTGCTAACTAACAAAACTATTCCACCACTCATCATTTATCTTGGTTGGTGAAATTTTTGAGTTGAGCCCTATAAAACTACCTACAGTGGGAGTAATATAGGTAGTAACATCACACATATCTAGATAAAATAGATGATGTGGCAAGCAATAAATAAAGAGATAAAAATGGTAACATAACTAGTTACTAGTAAGATAATAACATCACACATATCAAGGCAAGATGAGTCTATAGCCTAATGAATGAAGTGTTGCGTGTTACCACACATATGTTACTCTCCACTATAAAGATAATAACATAGACCAGTAACATAGGCATAGTAACATATGCATGTTACTAGTCTATGTTACTATTCATTGTGGCTAGTCTAATAAGGAGGGAGTACTTCAGTAACCAGCGAGGCATAGAGTAGTTGTCAATCATGCATGCAGCAATCAATTCACGCGTGTGGAAAGGGAAGGGTGAAGCTGTGCTGAGACGTTAAACCAGCGCGAGATTAGAGGAGAACCGGCCTAGGGAATTGAAGAGAAAAGTTAGTTTTCAAAAAAATCTAGAGAAAATATTTTCACCTCTTTCATATGAATGAACGGAAGTAGTGGACTGGTTTATAATGCTTATTTCGTTTGTCTCAAGTTAAATTTGTTATCGAGCAAATTATTAGCATCTACCACTTTATATAAATACAATATAGAAATATTCTTTATCTTAAATCTAGGGGAAGTGATATTGATTTGATAACGTGGATGTTGATATTTTTCTTGATAAACTCGGTCAAATGATAAATATTTGACTTGAGACAAACCAAGTGAGCCTGTATCGGTCCGGAGGGAGTATATTTCTTTGTGCAGTATTGGGTGTGCTTTGGACCTTAATTTGGTGTTTGTCAACATGACACAGAGAAGTGTAGAGATATCAGCCATATCTACTCATGTACATGTGGTAGTTGTGTTGCTATGAGCCGCATTTCATATGGCAACTACAAAAATGTGGCACCAGTCCTCGATTAGTTAAATGTCAACATAAGATTTGTATGTGAAAAGAGAACAATAAGAATGTCTTCATAAAATCCAGCAAAGCAAGCGCGTACAAGCTTGACCTTGCCAAAGCATGCAATCAGGTGGATTGGTAAAATTTGGAATGTGCTCTTCGGAAGCTTGGCTATCTCAAAACAATGAAGAAATCAGTGTGGTTTGTTGTCTGTATGAATTGTGAGACCCTGGACTAGTTCAAGCCGACAAGGGGCCTCCAGCAAGGGGAACCCTTTGAGCCCATATCTGTTCATCTTAGTTGATCACGACCTCTCGTGCATCCATGAAAACTAGACAACAATTGGTGGACTCATGCCAATCAACATTGCCAAAGCCTGGGAGTATGCCACTTAGTGTTTGCTGACGACAATAGCCAGGATCAGGCCAGGTCTCAGACAAGGCTTGGGCTGAACATGCTACATTAGCAAACAGTGTCAAGAGTGCTACAGTCAGTGAGGAGATTCGACGCCACAACCCTGGCAGCCGCTCGGGCAACCTGGGGCCTAGCTACGCCATCGACAGCGTCTTGTTCTTCCTAAGTTCATCTTGTTCAGTGAAGCTTTTCTAGCTAATACCCAAGGCTAGATTAATAAAGTAGATCCTATGCGGCTATGCGTGACAAATTCTGGTTTTGAAAACAGATGCCTAGGGCTCTCTACATGCATCAGAGGCAGAATGAAAGATGGCCATTCCTGGGAAACGATGGAGCGAGAGAGATTCTCTAAGAGACTAGCGAACTAGGCCGAGAAGTATTTTTCTCATGTTGAAAATGATATATTTGTCAAGTCGGTGGTGCAATGCAAGCCCTTTCCCTATGCACTATAGGGTGTTACAAATACTAGGGGATAGCCTGCGCATTGCTTCGGGAACCATGGTAAAAACCAATGCAAACATTGGGGTTATAAAACATTGCCTATCTAAGAAATTTTCTCAGTTTGTTTAAAACGTTTGTTAGTATAAGTGCACTACAAGCCTTGCTGCACTATATACTTACCAAGGGAGATGTGATGTCGGTTGAAAAGATAGCCGCAGTTAACAGCTCGGGCCTAATATTTGGCATGGACTTCAACAATTTGCAATGTTCTTTTCCATGTTGATTGTTGCTATGGACCGCCCATGCTATTGATAAAGAACAATCTCAGGAATTAGGTCTCTGCTATTATTGCCGAAATTAAGAGGTGCATTAAGGAATTGTCAAGCTTTGTGTACCTTCTAATAGTAACATGATGGACGCGTGAGGTTGAGTGATACTAATGCTATTTAATTATGGGTGGTGTATATTCAATTATAATTTTTTTTGTTGACAAGTGATTTGCTCTTTAAGAAGACACCAAGACCGCCGAGAAGTAAAGAAGTGAAAGAGAGTTTGTATTTGTAGTTGTATTATGAAAAAGAGATGCCACCATTCTTAACACATATTTTCAAATTAAAAGAATAATTGATCCATGTGCCTATTTTATTATTATTCCGTGATAACGCACGGACATTTGACTTCTGCCCATAGCAACGCACGGGCATTCTCCTAGTTAATATAGATACACTAGTAGAAAACAGGGCTTTGGTTCGGCCAGAAAAGAGCATTAGTACCGGTTGCATTACGAACTGGGAATAATGTGAGCATTAGTCCCGGTTCGAGCGGCTAGGGCACCGTACAGGCATTACTCCCAGTTCAAATGGGACCTTTAGTCCCGGTTGGTGCCACGAACCGGGACTAAAGGGTGCGATGCCCATTAGTATCGGTTCGTGCTAAAGGTCTAACCTTTAGTATCGGTTGGTGCCACGAACCCCCCTCCCCCGTGTATCGCCTTTTCAGTTTTGTAAAAAGCAAAAGAAAATGATAAAAACTTCAAAAGTTAAAATCCTTTGAGATATAGTTATGTTACTACATCTACTAGTTAGGAAAATTTAAAAACTTAAATTTGGACAGGTTTTGCAAAAAGTGTAGGGAAAATGTAAAACGGCTATAACTTTTGCATACGATGTCAGAAAAAAACGTATAATATATCAAAATGTTCAGCACGAAAATCCGCATCTGATTTTGACAGCCTATGGCCTGTTTGCAAATTTATAGAATTCTCAAATTCCAAAAGGAAAAAAGTTATGCTCAAACTTCAGTTTTTTTTTAATTTTCGTTAAATCTGGTCAAACTACTTATTCAAGAAGTATTATTGTTACTAAATAATTATTCAAGAATATTAGTGTTACTAAATAATTATTTTAGTTTTTTTGAATTTTGGTCAAATCTGGTCAAACTGTGGGCAAACAATGGTCAAACTACTTATTCAAGAAATATTAGTGTTACTAAATAATAATTGTTTTTTAGAACAATAGTTTCAAACTTAAACAGTGAAATGTGTGACTTCATGCTCAAGCTAAACTTCTGAGGGTTAATAGGATTGACATGTTACTTTTGTTAGGAAAACAACTAATGCAGACTTGGAAACGGAGGAGAATAGAACTCGGAAGTTAAGCGTGCTCAGGCTGGGGGAGTGAGAGGATGGGTGACCGTCCGGGAAGTCAGATGATTTGAAATGATGAGGGATGATTAGAGATTAAATTGAGCAGTGATGAGGGGGTGATTAGAGATTAGAGGTTAAAATAATTTCAATATTTTAAAAAAATCAATTTTTTAAAAAATATATCCTTTAGTAGCCAGACTAAAGGTGGACTTTCATGCAGCAGCCACGTGAAGGGCCTTTAATCCCAGAAACTAAATGCCATTTTTCTACTAGTGATATATGAAGCATTAATCTGTTGATTATTCCACTGTAAAAAGGGACCCAAAGAGGATCGAACACGGGACCTCTGGGTCTAGTGCTAAGGTGCTAGCCACTTGCCCTTATGACTTTTGGTCTTCAAAAGCAGCGCTGCACTTCAAATGTACTAGGACATTCCTGATTATTATTATTTTTGAAAACCAGTCAAAAATAGTAGGCCCCAGGAAGAATTGAACACGGAGCCTTTAGTTTGCAGGCGAATGTGGTGACAAAATTAGCGCTGGGCCATAAATACACACTGAACATTTTTTAGTATATGGTGAATATTTTTTTCAAATGTAATTTTTTAACTAGCAACAAAATTCCAAAATGTTTGAAAATTTTGAATTTAAAAATACACAATGAATTTTTTTAGTATACAGTGCACATTTTTCAAGTACACACTAAACATTTTTAAATATACAATGATTTGTTTAAATGCATGCTGAACAAATTTCCTATATATGATGAACTTTTCTTATATATAGTGAAGAGTTTTCAAATGTATGGTGAACTTTTTTTTTCTCTACGGTGAACTTTTTGTATTACGTGATTTTTTTTAAGAAGATGAATAAATTTTGGAATTACGAACTTCTATTGAAAAAAGATACGAACATTTTCTAAAAATTTGAAGACATTTTGAAATTCTGAATGAAAGGTCCAAAAAAGTCAGCCGTCTAAACGCTACCTTCGGCGAAGCGACAACGTTTTGATGCTCACAAGGGTCAAATAGAATCGACGGCGTTTCGTACATCGAGTCACAATTTGTGTACGTTATTCCTTCTACGAACAAGTCTTGGTGAACACTCTTCTCTCATGGACCCGGGCCTATCAGAGTTCCATTTTTTTGGAAAATCAGCAAAAAGTACGTGCATTAGTGGGATTCAAACTGGCTACATGAGGTGCAAATCCCATCACATTAACCAACTACGCCAGCAACTCTCATGGAATAAAATGAGCTATATCGTATTTATACACTACAACAGATAACATTTTTTTCGTCCCAATCCCAAACAATTCGCACTCGCACTTGCACTTGCAATACTGCATCTTTTTGTTCTTTTCTTCAAGTAATTGTCGGCTTAATTCAGATTGCAACCTGAAAGTACTATGAGATCTAACCATAGCTTCACCAATCAACCATTACTAATGGATTCAAACAACATGTTGGCACTACATATCCAAATTAAGACAAGAGCACACACAAGTTGATAGTATGCATATTCCTTTACTGAACCTTGTGCAGTCTAAGTTCATATATATTTCAGCGACGCAACCAGAAGAGAGAATTAGACAACTACTGATTTGGCTGAGTTGGTAGAGCCAATTAGGGCAAGCAAGCGCGGTTTCCACACAACTAGAAAACCGTAGATCTTGCCATGGCAGTGGGCGCATGCAGCGAAGCGAACATGTCATGGGAGTGGGCGCATCCCCTAGAATCATCAATTGATATTAGTTGCTTGGAGTTGTAGGCGAGTTGCCTTGGCGGCGACCGGCTGGCATGCTACCGAGTTAGTGCTCAATGTGGTAGAGGATAAGTGTCCAACATTGTCGTTAGCCGCACATTATCATGTCCAATGTTCTGAACTGGCCTCCTAAAGAACCCTACCACAGAGTGACCGATCGTTTTTTACATTAGCGACCTAGACTGTAACCCAGTTCCTTGATCTGGACAACCTTCGTACAGGGCCACAGATGTTTGCTCCATAACGAAGCACGAGGGTTGTGCAGGAGAAATTGTATGTAGTATGTGCCCGAGGGACAGGGCACCGCTCAACCCCACCTCAACAGATTAGTTTAAACATTCCCTTGCATTGGGGCAGTTTAATCCATTGGGCCGGTGCGATTCAATGACAGGTGTGTCATGTGATGGCCAAGCTCATCGCCTTGGGATTGGCCACGTCTAGATGCATTACGATCAAATGGACACCGGGATACCCGTCAGTGAGGGCGGAAACTAGGAAAAGCCATGATAGATGAATGCCGTGTTAAAATAGAGGACATGAACTTGCACGACGAGTGAGGTGGAGTCTTTGAGTCATGAGTATTAGGCTAGATGTCTGTGATATTATTATTTTTCTCCCGTTGCAACGCACGACATTTGTGCTAGTATCTTTAATGTATCAACTTGCTCCCCTACTCATAGTTTCATCAATTTATGTAGGGTCTTGAGATTTCTGGGCATCAG
Source organism: Triticum urartu (assembly GCF_056163025.1). Taxonomy (NCBI): domain Eukaryota; kingdom Viridiplantae; phylum Streptophyta; class Magnoliopsida; order Poales; family Poaceae; genus Triticum; species Triticum urartu. Next base: position 36,067,930 of record NC_141873.1, on the reverse strand, counting down.
TGAGCTGTCTTGGGAATCAGTAAAAAGAGATTGGGTAAAGAGGGAGTCTTTCTCAGTTGGAACGGACGAACTCTAGAGAGATCTAGAATAAAAAGATGCTTAAAAAAGCGTGGCCTTTCAGAGTCAATAAACAGAGAGGCTTTACAAGTAAAATAAGCATGGATTGTCTCGCCGGGGAACGACATCCCGGCTACGTTCGACAGCAGTCGTGCTGTGCATGAACTCCTAGGAAGGTTAGATAAACAAAGAGACTACGTTAGATAAGCAAGTGCGCCGGCCAGCCATGCTGTCCATATGAACGAAGGGTATGTACTTTGGACCCTGAAATCGGTGAATTTGTTTACCAAATTATGTTATGTAAAGTAGAAGATAAAAATGGGATCACAGCTAGCTGGTTGGCTACTACAAGTTTGCATGCAACGACTTGCTCACGTGTTTGCGGCAGCTAATGGCTAGCTAGCAATTTTTACCTCGATGTGCATAGCACTAGCAGCCAAACATTCCCTCTGTTTTATTGATACTTCAAAATACTTTGATATATAAAATCACGGTATTATTAAAACCACGGTTTGTTTTCTATAATACTTTGCTGGCGAACACAACCTTGGTCTCTTATTAGTGTGTGATCTATTATTAATTTTGAATCGTCTGACTCCATATTTATTTCGAATCATGTAAGGCATCCGAGAGGTAAGAATCCAAGAGAGAAGGATGACTGCTCCACAACGATTTTCAAGGGGAACAAGTCGACACCAAAGACATAACAAAGACCACAACTTTATTGCCACTCTGCACCCGACCACCCGTACACCATGGACAAGATACAACTCTTTCTTGGCGCTAAACCGATTGATGGTTGACAAGGCCACCAATAATGATAACTCCATCATCACTGTACACCCGGACACCATGGACATGTTGCAGCTTTCCGTGGCAAAACTGTCCTATTGAAGGGATGCGTTGCCAATCTATTCGACATAGATGCAAGGCTCAAGATATTATGACATGACCGACCAGGAAGAGTGAGGGTAGATCGACTGGACGACGGCAAGCAGTTCACCGGGTGGACCGCGGCAAGGTCAACCATCATGCATCTCATCCAACGGCCCACGACACGTCCAATAGGAAGCAATACATCAATGATCTGATCCTCAACGATCCCTATATTGTTTTCTTCCGTTGCAACATATGGGCACATTTGCTAGATGGGGTTATTGCTTTTTATCATCGTAATTTCATCCGTTCCTTTATATCTTTTGTCTGTTCATCAGCTTTCCTTATTATATTTTCATGCGTCCGACAAACCCTTTGTGTGTGTGCCGAAATAACCAGGCCCACCTATCGTAATGAGCCAGGTCAAGTGGCAAAAATAAATCATCTTTTCGTGTGTCTGACACTGACGTGACCCACATAACCAGGCCCACCTATCGTAACGAGCCAGGCCAAGGGGCAAAAATAAGGAAAACGCTCTGTTTCATCCGCCTGTCTACAGCCGTACGCGCAGCCTACTCCTACGATCGCCACGCGTCTCGTGGGGCCACGCACCGCTCTATGTCTCTCCTTATCCTGCAGTTGACCCCTTCATCCCCTACCTCCGTCTATATCTCATCCACACGCACAGATTTCTCCTCATCCCCGACAACTACCTCCCCGCCGTCCCGGCCAAAATCAGCTCACCCTCCCGGGCGCCACTAACCACTTTGCAACGAGGGATGCCTAGTGCCCTGGAAATGCTGCAAGGGAAGGGATGCCTAGTGATGCGAGGCCATGGAGTGTGGCGATGCGCGCGTGCTGCAGGGCGGGGTGCTCGTCGGCAGTGCTGCGATAGCGGTCGGCTGATATGGCGATGCTGCGAGCCTGCGACGACCGTCGATGTGCTGCGAACTCGTCAGCGTGCTGCGAGCCTGCGAGGGCGGCTCGGCTGCTCGCCTGCTCCGGTGATGCTGCGACAGCCGTCGACGGCTCGGTTGCTTCGATGGATTCTGCAACGACGCTGCTCCGGCAGTGCTACGCAGGCGGCTCGGCTTGTATGGTGATGTTGCGACGGCCGTCGACGGCTCGGCTGCTTCGATGGATTCTGCAACTACGCTGCTCCGGCGGTGCTGTGACGTCGCGGCCGGGCTGCGAGCCGGTGCTGCGATGTCGCCTCCAAGCTGCGAGCCGGTGTGGGATTTGCCGGAGAGATGCTACAAGGCGTGCCACGACGGTGGCCCGGGCTGCACCGGCGATGCTGCGATGCGGCTCTGCTGCTTCGACCGATGCTCCGACTACGATGGCAATGGTGATGCGGTGATGCTGCTCCGGCGGCTCGACGACGTGCTCTGATGGTTGGAAATGCTCAGATCAGGATCAATCGGATGGTAGAAGGCGGCTGTTGTTTTCCTAAAAACATCCGACTGGCGCCTAGCAGCCGCCCAAAAATAAGCACGCTTGCAGTATGAAGGAGCAAACCGGCGACCAGCTAGGCCATGTTGATTGTTAAATTGCAGGTCATGTTGGCAACAAGCTAGGCCATGTTGATTGTTAAATTGCAGGTCAGTTCCCCTCTTAAATAGTCCCATATCGCCCCGTTGCATCTAACCCATCCAATTTATATACTTCTTTGATTTTCTCAGGAGTTACGAAGCTGTCTCGGAAAAAAGAAAATAGAGGGTAATTAATTGCATGACCCCTTAAAATAAGAGGGCAAAGTCTGTATTAAACAGAGACAGATGCTACAGGAACTAAACTACTCGATACGCCAGACTGCTTCTTGTGTGTTTTTGCAGTTTGCTAAGCACTCATCAAAATTATGGTTCGCACCCACCTTGTACATGTATGAATTTTTTGCCATATCTCACTTCAGCGCATCAAAAGGTTTTTTGGAGAGACTGGCTGGGATACAACTCAATAAAGGCCGAGACTCAGTAGCTTGGGCTTGGGAGACGAATGGTGAATTCTCTGACAAATCAGCATACAACGCAAGGTTCTGGGGACGAGAGATAGTACCGACAGCCCAGTTCACATGGAAATCAAAAGCACCCATGAGATGTAGGTTCTTTGCGTGGTTGGCACTCCGGAACAGATGCTGGACATCGGATAGACTTGCTCGCCATGGACTAGATCACCAGGGAGCCTGTCCATTCTGCGACCAGGAGGAAGAGAGCATAGACCATATCAACCACGTGTGGACTAGGGTCTGCAGCGCGATGAATAGACTGGACGGGATGCCCACGAGAGACATGAAACTTCTGGACTGGTGTGGAAACACGAATGGAAGTGAAGCCAACGGCAAAGACATCAGGACCATGATACTTCTCGTCATGTGAGAGCTATGGAAGCACCGAAATGTGAATGTCCTCGATGGTGCTACTCCCTCCTTGCAACACATTGTTAGGAAAATAGAAGTGGAATGTAGGTCTTGGAAGATGGCGGGTATCCTCAGGATGGACATAACCAGTTCCATACGGGCGCTCACGGCGGGTGATGACGCGAGGAGTTAGCACTAGCTAGAGTCGTGTGGATGTGGATCTGTTTATATGTAAACACTCTTGTAACACAACCGTGGATGGGCTCTTCACCCATTTTCTCCTTTAATATAAAGTACGCACACTCGTGCGTATTCGAGAAAAAAAAAAGGTTTTTGTTATATTGAACCGATATTTCTTTGGTTGACTTTGACAGAACAATTACAACCAGATGCATAGTATGGTATAAATCACTAAATTGTAATGCTTCAGTCTTCCTATGTTCTAAAAATAAAATGCTTGGAAGTTTAGGTTATCAACCAATGATTTTTATTTACTCATCTGTGTATTGTTTGATTCAGAGGCTAACAATAACTTTTGACCAACTATAGGGAGAACACTATCTTATCTTAGAAACTGATGTATTAATAAGTTTAGAGTAATCAATGTAATTGGCTCCGCAATCTGCCATGTAATTCATGTTTTTTTGGCATATAAGAAAAAACTTCAAAAACTCCGCCACTTATTGTCTATCTATCTGCCAATGATTGAATGATGGAACAAGAAATATTTGTATCACGGATAAAAAATAGTGCAAAATAGATTATTGGCAAATAAGATCAAGACATGGTATAGCGCATGTAGGACAAAGAGCAAGATAGCAGAGAGTTAAGTGAGATGAGACCTAGAGTTTATGGTTTTTGTATAATAGTCGGCCAAAGAACCACATTCTACGCGTGTCGTGAATGTATATTAGGTGTTCGTTCCTTTCAAGCCGCACACAGGAGGGCATCAATGGTCATTGGTTGCCTCGTGCCAAGCACATAGCTTTGGTATTGGCCGAGGTTGGACACATCATGATCAGATGGACCCCGTGATCCCGGCGATGTGGGTGAGAAGGAGCATAAGTGGTGACACGGTTGGGATGCCATGTTGAGTATGTGGACCTGTTTGTGTGGAGGTGGTGTTATGGGGGAGTCTTGAGCCATGGTTTTTTTGGTAGGGGCATGTAATATTTTTTTTTCTCCCGTTGCAATGCACGGACATATTTGCTATGTTATCTCTATAAAAGAAATAAATTGTATTTTAATGGACCCATGCATGTCCCTTACAATGGAAATAGTGGGACTATTAAAACAGTGGACCAAAAGTGTATTGCTATGTGACGTCAAATAACCTATGTGTTTTTTTCCTTGAAAAACAAACTAATAGTTAAGGAGATTCATATGGCTGCAGCAAAGATTCAGATAGGCTATGTAACACAGTAGGAGATGAAATGCTATGCAAAGGTACATGTGGAAATAAAAATCAAAAATTTGGTAAAAGATAGTATGTACAAACCTGCAGGATGGTTGTATAGCAATTCGAGAAGTAGGATCAGGTTGCATAGCAGGAAGTAGTCAATAATTGTCACACACACTGACTTATCTGAAGAAGAACGTCCTCTGAAGAAACAAGACAATGAAACATGAGGATCCTGGACTTGACAAACAATTGTAGGCACAAAGAAATCCATGAACTTACCTGCAATTGGATAAATTTCATCAGCATATTAGACATCCACATCGATCATAGCTTCACTTATGTCTATTACCATGTAGATTGATTGATCCTAATTAATCACAGCACGTACGGTTTGGGACAAAAAAGAAGAAGGCAGTGACTGCATAAATCCATCAAGTCCAGCGACCTAACAGAATAGATGAGAAATCTATTAGAGAAATCCAGCAAGCTAGCTAGCGGTGGTGTTGAGGGTGTGGTGTATTAGTACTTTAGTAGTAGTACCTGTCGATCTTCGATTGTGCGAGAGATTGAAGCACGACTGCGCTTGCTGTTGGGGTGACCTTCACACACATGATTTGCTGCCGAGTTGAGGTGACCTGCACACATGATTTGCTGCCGTGGTGGCGCACTGCCATAGGAGCGGCGATCGACGATTGGAGACACCGCCAGAGATCCTTTTAAACACAAAGAGATTGCAGGAAATGAGGGGGCGTTGCAGGTAATGGAGGACGATTTAATGATGGGCAATGAAGGTTGCCGTTTGCTGTACCTTCGTGGTTGCATTTGTTGCCGGGGCCCGGGAGAGCATCGGTCCCGGCGGCAGAAGAGAGAGCGGGGAGATAAGAATTGCAGTGGGGAAGATGAACCGTGAGCGAGCTTTATTTTTAGCGTAAAACTGTGAGCGAGCTAGAGTAGCAATAGTTTGGGCTCTTTTTTTAAGGTTTCCTTTTTCCTATGATTCAACCGTCATGCTAACAGACCCATGGGCCTTGGAACGTTGAAGAAGTGCCCGGCGGACCATGTTCACCAAATCCCCCCCCCCCCCCCCCCCCACACACACACACACGTCATCGTTTCTCCTGGTGCAGGGGGGATTTGGTGAACATGGTTTCACGCGCACCACTTATTGAATAGTAAATTTGAAAAAAAAAATCAAAACATCTGAATATCTTTTTGTAATATACACAGTCAACTGGTATATGAGCGTATGAAGTTTCACAAAAAAATCACCTCCGTGGTAATCTGGGCAAAAATGACAAAATAGAAGCTATATTAAAAAACACTATTTGATGAATAGTATGGGGAATAGTATGGTTCTAATTGTATTTTCTTCACTAAGATTACCATGAGTGTCAATACATCACGAAACTTCACACATAGTAAAATGGTCGACTAAGTTTCATACTCTGAAATTTCAGAATTGTTTATTTTTTTCAGTATTTTTTCAAATTTACTATTCACATGGTTGCGCGTGGAACCATGTTCATCTTTGTATTTTTCATAGTGGGGGGCTCCTATTTAGTTATAGAAAATTCATTGGGTCTTGTGACAAAAAAATGAAAGGAGAATCCGTAATTTTTGGTGGGGTGATGAAGATGGACACCATAGTCCACTAGATGGCCTAGGATAACATGAAAAAGCTGGAAATGGATAAGGAAGGCAAGCATAAACAGATACGAAAGAAGTAGAAGAGGAAACAATTTGAAGGCTATAACCTTTTTCCCAAGGGACCGGCGGCATAGGTTTTCATGACATGCATTTGTTCAACTAGATGTTACTCTCTATGAGATTGGGGACCAATCAAGCGACTACATAGTTTGTGCGCCTGGATCCTAACGTCCAAGTATTATCATTGAGGAGACTTGGGGTTTTTTTCACTAGACGGTGGTCACTGAAACTTTGGCCAACTAGGTGAACAAGAAGAGGCAAACTCTTGAGATTGATGGTACATGCAACATATTTTGTTGTGCGGAAAGGGACGCATTCCATGCAATAATCACTTGCACAAAGGCCTCTGTCCTACCAAAAGTCATGCTTGCACTCTCGGGAATCCCAACGAAATCTATGTTCAGACGTACTAACCTATTTGTTTGAGCTTCAAGGGCCAGATTTAGCTCTGCCAGTGAAGCTGAATTTGAAATCTAAAACAAACAACTATTTTGAATCAGTTTTGCCAGTGAAGTTGAATCTAGAATCTAAAATAAATAGCTATTTCGAATCAGCTTTGTTGGTGAAGCTGAATCTGGATTTGAGTCATTTTGGGTGTAATTTGCTGAAGCACCTCAAAGTGTACTTCGGTGATGAAGCTGATTTGCAAAATTAGCTTTGCCACTGAAGCAAATCCATATGTGATTCAAATCCAATCAAAGCTGGAACAAAAAAGGCTTTATATCACTGCGAATCAGCTTTGCCGCTGAAGTGAATCCACATGTGATTCGAATCGAAACAAAGATGAAACAAATAGGGTAACTCTGACTGGCTGCAAATCCCACTGGGCAGTAGGACTGGCTGGCTGCATTGAGTATGGTCATGCAAGAAAACATGTGATCCCGTGGTGTCCTTGGTGCCTGCTAAATGACGCCGTACACAGTTCTGGCAATGCATCCATCACCGCTTCAGCCACCTCTCTTCAGAGCTACTGGATAGACTTGTCAGGTGTACGAGCGCGGACAACATGCACTGTAAAGGGAAGCAACCCTCGAACTGCACTAATCCGATGCAGCTGAAACTGGTGTCGTGGCGGAATTTTCTTTTTCTAGCGGTGTCGGTACCTGCCGGTGGCTCGCTAAGCAATCCAATTCAGGTCCAACAACCAGAGTGATAATATGACAGGGATGATTGAAAACTGTGATTTTGAAATCGGTTGAAATTTTACCAAATTTTTACACTGTTTTGGAAATAGTTTCAGAAACATTCAACTATTTTTCACTAATATTCCAATGTTTCAGTCATTATTCATAAACGCAACCAATGTCACTTATAGCTTTCTTCAACAAAAATGATTAAGTTTTCCGGAGTTTTCTGCCCTACGTATAACAAGTTATTTTTTGTTGGGTGATAGTGTGATGCTCTATTTTACTCAGTTCTGAACTGAAACGGGACTACGTGCCACCAGAGCTAGCCGGCCAAGGCAACCACAGCGGGCACAAGCAGGGATCTGTTTCGACAGATCATATTTCGTTCGGAGCCCAAACGTAGAAAGTGCCACCCACACCTTTTCTACATGCTTACTTCACCTAAGGCGGAAGGCCATTCATGCCTGTTAGGTGAAAGGAAAAAATATCACAATACAAGATGTACATGTCCAGATGATATATGCATGACCACATGGCCAAAATGGTATGATCTAGCTGCAAACTCCGACTATAAATGGTGAAGCTAGCTAGCTAAAGATCGATAGCTCAGTAACATGCCGTCATTCTTTTATTCTTAATCAAGTATAGGATGTTGGAGTGAAACAAATACCCTACATGGGCAGTGGGAAGGGCCAAGTGTTTCAAGTATATGTGCATCCTGTCAGTTTTTGGGCAGAGTTTGGACGCCCTGCACATCTACATCTCATTGTTGTAGCCAGGGTTGTAGACGTAGGTCGTCCAACCGATTTTGTCAACGTTCCACTTGAGGACACAGACATCGGAGATGTTGCTGTAAGGGTCGTGGGCTTGGCCGTTGAAGGCGGTGCTCTCTGACACTCAAACAAATCCTTCCAACAATGGCTGGTGCTGACTCTAGGTGGCATCGAAGTTGGCAACGGCGAACTGCCATTACACACGGCATGAAGAGCAGGACGAGGATAACTAGCGAGATCGCCATCAGATGGCTCATGCCGCATCACATAATTGTTATTTCCCTTTTTATAGTGGTATACGTGAGGGTTAAGTACTCCTCTTCGATTCGGTTATGAGACAAACCGTGAATGTGCTCCGAGTCCAAGTCAAGTCTGATTGTTTGCTTCGAGTAAAAGTCATGGATCAACTAGCAGTGTTTGTTGCACTTGTGCCCAAATAGAAAAGGAAAGTGTTTGCAATCAGGAAGCCGATCAGCCGCCTCCTCACCATGCCATGTGGCCTGCAGGGCCCACACATGTTCCCCGTTTTTTATATCAACAGGGAGGGACTTGCCCGACACCATTACTGCGAAAGAAGCCTGATACACCAAGACTAGTACAAGTGTTCGAATTTAAAAGTAGACTCCAAGAGAGCTCAAAAGCACCTATAGTACTCGTACAAAATGAAAGAGAAACAAGAACGACCTCTAAGTAATCTTACCGCAGGAACAAGACAGCAAGCTTTTACAGTACAAATACAAAACTACTGAAAGAAGAACATTTGGTAGAGTGTTAAGCCAGATGGCAGGGCGACAGGCGACCACAAGCTTCCAAGCAGAGGGATGAAAACAGGGAACACACCTCTATAATTGATGATTGCATATAATAAACTAGTGGAGTAGGTTCATCATATATTTTATTGCCAAACCAAAGAGTTAGTATCTCCATTATAGGTGATGCTTTTTGGCAATGGCTTCAAGCTGAAACCAAATGCTTATCAAAGATGAAGAGAAAGATCTCCTGAAAGTAAGTTTCAAGGTCTCTCCATCCTAGACTTGACTGATAGTTATACCATGTTCTTTACAAATACTGTTGAACGTGACATATCTTGTATTTCTAATCTTATCTTCTCTAGCCTTGTATAGCTAACTCCTAAAGATATAGTAGGATTAGTTACCTTGTCACACAAGACATCCTGTGTATATAATGTAACCTACTCCGTGGAATACAATGAGTTGCACCAAATATTCTCTCTACATGGTATCAGTTTTACCGCGATCCTCTGTCGCTTCCGCACCTCTACGCCGCCGCGCCTAGCCCTAGTCGCCGCCGCGCCAACTCCTCCACCCTCCTGCCGCCGCCGTCGCTACCCTTCCCGTAGCCACCGCCGCCGCTTCCTTCCCATCCATCTAGCTGACGCCACCTCTCCCGTAGCCGCCGCCGCCGCTTCTCTTCTTCCCCTGCCCCCACCACCTCCCTCCCGAAACCCTAAGGGCCGCCGCCGCTCCTCTCTTCCTTCTGTCGCCGCTGCCGCCCTCTTCTCCACACGCATCGCAGCCACCGCTCCCTCTCCCCCTCACCCAAAACCCTAACCACCCGCCGTCTCCATGGCCAAGGCCGATGCATCCGATGCCGGTTCTTTCTCCGGTGCCATGTTCACCTCCGATCGCCTCAACGAGATCCACATCAAGGACCATGTACCTGTCATCCTCAACCTCGACTCGCCGTCCTACAACGCATGGCGCACGTACTTCGCGCTGTTGTTCCGCTCTTACCGTCTCATCGAGCATGTTGACGGGAGCGTTGACTTCCGCGACATGAAGGATGACAACGAGTGGCTCGTTGTGGACGCCTGCATCGTCAAGTGGCTCTTCCTCACCATCTCCGGCAGCCTCTTCAACATGGTGAATGCCCGCGAACTGTCCGCGTATGCTATGTGGACGCGCCTGTGTGATCTTTTCCTCGATAATCAACTGCAGCGCCGCGTCTTTCTTCAAGGGGAGTTCTTCACTATGCAGCAAAACGATCTTTCGATCGACGAGTACTGCACGCGACTGAAGGTTCTCGCCGATGAGCTACGCGACGTCGGCATGACCATCGATGACTCGGTCCTCCTCACCAACCTCCTCCGCGGCCTCCACCCCGACCTTGGCCAGTCCGCCGCCAACCTCTCCCTCATCACACCGACGTACGCGAAGGCGGTCACCTACCTTCGCATGGAGGAAAAGCGTCTTCGTCACACCGCTCGGCAGGCGACCCACGCCGCTCTTCACGTCGGCCTCGCCGCCGGCCACGGCTCTACTCCAACCCAGCCGGGGCCGCGCGCTCCCGCTCCTGCCCCGCCACCCGCGCCTGCGCCCTCCAGCGGCCGCAAGCAGAAGGGTCGCGGGGGACGGGGCCGCAACTCCAACATGACGCCGCGCCCTCCTGCGCCTGCGGCGGCTGCACCTCCTCCGCCTTGGCTCTCGGGGTATAACCCATGGACGGGAGTAGTGCATGCCTACTCCATGCCCGTCCCCCGCCCACCAGCTCCGAGCATCCTCGGGCCATGGCCGAGCACCCCTCAGGCGCTGCTAACCGCACTGGTCCCTGCCGCGTATGGCACTGCCGCGGCCTACGGTGGCTCGTCGGCCTATGGTGGTCCCTCTGCATACGGCGGTGCGCCGGGCTATGGTGCATACGGTGGCGCCCCTCCGGTCTACGACCCGGCGCTTCTCTCCACCCTTCATGATGCCCCCTCGCCGAGCGCCTACAACGGAGGCGGCGATTGGTACATGGACACCGGTGCCGCCGCCCACATGGCCTCCAACCCCGGTATCTTATCCCGTTTCGCTCCCTATCCTTTCTCCTCCCGCATCATGGTTGGTGATGGCAGCTCTCTTCCCATCACCCATCATGGTTCATCCTCTCTTCCGTTACCCTCTTCTTCTTTAACTCTCAATAATGTGCTTGTTTCACCATCCTTAATTAAAAATCTTTGTTCTGTTCGCACTCTTACTCGTGAAAATCCTGTCACTGTTGAGTTTGACGCTCTCGGTTTTTCTGTTAAGGATGCTCGCTCCCGGAGGGTTCTGCACCGATGTGACTCTCCCGATGATCTCTACCCATGCGGCGCTTCTACTCGCAGTGGCCCAGTTGCTCTTCATGCCGACGTCTCGCTTTGGCACGCTCGTCCGACACTCTTCATAAAATTTTGAGCACTTTTTCCTTTTCATGTAATAAATCAGCGGCTCACACTTGTCATGCTTGCCGCATAGGAAAACACGTTTGTCTACCGTTTTCTTCATCTTCATCGATTGCAACTTTTCTCTTTGATGTTATTCATTGTGATGTTTGGACATCCCCCGTGCCTAGCAATTCGGATTTATCATATTACCTTGTGATTTTAGATGATTTTTCACACTTCACTTGGACTTTTCCGTTACGCCGCAAATCCGACGTCGCCTCCACCCTTCACTCATTTTATGCCTATGTCAACACCCACTTTCATCGCACCATTGCTCATCTTCAAACCGATAACGGAAAAGAATTTGATAATCTCGCCATTCGCCATCTTCTATCCACGCATGGCACTATTTTTCGCTTAACTTGTCCATACACATCCCAACAAAACGGCCGTGCCGAACGTGTTCTCCGCACCCTCGATGAGAGTGTCCGCGCCTTGCTCTTTCATGCACACATGCCACCTCGCTTTTGGCCCGATGCACTCGCCACCGCCACTCTCCTTCTCAACCTCCGGCCGTGTAAACCACGCTGGAACTATACCCCTCACCATCTTCTGTTCGTGTCTCCTCCATCATATGATGATCTTCACGTCTTTGGTTGTTTGTGTTATCCCAACATCACCGCTACGACGCCACACAAGCTCGCACCACGCTCTCTCGCTTGTGTCTTTCTTGGCTATCAACCCAACACCAAAGGCTTTCGCTGCTTCGACCCGGTCTCTCGTCGAGTGTTTGTCTCACGGCATGTTTACTTTGATGAAGATGTTTTTTCCTTTGAGCAGGTTTCATCGACAGCAGCTCCGACCTTGGACGCTCCCACTCGGCGGTCTCGGGGAGCCCTTGCGCTCCCATCGCCGCGCCCGCCCTCCTCTTTGGCGGGCCCCTCCGGCCTCTCGGCAGGGTCTCCTTCGCCGGCTCAGGAGGAGCCGGCTTTGCCTCGGTCGGCGTTACCCATGCGTGCCGCGGCCTCCCCGCCACCTGCGGTCACTCCGCCACCCGCGGCTCCTTCCGCGGCCTCGTCGCCGTCGTCTTCGCGGTCACCCGCGGCCTCGTCCGCGGCTCCATCGCCGCTGTTGGTACAGCCACCTGCGGCTTCGCCGATGGCCCCGTCGCCGTCACTTACGCTGCCAACTGCAGCCTTGCCCGCAGTTTCGTCATCGCCACCTGCGGCCTCGTCGCCTTCATCACCCGCCGTCTCGGCCGCGGTCACGCCGTCATCCACGGCGGTCCCATCTCCGGCTTTGCCTGCCGCCTCGTCACCGGATGTTACCGTCGCCTTACCTTCTCCCGAGGCTGTGGCTCCGCCTCGACGGCGGCCTCGGCCACCACCCCCGCCGCCTCATCATTCCATGGTGACATGCGCCAAGGACGGGATCCGGCAACCGAACCCTCGCTATCACAACCTCAGTGTCACGGTCGTCTCCCCCGTGCCGCGCTCGGTACGCTCTGCGTTGAGCGACCCGCATTGGCTTGCCGCCATGCGCTCTAAGTATGATGCCCTCGTCGCCAACCGGACTTGGACGCTGGTTCCCCGTCCCCCTGGTGCTAACATTATTACTGGCAAGTGGGTATTTCGGCACAAGTTCCTTCCGGATGGCTCTTTGGACAGGTACAAGGCCCGCTGGGTTGTTCGTGGCTTTGCGCAACGTGCCGGCGTTGATTTATCGGAGACCTTTTCTCCGGTTGTCAAACCCGCCACGATACGCGTCGTTCTTCAGCTCGCTGCATCTCATCATTGGCCTGTTCATGAGCTCGACATCAACAACGCATTTCTTTATGGACATCTCCAGGAGCGTGTTCTATGTCAGCAGCCCACTGGTTTTGTTGATCCCACTCGGCCTGATGATGTCTGCTTGCTCTCACGGTCTCTCTATGGTCTGAAGCAGGCGCCTCGTGCTTGGTATCACCGCATTGCAGCATTTCTCACTGCTCTTGGGTTTCGCAGCACCACCTCGGACATGTCGCTCTTTGTGCTTCATTGAGCTGATCATGTCGCCATGCTTCTCTTTTATGTTGACGACATTGTCATCACCGCCTCTCGCGCGGACATACTTCACGACATCATCGGTCGCCTTGGTTCTGAGTTTCGGCTGAAGGACTTGGGCGCTTTGCACTTCTTCCTCGGCATTAATGTGTGACGTGATGCCTCCGGATTCTTTCTCCATCAAGGACAGTATGTTCTTGATCTCTTGGATCGTGCTGGCATGACCGACTGCAAGCCTGCTGCCACTCCTGCCGAGGCTAAGCCGAAGCTTTCTGCCACTGCTGGGCAACCTGCTACCGATGCCGCTCTATACCGCAGTATTGTTGGTGCTCTTCGGTACCTCACGCTCACCAGACCAGACATTCAGTTTGCAGTCCAGCAAGTTTGCTTGCATATGCACTCGCCCCGTGATGTTCACTGGTCCTTGGTCAAGCGCATTCTTCGGTATATTCGTGGCACACCGACCTTCGGTCTTCGTCTTCGTGCTTCTACCTCCACCGAGCTGCTTGCTTACACTGATGCGGATTGGGCTGGCTGTCCCGACACTCGACGGTCCACATTGGGATATTGTGTCTTCTTCGGTGACTCTCTCATATCTTGGTCCTCCAAGCGGCAGCCCACCATCTCCCGCTCGAGTGCCGAGGCTGAGTACCGTGCCGTCGCCAATGTTGTTGCCGAGACATGTTCGCTCCTTCAGTTACTTGGTGAACTTCGGGTTTCCATCCCGAAAGCCATGGTGGTTTACTGTGATAATGTTTCGGGCACCTATCTCGCAGCCAACCCAGTGCAGCACAAGCGCACCAAGCATATTGAACTTGATGTTCACTTCGTCCGCGAGAAGGTACAGTTGGGTCAGCTTCGTGTTCTTCATGTACCGACCACCCAGCAGTTTGCCGACATTATGACCAAGGGGCTTCCAACCGCTGCATTCCAGGAGTTTCGTTCCAGTCTTTGCATCGCCGACGCCGGCGCTTTGACTGCGGGGGGTGTCGAACGTGACATATCTTGTATTTCTAATCTTATCTTCTCTAGCCTTGTATAGCTAACTCCTAGAGATATGGTAGGATTAGTTACCTTGTCACGCAAGACATCCTGTGTATATAATGTAACTTACTCCATGGAATACAATGAGTTGCACCAAATATTCTCTCTACAAATACAATACAAATCCCAAAATTGAATAGCCAGAGGGGAGAAGCCAAACCACAATTTTCCCAGAGCCTAATTTTTGTGTCATTCGCTAAAGACAATATGTATCCAAATTTTACAGCTTTGGAAGACCAGACCACACCTTCCTTAAGAAAACACCTCCCCAAAAGGTAGAAGCCATAATTTTGAATTTAGAAGATATTGGGGCCTATGTTTAGTATCTACTATATTCTTCCAATTTTCCCCTTCGCTAAGCATATATACCTCTTAATCAAGCACCGTCTTGTGAATAATTAATAAAGTGGCTGCATGCATCGTCCAGATGCAGAGACCAGGGGTCCTCCTCCTTTTCTAAAAATAAAAAGAATGAGTCGTCAACGTAAAACGGTTCTTTCACGCCGAAGGATCTTGTACTCCCACTGATTTTCACGGTGAGCCTCTGCCTCATTTCGTGAATACACTTCGTGAGAAATTTTCCATAGATGCAACATTCCTCCCATTATAAGTTCGTTCTAGATTTGGTTGTCAAATTGATCCGAACACCTAAAATCAGAGGAGCATGCTAAGAATTCAGTCGTAATCTGGACCCTGGCAACTCAGTGTTCATTGGCACGCTTCTCTCTTAGGTTCCTGCACCACGTGGCACGTGGCACATGTGTGATTGATTACTTTGCTAACCTTGAACTTACGAAATCGAGAAGGATCCTAACAACCCCCCCCCCTCCCCCCTCCCCCCCCCCCCCCCCCCTCGTCGTAATGGGTCAGTAGAAGCCGAGATCCACACCGGGTTTTTTTTCAAGAGTACACCAAAAGCGTACCGTATTTTTATAGAAGTAAGAAAAGATGTTTACAAGAGGCCGCGCGAGACGACGAGTCGTCATGGCGGTGGACTCCAACTCCACACGAGGACAACCAAAGCCTACTCTCTCACAAACCTAGCTAACCCCTCAACTTCTACTCCCGCCGATTTCCATTGCTTTATCTCTTCAAGGATAATAAGCACTAGACTAGTGTCCGATCTAACTTGGTCGTCTCTATTGAACACCCTAGCGTTCCTTTGCTTCCAAAGGTGCCATGCGGTAGCAATGACAAATGAGTCGAAACCTCTCTTGATCTTCCCATGAAAGGAGGCACGCATCCTCTCCCACCATGCCATGAAAGAGTCATCTTGGCGTGGGATCTGAATGTTGACTTGAAGGGCCTCGAAGCATCCGTGCCAAACTTGTCTCGCGTAGACGCATTGAGCCAGGATGTGATCCACATTGTCCTCTTCCTGTTCGCATGTGAAGCAAGGCGAAGTGGTCTCTTGTAGTCCGTGTCTCGCTCTACGATCCGAGGTCCAGAGCCGATATTGTGAGGCCAGCCAGGCAAAAAAATTGCATTTGAGTGGCACCCAGCTTCTCCATATTTGTTTGGCGGTGGCAGAGCGTGTTAGGCCAAAACAGAGCCTTTTGTAGGTAGACTTTGCCGAATAAGTTCTAGATTCATCACACGGCTAGATGAAAGCGTCGGGTTCAGCCTCATTCCTGACCACCGAGGCGATCGCTTGCTGGAGATGAATGAGTTGCATATGGGCAGTGAATGAGAGTTGACCTTCGATGTCTAGCATCCATGCGCCTTGGTGGAGAGCTTGCTGGACTGTTCTTGTACTCTTAGTCCGCTTCTCGACCATTGCCGCGAGCAGGGGGCGATGTTCCTGATAGAGAAACCGTGTATCCACCTATCGGTCCAGAAAAGAATCTTTGAACCATCACCAACTTTGATGAGCACCATGCTGTCAAACACTGCTTTCGCTTCCTTATCGACCATGAGATGCAAGCCTTGCCACGGCCGGCTGGGGTCCGTTCTCCTGAGCCACTCCCATCGAACCCGTAGGGCCAACCCTTGCAGCTCGAGGTTTTTGATGCCCAAGCCGCCATAGCAAGTAGGCCGACATATGGTTTTCCACGCCACGAGACACTGCCCACCATTAACAGTAGTTTTCCCAGCCCAGAAGAATGCTCTCATCCATTTGTCGACCTCTTCGAACACCCACAAAGGCGCATCCATGACCAGCAAATGATGGACCGGCCGCGCCGAGATCACGCTTTTAGCGGGCACGAGCCTGCCCGGTCTCTGTATCATCCCTCGCTGCCAAGCCGGTAGGAAGTTCCTGACTTGGTCGAGCATTGGTTGCCATTGAGCTTTTGACAACTTGTGAATTCTGAGCTGGAGCCCCAAATATTTACAAGGGAACGCACCCACTTGACAGTTGAAGAACTGTTGCTCTCTTTCGGTGTCACCTGGTAGTTCTTGGATGAGTATGGCCGAGGTTTTGTGGTAGTTGACTCTCAACCTGGAGGCGTGCCTGAAGTCCTGGAGAATCTCTCTGACACACGCCAGGTCTTGCTCCGTAGGTCGCACGAAAAGCGCAACGTCATCAGCCTACAGGGACAATCTTTGATTTGCCATTATGTCGTTGAAAGACGAAAGGGCGCCCTCGCTAGTGGCTCTACATATCAGGACCGATAGGACCTCCATGGCAATCACAAAGAGGAGCGGCGAGCTGGGATCTCCTTGCCTCAACCCCCGGGCGTGATCAAATCTCTTCCCTTGGTTACCGTTCACAATGACTTTGGTGGAAGCAGTTTGGAGCAGTATCGCAACCCAACGCAGGAAGTTAGTGCCAAAACCCTTGGCTCTGAGCACTTCGAAGAGGAATGGCCACGAAATGGTGTCGAACGCGCGCGAGATGTCCAGTTTGAGGAAAACTCCAGGTGCCTTTCTTGCGTGAATTTTCCTAGCGACCTGCCTGGCCAAGAGGAAGTTGTCATGCAAACTCCTTCCCTGAATCACCGGTTTTGATACTCCACATAGATCCATCCAAACACATGCAGGTGACGCAACAGCATGACCAGGGCCCTCTGAGTTCAGATCTGGTCAGTTTATGATGCTCTCTCCTGTACTGTAGACCTCACAAAGTAGAGATTTTACACTGTTTTGGAAATAGTTTCAGAAACATGTAAATTATTTCAAAGTTTCAATTATTTTCAATAATATTCCTATGTTTCAGACATATTTTTTTTTGAAACAAGGCAAAAGATTTGCCATTTTCATTGATTAAGGAAGAAGGTTTTAGACAAATAGCCGCAAAGCGGGGAACAAAGAACTACTCTCGCGGCATTACAATACTCAAGTGGGTGGCACCTGCCATAGCCCAAAGATGGGCCGCCTCTTTGATCTTCGCGACGACCATCATCGTTGTAGCGGCAGTGTTGTGAAAGACCCTTGCGTTACGCTCTTTCCAAATCTCCCAAGACATAAGCATGAACAAGTAGGCGACCGCCTTTCTCTGGTTTCCGTGCGCTCAATCACATTTTTAATCCACCAATCTCGAACTGAAGCCTCAACTCTCCAGCTCCTCACCACATCACCATGTAGGCCAATCCACGCAGCAACCTCAACCCAAACACGCTCGGAGAACCTACACTAGAAGAGAAGATCCGCCGCCATTTCCTGGAATTGTTTGCAAAGCAGGCAAAGGTTGCAGTTCGGCCAGCCACGGCAGAGCAATCGATCGGCCGTCCATACTCTGTTTTGAATTATCAACCAAGCAAAAAACTTGCATTTCGAAGGGGCCCAAACCTTCCAAACAGCAGCAGGCATGATGCTAGTCGTGTGTCCCGCAAACTGCGCCATATAGGCAGTTAACGTCGAGTATTCTCCTTGAGAGGTGAACTTCCAGTGGGTAGTATCTTGCACATTGTTGTTGAGAGTAACAGAGGATAGTTTCTCCCAAAGTGTGGTGAACTCCTGTAGGTGCTCAAGGGTGATCCCATGATCGGTATCAATTTGATTAACCCAAAAATTGTTGAGGATAGCAGTTTGGACTGAGCAAGATTTCTTTTTTGAGAGATCAAAGATCCTAGGAGCAATATCTTTGGGTCTCATGCCCTAGAGCCAGGGTGATTCTCAGAACTTCGCCTTACCTCCATCTCCAATGTGAATCGTGGTGGCCGCCGCAAAAATGTCCCTATCATTGTCATTGCATGGTGTTCCCATCCCAACCCAATTCTTGGGTGGGTCAGCCCATTCATACCAAAGCCATCGCAATCGAAGGGCAGTAGTAAACTTCTCCAGGTTGAGGATGCCCAAACCACCGAAGATCTTGGGCTTACAGACAAGTTCCCAGTTGGCCATGCATTTCCATCAGTCACCTTGTTGTAAAATAGGGTCTAGTATATTGTCCTTGTACACGTATTTGTATATGTATGTAATTGTAATTGTAATTATCTATATATTAAGACGTGAGGCTGGATATCAACCACCCATGCAAAACCCTAAACCCTGTGTTTCAACTTGGTATCAGGCAGGTCGGGTCGCCGCCGCCGCCAGTACCTCGCGCCGCCGCCCGAACCTCTCTCCGCGCAGCCGCTGCTTCTGATTGCAAGCTAGCTATCCATCCATGCAAGCTAGCCATCCATCAGCGCCGCATAGCTAGCTATCCATCAGCATCCATCCGCCCGCTGCTGTTGCCGCGCGGACATCTAACCGCGCCGCCGCTTCCGATCGCACTTGCCGCGCGAGCCATCTTCCGCGACTTGCTCCGCTGCTGCCACGCGCTGTCCCTTCCACGCCACCGCTGCGATGTCGTCCGCTGCTATGTCCGTCGCCCAAACTAGCGGCGCCATCGTCTCTTCTCCCGTCGCCTCGATCCCCGCCACGCTCGCCGTCCCGACGATCTCCGTCCGCCTTGGTCGCCGCAACTTCATGCTCTGGGGGGGGGGGGGGGGGGGGCATCACTAGCACCGTTCTTGCCGGTGCCAACCTCCACGGACACCTCGATGGCACCAAGGCGGCACCGGCTAAAACACTCGTTGTCGGCACCGGTGACGCTGCTACCACCATCGCCAACCCGGAGTACCACCAATGGTGGGTTCAAGATCAGCGTGTCAAGGGGCTTCTTCTCACCTCCATGGATGAGGATATTGCATGCGAACTTATTGGCTGCGAGTCGGCGCATGCGGTGTGGACAGCCGTCGCCGCCATGTTCGGCGCCCAGAGCCGCGCCAATATCCGCCACATCCGGCGGCAACTTCAGTCGCTGAGGAAGGACGATCTGTCTGCCGCGGAATACATGCACAAGATGAAGGCCCTGGCCGACACTATGGCCGCCGCCGGCTCTCCGATCCGTGATGATGAGCTTATCGATCACATCCTTACCGGCCTCGGCTCCGCCTACAACTCCATCGCCGCCTCCTTGGGCGTGAGTAACGCACCCATGCCCTACTCCAGTTTTTACTCATTGGTTCTGTCCTTCGAGGCGCTGCAGGCACAACAGAGTGCGGTGGAGGGGTGGTCTCCCTCCGCGAACGCCGTGACCTGTTCGGGTTCGTACGGCGCGGGCGGACGCGCGCCCTACTCCGATCACTATCCCTCCCACGGGGGGGACGCCCGGCTGATGGACATGGTCAGCCCGGGCAGAGCCGCCAGGGCGGTAATGGCGGCAACACCGGCGGCCGTGACCGTAATGCTGGTTATGCCGGCAATGGCCGGCAAGGTGGAGGGGGCAACACCGGTGGAGGCGGTGGGCGTCGCAACCGCTGGCGTCCCCGGTGCCAAATTTGCAAGAACTGGGGCCATGAAGCCGACGACTGTCGCAAGCACTATGATCAGGATCACAACTCCCGCTCCGCCAACTCGGCCTCCACCAACACCGTCGACTTTCCTTGGGTGTTGGATACCGGGGCTACGGATCACTTGACTAATGATCTTGAGCGCCTCCAGGTTCATGAGCGCTATGACGGCAAGGATCAGGTTCAGGTGGCCAATGGTGCAGGTTTGTCTATTTCACACATTGGTCATTCGCATTTACCCGGTTCATCTCTTAAACTGCGTAACATCCTTCATGTTCCACACATCAGCCAGCATCTTCTCTCTGTTTATCGTCTTCTTTGTGATAATGACGTGTTTGTTGAATTTCACCGTCGTTTTTTTCTTGTTAAGGACAAAGAAACCAGGCGCGTCATCCTTCACGGTAGAAGTTTAGGGGGGGGGGGGGGTCTATCCGGTCCCCTTCGCTTGTGCGTCATCTTCATCGTCTCACCGTGCTTCCTCCGGTGTTCGAGTTTCGTCGTCGCAATGGCATCAACGTCTTGGTCATCCTACAAATAATGTGGTCACTTCCATTGTTCGGAGTCATGAACTTCCGTGTTCTAGTTCAAATAATTCATCGTTAGTTTGTGATGCCTGTCAGCGTGCTAAGAGTCATCAACTAACTTATTCTACTTCGTTTCACAATTACTGTACCTCTTGAATTAATACATTCAGATGTTTGGGGTCCCGCTCTTGCTTCGTCGGGAGGGTACAAATATTATGTTAGTTTTATTGATGACTACACGCACTTCACATGGATTTATTTGCTTAAACACAAGTCTAATGTTGAGCAAGTTTTCTACAACTTTCAGGCTCATGTCGAACGCCTTCTGGATTATAAAATCAAAGTCGTTCAGTCCGACTGGGGTGGTGAATACCACAAACTCCATCGCTACTTTCAACGCACGGGCATCTCTCACCGAGTGTCATGTCCGCATACCTCTCAGCAGAACGGTATTGCCGAGCGCAAACACCGACATTTGGTCGAGACCGGTCTTGCCTTGCTTGTGCACTCCTCTCTTCCACTTCGGTTTTGGGATGATGCTTTTCTTACGGCATGTTACCTCATCAACCTTATGTCCACTCCGGTTCTCAACAAGGACACACCTTTGTTCCGTCTGTTTCATGTTCAGCCCAACTACTCCTCCCTTCGGATTTTTGGGTGTGCTTGCTGGCCTAGTCTCCGCAAGTACAATGCTCACAAGCTTGAGTTTCGGTCCAAGATGTGTGTTTTCCTTGGCTATAGTCCTTTGCATAAGGGCTATAAGTGTCTTGACCGTACCTCCGGTCGGATATACATCTCTCGTGATGTTATTTTCGACGAGACTGTGTTCCCTTACTCTCAACCCGGCGTTTCGGTTGATCTTGCTTCTCTTGAACATGCACTCACTTTTCCCTCCGATGAACCGGTTCCGGATGTCCATGTGCGTAAATATGACCTGTCTTATTTGTCATCTAACTTGTCTTTTGCAGGTGATATTGCTTTGAGTTCCCCCCAGGTACATGTTGCTGCTCCGACGCCTCCCGATGCGCCCAAAGTGCATGTCCCGCCGCCCGAGACGGGCGCGGCTGCCTCGCCTGATGGCGCGACCGCGGATGCGGCTGGGTCGCCACCCTCGTCCGGCGCGGCTGGGTCGCCACCCTCGCCCGGTCCGTCGCCCGGGCCGCCGCCGTCGCCTGGGCCGGTCCAGCACACCATCGTCTCTCGGCCCGTGTCGTCTCTTGCTGAGGTCCCCTCAGTCACAACACCCTCGGCCGAGCCCTCGTCGCCGTCGTCTTCTCTTACTGGCGATGCAGCTCTGGCGCATGCTATGGTTACACGCCATCGTGATCATACGCGCAAGGAGAAGTCTTACACTGATGGCACGGTTCGGTACGACTCTCGCCGTCGTGCTTTCTTCGCCGCGCCGGTTTCCCATCGTGATGCTCTGGGTGAACCTGCCTGGCGTGCCGCCATGTCCGAGGAGTTTGCTGCTCTCCGTCACACTAACACCTGGGTGTTGGTGCCTCGGCCACCAGGTGTTAATATTGTGAGCTGCAAGTGGATTTTCAAAACCAAGCACCGTCCGGATGGGTCTGTTGATAAGCACAAAGCTCGTCTTGTTGCTCGTGGTTTCACTCAACAGCACGGGATTGACTACGGAGATACTTTTAGCCCGGTGGTGAAGCCTGCCACGGTTCACTTGGTTTTGTCTCTTGCTGTATCTCGTGGCTGGAGCCTCCGACAGATTGATGTGAGCAATGCCTTTTTACATGGGTTCTTGGCCGAAGATGTGTACATGCAGCAGCCACCTGGGTTCGAGGATGCCACTTATCCCTCTCATGTCTGCAAACTTCAATGGTCTATTTATGGTCTCAAGCAGTCATCCCGTGCCTGGTATGCTCGTTTGAGTCAGCGCCTTTCGCAGCTCGGTTTTGTTGCTTCCAGATCAGATGCATCTCTGTTCATCTTCTCCCAGGGTACTATACAGATATACATGCTGGTGTACGTTGATGATATTGTGATTGCTGGCTCTACCCCCGCCATGGTGGATCGTCTTGTGCAGTCGTTGTCTGCTAGCTTTCCCATCAAAGATTTGGGTCGCCTCGAGTACTTTCTTGGTTTGGAAGCGTCCTTTCATTCAGGGGGCATGACCTTGACGCAGAAAAAGTATGCTTTAGATCTTCTTCATCGCGTCAACATAGAGAACTGCAAGGCCACTTCCACTCCGCTTGCTACATCCGAGAGTCTCTCACGTCATAGTGGTGCACTACTAGGTAGAGATGACTCCTTTCGGTATCGCAGTGTGGTTGGGGCACTTTAGTATTTGACCCTCACTCGTCCTGATATCTCCTTCGCAGTGAACAAAGTGTGTCAGTTCCTGTCTCAGCCAACGGAGGATCATTGGGAAGCAGTCAAGCGGATTCTGAGATATGTCAAAGGTACGCTAGACATGGGACTACGGATTCGTAAGTCCAGATTTACTGGAGTGAGTATATTCACCGATGCAGACTGGGCAGGCTGTGTTGATGATAGGCGCTCCACTGGTGGTTTTGCTATATTTGTTGGACCTAACCTTGTATCTTGGAGCTCGAAGAAGCAACCCACAGTCTCGAGATCAAGCACTGAGGCAGAGTATAAGGCATTGGCCAATGGCGCGGCTGAAGCCATTTGGATAGACTCAGTTCTCACAGAACTTGGAGTCCCACGGCAGCGCACTCCTATATTGTGGTGTGATAACTTAGGGGCAACTTACCTGACGGCGAATCCAGTGTTTCATGCTCGGACTAAACACATTGAGATTGATTTTCACTTTGTGAAAGAACGGGTAGCTGCTTGTGAACTGGAAGTCAGGTTTATTTCTACAGATGATCAGTTAGCGGATGTATTTACTAAACCCGCTACTAGACAGATGCTAGACCGTTTTAGAACCAATCTGAATCTTGTATGTTGTTCAGATTGAGGGGGCATGTAAAATAGGGTCTAGTATATTGTCCTTGTACACGTATTTGTATACGTATGTAATTGTAATTGTGATCATCTATATATTGAGACGTGAGGCTGGATGTCAACCACCCACGCAAAACCCTAAACCCTGTGTTTCAACTCTTGTCACATCTCGCCCATAGGTAGGCGCGCCGCAAACTATCAATCTTCCTCCTCCCTTCCACTGGCAATGTCTCTTATATGGTTTCGTCATGAAAAATGAATAAGTTTTGTGCCCTACGTTATAACAAGTTTCTTTGTTGGGATATAGTGTGATGTTCTATTTTAATCTGCTATGAACTGGAACATACAGTACGCCCCACCAGGGCCAACCGGACAAGGCAACGGCAGCAGGCACAAGTAGGGATCTGTTTTGATAGAGCTTTGACAGATCATAGTCCGTGCGGAGCCCGAACCTAGAAAGCGCCACCCACATCATTTTTACATGTTTACTTCACGTAAGACGGAAGGCCCTTCATGACAGTTAGGTGAAAGGAAAAAATATCACAAAACGAGATGTAAATGCCCAAATGATAAATGCATGACCACGTGGTCATAATTGTATGATCTAGCTGCGAATTCCCAATATAAATGGTGAAGCTAGCTAGTTAAAGATCGATAGCTCAGTAACATGCCGTCAAACCATTTCTTTTATTCTTAATCAAGTATGAGATGTTGGAGTGAAACAAATATCCTACAGGGGCAGTGGGAAGGGCCAAGAGTTTTAAGGGTATGTGCATCCCATCAGTTCCCAGGCAGAGTTTGGACAATCTCCACGTCTTAGTGTCGTAGCCAGGGCCATACCTAGGTCGCCCAACCGATTTTGTCAATGTTCCACCTGAAGACATGGCCGTGGCCTTGCCGTCAAAGGCATTGCTCTCTCACACTCAAACAAATCCTTTCGGCAGTGGCAGTTGCTGGCTTGGGGTGGTGTGGAAGCTGGCAACGGCAGCTGCCATTGCACTGCACCTGGCATGAAGAGCAGGATGAGGACAACTAGTGAGATCATCGCGAGACGACTCATGCAGCAGCCCATTGTCTGATTGTTTGCTTCATAGTGATGAGACAAGTGTATATATACATGATACAACATGAGCTCCAAGTGTTCCTCTTCGATTCAGTTACCAGACAAGCAGTGAGCGTGGTGAAAACTGAATTGTTTGCTTCGAGTGGAAGTCGTAGATTCTGACAACTCAATGTTATTGGCATGCTTCTCTCTTAGGTTCCTGCACGACGTGTGTAGAAACTGAGATCACTTTAGTAGCCTCGAGCTTACGAAATCGAGAAGGGGCCTGACCCTCCTTCCGTCGTAATGGGTCCGTGGAAACTGAGATCCACACCGGTTTTGGTACTCCATGTAGATCCATCCAAACACATGCAGGTCATGCAACATCACGACCAGGAGGACTCTGTGGGTTGAGATCTGGTCGGTTTATGATGCTCTCTCATGTGCTGTATACACCTCACAAACTGGTACTTTTGCTCTCTACTGAGCAGGGTGCCATTGCACTGCACCTGGCATGAAGAGCAGGATGATGATAACTAGCGAGATCGTCCCTAGACGACTCATGCTGCAGCCCATTGTTGTTACTTTCCTTTTCATAGTGGTATATACGTGAGCGTTAAGTGTTCGTCTTCAATTTAGTTATGAGACAAGCGGTGAACGTGCTCGAGTCAAATGTCTGATTGTCTGTGGATTCTGACAACAAATCAAGAAGGGACCCGACCCTGCTTTCGCCGTAATGGGTCAGTGGAAACTAAGATCCACACCGGTTTTGGTACTCCGCAGGCTGATCCATCGAAACACATGCAGGTGATGCAACATCATGACCAGGACCTCTCTGGATGAGATCTGGTCAGTTTATGATGCTCTCTCCTCACAAACTGGTACTTTTGCTCTCTACTGAGCAGGGACATGTGGCCTTTTCTTCTACAAAAATGTTCAGAAACCATATGCAGGCAAGGACATGATCCCCATTTCAGAAATTATTCCGTTCATGATTCTTATCTCATGAGCGCAATCAACATATGTTCATACATAGATAATATAAGACACAGAGATCGATCGGCTCAACTGAGATTAATTCTGTTCAGTTCTTATGCTCATGCTTCTCTTCACCTCAGTATCTCCACCCCCAGGTAGTCGACGACGCCCTGCACCGTGACGTGGAGCTCCCGACCTTCACCCGGACGGCGGAGATCTGGGGGAACTCGAGCAGCGTGGTGCTGGCGATCGACTGGGCCACCGGTGGGCGGAGCTATCACACATGATTAATCTGTATCGTGCGCGATAGACCCTCCCTATCGCACACCTTTGCAAGGCGACAATTGAAAATTGTGTTGGCGGAAGGACGTTTTAACTGTTTGCATAGGACGGCTGCACTAGTGTGTAATTTTCAAATGGTTGAATTTTAGCACATCTTACATTGTTTTAGAAATAGTTTTAGAAACATTAAATTATTTCAAAGTTCCAACTATTTTCAATTATATTCCTATGTTTCAGTCATATTTCATAAACGCAATCAATGTCTCTTATACATTTTCTTCATGAAAAATGAATTTCCAAGTTTTGTGCCCTACGCTATAACAAGTTTCTTTTCTGGGATATAGTGTGATATTCTATTTTAATCTGCTCTGAACTGGAACCTGGAGTACCACCAGGGCCAACAGGCCAAGGCAACCGCAGCAGGCACAAGTAGGGATCTGTTTTGACAGAGCTCTGACAGATCATAGTCCGTGCGGAGCCCGAACCTAGAAAGCGCCACCCACATCATTCTTACATGCTTATTACTTCAAGTCAGACAGAAGGCCCTTCGTGCCAGTTAGGTGAAAGGAAAAAATATCACAAAACGATGCCCAAATGATATATGCATGACCATGTGGCCATAATTGTATGATCGAGCTGCAAATTCCCAGTATAAATGGTGAAGCTAGCTAGCTAAAGATCGATAGCTCAATAACATGTCGCCAAACCATCTCTTTTATTCTTAATCAAGTATGGGATGTTGGAGAGAAACAAATATCCTACATGGGCAGTGGAAAGGGCCAAGAGTTTCAAGGGTATGGGCATCATATCAGTTCCCGGCAGAGTTTGGACGACCTGTACGTCTCACTGTCATAGCCAGAGCCATGCGTAGGTCGTCCATGTAATTTTGTCGATGTTCTACCTGAAGACATGCTGTGGCCTTGGCCGTTGAAGGCAATGCTCTCCGACACTCAAACAAATCCTTTCGGTAGTTGCAGGTGCTGGCTCGGGGTGGCGTTGAAGCTAGCAATTGCGGCTGCCATTGCACTGCACCTGGCATGAAGAGCGGGACGAGAAAAACTAGCGAGATTGTCGCTAGACGACTCATGCTGCAGCCCATTGTTGTTACTTTCCTTTTCATAGTGGTATATATGTGAGAGTTAAGTGTTCCTCTTCGGTTCAGTTATGAGACAAGCTTGTCTCATAACTCATGAAGCGGCTGCCATTGCGCTGCACCCGGCATGAAGAATTGTAGAGAAGGACAAGAATACCCATAATTGCTACTTTAAGTGTTCCTCTTCGATTCAGTTATGAGACAAGCGATGAACATGGTCGACTCCAATATCTGATTGTTTGCTTCGAGTGAAAGTCGTGGATTCTGACAACTCAATGTCTTGGCACGCTTCTCTTAGGAGGTTCCTGCACGACGTGTGTGGTTGATTACTTTACTAACCTTGAGCTTTCGAAATCGAGAAAGGGCCTGACCCTCCTTTCGCCGTAATGAGTCAGTGGAAACTGAGATCCACACTGGTTTTGGTACTCCACATAGATCCATCCAATAAACACATGCAGGTGATGCAGCATCATGACCAGGAGGACTCTGTGGGTTGAGATCTGGTTGGTTTATGATGCTCTCTCCTGTGGCCTTTTCTTCCACAAAGATGTTCAGAAACTATTATATGCAGGCAAGAACATGATCCCCATTTCAGAAATTATTCCGTTCATGATTCTTGTTTCGTGAGCGCGATTAACATATGTTCATACATAGATAGATAATATAAGACACAGAGATCGATCGGCTCAACTGAGATTAATTCTGTTCGGTTCTTGTGCTCATGCTTGTCTACGCCTCAGTATCTCCACCCCGAGGTAGTCCACGACGCCCTGCACCGCGACGTGGGGCTTCCCGACCTTCACCCGGACGCCGGAGATCTGGGGGAACTCGAGCAGCGTGGTGCCGGCGATCGACTGCGCCACCGACTCCAAGAGGTTGCGCGACGGGCCCTCCACCACGCCCTTGGCTATCCTGCAGGGTAACATTTTACATACTCTGGTGTCAGGAAACTGAAGCTGAAGCTGCACTGTGACAGCGAAAAAACTGAAGCTGACGAGACCGAGACGGGGTGGACCTGTAGATGTCGGTGTAGCTGACGGTGTGGGAGATGTCGTCCGAGTCCCCGGCGGCGGCGAGGTCCATCCAGGCGTCCACGTCGACCACGAACTTCTGCCCGAGCTTCTTCTCCTCCTGCTTCACGCCGTGGAAGCCGTGGAACTGCAGCCCCCGCAGGATCAGCTTGTCGCCGCCCATCGCCGGCCGCTCCTCGTCGCCGTCCCCCGCCATGGCTGCTCCCCTCTAGAGCTGGGATCGATCCGTTATGCGCGAGCTCACCCGCCGCCGCCGCCGCCGCCGCCTCCTCCTTTAGAGCTGGCGCAGGTGGGTGGGTGGGTGGAAGATTCGGTGAGATTTGGAGCCGGTAGCCTACGGGTGAGATAATGTTGTTTATCCATCTGAGCAGAAATGAGTAATTAAGTTGGCAATATTTCAAGAAATGAGTGAATAACCTGGCAATATTTCAAAAAAAAACTACGTATATGAAATTCGCAAGATTATGGAAGTACAGTACAAAAAGAGGACTATTTTGCTACTTTGGAATTAACCATTCCATAGGACACACACAGAAAGTTGCCCTGTAGGACTTCATTTGTATTGCTTATTAGTACATGCAATGATGCACATATAGATGTATCGTGTTCAGAACTGCGCCATCAATAAGTACCACAAGAAAGGAAAATTACACCTCAAAGAAAAGAGGAAAATTAAACAGAATAGCTTTATTCATCTGCGACCCAACATTGAACTTACAGAGGGCCTGCACAAAAACTGCAGCTCTCCACCTTAACCTACTGCCCACTGAGGAATAAACATACCCATATATATTAAACGCAAAAGGAAACTGGGACAGAAAAAGAAAAGTACAGAAGAGATGAAAGCAAGAGGAACTATGTAAGAAACTACTCCACTAAGCTTCCATCCAAGGTTGGCAAAGGGCATGCCCTATGTATCTTCCTAGTGTACATCATGCTTCACCAGAAGCGCAGGACGCCATCATCCATCATCTTCACCTGCGCCTTCATATTTTGGCGGCACCAGATGTCTTTATGCACCCAGCTCTCTGGTGAGGAAGCACATGATTTGAATTTCAACCACGGCCAAATCGCACTTCAACTGCTCTCTTTCACTTCAACAGGCTTAGCAGCAGCAGATGAATCTCCAGCGGGGACTTTATCGGCGGAAGGGCTCACACTCTTGGCCTCGCCAAGCCGCACGGCCTGTGCGAAGGTCTTGGTGATATGACCCACCACGTCAGTGGGTATGGTCGAGGGCTTCTTCGGCTCAACAACGCTAGGACTATTGGTGATATGACCCACCAGGTCAGTGGGCACTGTCGACGGCTTCTTGGGCTCAGAAACACTGGAGCTGGAAATCTGTTGTTGCTGATGCAGCCTCGCCTTATTCTCCAGCAGGGCCTTCTCACGTTCCTCGTAAAAGTCAAAGTCATCAAGGATTGACACATTATCCTCATGGTCCTTGAAGATTTTCAGCATCTCCAGTCCTTGTTCCAGTTTCACCTACAATAAGCTCAATTTTTTAACATCAACTAGTTGAAACAGAGCATTACCAACGTTAGCACTTGTCAGTTGCTCCTATAAACCATGTATGCCATATCCTACCAATTTGACAAGTGATATCATTATGAAATAAATAGGAGTAACTACTCCCTCCGTTCCTAAATATAAGTCTTTTTAGACATTTCAAATGGAATACAACATACGGATGTATGTGGACATATTTTAGAGCGTAAGTTCACTCATTTTGCTCCGTATGTAGTCGCTTGGTGGAATCTCTAGAAAGACTTATATTTTGGAACGGAGGGAGTATAAGACAACAAATGTGCAAACCAAGTAACAAAGGAAAGTGCTATTCAAAAGCATTGTACCTCCTGTGTGTCCCGGCTGTTGGTTACAGGCTTGTTCTCATTGTTCTCAAGAATTATATGGCGGAAGAGATTATTTGGAACATCCTTCACTATGTGCCACTTAACAGGGAACTGGCCAGTCCACTTATCTTGCTGCCAGTAGTCCACACTCTTCTCGAAATTCACTGGGCCGGTCATCTCCGCAACACCGCAGAACTGTGCACTAGCATTCACCTGGTCCAGTTTCCAATTCTCAGTGAGGAATAACATATGCAAGGTAACAAACAGAGAGCCCCTGAAAACACTGACAGGGAAACAGGATAAAGTTTTTTATTACCGAAAACAACAGAAAAATGGGACAATGTTCTTCCTTGTCCTTCACTTCACGATAGGCTGCGTCTAGTTTCTTGTTTCCATTTGTGGTGCTAGCCCAAACACCATATTTGATGCTCTTGTGCACATTATCTTCGCTGTATGATTTTATGATAAAAAATCTAGCATTTTTGTACTCGGTAACAAAGTCAGCTCTATTGTATGGCTCCTGGTTAAGTCCAACAGAAGGCTTCTCATCTTTACTATCATCCTCTGCTTGCTTCTTAGGCCTGGTGGCACGTGGACCCCGGCTTTGCTCATTGAGGAAGTCAAGTGGACCGTCACAGCTGCATAACAAAGAATTACCCCTTCCTCTCCTGCGCCCTTTATCAATTGGAATAAAACTTCTGCCATTCATGCCATAGCCAGGGAAAGGACCCCCGTAGTTAGTGGCCTGTGGGAAACCACCACTATGAGAGAAGCCTCTTCCATACGAGTCACCGGGGGTTCCAAAACCAAAGAAAGACTTCTGCTGAGGGGACATCTGAAATTGGGGAAAGCCAAGTTTAGATCCAAGTACTAACGATTTAGATCCTGTCTTGTTATAATCACTAATAGTGTTGTTGTCAAATTATCATATACATCAGCAAAGAAAGAACAGGTCATCATTCTAATATAAGCTCATGTGTACACATCCAGCAAGCGCTGATTGCATCTGGAAGCAGAGCTTCAGCCCAAATTGCAACTAGACAGTGTCAGGCTAATCTATTACAGCATTTGGTCATGTTTTTGCCGTTTTGTCATCATTATATGGCATACCAGAAGTCATTGCATCCAAACTCTTCAATGAAAATGTTTAGGTAGGAGTTTGAACTTTTGAGTTTTATGGTAAATGTGAGAAGCATGAATGAGCGAACTAGGGGTTAGTAGTAGTTTTCTTGGGACTATGTTTCTTACAAATAAATGCAGATAAAAAAATTATTGTTGAAGTATCTAAATTGTTATTATTCTTATATGACAAGAGAGAATACCATCCCAGAAGCCATAGGAAAGTTGCTTTGTCCAAACGGCCCTGAAACACCACCAAATGGTTGAGGTGAAGCTGCAGGTGATGGAAATGAACCAGTTCCTTCTGACGATCTAAACCATTCTGCAAAATAGCATTTCAAGGAACACGGTTATAATCGCACCTAAGCATGGGGCTTAAATGAACATATTTTAAACAAAGCATGAGATAGATAATAACCCGGTCTTGGTCCAAAAAGGAAGCTGTTTGGGCTCAGAGTGTCAGCCATAAAAGCTCCTTGTGTTGGGTCAATTGGCATCATTGTCTCACCCTGTGATATTGGAGTAGGAGAGCTTAAATACGGCATGCCAGGTTGTACTGGTTGCTGGTAGTAAGGAGCCGAGAAGGAGAACTGCTGAGGAGAGTAGAGCTGACCATCTCCACTAACACCAGCCGGTACCGGCGTCGAGATAGGAGAATAATGAGCATAAGGGTCATAACCATAGCCACCATGGTACATCATTGAAGGGTCCTCATTGTACACAACCTTCAAAAAAAAGTCAAACTGAGAAAAAGAAAACATCACAGAAATACTTGACAACTAAGCAAATCAACTTACCGCTGGACCCGCTTCCAATCCTTCCGCATAAGGAGGATATACATCCCATTCATTTGGAGGATTCTCATATCCTGAACCTGCTCATGCCATGCCACAGACCCAATAATATCATTCACCAACTCAAGAGAAAAGTTCCAAAATTCAGAAGACATTAAAATCATGATGACAACAAATATGCTCTCTCCAAAATAAAAATAGTAATATAGTCCAACACTATATATGATAAAAATATCAAACTGAGCCTAAGTTCTTATTATTTCATTATTTGTTCACTGCAGAATGCATATGAATCCTTACAGGTCACAGGCAGTTTCATAATAAATGACAACTTTAGAGATCCTTCCAGTACATATATTCCCAAATAGCATCTTGATGGTGCTTCTTCGATTATTATCTCTTATTAGTTTTGCCCTCAGATTATGAACTATACATGTTAGTGTAAAAATATACTTCCTTCAAAAACAAGGGAATAACCATGCATCCAGAAGATATAACTTTGTATGTGCAGCACAAAGTTTAACTCACCTTGGTAATAGAATGGCTGTGCCTGAGAGGAATACATGTGTTGTGGATACACAACATTATGTGCCCCACCTATGTTGGATGTGCCAGCCTGGGCTTGTCCGTCACTTGGTAGATTGATAACACTTGAATCAAGTGAAATAGTGGGTTTAACAGTTTTCTCATCCTTCCCAGGAATGGTCTGAGGTAGAAGAAGGTATTGCAACAATCAGAAAAAAGGTGAAAATTTTGTATAAAATATATTTAAAATAAATCAAATAATGACCTGCTCTTTAGTGTTACTAGCAAGAACAGGTTTCTGTTCGACCTCGATTCTTGGCTCCGGCGAATCCATAGTGCCTAAAGCAGGAAGATTCAATGAATTAGCTTAAGTCTCAAGAATGGTAAATTAGTGATATCCTATGTAGCATAAAAGATAACACTGTAAAATAGTGTTGCACTTTGTAGAGTGCCGAAAATATTATGGAAGATCAATTGACGGCTAATGTTCTGTTCGTGCCTTTTACTGGCCCTGCCATTTTAAACAAAAGGCTCAATCACAACAAAACTAGGCTAAAGTGAAGCTAAGCTTGCATAAATAGCCCAAGGTTGCAAATAAAGATAGCTGCCTCACAGCATAGTTGCATCCAATTATCATAGAATCCTGTCAATCAACGAGTCACATGCACCACAGATGAATATAAACACAGTGGTTATGGGGACACAGCACTCCAACTTGGTGTACTTAGTTCCTAATTCGCACACTTATTGTAGCCTGATTTATCATGAGGCTAATAGCAACAATCATGCATAATAAAGGCTGTCAAGTTCATCATTCACTGCCGTTCTAATTTTGTTTGGTCAAACAGCATTATATCGTAATTGAGGCCTCCCCAGACAACTGGGCCTCACACTGGATCACCAGGTTTCTGCTATGACACAGACATCCTACCATTAACCCCAGCTCTAGTCCAGCCTGCACCAACTATTCACAAGATATGTACATGATCATAACTATGCATCTCATTCAAGTGGATGAAATCATGCCTGGCCCACCCTAATTAAGTGCAGACTAGAACACAAACCATGAACATGTGACACGATTTACATATGATAGCAGCATAGTACCCAACCAATCAAGTGCTTATTGCTACGCATACATGCGAACCAGAATAGTCAACGCCAGCACACAAATGTGCAAGGTTGGTGTTCGGGTGAATCCTTGACGCCTTGGTTGTTCTTCGAGTCCAACTGCTGACAACTAATGTCCTTAAGTCCAAGTGCTAACAAGAGCTATGGCATGATTACGCAAGAACCAATTCGTATGTAAGTATGTAACAAAGCAACAACTCAGGCCGAGATCTCGCGCATCAACTCATTTAGCAGCGAAGATCTGTCGGATCATTGTGACATCCTAAACCAAGCATCTCTAGCAATTGCATCAACACCACAGCATCCTAGATCAGCAGGCATCCCCTAACGAAGGTAATCGCTGTAATATCATAAGCCACGCAGCAGCGACCACTAGCAATTGCAACAGCACCGCATCAGCCTAGATCAGCAGGCCGAGCCTCAAACAAACTACAGGATCCAACCAAATCTCACAGGCCGCAGAGCACACGATACAATAACAATCGCAGCAAACGCAAAGCACTCACCGGCCCTCTCCGATCCGGCACGCGCCGATTCCATGGAGGGTCCGCACGCGCGCGGGAAGAAGAAACAGATACCGACCAATCACCGCCGGTCTCCTCCCCGGCTCGGATCCCTCGGCTGCTGACCCCGATCTGGTGGGCGCGGCGCTCCCGCGGTCGGATCGAGCTCGCTCGCTCGCGGCTCCTCGGCGGGGTCCGGTCCGATCGGGGGCGCGCGCGGTCGATCTCACAGTCTCCCTCCCTCCATCCGGTGGCGGGGAGCCCGAGGCGAGACGGGGGGCGATGCGGGTGGCAGATGCGGGCCCGCTGCTCCGGCAGATCTGGCGCGGCTCGCCGAGGACTTCCCGTCGCGGGCGGTGGAGGGGAGGGGGTGGGAGGAGGACACGAGGGGAGACGCGAGCGCAAGCAGGAATAGCGCAGGCGGGTGGTGTGGTGGGGGTCGGGACTGGCGAGGCACGAGGCCAACGGGCCGAACCAGGCAGCCAAATATGTTTGGATCGTCGTGCCCGAAAGGAATATTTTGGCCATGGCTGATGACTTGATCTCATCTGTGCTCAGATCATGGTGTCCATCTTTAGCATGCCACTCTACCACTACTTTATTTATCCTACTATATATACTAGTTCAATTTCTCTTACTAGCACTAGCAAGTACTCCCTCCGTCCTCTAATATAAGAGCGTTTTTAACACCTTACTCCCTTCGACCCATAATATAAGAGCGTTTTTTTAACATCAGTACAGACGCAAGCGCTCATATACACGCGCATACATTCACCCCTATGAACGCACACACGCACACTCTATCCCTATGAACACCTCCGAAAGACTGAGCCGGCATATCATCTTGAAATTTACAAAGTCACCGTAGGCACCTCGTCGTCGACAGGAACGTCTCCTCCCACTGAATGCGCATCACCGGAAATCCTGAAATAAATCTGAAAATAAATGTGAGCACCAGTGTGTGGTGTCAAAAACGCTCTTATATTATGAAATGGAGGGAGTAGCAATTTTAGAAATGGATCAGTTGCAAATATGACTGTGTAGCAGGATTATTATTCCGATAAATAACTCTGTTCTTGAAATATCAATCAACTCATACAAAAACACTTATAGATCCATAAACAACCGACCAACAAAACCATTAGCTATGCATCGACCCAAGAATTAAAATGAAGAAAACTAGTGCAACGTGCATAGAAGACCCTGGTACCAACTAGTGACGTATCTAGGATTTGATAATGTGGAGGTAACCATGGACAACACTCCAATGGCTAGGGAAAAAATATTCTACACTACATCAAAATTAATATGATGGACAAATAGTGGACTAGTTAAAATAAAACTTGTAAATTGTTTGTGGGGCCATGGCCCCCATGAACCCACCCTAGATTTGCCACTAGTACCAAGTAACATGAGTCAATAATCTTCACGGACCAAGTAACATGTCAAGAACTAGCGATTGGCCGAGTCACAAAGAAAATAAGGAATGTGGACGGTTCAAGAACCATTACATATGCTACCACACGCTTATGATATACTTTGGGAGGATAAGTTCCAGCCGCTCCCGATAGTTGCCTTCGCTGATGCCAAGCACAAGACACCAGGACACGGTGTGATACGCCGGCTACTCGATGGCTTGGGGATGGGTGGTCGTGAAAGCAGTCTTATTTGATCTAGACATCGACGGGTTTCAGATTTCTTCTTCGAAGAAAAACAAGGACTATCATATATGACGCTCTTTGAAAAAACTTTGATTGGATAGGGGCCGGTCGTGTGCACCTGTAACATTAGCATAACCAGCTTCATCGGGGCGCCACGAAGCTCTGTTTTTGTTGACACCTTGGGACATGTCTGCATCATGATTCCCAAGGGTTCAACACATGCGGAGAATGCCATGGTGTGATTGGAGGCCATGCAAATAGCGAAGGCGGGGTCTTGGATGCGCTGAAGACTTTGCTTCACAGGCAGTTGTTCAGACTTAGCTCGTGGGGTATTATTCCCGTCCAAACTGGGCACGAGTTCCTATGAGCCTGGTGGTACGTGACTTGTGATACGTCTCCAACGTATATATAATTTTTTTGTTGTTCCACGCTATTATATTATCTATTTGGAATGTTTATATGCATTAATATGCTATTTTATATGATTATTGGGACTAACCTATCCTATATACCTAAGAGATTCATCCTCACTAATCTATTTATCTAAACATGTAACCTGTCCACATCATCAACCATGTCATCTCAACAAGATTTTCCACCTCAGCTTTAGAAAAAAGAATCAAGAAAAAAAATATAACCATTCATTTCTCAATACATAGTACCTGACCGTCAACAAAAGCAGGGAAGCTAGCGATTGTTTCCACTTCCACCTGACCTTCAGGCTTCAGTAACTGATGGTCAATCTAAGAGTCAATATAAACAGGGCTCTTCGTTTCACAAATCCACACACGCCACAACTTCCACCGGCGAGCAAAGGCTGCCCTAGCGAGCTCTGGTGCAGGGGCACCGCCGCTGCTACAGGCGCGCAGCTTGCCGTCCCCATGTATCCCAGTGCGGAGGTCAGCTACGCCGAGAGATGAGCAGCACATGCATCGAGACTGCGTTGTTGCCCTTGCAGCCTACATGCACCCAACAGCGGTGGGCGGTGGCCCGGCCATCCCCAAGTACGATGACTCCGCTTCCTCAAGGACGACCTCCGCATCCCCCTGCTGCCCCAGATGCGACGACGTCGCCGGCTGTCAGACGACCTCCGGTGTCCCGGCTACACTGCCCATTTTAAATAGTGGTCATGTTGGTCGGGTCATAAACAGTTACTCTGGCATTCTCTCTTGCATTGTTGATCCAAAAGCACACGTGCAGTATCATAGTTATACCTACAGATGCATACCAATGTGATTATTTCCTGGATGTTGCAGAGCTTTCTCTTTCCTTTAAACCTGTAGAGTTTTCTATTTGTCCTGTAGTTGGCTAGGGACTTTGGGCAGATCGAAAATTTCATTTGAAATACTGGCAAGAAAGGAGCGGATTAATTGGTTATGTATGGTTCTCTATTTTTGCATCACTAGCTATAAAGGGTTCAATATATCGATTCACTGACTTTTGTTGCTAATTTCTATCTAATGTATGATTTTTTTAAATAAAAAAATTCCATCAATGCAGACTCATGGGACTGTTCAAGCTTTTCTGGATGTGTTTGCTGGAAAGGCCAAATAATTCCCCAAAGAGCAGTGAAGATGGTGCTCTAACCTTTCTGTTAGTATTTTCTTTGAAATGATGTAACATCTCCAGGTAATGTTGTTGTTCTACTAAGGCAACGTGTGGCATTTCTTTATGAGATACTGTAGACAACCGTGACACTGAAGGTGTTCTCCTTTGCCATGAGGCCAAAGCCAATCCAGGTGCCATCAACTCTATAACCATCTTTGTTTCTATTTCTACTCATATGCTTGATAACTTTGTACTCCTGCAGTCCCGGGAGGAATCGTTTGTGTAGTTTGTCATGGTAGTATTTTATCTTCCAATTTTATATTCATATACGATGAAAGTAAATGTAGAAGGCACAAGTAGACTGAATTCTTGCCCCACTGTGCTAGGTGATGTTGGGGAACGTAGCAGAATTTTAAAATTTTCTACGCATCTAGCAACGAAAGGGAGAGGGGTGCATCTACATACCCTTGTAGATCGCAAGCGGAAGCGTTCAAGAGAACGGGGTTGATGGAGTCGTACTCGTCGTGATCCAAATCACCGATAACCGAGCGCCGAACGGACGGCACCTCCGCGTTCAACACACGTACGGTTGGGAGAGACGTCTCCTCCTTCTTGATCCAGCAAGGGAAGAAGAGGTTGATGGAGATCCAACAGCACGACGGCGTGGTGGTGGAAGTAGCAGGATCCCGGCAGGGCTTCGCCAAGCGCAAGCGGGGAGGAAGAGGTGTCACGGGAGGGGGGGAGACGCCAGGGACTTGGGTGCGGCTGCCCTCCCTCCCCTCCACTATATATAGGGGCCAGGGGGGGCCCCGGCCCCCTTGTAGATCCCATCTATGGAGGGGCGGCGGCCAAGGGGGGGGGGACTTGCCCCCCAAGTTTGGTGGGGCGCCCCCCACCCCCAGGGTTTCCAACCCTAGGCGCAGGAGGAGGCCCATGGGGGGCGCACCAGCCCACCAGGGGCTGGTTCCCTTCCCACTTCAGCCCATGGGGCCCTCCGGGATAGGTGGCCCCACCCGGTGGACCCCCGGGACACTTTCGGTGGTCCCGGTACAATACTGATGACCCCCGAAACTTTTCCGGTGGCCGAAACTGGACTTTCTATATACAAATCTTTACCTCCAGACCATTCCGAAACTCCTCGTGACGTCTGGGATCTCATCCGGGACTCCGAACAACTTTCGGGTTACCGCATACTAATATCTCTACAACCCTAGCGTCACCGAACCTTAAGTGTGTAGACCTTACGGGTTCGGGAACCATGCAGACATGACCGAGACAACTCTCCGGTCAATAACCAACAGCGGGACCTGGATACCCATGTTGGCTCCCACATATTCCACGATGATCTCATCGGATGAACCATGATGTCGAGGATTCAATCAATTCCGTATTCAATTCCCTTTGTCAATTGATACGTTACTTGCCCGAGATTCGATCGTCGGTATCCCAATACCTCGTTCAATCTCGTTACCGGCAAGTCACTTTACTCGTTCTGCAACACATCATCCCGTGACCAACCCTTAGTCGCATTGAGCTTATTATGATGATGTCTTACCGAGTGGGCCCAGAGATACCTCTCCGTCATGCGGAGTAATAAATCCCAGTCTCGATTCGTGCCAACCCAACAGATACTTTCAGAGATACCCGTAGTGCACCTTTATAGTCACCTAGTTACTTTGTGATGTTTGGCACACCCAAAGTATTCCTACAGTATCCGGGAGTTGCACAATCTCATGGTCTAAGGAAAGGATACTTGACATTAGAAAAGCTCTAGCAGACGAACTACACGATCTTGTGCTATGCTTAAGATTGGGTCTTGTCCATCACATCATTCTCCTAATGATGTGATCCCGTTATCAATGACATCTAATGTCCATAGTCAGGAAACCATGACTATCTGTTGATCAACGAGCTAGTCAACTAGAGGCTCACTAGGGACATGTTGTGGTTTATGTATTCACACATGTATTACGATTTCCGGATAACACAATTATAGCATGAACAATAGACAATTATCATGAACAAGGAAATATAATAATAACCATTTTATTATTGCCTCTAGGGCATATTTCCAACAGGTGATACGTCTATCTTTTTTGCACATGTCATGTTGTCACGTGATTCATCCATTTTGTAGGGAATATTAATCCATCTATTGCTTTATGATATAAATGTAAGATTATTTATTCTCAATTATGAGCCTTTTTCTTTAATTTCCACTATTACAAACCTGATGGTCCTCCTGGTTCCAGGGTGTGCCTACTTATTTTTGTGGGCATACTAAAAGTTCAGAATCTCTCATGGTCGGAATAATAACCAAGTAGCCAATTCGTAGAGCCCCGTTTATTGCCATCTTTGATAAAGTTTAGTGCTCCAAAATTTGCATGATGTAGGATTGCCAGTTATTTATTTAGATTCATGTTCTGGTGGGATATCAACAATTTTCTTTATATCTAGATGAAACGACTTATGTATGGAACACATGCTCTTTTCCCCACTGAAAGACTACAAACAATTGATGGGCATCTCTCAAGTCTGTCTTTCAATGATGGGAACTTCCCTTGGATTGCATGGAGAAGAGGCATCTAAATTATGGTAGAGATGGAGATTTTTAAATAATAGATCAATAAACTATTTGCAATGGAAATTGCCATTCTGGGTCGGGTGCATTTCGAATGTATGCAATGGCAACTTATAACTAAATTCCATGTGACTGAGAGTACGCTAATAATCAAATAATTCACTTTGATATATCCATGAAACCGTTGGTGTTAACTTCTTAACCATATATTCCCGCGACAACGCACGGGAATTGTCTAGTTAACCTAGAGCCCAGTGCCAGTTTCTGTTTTTCCTTGTTTTAGAGTTTCGCAGAAAAGGAATACCAAACGGAGTCCAAACGGAATAAAACTTTTGCGATGATTTTTCTTGGACCAGAAGACACCCAGGAGACTTGGAGTGCAAGTCAGAAGAGCCATGAGGCGGCCACAAGGGTGGAGGGCGCGCCCCCAACCTTGTGGGCCACTCGGTGGCCTCCTGACCTAGATCTTCCTCCTATATATACTCTTATACTGCCAAAGACTTCCAGGGGAGCCACGAAAACACTTTTCCACCGCTGCAACCTTCTATATCCGTGAGATCTCATCTTGGGGCCTTTTCCGGCATCCTGCCGGAGGGGGGTTCGATCACGGAGGGCTTCTACATCAACACCATTGCCTCTCTGATGAAGCGTGCATAGTTTACACAGACCTACGGGTCCATAACTAGTAGCTAGATGACTTCTTCTCTCTCTTTGATTCTCAATACCATGTTCTTCTCGATGTTCTTGGAGATCTATTCAATGTTATACTCTTTTGCGGTGTGTTTGTCGAGATCCGATGAATTGTGGATTTATGACCAGCTTATCTATGAATATTATTTGAATCTCCTATGAATTATTTTATGCATGATTTGATATCTTTGCAAGTATATTTGAACTATCGATTTGGTTTGGCCAACTAGATTGGTTTTTCTTGCAATGGGAGAAGTTCTTAGCTTTAGGTTCAATCTTGCGGTTCTCGATCCTAGTGACAGAAGGGGAACCGACACATATTGTATTGTTTCCATCGAGGATAACAAGATGGGGTTTTCATCATATTGCTTGAGTTAATTCCGCTACATCATGTCATCTTACTTAATGCGTTACTCTGTTCTTCATGAACTTAATACTCTAGATGCAGGCAGGAGTCGGTCGATGTGTGGAATAATAGTATTAGATGCAGAATTGTTTCGGTCTACTTGACACGGACATGATGCCCATATTCATGATCATTGCCTTAGATATCATCATAACTTTGCACTTTTCTATCAATTGCTCGGCAGTAATTTGTTCACCCACCGTAATAATTCCTTTCTTGAGAGAAGCCTCTAGTGAAACCTATGGCCCCCGGGTCTATTTTCCATCATATAAGTTTCCGCTACAATTCTAGTTTCCTATTTACTTTCTTTTGCAATCTTTTACTTTCCGTTCCATAAACCAAAAATATTACTTTACTGTTTATCCATCTCTATCAGATCTCACTTTTGCGAATAACCGTGAAGAGATTGACAACCCCTTTGTCGCGTTGGTTGCAAGTTGGTGTTTGTTTGTGCATGTATTCAGTGGCTTGTCGCATTATCTCCTACTGGATTGATACCTTGGTTCTCAAAACTGAGGGAAATACTTACGCTACTTTGCTGCATCACCCTTTCCTCTTCAAGGGAAAACCAACACAAGCTTAAGAGGTAGCAACTCGCAGTAGTAGCCTCTGTTGGGGAACGTAGCATGTAATTTCAAAAAAATTCCTACGATCACGCAAGATCTATCTACGAGATGCATAGCAACGAGAGGGGGAGAGTGTGTCCACATACCCTCGTAGACCGAAAGCAGAAGCGTTAGCTTAACGCGGTTGATGTAGTCGAACGTCTTCTCGATTCAACCGATCAAGTACTGAACATACGACACCTCCGAGTTTTGCGCACGTTCATCTTGATGGCGTCCCTCGAACTCTTGATCCAACAAAGTGTCAAGGGAGAGTTTCGTCGGCACGACGGCATGGTGACGGTGATGGTGAAGTGATCCGTGCAGGGCTTTGCCTAAGCACTACGGGGAAGGGGGTGCCGCACACGGCTTGGAACAATTGATGTGTATTAGAGGCGCCCCCCGCCCTCATATATAAAGGAGGGAGAGGGGAGGAGGCCGGCCCTAGGGCGCCCCAAGTGGGAGGAGTCCCCCTTGGGCTCCTAGTCCAATTCGCCCCCCTTTCCTTTTACCGGAAGGGGAAAGGGGGAAGGAGAGGGAGAAGGAGAAGGAAAGGGGGGCGCCGCCCCTCCCCTACTCCAATTCAGACTCCTCCCTTGGGGGGGGGCACCCCTTGTGGGCTGGCCTGCCTCCCTCCTATGGCCCATATGGCCCATATCTTCCCCTAGGGGGTTCCCGGTACTCCGATATGTACCCGATACATTCCGAAACACTTCTAGTGTTCGAATAGTATTGTCCAATATATCAATATTTACCTCTCGACCATTTCGAGACTCCTCGTTATGTCGGTGATCTCATCCGGGACTCCGAACAACATTCGGTCACCAAATCACATAACTCATAACACAAATCATCATCAAACATTAAGCGTGCGGACCCTATGGGTTCGAGAACTATGTAGACATGACCGAGACACATCTCCGGTCAATAACCAACAGCGGAACCTGGATGCTCATATTGGTTCCTACATATTCTACGAAGATCTTTATCGGTCAAACCGTAATGACAACATACATCATTCCCTTTGTCATCGGTATGTTACTTGCCCGAGATTCGATCGTCGGTATCTTCATACCTAGTTCAATCTCGTTACCGGCAAGTCTCTTTACTCGTTCTGTAATGCATCATCCCGAAACTAACTCATTATTCACATTGCTTGCAAGGCTTATCATGATGTGCATTACCGAGAAGCCCAGAGGTACCTCTCTGATACTCGGAGTGACAAATCCTAATCTTGATCTATGCCAACCCAACAGACACCTTCGGAGATACCTGTAGAGCATCTTTATAATCACCCAGTTACGTTGTGACGTTTGATAGCACACAAGGTATTCCTCTGGTATCCGGGAGTTGCATAATCTCATAGTCAAAGGAATATGTATAAGTCATGAAGAAAGCAATAGCAATAAAACTTAACAATCATTATGCTAAGCTAACAGATGGGTCTTGTCCATCACATCATTCTCCTAATGATGTGATCCCGTTCATCAAATGACAACACATGTCTATGGTTAGGAAACTTAACCATCTTTGATTAACGAGCTAGTCTAGTAGAGGCATACTAGGGACACTGTGTTTTGTCTATGTATTCACACATGTATCAAGTTTCTGATTAATACAATTCTAGCATGAACAATAAACATTTATCATGATATTAGGAAATATAAATAACAACTTTATTAATGCCTCTAGGGCATATTTCCTTCAGTCTCCCACTTGAACTAGAGTCAATAATCTAGATTACATTGTAATGATTCTAACACCCATGGAGTCTTGATGTTGATCATGTTTTTCTCGTGGAAGAGGCTTAGTCAATGGGTCTGCCACATTTAAATCCATATGTATTTTGCAAATCTCTATGTCTCTCTCCTTGACTTGATCATGGATGTAGTTGAATTGTCTCTTGATGTGTTTGGTTCTCTTGTGAAATCTGGATTCCTTCGCTAAGGCAATTGCTCCAGTATTGTCACAAAAGATTTTCATTGGACCCGATGCACTAGGTATGACACCTAGATCGGATATGAACTCCTTCATCCAGACTCCTTCATTCGTTGCTTTCGAAGTAGCTATGTACTCCGCTTCACACGTAGATCCCGCCACGACGCTTTGCTTGGAACTGCACCAACTGACAGCTCCACCATTCAATATAAATATGTATCCAGTTTGTGACCTAGAGTCATCCGGATCAGTGTCAAAGCTAGCATCGACGTAACCATTTACGACGAGCTCTTTGTCACCTCCATAAACGAGAAACATATTCTTAGTCCTTTTCAGGTATTTCAGGATGTTCTTGACCGCTGTCCAGTGATCCACTCCTAGATTACTTTGGTACCTCCCTGCTAGACTTATAGCAAGGCACACATCAGGTCTGGTACACAACATTGCATACATGATAGAACCAATAGCTGAGGCATAGGGAATGACTTTCATTTTTCTCTATCGTCTGTAGTGGTCGGGCATTGAGTCTGACTCAACTTCACACCTTGTAACACAGACAAGAACCCTTTCTTTGACTGGTCCATTTTGAACTTCTTCAAAACTTTATCAAGGTATGTGCTTTGTGAAAGTCCAATTAAGCGTCTTGATATATCTCTATAGATCTTGATGCCTAATATATAAGCATCTTCACCGAGGTCTTTCATTGAAAAACTCTTATTCA
Source organism: Triticum urartu (assembly GCF_056163025.1). Lineage (NCBI taxonomy): Eukaryota > Viridiplantae > Streptophyta > Magnoliopsida > Poales > Poaceae > Triticum > Triticum urartu. The sequence goes on along the minus strand of NC_141873.1, from coordinate 36,023,734 downwards.
AGTATCCTTTTATGTTATCCAGAAATTTTATATCATTTCCAATCAACAATATGTCATCCACAAATAATATTAGAAATGCTACAGAGCTCCCACTCACTTTCTTGTAAAAATAGGCTTCTCCAAAAGTCTGTATAAAACCATATGCTTTGATCACACTGTCAAAGCGTATATTCCAACTCTGAGATGTGTGCACTAGTCCATAAATGGATCGCTGGAGCTTGCACACTTTGTTAGCAACTTTAGGATCGACAAAACCTTCTGGTTGCATCATATACAACTCTTCTTTGAGAAATCCATTAAGGAATGCAGTTTTGACGTCCATTTGCTAGATTTCATAATCATAAAATGCGGCAATTGCTAACATGATTCAGACAGACTTAAGCATCGCTACGGGTGAGAAGGTCTCATCGTAGTCAACTCCTTAAACTTGTCAAAAACCTTTCGCAACAAGTCGAGCTTTGTAGACAGTAACATTACCATCAACATCAGTCTTCTTCTTGAAGATCTATTTATTCTCCATGGCTTGCCGATCATCAGGCAAGTCAACCAAAGTCCACACTTTGTTCTCATACATGGATCCCATCTCAGATTTCATGGCCTCAAGACATTTCACGGAATCTGGGCTCATCGTCGCTTCCTCATAGTTCGTAGGTTCGTCATGGTCTAGTAACATGACTTTCAGAACAGGATTACCATACCACTCTGGTGCAGTACGTACTCTTGTTGACCTACGAGGTTCGGTAGTAACTTGATCTGAAGTTTCATGATCATCATCATTAACTTCCTCACTAGTTGGTGTAGGCATGACGGGAATGGTTTTCTGTGATGAGCAACTTTCCAATTCGAGAGAAGGTACAGTTACCTCATAAAGTTCTACTTTCCTCCCACTCACTTCTTTCGAGAGAAACTCCTTCTCTAGGAAGGATCCATTCTTAGCAACAAAGATCTTGCCTTCGGATCTGTGATAGAAGGTGCACCCAACAGTTTCTTTTGGGTATCCTATGAAGACACACTTCTCCGATTTGGGTTCGAGCTTATCAGGCTGAAGCTTTTTCACATAAGCATCGCAACCCCAAACTTTAAGAAACGACAGCTTAGGTTTCTTGCCAAACCACAGTTCATACGATGTCGTCTCAACAGATTTAGATGGTGCCCTATTTAACATGAATGCAGCGGTCTCTAATGCATATCCCCAAAACGATAGTGGTAAATCGGTAAGAGACATCATAGATCGCACCATATCTAATAAAGTATAATTACGACATTCTGAGACACCATTACGCTGTAGTGTTCCAGGTGGCGTGAGTTTTGAAACTATTCCACATTGTTTTAAATGAAGGCCAAACTTGTAACTCAAATATTCCCCTCCGCAATCAGATCGTAGAAACTTTATTTTCTTGTTACGATGATTTTCCACTTCACTTTGAAATTCTTTGAACTTTTCAAATGTTTCAGACTTGTGTTTCATTGATGACCCACAAGTATAGGGGATCAATTGTAGCTCTTTTCGATAAGTAAGAGTGTCGAACCCAACGAGGAGCAGAAGGAAATGACAAGTGGTTTCTAGCAAGGTAATGTCTGCAAGTGTTGAAATTGTAAGTAGCAGAGTAGTTTGATAGCAAGGTAATTTGTAACGAGCAAGTAACGATAATAGTAGCAAAAGTGTAGCAAGGTAGCCCAATCCTTTTGAGGCAAAGGACATGCCAAAACGGTCTCTTAGAGTAAGCAAAGCGTTCTTGAGGGTACACGGGAATTTCATCTAGTCACTTTCATCATGTTGGCTTAATTCATGTTCGGTACTTTGATAATTTGATATGTGTGTGGACCGGTGCTTAGGTGTTGTTCTTACTTGAACAAACCTCCTACTTATGATTAACCCTCTCGCAAGCATCTACAACTACGAGAAAAAGTATTAAGAATAAATTCTAACCATAGCATTAAACTTTTGGATCCAATTGGCCCCTTACAGAATAGCGCATAAACTGGGGTTTAAGCTTCTGTCACTCTCACAACCCATCATCTAATTGCTACTCCACAATGCATTTCCTTAGGCCAAAATATGGTGAAGTGTCATGTAGTTGACGTTCACATGACACCACTAAGGGAATCACACCATACACACTACCAAAATATGGAACACATATCAAGTTCACATGATTACTTGCAACATGATTTCTCCCGTGACCTCAAGAACAAAAGTAACTACTCACAAATGATAAACATGCTCATGATCAGAGGGGTATTAAATAGCATATTGGATCTAAACATATAATCTTCCACCAAATAAACCATATAGTAATCAACAATACTAGTCACCCACAAGCACCAATCTATAGTTCCGGTAACAAGATTGAACACAAGAGATGAACTAGGGTTTGAGAGGAGATGGTACTGTTGAAGATGTTGATGGAGATTGCCCTCCCCAAGATGGGAGAGTTGTTGGTGATGATGATGATGACGATGATTTCCCCTTCCGAGAGGGAAGTTCCCCCGGCGGAATCGCTCCACTGGAGGGCAAAAGTGCTCCTGCCCAAGTTCCGCCTCGAGGCGGCGGCGCTCCTCCCGAAAGTCCTCTCCTTATTTTTTTCTAGGTCAAAATGACGTATTGATACATCTCCGTCGTATCTATAATTTTTTATTGTTCCATTACAATATTATACAACTTTCATATACTTTTGGCAACTTTTTATACTATTTTTGGGACTAACATATTGATCCAGTGCCCAGTGCCAGTTCCTGTTTGTTGCATGTTTTTTGTTTCGCAGAAAATCCATATCAAACAGAGTCCAAACAGGATAAAAACTGACAGAGATTTTTTTGGAATATCTGTGATTTTTGGGAAGAAGAATCTACGCGAGACGATGCCCAAGGGGGCCACGAGCAGGGGGCACGCCCCAGGGGGTCAGTCGCGCCCTGGGCCCTCGTGGCCACCCCATAAGGTGGTGGGTGCCCTTCTTTCGCCGCAATAAAGCTAATATCCGGATAGAGATCGTGTCCAAAATTCAGCCCAATCGGAGTTACGGATCTCCGGGAATTTAAGAAACGGTGAAAGGGCAGAATCAGGGAACGCAGGAACAGAAGGAGACAGAGAGACATATCCAATCTCGAAGGGGCTCTCGTCCCTCCCATGCCATGGAGGCCATGGACCAGAGGGGAAACCTTCTCCCATCTAGGGAGAAGGTCAAGGAAGAAGAAGAAGAAGGGGGCCTCTCTCCCCCTCTCTCCCGGTGGCGCCGGAACGCCACCGGGGCCATCATCATCACCGCAATCTACACCAACAACTTCACCAGCGTCATCACCAACTCTTCCCCCCTCTATGTAGCGGTGTAAACCCTCTTTTACCCGCTGTAATCTTGATACGTCTCCAACGTATCTATAATTTATGAAGTATTCATGCTATTATATTATCAATCTTGGATGTTTTATATGCATTTATGTGCTATTTCATATGATTTTTGGGACTAACCTATTAACCTAGTGCCCAGTGCCACTTTATGTTTTTTCCTTGTTTTTGAGTTTTACAGAAAAGGAATATAAAACGGAGTCCAATTGACGTGCCAATTTTTGACGATTTTATATGGACCAAAAGAAGACCCCGGAGTAAAAGAGTTGGGCCAGGAGAGTCCCGGGGCGTCCACGAGGGTGGGGGGCGCGCCCACCCCCGCCCCGAGGCACGTGGGCCTGCCTCGTGAACGCCTCGGGCACCTCCTTGATGTGAGACCGACGCCAAAAATTCCTATAAATATAGAAACCTCGGAAAATTAACCTAGATCGAGAGTTCCGCCGCCAGAAGCCTCCGTAGCCACCGAAAACCAATCTAGGCCCTCTTCGGCACCCTGCCGGAGGGGGCCATCGTCACCAGAGGGCATGGAGGAGGATCCCGGAGGGGCCATCATCACCATGAAGGCCAAGGACTAGAGGGGGGAGGCCATGGAGGAGGAAGCACAAGGGGGAGAACCTCTGCTCCTCTCTCTTGGTGGTATCGGAGTGCCATCGAGAGGGGAATCATCGCCGCGGTGATCGTCTTCATCAACATCACCATCATCATCTCTTTTACGTGGTCCACTCTCCTGCACTCCGCTGTAATCCCTACTTGAACATGGTGCTTTATGCCGCATATTATGATCCAATGATGTGTTAACATCCTATGATGTTTTGAGTAGATATCCTTTGTCTTTGGGTTGATTGATGATCTAGATTGGTATGTGTTGTATGTTTTACTTTGGTACTGTCCTATGGTGCCCTCCGTGTCGCGCAAGCGTGAGGGATTCCCTCTGTAAGGTGTTGCAATACGTTTATGATTCGCTTATAGTGGGTTGCGTGAGTGACTGAAACACAAACCTGAGTAAGGGGGGTGTTGCGTATGGGATAAAGAGGACTTGATGCTTTAATGCTATGGTTGGGTTTTACCTTAATGATCTTTAGTAGTTGCGGATGCTTGCTAGAGTTCCAATCATAAGTGCATATGATCCAAGTAGAGAAAGTATGTTAGCTTATGCCTCTCCCTCATATGAAACTGCAATAGTGATTACCGGTCTTGTTAACGATTGCCTAGGACAATTCCGCACACCGATCCACCATTATTCCACACTCGCTATTTATAATATTTAGTAATATATTCTAACTTTATGATAACAACACCTACTTTTATATTTTATCTCTCCTATATCATACAAAGTTATCCTCTTCATACCCACACCATAGTTTATTTTCTCGTTTCTAGTTGGAAGCAAACGTTCGGTGTACGTAGAGTCGTATCAGTGGCAGATAGGGCTTGAGATAATATTGATCTTACCTTTAGCTCCTTGTTGGTTCGACACTCCATACTTATCACTTCCACCTTTGGAAATTGCTACGATGATTCCTTGCACTTGGGGATTATCAAGCTCTTTTCTGGCGCCGTTGCCGGGGAGCAATAGCGTGGGGTTGATATTCTCGTGTGTGATTGTTTGCTTTCTTCACTAAGTAGATTTTGTTTTTCCTTTTTGTTTCTGTTTAGTTGTGGTGAAACATACCAAAAAGTTCAAAAGAATAAAAAATACATAAAAAATTACTTGCCTCTCATGCCTAAAAAGTTTTTCAAAAAGAGAAGTGATTGGAAAGTTATGCACTGAAGAAGTGAGGGTCGACCTTGAGCACTTGTGTTCATGCTCACGGAAACAATGTAGATTTTTTCATGGAAGTTTCTCTGTAAATAATTATACCCTTATATATATCCATTGTATTATAAAAATAATGTGCCAAGCTTTGGTTTTAGGATGATTAGATTGCTTGTTTACTATGTGCAGAACAAAAACAGAAACTTTGGCTGTAGCGTGTGATTTTACATTTTTTACTGGAAAGTCAAATGGGTCTGAAACTTTTTGCAAATTACTTCTGTATAATTTTTTCAAAATTTCAAATTTATTTCATAATTTTTGGAGTTACAGAAGTTTACTAAACCTTCAGATTTCTACAGACTGTCCTGTTTTAGACAGATTCTGTTTTTCATGTGTTGTTTGCTTATTTTGATGAATCTATGGGTAGTATCGGGGGGTATAAACCATGGTGAAGTTGGAATACAGTATATATAGTTCTAATATGAAATTGGAATGAGTTTGCGACAGTACATAAAGGTAGTGATTTGCTTTATTATACTAACGGATCTCACAAAGTTTTTGTTAAAGTTTTTTGTGGATGAAGTGTTCGAAGAACGAGGAGTTACCGATGTGAGAAGAATAAAGAGAGGCAAGAGATCAAGCTTGGGGATGCCCAAGGCACCCCAAGTAAATATTCTAAGGATACTCAAGCATTTAAGCTTGGGGATGCCCCGGTTGGCTTCCCATCTTTCTTCTTCAACAATTATCGGTATACCTCGGTTTTTGTTTCGTTCACATGATTTGTGTCCTTTGTGTTTTTTGTTCTTCCTTTATGAACCATGATAGTATGATATATCCCTTCAATGATTTATAGAATTCTTAATGTGCTTCACTTATATCTTTTAAGTATGATCTTATAGAATTGCTCTTTGTGCTTCGCTTAAATCTTTTGAGTATGGTTTTATAGAATGCTTCGTGTGCTTCACTCATACATTTTGAGCTTGGACATTGGTTAGTTTATATTAATTGTAGAATGCTTCATGAACTTCACTTATATATTTTGGAGTATGAATAATACTATCATCTAAAGCGGGTTTGGAAGAGTGTCAACTTTAGGAACTAGTGATCCCGCCATTCCGAATGAGGAGAATTTTGCTTATGTGGAGAGTAGTAAAATTTCTATGCTTGTAGATCATGAAAAGAATGCTTTATGTGATGGTAATATTGTTGAAATCATTCATGATGCTACTGAAAATTATTATGAGGGAGGAATACATGCTTGTAGGAGTGCAATAATATCAAGCTTTCCTCTCTATGTGCTTAAAGTTTTGAAGTTATAGTTGTTTTGCCTTCCTATGCTAGTTGATTCTTGTTCCCATAAATTGTGTGCTCACAAAATCCCTAGTCATAGGAAGTGGGATAGGTTTAAATGTGCTAGTCATATTCTTCATGATGCTCTCTTTATGTTTCAATTCTTATCTTTTTTATGAGCATCATTGAAATCATCATGCCTAGCTAAAAGGCATTAAAGAAAAGCGCTTGTTGGGAGACAACCCAATATTTACCCTTATTGTTTTTGTGTGTTTACATGATTAAGCTACTGTAGTAATCATGTTTTATAGATTTTTTTTAATAAAGTGTCAAGTAAGACCTTTGGGAAGACTTGGGTGAAAGTTAACGTGATCTTGCTGTAAAAAACAGAAACTTTGCGCTCACGAGATTAGCTGCCATTTTTTTTACAGAAGAGTGCTTTGGTTCTGATTCTTTTTGCAGAAGATTAATAGACAAATTCCTCACGTCCACCAATTTATTTCATAATTTTTTGAGTAGCATAAGTATGGTTAGTGTTCAGATCATTACAGACTATTCTGTTTGTGACAGATTCTGTTTTCATTGCATAGTTTGCTTGTTTTCTAGTTTCTATGACTTATATTCGTCAATATAAATTGTAGAAATGATATGGTACAATAGGCATTGTGTGAGAACAATTATGATCTTTGTCTTTGACAGTACCAAGGTGAATGGTTTACTCTTTATCATACTAACCTATCTGATGAAGTTTCGTTAAGTTTTGTGTGATTGAAGTTTTCAAGCTTTGGGTGAGATATCGTTATGAGGAGAATAAGGAGTGGAAAGACCCTAAGATTGGGGATACCCAAGGCACCCCAAGGTAATATTCAAGGAAGACTCAAGTGCCTAAGCTTGGGGATGCCCCGGAAGGCATCCTCTCTTTCGTCTTCAAAACTATCGGTATACCTTACTCGAAGCTATATTTTTATTCGTCACATGATATGTGTTTTGCTTGGAGCATATTTTCAATTTTACTTGCTGTTTGAAAAAAATCATTGGATCTGAAATATTAAATTAAAAGGAATCCTCCCATGGCTAGTTAATTATTTGACTACTCAGTGTCCTTCACTATTATCTTTTGGAGTAGTTTGTCATTTACTCACGTGCTTCACGTATATCCTATGAGTAAATGGTTGAATAATTGAATATCATAAATCTGAATTTACATATGTTTCATATGCTTATACCATGGGGAGTAATGACTTCACATAGAATAAGTATAGGTAGTAAACTTATTGAAAGTTAGCAAACGTAGAATTGGTCACTTGAACCATTCATGAAAGAATATTGAAGAAAGAGAGATTTCACATATAAATATACTATCTTGGACATCTTTTGTAATTGTGAGCACTCATTAAAATATGACATGCTAAAAGGTTGATGTCGGACAAGGAAGACAACGTAATGGGTTATGTTTTCTTATATCCGAAATAAAGTATATTGTCTTGGATCATCCAACATGTTGAGATTGCTTTTCCCCCTCATGCTAGCCAAATTCTTTGCACCAAGTAGAGATACTACTTGTGCTTCCAAACATTCCTTAAACCAGTTTTTCCATGAGAGTCCACCATACCTACCTATGGATTGAGTAAGATCCTTCAAGTAAGTTGTCATCGGTGCATGCAATAAAAAATTGCCCTCTAAATATGTATGATCTATTAATGTGGAGAAAATAAGCTTTATACGATCTTGTGATGTGGAAGAAATAAAAGCAACAGACTGCATAATAAAGGTCCATATCACAAGTGGCAATATAAAGTGACATTAAGATTTTTTTCATCCAACCATAAAAGCGCATGACAACCTCTGCTTCCCTATGCGAAGGGCCTATCTTTTACTTTTATCTTATACCCTTATGCAAGAGTCATGCCTTTCCTTTTTACATTTTATCCTTTGGCAAGCACATTGTGTTGGAAAGATCCTGATATATATATCCAATTGGATGTAATTTTCATGAACTATTATTGTTGACATTACCCTTGAGGTAAAAGGTTGGGAGGCGAATCTATAAGTCCCTATCTTTCTCTGTGTTCGATTAAAGCTTTGAACCCATAAATATCACGTGAGTGTTAGCAATTGTGAAAGACTAAATGATAGTTGAGTATGTGGAGTTTGCTAAATCAAAGCTCTGACATAGATCCTTCCTGAAAATAAGATGAATTGCAATTGTTTGATGACTGAGAATATAGTTTGTTAGTTTCAAGAAAGTTTATGATCTATACATTAACATGTGAATAGCTTGTTACTTGATCATGAAAAGTTTTATGAAGATGATCTACTGTTATGATATATAATGATGCTATAAAAAGTGATTGAAACTATCATTGATGAAACTTATGCACTTGCTAGCATTCACAGTTCATAATTACTTTTATCATTTACCTACTCGAGGACGAGCAGAAATTAAGCTTGGGGATGCTGATACGTCTCCAAGGTATCTATAATTATGAAGTATTCATGCTATTATATTACCAACCTTGGATGTTTTATATACATTTATATGCTATTTCATATGATTTTTGGGACTAACCTATTAACCTAGTGCCCAGTGCCAGTTTCTGTTTTTCCTTGTTTTTGAGTTTTACATAAAAGGAATATCAAACGGAGTCCAATGGACGTGCCAATTTTTGACGATTTTTTGTGGACCAAAAGAAGACCCCTGAGTAAAAGAGTTGGGCCAGGAGAGTCCCGGGGCGTCCACGAGGGTGGGGGTGTGTCCACGCCCCGGGCGCGTGGGCCTGCCTCATGGACGCCTCGGGCACTCCTTGACGTGAGACCGACTCCAAAAATTCCTATAAATACAGAAACCTCGGAAAATTAACCTAGATCGGGAGTTCCGCCACCAGAAGCCTCTGTAGCCACTGAAAACCAATCTAGGCCCTCTCCGGCACCCTGCCGGAGGGGGCCATCATCACTGGAGGGCATGGAGGAGGATCCCGGAGGGGCCATCATCACCATGAAGGCCAAGGACCAGAGGGGGGAGGCCATGGAGGAGGAAGCACAAGGGGGAGAACCTCTCCTCCTCTCTCTTGGTGGCACCGGAGTGCCATCGAGAGGGGAATCATCGTCGCGGTGATCCTCTTCATCAACATCACCATCATCATCACCATCCTCATCTCATTTACGCGGTCCACTCTCCCGCACCCCGCTGTAATCCCTACTTGAACATGGTGCTTTATGCAGCATATTATGATCCAATGATGTGTTGCCATCCTATGATGTTTTGAGTAGATATCCTTTGTCTTTGGGTTGATTGATGATCTAAATTGGTATGAGTTGTACTAGCAAAAGAGCCCGTGCGTTGCAATGGGAGAAAAAAATACCACATGTTCCCAACACAGTAATAACCATGATTAAAGGGCACAATCGGTCCACGTCTCTTTCTTTGAGGGGATGGTGGGGGTGAGGTGGTTCTCTTGTTTTTTGTTTTATGAAATAAGTAATCATTGTTCAAGCTGGTGACTCAACCAAATTAATTTGTTCCTTTATACCTTTCATTTGATATTGCATACTCGACCATTTACTCTCCTTGTGCAAGATGCGCGTGAGATTTTTCAATACTTTTGTACTTAATTTAAACTTTTGAGAAGGTATTTTTTTTTGTTTTTGTATGGAGAGATACATTACAGAATTAATGAAGAAATTAAAAAATGCATAATATGATTCACTTATGGAAGCACACTGCATAATGAAGGGATTACACGGAATATAATCAACTGATGAGTATTTACTTAGTAGCATAATGAAGCGAACCAACCTGTGGTTGGATGGCTATAGGGACCGTGGTATCTCCAGCCCACCAGGGTTCAAATTCTGGTGCTCGCATTTATTTCTAGATTTATTTCAAAATTTCTGGCGATGCGCATTCAGTGGGAGGAGACGTTCCCATCGACGATGAGGCGCCTACAGTGACTTCATAAATCTTAAGATGATATGTTAGCTCAGTCTTTCGGAGGTGCTCATAGGGATAGGGTGTGCATGTATGCGTTCATAAGGGTGAGTGTATGCGCGTATATATGAGCGCTTGTGTCTGTGCAGCGGATTTTTTTTTCTTATATGTATATGGCTCTTTGCTTATTGATTTTTTCCTCCTCACAGGCAGCCGGTCCAGGGCAGCACATCCCACGAGCTATTTACTTAGCAGCATATCCCGGAAGCAATTTAATTAGTCAGTCAGAGCCATGCAAAGCCTACAATCACATCCCAGCCACCAGCTCCCATAGAGAGCCGTGCATGTCCCCGAGACCTTTTATTGGCAGTCTCTCTTTTTTGCTGGCTGGTTGATTCTCTTCTAGGAGGCCCATCTAGACTTCGTTTGGCAGATTTGTTTGATGGGCCGAGGCCCATGCTAGCTGGTTGTGGCATATATCGGGTATAACAGCTGACGGATTTTTGGCTGGTTAGATCGAACGACGACATATGCAAATTATCCAGGTACGGACGAAAAGTTAGGGGTAAGAAGCAATAGCCCCTTTATTATTAGGGAATAGATGTTTTACTTTGGTGTTGTCCTATGGTGCCCTCCGTGTCGTGCAAGCATGAGGGATTCTCGCTGTAGGGTGTTGCAATACGTTTATGATTCGCTTATAGTGGGTTGCGTGAGTGACTGAAACACAAACCCGAGTAAGGGGGTTGTTGCGTATGGGATAAAGAGGACTTGATACTTTAATGCTATGGTTGGGTTTTACCTTAATAATCTTTAGTAGTTGCGGATGCTTGCTAGAGTTCCAATCATAAGTGCATATGATCCAAGTAGAGAAAGTATGTTAGCTTATGCCTCTCCCTCATATGAAACTGCAATAGTGATTATCGGTCTTGTTAACGATTGCCTAGGACAATTTCGCACACCGATCCACCATTATTCCACACTCGCTATTTATAATATTTAGTAATATATTCTAACTTTATGATAACAACACCTACTTTTATATTTTATCTCTCCAATATCATACAAAGTTATCCTCTTCATACCCACAACATAGTTTTATTTCTCGTTTCTAGTTGGAAGCAAACGTTCGGTGTACGTAGAGTCGTATCAGTGGCAGATAGGGCTTGAGAGAATATTAATCTTACCTTTAGCTGCTTGTGGGTTTGACACTCCATACTTATCACTTCCACATTTGGAAATTTCTATGATGATTCCTTGCACTTGGGGATTATCAAATCTCTACTTAAACATGGTGCTTAACGCTATATATTATTTCCCAATGATGTATGGCTATCCTATGATGTTTGAGTAGATCCGTTTTGCCCTATGGGTTAAGTGATGATCGTGATTGGTTTGAGTTGCATGTTTTATTATTGGTACTATCCTATGGTGCTCTCCGTGTCGCGCAAGCGTGAGGGATCCCGGCTGTAGGGTTTGCAATATGTTCATGATTTGCTTATGGTGGGTGGCGTGAGTGATAGAAACACAGACCCGAGTAAGTAGGTTGTTTGTGTATGGGAGTAAGAGGACTTGATGCCTTATAATGCTATGGTTGGGTTTTACCTTAATGATCTTTAGTAGTTGCGGATGCTTGCTAGAGTTCCAATCATAAGTGCATATAATCCAAGAAGATAAAGTATGTTAGCTTACACCTCTCCCTCAAATAAAATTGCAATAATGATTACCGGTCTAGTTATCGATTGCCTAGGGACAAATAACTTTCTTATGTGAAAACAAGCTCTCTACTAAAACTAACTTAGCTGTGTATTCATCTAAATAGCCCCTACTTTTTATTTACTCGCTCTTTATTATCTTGCAAACCTATCTAACAACACCTACAAAGTACTTCTAGTTTCATACTTGTTCTAGGTAAAGCGAACGTTAAGCATGGGTAGAGTTGTATCAGTGGTCGATAGAACTTGAGGGAATATTTGTTCTACCTTTAGCTCTTCGGTGGGGTCGACACTCTTACTTATCAAAAGAGTCTACAATTGATCCCCTATACTTGTGGGTTATCAAGACCTTTTTGTGGCGCCGTTGCCGGGGAGTAATAGCGTGGGGTGAATATTCTCGTGTGTGCTTGTTTGCTTTATCACTAAGTAATTTTTATTTGCTGTTCTAAGTTGTTCTCTATATTTAGTTATGGATATGGAACACGAAATACCAAAAAAATAGGTTTACTTGCTACTCATGGAGATGGGGAACCTCCTAAAACCCTCGATGCTCATTATGTGAAAGATATTATGTACTACTTTGATAATCCTGAGAAAACCCCATTCAATTATGTTATGGGAGACACGTTGGATCAACGTGAACACTTTAGGGATTATCACTTGACTCAAAAAGGAAAACTTTTATGGGATCAAATTTATACGTTGCATTGGTATGCTCGGCAACTATGCTTGAGATATGATTATACTTGTTGCTCTAGGATGAAGGCTTCACACCTTCCCTTTTCATGCGAATTTAATGATAATGAAACCTTAGCTTCATATGCTAATGGTATATATGATTACTATGATGTGGAACGAATAGAAGAATTCGTTGCTTTTATGGGTGCTTATGAAATTGAATCTTTGTTTAAAGAGTGAAAATCTTGATAATGCTGTTTACAAGCCTGAAAATTTTGCTATACTTAAATATTGCTATGAAAATTACGAATTCAATTCTGATATTGATGAATTTATTGAGAAAGTCTCCGTTGTCCAAGAAGAGACTAATATTTTGCAGGAGTCTATGGAAGAAGAAATTGATGAAACTGCGAGCTCACTGGATGAAAAATACAAAAGGAGGAAGAGAGGATTAGCTACCCGTGCCCACCTTCTAATGAGAGTAACTCTTCAACTCATACATTGTTTAATTTCCCTTCGTTCTTACCGAAGGATGATTGCTATGATGATTGGTATGACCCCGTTGATTCTTTTGAAATATCCCTTTTTGATGATGCTTGTTATGCTTGTGGCCAAGATGCCAATATGAATTATGCTTATGAAGATGAACTTGCTATAGTTCCTTATGTTAAACATGAAATTGTTGCTACTGCACCCACGCATGATAGTCCTATTATCTTTTTAAATTCTCTCGACTACACTATATCGGAGAAGTTTGCACTTATTAAGGATTATATTGATGGGTTGCCTTTTACCGTTGCACATGATAATTTTGATGACTATAATATGCATATTCTTTCTGCTCCTAATTGCAATTATTATGAGAGAGGAACTACATCTTCACCTCTTTATGTTTCTAACACGATAGAATTGCAAGAAACTGCTTATGCTACGTATTGGCATTTACTTGATGTGCATGAATTGTTCTTGTATGACATGCCGATGCATAGGAAGAGAGTTAGACTTCATTTTTGCAAGATATATATATATATGTTACTTTTTGCTCACTACTAAATCAAAAATCATTGCTAATTAAAATTGGCTTTCATATACCTTGGGATCCGGGTGGATCCATTACTTGAGCACTTTATGCCTAGCTTAATGGCTTTAAAGAAAGCGCTGCCAGGGAGACAACCCAGAAGTTTTAGAGAGTCATTTATTTCTGTTGTGTTCTTTTATAAAGTTTAAAAACAAAAAATAAAGAGGGGAACCCAAAACTTTTCAAAAAGGAAAGTGAAAGTGAGAGAGATAAGCATTATTGAAGTGGGGGAGCTCCTTGAACTTTGTTCATGCTCACGGAAACTTTGTGAATCTTGATTACAGAAAATTTTCAACAAAAATAATTATCCCCTTGTACAATTCCATTGTATTATAAAAATAATGTGCCAAGGTTTGCCTTTAGGATGTTTACATTGCTTGTTGGTTTGTGCGGTGCAGAACATAAACTTTGGCTGTAGTGGGAGATTTTACATTTTTTGCTGGAACATCAAACGGCTCTAAAACTTTTTGCATTGTATTTCTATATAAATTGTTTACTTTTCTTAAATTTTTCAGAATTTTTGGAGTACCAGAGGTATGGTGAATGTTTAGATTACTACAGACTGTCCTGTTTAAGACAGATTCTGTTTTTGATGCATAGTTTGCTTGTTTTGATGAAACTATCAATTTCTATCAATGGATTAAGCCATGGAAAAGTTATATTAAAGTAGCTACAGTTCAAAAAAAATATGAATTGGTTTGCAACAATATTTAGAGTAGTGATTTGCTTTATTGTACTAACGGATCTTACCGAACTTTCTGTTAAGTTTTGTGTGATTGAAGTTTTGAAGTTTTGGGAGAGATCATGATGGATGAAGGAATGAGGAGTGACAAGAGTCTAAGCTTGGGGATGCCCGAGGCACACCAAGGAAATATTCAAGGACTCCCAAGCAACCAAGCTTGGGGATGCCCCAGAAGGCATCCCCTCTTTCTTCTAACAACCATCGGTAATTTTACTTGGAGCTATATTTTTATTCATCACATGATATGTGTAAATCTTGGAGCGTATTTTGCATTTAGTTTTCACTTTTCTTTAATGCACCATGCTGGTATGAGATAGTCCTTGGTTGATTTATAGAATGCTCATTGCACTTCACTTATATCTTTTGAGTATGGCTTTATAGAATGCTTCGTGTGCTTCACTTATATCTTTTGAAGTTTGGATTGCCTGTTTCTCTTCACATAGAAAACCATCATTTGTAGAATGCTTTTTTGCTTCACTTATATTTGTTAGAGCGTGGGCATATCTTTTGTAGAAAGGATTAAACTCTCTTGCTTCACTTATATCTATTTAGAGAGATGACAGGAATTGGTCATTCACATGGTTAGTCATAAAATCCTACATAAAACTTGTAGATCACTGAATATGATATATTTGATTCCTTGCAATAGTTTTGCGATATAAAGATGGTGATATTAGAGTCATGCTAGTGGGTAGTTGTGGATTGTAGAAATACTTGTGTTGAAGTTTGTGATTCCCGTAGCATGCACGTATGGTGAACCGTTATGTAATGAAGTTGGAGCATGAGGTATTCATTGATTTCCTTCCTTATGAGTGGCGGTCGGGGACGAGTAATGGTCTTTTCTTACCAATCTATTCCCTTAGGAGCATGCGCGTAGTACTTTGTTTCGATGACTAATAGATTTTTGCAATAAGTATGTGAGTTCTTTATGACTAATGTCGAGTCCATGGATTATACGCACTCTCACTCTTCCATCATTGCTAGCCTCTTCGGTACCGTGCATTGCCCTTTCTCACCTCGAGAGTTGGTGCAAACTTCGCCGGTGCATCCAAACCCCGTGATATGATATGCTCTGTCACACATAAGCCTCCTTATATCTTACTCAAAACAGCCACCATACCTATATATTATGGCATTTCCATCGCCATTCCTAGATATATTGCCATGCAACTTCCATCATCTTCATATACATGACTTGAGCATTTATTGTCATATTGCTTTGCATGATCATAAGATAGCTAGCATGATGTTTTCATGGCTTGCTCGTTTTTTGATGTCATTGCTACGCTAGATCATTGCACATCCCGGTACACCACCGGAGGCATTCATATAGAGTCATATCTTTGTTCTAGTATCGAGTTGTAATATTGAGTTGTAAGTAAATAAAAGTGTGATGATCATCATTATTTGAACATTGTCTCATGATCAAAATAAAAGTGGCCAAAGAAGCCCCCCAAAAAAGATAGAGGCCAAAGAAGCCTACAAAAAAAGAAAAAAAAGAAAAAAAGAAGAAAAAGAAGAAAAAGAAGAAAAAAGAAGAAGAGAAGGGACAGTGTTACTATCCTTTTACCACACTTGTGCTTCAGAGTAGCACCATGTTCTTCCTATAGAGAGTCTCTTGAGTTATCACTTTCATATCCTAGTGGGAATTTTCATTATAGAACTTGGCTTGTATATTCCAACGATGGGCTTCCTCAAATGCCCTAGGTCTTCATGAGCAAGCAAGTTGGATGCACACCCACTTAGTTTCAGTTTGAGATTTCATACACTTATAGCTCTAGTGCATCCGTTGCATGGCAATCCCTACTCCTCGCATTGACGTCAATTGATGGGCATCTCCATAGCCCGTTGATTAGCCGTGTCGATGTGAGACTTTCTTCCTTTTTGTCTTCTCCACTCAAACCCCACCATCATATTCTATTTCACCTATAGTGCTATGTCCATGGCTCACGCTCATGTATTACGTGAGGGTTGAAAAGGCTGAAGCGCGTTAAAAAGTATGAACCAATTGCTCGGCTTGTCATCAGGGTTGTGCATGATGGGAGCATTTTGTGTGACGAAAATGAAGCATGGCCAAACTATATGATTTTGTAGGGATGGACTTTATTTGGCTATGTTATTTTGAGAGGACATGATTGCTTTATTAGTATGCTCGAAGTATTATTGTCTTAATGTCAAATGATAGACTATTGCTTTGAATCACTCGTGTCTTAATATTCATGCCATGATTAGATTATGATAACCCACAAGTATAGGGGATCGCAACAGTTTTCGAGGGTAGAGTATTCAACCCAAATTTATTGATTCGACACAAGGGGAGCCAAAGAATATTCTCAAGTATTAGCAGCCGAGTTGTCAATTCAAACACACCTGGAAACTTAATATCTACAGCAAAGTGTTTAGTAGCAAAGTAATATGATAGTAGTGGTAACTGTAGCAAATGGTAATTGTAGCAAAAGTAGTGTTTTTGGTATTTTGTAGTGATGATAGCAATAGCAACGGAAAAGTAAATAAGCGAAGAACAATATATGGAAAACTCGTAGGCAATGGATCAGTGATGGAGAATTATGCCGGATGCGGTTCATCATGTAACAGTCATAACCAAGGGTGACACAGAACTAGCTCCAATTCATCAATGTAATGTAGGCATGTATTCCGAATATAGTCATACATGCTTATGGAAAAGAATTTGCATGACATCTTTTGTCCTACCCTCCCGTGGCAGCGGGGTCCTAGCGGAAACTAAGGGATATTAAGGCCTCCTTTTAATAGAGTACCAGACCAAAGCGTTAACACATAGTGAATACATGAACTCCTCAAACTACGGTCATCACCGGTAAGTATCCCGATTATTGTCACTTCGGGGTTAACGGATCATCTATCTATCTATCTACCTATATCTATATCTATACCTCTATACCTATATATATATATACCTATACTAATTTGTGACTTCCAAAAAATTCTCACGTTAATTAGAATTTATGAGCCGTTAATCTGGTGGGACCAAATTATTACGGTGTAGATCGACTGATGAAATCCTCCATGAAAAAGTTTAATTTTTAATAAATTTTACCTCAATCAATTTAAAACTCCCGATATATTGTTAAAAACACCCCCGACCTGTTTGATGAACCCACGTTAATCCACATTAACTAACCGTCCATCATCGGGAGCATGCTATAATGGTCCCGATATATACCTATACTAATTTGTGACTTCCAAAAAATTCTCACGTTAATTAGAATTTATGAGCCGTTAATCTGGTGGGACCAAATTATTATGGTGTAGATCGACTGATGAAATCCTCCATGAAAAAGTTTAATTTTTAATAAATTTTACCTCAATCAATTTAAAACTCCCGATATATTGTTAAAAACACTCCCGACCTGTTTGATGAACCCACGTTAATCCACATTAACTAACCGTCCATCATCGGGAGCATGCTATAATGGTCCCGATTTAATATGCTGCCTATACTAATTTGTGACTTCCAAAAAATTCTCACGTTAATTAGAATTTTGTGAGCCGTTAATCTGGTGGGACCAAATTACTACGGTGTAGATCGACTGATGAAATCCTCCATGAATTTTTTTTAATTTTTAATAACTTTTACCTCAATCAATTTAAAACTCCTTATATATTGTTAAAAACACTCCCGACCTGTTTGATGAACCCACGTTAATCCACATTAACTAACCGTCCATCATCGGGAGCATGCTATAATGGTCCCGATTTAATATGCTGATTTTGACGTACAGATCGTACTAATAACAAACTCTAACCTTCAATACTCAAAAAAATCTAACCTAACTTCCTTTGAACTGTTGATCCGCAATACATCAGGCCTTTCAGCCGCCTTAGTCGAGCTCAATGGCATGTCCTGAGCTGCATCGTCTTAGATCATCATGGGATTCTACATGGATGCAGCCAAATGGCTTGAGCTCCCCTATGTACATATACAGAACGGACCAGATGTGTTCATGATGGGTTCGGCCGTAAGCCATCAAGGGGACTGAGAGCGCCGACGGCAGCCATGATCCTCAACATACAACAGCTTTGGCGCACCTCAAGGACAGGGAAATGGTGGACGGCTGGACGACGACGGATGCGCTCCTCGGAAAACTCAAGGTTAAACGATACAGCTGATCCAATGGTTTCTATGGCTATACTCATGTATGAGGAGATGGATATATGGCAAAATACGGCCACGTACAAAACCTAGCAGACTGTTGGATCTGTTCTATTTGGAGACACACACACGTAAACATGATTTGATTGCCATGCTCGTAACATGCCTCATCACGCAAGCGTGTACGTGCATGTACTCTACGTACGGCCGGAAAGAATTTGGTTGATTCAATGGCTTGCTCTCAATGATAAAGTAATCCGGTGAGATATCATCAGGTCCGCCCCTACACCCAATGACTGAATATTTACTGCAGTTCTTTTGCATGCTATACATGGCAGTGGTTAGAATTTGAAATTTGAAAGTTAATTGCGATCTGTGTCAGAATAATTGGTAACCTCAGTCATGCATGCAAGCGCTTGGCCATCTGTAGGTTTGTTTTATTGCAATGTTTTGACATTCTGATTTCGTAGTAAACACATTATGTTTGCATTACTTCTTCTGATTTTGTTTGCTTCTATAGTGCATGCATTTATTTGCTCCTGGCATATATGTACGTAATCAAAATTATTTCAAGGTGGGTTCCCCAATTTAGCCAGTTTGAGATGGTACACAGGAACACATTGCATTGGCCCCTCTTCTGTATTTGAAGCTTGATGTAGCACTATTATGATGTCGCTTTTAATTGCAAACGTTCACTTCCCAACAAATATTGTTACACTTTATCATGTGTGATTTATTATAGTTTTCAAGGAAATCCACCGATTTGCTAGGGTTCGCCACTCATTTAAAATATTTTCTGCCTACTTCTAATCGGCTCTAATTTCTCTAATTACCTTATGTTGACGAAGACCAACACTTATGATGTATGCTTGATCCATCATGGTGAGTTTTCTAAATCAAGTATTCATAAGGTAATCATTTTCTAACCTTACAGTTTTAGCAAGGCCTATATCTTCAGCTCTTTTACGCACTATTTACGGTCAAATTTCACAGTTATAATTGAATATCGATCTCCAGACCTAACTATTTTGTTTATTTTCAATTTATTTTGGAAACACCTAGTTGTATTTTAAATATTTCCTCAAGGGTACATAAGCATATAAAGTTATAAACTCTATACGTAAATTTTCAGGTGAAGTTCGACGAAAGGCTAATTAGCAACTATGGGATAAAACAAGAGTAAAAAGATTTAAAGATGTTTTGAACACCCATAGGAACAATCAATAATTTACTTTGATGTTTAGAAACTAATTTATTTGATATTCAGAAAATAAATGTTCATCAAGCATAACTCATGAGATCGCGAAAATATTTTTAATGAAAATACTAAGTTACTTCAGATAGTTACATGGAAACATTTTGAAAACAATTAGGTAAATGTTAATGAAATTACTCCACGACCTGGAATTTGTGTTTACAAAACATACTTCAGATAGTTACATGTATAAAAGGTGACACCCTTTCTATAAGGAAATAAGTAGTGTATTACATGGCCCTAAATCCTTCCCAAATGAGAACGATAAACATATGATTAGGGCAGTAGTTCAAGCATGATTGCATCTTCTCTAACTTCCTGATTTAATTAACTCTAAAGCAATATAAAGTTATACCACAATATCGTAGAACATATTTATTTGGTGGGGCTAGATGATGATGGTTTCATGTATTATATAGGCATACATGCTTCTGTAATATCATAAAACCTTATTTTTTCATAATACATATTTAAAAAATCCTTTCCTTTTGGACCACGCAAGCCGGACAGTATCCTCTTGCTTGCTGAGATCAAACATTTGAACTTTTCTGTACTAAATGAGCAAATTTGAAACATATATTTATTAACATCTGAGATAATACTTAAGCTATGATAGTACAAAGTAAATAATTAATAAGATTTATGGATTTATTTTTCCTACTAATCAAATTCCAGTGTGTGTGGATTAGCTTTTTAATAAAATTTATAGGACGACTAATAACATATGTTCAATTAATGGTTCATGGTTTTCAATGAGGTAGGCTGATACCACTGTCATGTTCTCTTTCCGTGCAGATTTAATCATTTCTTACACCTTTTGTTTCAATCTTCTGCTGCTCAGCTCCAAACAACTCCTATGGTGATCTTCCGTGGATATGGTAATACTGCTGGATATTCTTACTGGTATGTAGATGTTGCATCACACGACCATTCTTACATTTGTTTATTAGTGCATTGTATTGTGGCAGCTTAATACGCTAAATATGGACGATCAAGACATGAGTCAGAAGCGACATGAAGCTGGCTTATGTAGTTCAACTAGCCTTTTTTCATGTACAAGTATTATATCAACCTAGCTACTTCTATATTACTCATGCATGATATTAAATGCTTCTATAGTTATATATTAATTTTACCCACTATATCTAGCATTTCTTCTATTTTATAATGTTATAATCCAAGATCTTAGATTTTTATTGAAAAAAGTTAGTTGATATACGTGGCTCATGCATGTCCTTTGTAATCGACATTTGAACTGTATGATGTATGTTGAAAATATTATCACCGGTTACTCTATAATTTTTCCTTTTCCGCATTATCTTTTTCTAAATTAATAAAATGTGTATGTACTTCCGATCAACATCTCATTGGCATAAAAAATGTTTGTTCAGTATTTTTTTTGTTATTTTTTGTAGTCAATCTATTATATGCTCATAAGAAAAATAATCAGTACTCTATGCAGGTTTATGTGTATGGTTCACATTGAGTTTTAATATTGAAATTTTCATGATTATAATTGTGCCCATGCGAATGCACGGGTTGGCGACTAGTAACACATAATAGGTGACTATAGACTTGCAAGATAGGATCAAGAACTCTCATATATTGATGAAAACATAATAGGTTCAGATCTGAAATTAATCATGGCACTCGGGCCCTAGTGACAAGCATTAAGCATAGCAAAGTCATAGCAAAATCAATCTCAGGACATAGTGGATACTAGGGATCAAACCCTAACAAAACTAACTCGATTACATGATAAATCTCATCCAACCCATCACCGTCCAGCAAGCCTACGATGGAATTACTGACGCACGGAAGTGAGCATCATGAAATTGGTGATGGAGGATGGTTGATGATGACTATGGCGATGGATTCCCCTCTCTGGAGCCCCGAACGGACTCTAGATCAACCCTACCGAGAGGTCTTAGGGCTTGGCGGCGGCTCCGTATCGTAAAACGCGATGAATCCTTCTCCCTTATTTTTTTCTCCCCGAAAGCAAATATATAGAGTTGGAGTCGAGGTCGGAGGAGCTCCAGGGGGGCCACGAGGTAGGGGGGGCGCGCCCTAGGGGGGCAGGCGCGCCCCCACCCTCATGGCTAGGGTGTGGGCCCCCTGGTCTTCATCTTTTGCAGGGATTTTTTTATTATTTCCGAAAAGATGTTCCGTGAAGTTTCAGGTCATTCCGAGAACTTTTGTTTCTGCACATAAATAACACCATGGTAATTCCGCTGAAAACAACACCAGTCCGGGTTAGTTCCATTCAAATCATGCAAGTTAGAGTCTAAAACAAGGGCAAAAGTGTTTGGAAAAGTAGATACGATGGAGACGTATTAACTCCCCCAAGCTTAAACCTTTGCTTGTCCTCAAGCAATTCAGTTGATAAACTGAAAGTGATAAAGAAAAACTTTTACAAACTCTGTTTGCTCTTGTTGTTGTAAATATGTAAAACCAGCATTCAAGTTTTCAGCAAAGATTATGAACTAACCATATTCACAATAACGCATAGGTCTCATGTTTACTCATATCAATGGCATAATCAACTAACGAGCAATAATAATAAATCTCGGATGAGAACACTTTCTCAAAACAATCATAATATGATATAACAAGATGGTATCTCGCTAGCCCTTTCTGAGACCGCAAAACATAAATGCAGAGCACCTTTAAAGATCAAGGACTGACTAGACATTGTAATTCATGGTAAAAGAGATCCAGTCAAGTCATACTCAATGTAAACTAACAGTAATGAATGCAAATGACAGTGGTGCTCTCCAACCGGTGCTTTTTAATAAGAGATTGATGACTCAACATAAAAATAAATAGATAGGCCCTTCGCAGAGGGAAGCAGGGATTTGTAGATAGAGGTGAATAATATTTTGATCGGTATACTTTCATTGTCAACATAACAACTAAGAGATGGCGATATCTTCCGTGCTACACACATTATTGGGGGTTCCCAAACAGAATGGTAAAGTTTATACTCCCCCTCCACCAACAAGCATCAATCCATGGCTTGCTCGAAACAACGAGTGCCTCCAACTAACAAGAGTCCTAGGGGGAGTTTTGTTTGCAATTAATTTGATTTAGTTTGCATAAAGCATGGGACTGGGCATCCCGGTGACCAGCCCTTTTCTTGTGAGTGAGGAGCGGAGTCCACTCCTCTTGAGAATAACCCGCCTAACATGGAAGATACGGACAACCCTAGTTGATATATGGGCTATTCGAGTATACAAAACAGGATATTTATTTGAAGGTTTAGAGTTTGGCACATACAAATTTACTTGGAATGGCAGGTAGATACCGTATATAGGTAGGTATGGTGGACTCATATGGAATAACTTTGGGGTTTATGGAGTTGGATGCACAAGCAGTATTCCCGCTTAGTACAGGTGAAGGCTAGCAAAAGACTGGGAAGCGACCAGCTAGAGAGCGACAACAGTCATGAACATGCATTAAAATTAATCAACTCCAAATGCAAGCATGAGTAGGATATAATCCACCATGAACATAAATATTGTGAAGGCTATGTTGATTTTGTTTCAACTACACGCGTGAACATGCGCCAAGTCAAGTCACTTAAAGCATTCAGAGGAGGATACCACCCTATCATATCACATCACAATCATTTTAATAGCATGTTGGCACGCAAGGTAAACCATTATAAGCTCCTAGCTAATCAAGCATGGCACAAGAAACTATGATCTCTAGTTGTCATTTGCAAACATGTTTATTCATAATATGATGAATCAGGAACGATGAACTAATCATATTTACAAAAACAAGAGAGGTCGAGTTCATACCAGCTTTTCTCATCTCAGTCAGTCCATCATATATCATCATAATTGCCTTTCACTTGCATGACCGAATGATGTGAATAATAATAATAGTGCGCGTGCATTGGACTAAGCTGGAATCTGCAAGCATTCAATAAACAGGAGAAGACAAGGCAATATGGGCTCTTTTGTCAGATCAACAATTATGCATATAAGAGCCACTTCAATAATTTAATCATGGTCTTCTCCTATCGACCCCCAAAGAAAAGAAAAGAAATAAAACTATTTACACGGGAAAGCTCCCAACAAGCAAAAGAAGAACATGAAATCTTTTTGGGTTTTCTTTTTAATTACTACAGAAGCATGGAAAGTAAACTAATTAAAAGGTACAACTAATTTTTTGGTTTTTCTTAAGGTTTATTAAACACACAAGAAGAAAGCATAAAAAGGAAATAAACTAGCATGGATGATACAATGAAAAAGTATGAGAACCGACATCTAGCAATGAGTGTGTGAACATAAATATAATGTCAGTGGGAAATACGTACTCCCCCAAGCTTAGGCTTTTGGCCTAAGTTGGTCTATGGCCACGGCAGGCCTGGCGGATATCCATAGTAATAGTTGGGGTCGTACTGAGATGCAGCGGCTATCGCCTCCTAAGCTGCTGCGTGGCGACGAGCGGCCTCAGCCCTCCTCCCGTACTCATCTGCCTCCTCTCTGGTAATAACATATCTTCCTTTTGCCTGATAATCAAAGAAGGCAGGAGCAGGGAGAGTAATACGGACAACACGCCGTCTATCAAAGATTAGTCGATACTGGAGAGGTGATTCACTCCTCTCAATAAACTGGTGGTGAACCATAGCATTAAAATCTAGGTAAGCGGGAGGCAATTCAATATCATCCTCGCATATGGTCACATCGAGAAAATCAGCTAAGCTGGTTGCATAAATTCCACCGAAGAAATCTCCATTAAATCTATTATTATGCAACCTACGTGCAACAATGGCTCCCAAATTATAGGATTTGTCTCCTAACACAGCACTCCTAAAAATACTGAGGTCAGGGACACACATATGACACGCTTCATCTTTACCATTTATGCACCTACCTATGAAGAGAGCAAAATAATGTATAGCAGGAAAGTGAATGCTCCCTATGGTAGCTTGTGTTATATCTCTAGATTCCCCCATAGTTATGCTAGCAAGAAAATCTCTAAATTCAGATTTGTGGGGTTCACTAGCACTACCCCATTGTGGAAGTTTGCAGGCAGTGGTAAAATCCTCTAAGTCCATAGTATAAGATTTTTCATAGAGATCAAACAGGACAGTTGGAGAACTACGTGAAGATGAAAATTCAAACCTCCTCACAAAGGTACTGGTGAGATAGAGGTACTGGCGGCACTTTTCTTCCTCGAAGCTCACAAGATCAGCGTTACACAAATATGCGTTAAATTCTTCCTTAAATCCCGCTTGATCCATAAAGTTTCCCGAAGGCCATTCACAAGGACGCACTGGAGCATCTCTTGGTGGCTCTTCATCAGCATCACGCATTGCAAGCCTGGGCCCTTGCTTCCTTGAAGAACCACCTTGGTACATTTTCCTAAGCATATTTCTTCCTTTGAAAAATTCTGAAATTTTTAGTAACTTCAAAATAAAAGTGAACCAAACTCAACAAGATTGATAGGAACTACTCATACAAGTGCCTAGAGCCTATATCATGCATCAAAACTACTTGGAACCATATAAATTTGACATGCAAGCTCAAGAACATGGTCACCTAGGCAGCACACATTTGCAATGAATAAAGCACTAGAACAAAAACTAATTGGACCAATGGAGGAGTCACAGACCAAGGAACAATCTCCCCAAGCAGTTTTGTGAGAGGTGCTTTGAGCAAGGAGATCGAAAATGGCAGCAAAATGAGCTTGGACTCGGGTTTGAGCTGGATATTCGTGTTTGTGGGAGGAAGAAGGAGTGTGTGGGTGCAAGGATAAGTGGAGGAGGGCCACTGTGGGCCCACGAGGCAGG
Source organism: Triticum urartu (assembly GCF_056163025.1). NCBI lineage: Eukaryota > Viridiplantae > Streptophyta > Magnoliopsida > Poales > Poaceae > Triticum > Triticum urartu. The sequence goes on along the minus strand of NC_141873.1, from coordinate 35,998,017 downwards.
GGGGCGTGCCTAGGGGGTAGGGCGCGCCCATGACCCTCGTGGCCAGGTGCCAGCTCCTCATGTTGCGTTCTCAGTGCCAAATATTCTCAAATATTCCAGAAAAATCATATTTAAATTTCAGGGCATTTGGAGAACTTTTATTTTTGGGGTATTTTTATATTGCACGGATAATTCAGATAACAGACAGAAAATACTTATTTTATTTTATTTAATATAAATAACAGAAAGTAAAAGTGGGGTACAGAAGGTTGTGCCTTCTAGTTTCATCCATCTCATGCTCATCAAAAGGAATCCACTAACAAGGTTGATCAAGTCTTGTTAACGAACTCATTCCGAATAACATGGAACCGGAGAAATTTCGAATAACACTATGTTACCTCAACGGGGATATGCACATCCCCAACAATAAGAATATCATATTTCTTCTTAACAGTAGGAAGAGGAAATTCAAAACCTCCAAAAATAATAGATGGAATTTTTCCAATAGAATTGATACTGTGGACTTGAGGTTGTTTCCTCGGAAAGTGTACCATATGCTCATTACCATTAACATGAAAAGTGACATTGCCTTTGGTGCAATCAACAACAGCCCCTGCAGTATCCAAAAAGGGTCTTCCAAGAATAATAGACATACTATCGTCCACGGGAATATCAAGAATCACAAAGTCCATTAAAAAAGTAATGTTTGCAACCACAACAGGCACATCCTCACAAATACCAACAGGTATAGCAGTTGATTTATCAGCCATTTGCAAAGATATTTCAGTAGGTGTCAACTTATTCAAATCAAGTCTACGATATAAAGAGAGAGGCATAACACTAACACCGGCTCCAAGATCACATAAAGCAGTTTTAACATAGTTTCTTTTAATGGAGCATGGTATAGTGGGTACTCCTGGACCTCCAAGTTTCTTAGGTATTCCACCTTTAAAAGTATAATTAGCAAGCATGGTGGAAATTTCAGCTTCCGGTATCTTTCTCTTATTTGTAACAATTTCTTTCATATACTTAGCATAAGGATTCATTTTAAGCATATCAGTTAATCGCATACGCAAAAAGATAGGTCTAATCATTTCAGCAAAGCGCTCAAAATCCTCATCATCCTTTTTCTTGGATGGTTTGGGAGGAAAAGGCATGGGTTTCTGAACCCAAGGCTCTCTTTCCTTTCCGTGTTTCCTAGCAACAAAGTCTTTCTTATCATAACGTTGATTATTTGATTGCGGGTTATCAAGATCAACAACAGGTTCAATTTCTACATCATTATCATTACTAGGTTGAGCATCATCATGAACATTTTTATTAACATTATCACTAGTTTCAGGTTCATTACCAGATTGTGTTTCAACATCAGAAATAGAATTATCATTTGGATTCTCAGGTGTTTCAGTAATAGGTTCACTAGAAGCATGCAAAGTCCTATCATTTTTCTTTTTCTTCCTTTTAGAAGGACTAGGTGCATCTATATTATTTCTCTGAGAATCTTGCTCAATTCTCTTAGGGTGGCCTTCAGGATACAAAGGTTCCTGAGTCATTCTACCAGTTCTAGTAGCCACTCTAACAGCATAATCATTATTCTTACTATTCAATTCCTTAAGCAAATCATTTTGAGCTTTAAGTACTTGTTCTACTTGAGTGGTAACCATAGAAGCATGATTACTAATAAGTTTAAGTTCACCTTTAACATTAGCCATATAATCACCCAAGTGTTCAAGCATATTTGAATTGTATTTCAATTGTCTACCAAAATAAGCATTAAAGTCTTTTTGCTTAACCATAAATTTATCAAACTCATCTAAGCATGGGCTATCAAACTTAGTAAATGGGATTTCAGCTTTATCATATCTATAGAGAGAATTTACCTTTACTACCTGTGTCGGGTTATCAAGACCATGAGTTTCTTCAATAGGTAATGGATTAAGATCATACATTTCTTCAACAGGCGGTAAATTAAGACCATGTATTTCTTCAATAGGAGGTAAATTCTTAACATCTTCAGCTTTTTAATACCTTTTTCCTTCATAGATTTCTTTGCCTCTTGCATATCTTCAGGACTGAGAAATAGAACACCTCTCTTCTTTGGAGTTGGTTTAGGAATAGGCTCAGGAGGTGTCCAATTATTTTCATTTGTCAACATATTATTCAATAGAATTTCAACTTCATCCGGTGTTCTTTCCCTGAAAACAGAACCAGCACAACTATCCAGGTAATCTCTGGAAGCATCGGTTAGTCCATTATAAAAGATATCAAGTATTTTATTTTTCTTAATAGGATGATCAGTCAAAGCATTAAGTAATTGGAGAAGCCTCCCTCAAGCTTGTGGGAGACTCTCTTCTTCAATTTCCACAAAACTATATATATATATATCCCTTAAGGCAACTTGTTTCTTATGAGCAGGGAAATATTTAGCAGAGAAGTAATAAATCATATCCCGAGGACTACGCACACCACCAGGATCAAGATAATTAAACCATATCTTAGCATCACCCTTTAATGAGAACGGAAATATTTTAAGGATATAAAAGTAACGAGTTCTCTCATTATTAGTGAACAGGGTGGCTACATCATTTAATTTAGTAAGATGTGCCACAACAGTTTCAGATTCATAGCCATGAAAAGGATCATATTCAACCAAAGTAATTATATCAGGATCAACTGAGAATTCATAATCCTTATCGGTAACACAGATAGGTGAAGTAGCAAAAGTAGGGTCAGGTTTCATTCTAGCATCAGGGGATTGCTGCTTCCATTTAGCTAATAATTTCTTAAGATCACTTCTATCATTACAAGCAAGAATAGCTCTAGCAGATTCTTTATCTAGAACATAACCGTCAGGAACAACAGGCAATTCGTAAGTATTAGGGGGAGAGTCTTCATCATCACTATCTCCAGTATAATCAGTTTCAATAATTTCATTCTCTCTAACCCTAGCAAGTTGTTCATCAAGAAATTCACCAAGTGGCACAGTAGTATCAAGTGTAGAAGTAGTTTCATCATAAGTATCATGCATAGCAGAAGTGGCATCATCAATAACATGTGACATACCAGAACGAATAGCAGAAGCAGGTTTAGGAGTCGCAAGCTTACTCAAAACAGAAGGTGAATCAAGTACAGAGCTAGATGGCAATTCCTTACCTCCCATCGTAGTTGAGGGATAGATCTTGGTTTTTGGATCTCTCTAGTTCTTCATAATGATAAGCAGATATAAATCCCAAGTGACTCAAAGAATAGAGCTATGCTCCCCGGCAACGGCGCCATAAGTTAGTCTTGATAACCCACAAGTATAGGGGATCGCAACAGTTTTCGAGGGTAGAGTATTCAACCCAAATTTATTGATTCAACACAAGGGGAACCAAAGAATATTCTCAAGTATTAGCAGCTGAGTTGTCAATTCAACCACACCTGGAAACTTAATATCTGCAGCAAAGTGTTTAGTGGCAAAGTAATATGATAGTAGTGGTAACGGTAGCAAAAGGTAATAGTAGCAAAAGTAGTGTTTTTGGTATTTTGTAGTGATGATAGCAATAGCAACGGAAAAGTAAATAAGCGAAGAACAATATATGTAAAGCTCGTAGGCAATGGATCAGTGATGGAGAATTATGCCGGATGCGGTTCATCATGTAACAGTCATAACCAAGGGTGACACAAAACTAGCTCCAATTCATCAATGTAATGTAGGCATGTATTCCGAATATAGTCATATGTGCTTATGGAAAAGAACTTGCATGACATCTTTTGTCCTACCCTCCCGTGGCAGTGGGGTCCTAGCGGAAACTAAGGGATATTAAGGCCTCCTTTTAATAGAGTACCAAACCAAAGCATTAACACGTAGTGAATACATGAACTCCTCAAACTACGGTCATCGCCGGTAAGTATCCCGATTATTGTCACTTCGGGGTTAACGGATCATAACACATAATAGGTGACTATAGACTTGCAAGATAGGATCAAGAACTCTCATATATTGATGAAAACATAATAGGTTCAGATCTGAAATCATGGCACTCGGGCCCTAGTGACAAGCATTAAGCATAGCAAAGTCATAGCAACATCAATCTCAGAACATAGTGGATACTAGGGATCAAACCCTAACAAAACTAATAACTCGATTACATGATAAATCTCATCAGACTCATCACCGTCCAGCAAGCCTACGATGGAATTACTCACGCACGGCGGTGAGCATCATGAAATTGGTGATGGAGGATGGTTGATGATGACGATGGCGACAGATTCCCCTCTCCGGAGCCCCGAACGGACTCCAGATCAACCCTCCCGAGAGGTTTTAGGGCTTGGCGGCGGCTCCGTATCGTAAAACGCGATGAATCCTTCTCCCTTATTTTTTTCTCCCCGAAAGCAAATATATAGAGTTGGAGTCAAGGTCGGAGGAGATCCAGGGGGACCACGAGGTAGGGGGTGCGCCCCCGCCCTCGTGGCTAGGGTGTGGGCCCCCTGGTCTTCATCTTTTGCAGGGATTTTTTATTATTTCCGAAAAGATGTTCCGTGAAGTTTCAAGTCATTCCGAGAACTTTTGTTTCTGCACATAAATAACACCATGGTAATTCTGCTGAAAACAACGTCAGTCCGGGTTAGTTCCATTCAAATCATGCAAGTTAGAGTCCAAAACAAGGGCAAAAGTATTTGGAAAAGTAGATACGACGGAGACATATCAGATTACATGATCAAGATTATGCTAGGCAGCATTCCACATCAAAAATTATCTTTTTGATCATTTACCTACTCGAGGACGAGCATGAATTAAGCTTGGGGATGCTGATACGTCTCCGTCGTATCTATAATTTTTGATTGTTCCATGCCAATATTATACAACTTTCATATATTTTTGGCAACTTTTTATACTATTTTTGGGACTAACATATTGATCCAGTGCCCAGTGCCAGTTCCTATTTGTTGCATGTTTTTTGTTTCACAGAAAATCCATATCAAACGGAGTCCAAACGGGATAAAAACTGCCAGAGATTTTTTTTGGAATATATGTGATTTTTGGGAAGAAGAATCAACGCGAGACGAATCCCGAGGGGGCCACGAGGCAGGGGGACGCGCCCCAGGGGACCAGGCGCGCCCTGGGACCTCGTGGCCACCCCGTAAGGCGGTTTGTGCCCTTCTTTCGCCGCAAGAAAGCTAATATCCGGATAGAGATCGTGTCCAAAATTCAGCCCAATCGGAGTTACGGATCTCCAGGAATTTAAGAAACGGTGAAAGGGCAGAATCAGGGAACGCAGAAACAGAAGGAGACAGAGAGACTGATCCAATCTCGTAGGGGCTCTCGCCACTCCCATGCCATGGAGGCCATGGACCAGAGTGGAAACCCTTCTCCCATCTAGGTAGAAGGTCAAGGAAGAAGAAGAAGGTGGGATCTCTCCCCCTCTCTCCCGGTGGCGCCGGAACACCACCGGGGCCATCATTATCACCGCAATCTACACCAACAACTTCACCGCCGTCATCACCAACTCTTCCCCCTCTATGCAGTGGTGTAACCCCTCTTTTACCCACTGTAATTGTGACGCCCCCGATTTGACCGTACACTAATCATGCACGCAAATGTGTACGATCAAGATCAAGGACTCACGGGAAGATATCACAACACAACTCTACAATTAAAATAAGTCATACAAGCATCATATTACAAGCCAGGGGCCTCGAGGGCTCGAATACAAGAGCTCGATCATAGACGAGTCAGCGGAAGCAACAATATCTGAGTACAGACATAAGTTAAACAAGTTTGCCTTAAGAAGGCTAGCACAAACTGGGATACAGATCGAAAGAGGCGCAGGCCTCCTGCCTGGGATCCTCCTAACTACTCCTGGTCGTCGTCAGCGGGCATCACGTAGTAGTAGGCACCTCCGGTGTAGTAGGAGTCGTCGTCGAAGGTGGCGTCTGGCTCCTGGACTCCAGCATCTGGTTGCGACAACCAGAAAGGAAGGCAAAGGGGGAAAAGGGGGAGAAAGCAACCGTGAGTACTCATCCAAAGTACTCGCAAGCAAGGAGCTACACTACATATGTATGCATTGGTATCAACTGGAATAAGGCTATTATATGTGGGCTGGACTGCAGAAAGCCGGAATAAGAGGGGGATAGCTAGTCCTTTCGAAGACTACGCTTCTGGCAGCCTCCGTCTTGCAGCATGTAGAAGAGAGTAGACTGAAGTCCTCCAAGCAGCATCGTATAGCATAATCCTAACCGATGATCCTCCCCTCGTCGCCCTGTGAGAGAGCGACCACCGGTTGTATCTGGCACTTGGAAGGGTGTGTTTTATTAAGTATCCGGTTCTAGTTGTCATAAGGTCAAGGTACAACTCCAAGTCGTCCTGTTACCGAAGATCACGGCTATTCGAATAGATTAACTTCCCTGCAGGGGTGCACCACATACCCCAACACGCTCGATCCCATTTGGCCGGACACACTTTCCTGGGTCATGCCCGGCCTCGGAAGATCAACACGTCGCAGCCCCACCTAGACCAACAGAGAGGTCAGCACGCCGGTCTAAACCTAAGCGCCCAGGGGTCTGGGCCCATCGCCCTTAGCACACCTGCACGTTGCGTGGGCGGCCGGAAGCAGACCTAGCCTAGTGGCGTTCCAGTCCAATCCAGCGCGCGCCGCTCCGTCGCTGACGTCAAGAAGGCTTCGGCTGATACCACGACGCCGGGATACCCATAACTACTCCCGCGTAGATGGTTAGTGCGTATAGACCAAATGGCCAGACTCAGATCAAATACCCAGATCTCGTTAAGCGTGTTAAGTATCCGCGAACGCCGACCAGGGCCAGGCCCACCTCTCTCCTAGGTGGTCGGAACCTGCCCTGTCGCTCCGCCTCAAAGATCCACACAGAGGGCCGTTGGGACAAAGGTCCTTTCAGCCCCCAATCCGTGAATCACTCGCGGGTGCTCCACAAGCCGACCCGTCTTTAGTCACCACATGTATCATGTATAAAGCATATAGTATATACCCGTGATCAACTCCCGAGTGATCACGGCCCGATAGTATAGCATGGCAGACGGACAAGGATGTAGGGCCACTGATGAAAATACTAGCATCCTATGCTAAGCATTAGGATTGCAGGTAAAGGTAACAACAGTAGTAGCAAGGACAGGCTATGCATCAGTATAGGATTAACGGGAAGCAGTAACATGCTACACTACTCTAATGCAAGCAGTATAGAGAAGAGTAGGCGATATCTGGTGATCAAAGGGGGGGGGCTTGCCTGGTTGCTCTGGCAAGAGAGAGGGGTCGTCAACTCCGTAGTCGTACGGGGTAGCAGCGGCGTCGGTCTCGGTGTCTAGCGGAAGAAGAGGGGGGAAGAAACAATGAATATAATGCAAACAGATGCATAACGATGCATGACAAGACAAGTAACGGTGCTAGGGGTGCCCTAACGCGGTATTAGGTGATACCGGTGAAGGGGGATAACATCCGGGAAAATATCCCCGGTGTTTCGCGTTTTCGGACAGATGAACCGGAGGTGAAATGTTGCAGGTTCACTATGCTAGGGACACGTGGCGGACGAACGGGCTGCGTATCCGGATTCGTCTCGTCGTTCTGAGCAACTTTCATGTTGAAAATATTTTAATCCGAGTTACGGATTAAAAGATATGATTTTCTAAAGATTTTATTAATTTCTGAAATTTAATTAATTATGTAATTTAATTCGAAAATGGATTTATGACATCAGCATGATGTCATGCTGACGTCAGCAGTCAACAGAGTTGACTTGGTCAACCTGACATGCGGGTCCAGTGGGACCCACCTGTCATTCTCTGTTTAGTTTAATTACAGATTAGTCAGGTTAATTAATTAATTTGGCTAATCTAATCAGGATTAATTAAGTTAATTAATTCTTTAACTAATTAATTAATTAAATTAATTAATTAATTAATTAATTAATTATTTAACTAAAACGTTCTGGGCAGGGGCCCACTTGTCATAGGCCCCAGGGGGCTGATGCGGATCCAACGGGCGTTGAGCGCCCGTTTGGGGGGGGGGACCCGGGCGCTGGCCTCGGGCCTTGCTCGCCGGCGAGACAGAGCGCCACCACGGCACGGGTGGCGGACGACGCAGGGATTAGGGCAGCGCGGCGAGCGGGAGGGGCCGAAGCGGGGAAATGGTGGAGGAGCAGCAGCAGCAGAGGCAGCGGCGGAGCGGACGTGGAGGGAGCCGGAGCGCGGGCGAGCAGAGGCATGCGCGGCGGCAGCGTGCGCGGGAGGACGGAGGAAGGGGCGCGGCCCTGCGCGACCGTGGCGAGGGCGCGGTGCAGTGGGGAAAACAAGGCGGTGACGCGACGCGCGGTGAGCGAGCGGTGCATGCGAGTCGCGTCGGCGCGTGGCGACAGGCACGCCCGGACGGAGCGGCGCGCGGCCAGGGCACGACCCGACCGCGGTGAGCGCGTGCGCGCGGTAGGGGAGGTCGGGGCGTCGCGAACGGCGCCGATGACAGAGGGAAAGGGGGGAGAGGAGGGGGTCCTCACAAGGGGTTGCAGGGGTTCGGGCAGCGGTGCTTGGGGAGGAGGTTGATCCGGCGACGGCAGCGGGTTCTGGGGCGCCGACGAGGATCGACGGGGTGGCGCGCGGCATCGGCGTCGGCGGGGTCGGGGCGCGGCTGTCTCCAGATCCAGAGGAGAGAGGAGTGAGGTGTGCGACGGGGTCGAGGCGGCAAGGGCGGGGCCGCGTCGGGAGACGTCGACGGCGAGGTGGGCACCGGGGTCGGGGCCCGATCCGGATCGAGGGGGAGTGAGGGAGGAGAGGGGATCGTGCGGGGGGGGGGGTGTGCGGGGCGAGTGGGGATGGTGGGTTAGGGTTTGGTCGCCCAGGGGATAAGGGAGTGAGGGTCCGGGCGCAGCTGGGCCGGCCTGGTTGCTAGGCCAACTGGGCCGTGGCCCAGGGGTGGGGCGGTTTTTTTGATTTCTTTTTCTTTTTATTTATCCTTCTTTGTTTTAAAAAAAAAATGTTTAGCACCTAATTGATTTTTATAAAATATGGGAGCTAGTTCATAAAATGCAGTGCATTAGATCCTAGCACCAAAACTAGTTTGGGTGAAATACTATTCCATATTAGATTTAGATTAATTAAAAGGTTATTAAATAAGGTATTCAGCCACTGTTTGAGATTGTTTAAATGACTTAACATGTTTCAGTAAGGTTGTTTACAATTTTATCCTAGCCTCTGATTTATCTACTATTTATTGAACATTTTAGTTTTTAAGTTTGAAAACTTTTGTTGTTTGCCTTTAATTAAATTTGAATTTGAATCGGTTTCTAATCAACGCGAGTTTATCATTAGTAACCGGGGTGACATGGCATCATTACGAGTGGGTTACTGTAGCCTGATTATCCGGGCGTCACAGTAATCTTACTTAAACATGGTGCTTAACGCTATATATTATTTCCCAATGATGTATGGCTATCCTATGATGTTTGAGTAGATCTGTTTTGTCCTATGGGTTAATTGATGATCGTGATTGGTTTGAGTTGCATGTTTTATTATTGGTGCTGTCCTATGGTGCTCTCGCGCAAGCGTGAGGGATCCCCGCTGTAGGGTTTGCAATATGTTCATGATTTGCTTATGGTGGGTGGCGTGAGTGATAGAAACACAAACCCGAGTAAGTAGGTTGTTTGCATATGGGAGTAAAGAGGACTTGATGCCTTATAATGCTATGGTTGGGTTTTACCTTAATGATCTTTAGTAGTTGCGGATGCTTGCTAGAGTTCCAATCATAAGTGCATATGATCCAAGAAGAGAAAGTATGTTAGCTTACGCCTCTTCCTAAAATAAAATTGCAATAATGATTACCGGTCTAGTTATCGATTGCCCAGGGACAAATAACTTTCTTGTGTGACAACAAGCTCTCTACTAAAACTAACTTAGTTGTGTCTTCATCTAAACAGCCCCTACTTTTTATTTACTCGCTCTTTATTATCTTGCAAACCTATCCAACAACACCTACAAAGTACTTCTAGTTTCATACTTGTTCTAGGTAAAGCGAACGTTAAGCGTGCGTAGAGTTGTATCGGTGGTTGATAGAACTTGAGGGAATATTTGTTCTACCTTTAGCTCCTCGTTGGGTTCGACACTATTACTTATCGAAAGAGGCTACAATTGATCCCCTATACTTGTGGGTTATCACATATATACCAGAAGATGGGCACCGGAGGTGGGCCTGGGTGAGCACAACCCACCAGGGCGCGCCTGGGCTCCCTGACGCGCCCATGTGGGTTGTGCCCACCTGGTGGGCCCCCTATGGTACTTATTGGCTCCAATATTCCTCATATATTCCATAAAAATTCTCTGTGAAGTTTCAGCTCATTTGGAGTTGTGCAGAATAGGTGGCCTGACGTAGCTTTTCCAAGTCCAGTTTTCCAACTGCCGGAATTCTCCCTCTTTGTGTATACCTTGCATATTATCAGAGAAAAGGCATTAGAATTACTCCAAAAAGCATTATTATGGATGAAAACATTATAAATAACAGTAAGAAATCATGATGCAAATTGGACGTATCATTCAATAAGTAGATATACCTATATCTGCTCAAATCATCTATGAAGGTCAGAAAGTAACGATACTCTCCGTGAGCCTCAACACTCATCGGACCGCATACATCGGTATGTATTATTTCCAATAAGTCAGTGGCTCGCTCCATTGTTCCAGAGAACGGAGTCTTAGTCATCTTGCCCATGAGGCATGGTTCGCAAGCATCAAATGATTCATAACCAAGTGATTCCAAAAGTCCATCCGCATGGAGTTTCTTCATGCGTTTTACACCAATATGACCTAAACAGTAGTGCCACAAATAAGTTGCACTATCATTATCAACTTTGCATCTTTTGGCATCAATATTATGAATATTTGTATCACCACGATCGAGATTCAACAAAAATAGACCACTCTTCAAGGGTGCACAACCATAAAAGATATTACTCATAGAAATGGAACAACCATTATTCTCTGATTTAAATGAATAACCGTCTCGCATCAAACAAGATCCAGATATAATGTTCATGCTTAACGCTGGCACCAAATAACAATTATTCAGGTCTAAAACTAATCCCGAAGGTAGATGTAGAGGTAGCGTGTCGACGATGATCACATCGACCTTGGAACCGTTCCCGACGCGCAGCGTCACCTTGTCCTTAGCCAATCTTCGTTTAATCCGTAGCCCCTATTTTGAGTTGCAAATATGAGCAACAGAACCAGTATCAAATACCTAGGCGCTACTAAGAGCATTAGTAAGGTACACATCAATAACATGTATATCAAATATACCTTTGTTCACTTTGCCATCCTTCTTATCCGCCAAATACTTGGGGCAGTTCTGATTCTAGTGACCAGTCCCTTTGCAGTTGAAACACTCAGTTTCAGGCTCGGGTCCTGACTTGGGCTTCTTCCCGGGAGTGACAACTTGCTTGTCATTCTTCTTGAAGTTCCCCTTATTTCCCTTGCCATTTTTCTTGAAACTAGTGGTCTTGTTAACCATCACACTTGATGCTCTTTCTTGATTTCTACCTCCGCAGCTTTGAGCATAGCGAAGAGCTCGGGAATTGTCTTATCCATCCCTTGCATATTATAGTTCATCACGAAGCCTTTATAGCTTGGTGGCAGTGATTGAAGAACTCTGTCAATAACACTATCATTTGGAAGATTAACTCCCAGCTGAGTCAAGTGGTTATGGTACCCAGACATTCTGAGTATGTGTTCACTAACAGAACTGTTCTACTCCATCTTGCAGCTATAGAACTTGTTGGAGACTTCATATCTCTCAACTAGGGCATTTGCTTGAAATATTAACTTCAACTCCTGGAACATCTCATATGGTCCATGACGTTCAAAACGTCTCTGAAGTCCCGAGTCTAAGCCATAAAGCATGGCACACTGAACTATAGAATAGTCATCGGACTGCGTTTGCCAGCCGTTCAAAGCGTCTACATTATCGGGAGGGGGCTTGTCACCTAGCGATGCATCAAAGACATAATTCTTCTGTGCAGCAATGAGGATAATCCTCAAGTTACAGACTGATAACCCACAAGTATAGGGGATCAATTGTAGCCTCTTTCGATAAGTAAGAGTGTCGAACCCAACGAGGAGCTAAAGCTAGAGCAAATATCCCCTCAAGTTCTATCGACCACTGATACAACTCTACGCACGCTTAACGTTCGCTTTACCTAGAACAATTATGAAACTCGAAGTACTTTATAGGTGTTTTTGGATAGGTTTGTAGGATAATAAAGAGCACGTAAATAAAATCTAGGGGCTTTTTAGATAAAGAAGCAATAAAGTTAGTATAGCGAGTGTGGAAAAGTCGTGGTAGGAGTTGCGAAATTGTCCCTAAGCAATTGACTACGTTACTAGACCGATAGCAAGTTTTATGTGGGAGAGGCCACTGCTAGCATGTCATCCCTGACTTGGAATTCTATGCACTTATGATTGGAACTATTAGCAAGCGTCCGCAACTACTAACGTTCACTAAGGTAAAACCCAACCATAGCATTAAGATATATTGCCCCCCCTTCAATCCCATATGCATCAATTTCTATGCTAGGTTGAAGCTTCTATCACTCTTGCCCTCCAATACATAGTCCTATCAACATACAACTAACCCTATGGTGTGATCCACGCGCGCACTCATATGATGGGCACCAAAGGATAACAACATAACCACAAGCAAATTAAATCAATCATAGTAATTCACCAATCACCGATAGGACAACGAAAAACTACCCAGACATCATAGGATGGCAACACATCATTGGATAATAATATGAATCATAAAGCACCATGTTCAAGTAGAGGGTACATCGGGTTGCGGGAGAGTGGACCGCTGTAGATAGAGGGGGTGAAGATGACGGAGGTGTTGGTGAAGATCGTGGTGACGATGATGGCCCCGGCGGTGTTCCGGCACCACCGGAAGAGAGGGGGAGAGGGCTCCCCTTCTTCTTCTTCTTGCTTGACCTCCTCCATAGATGGGAGAAGGGTTTCCCCTCTGGTCCTTGGTCTCCATGGCATGGGAGGGGCGAGAGCCCCTCCGAGATTGGATCTGTCTCTCTGTCTCTCTCTGTTTCCGCGTTCTGGGATTCTGCCCTTTCACCGTTTCTTATATATCCGGAGATCTGATCCGTAACTCCGATGGATTGAAACCTTCGCCCAGATTTTTCTCCAAAAATTAGCTTTCTTGCAGCCAGAAGAGCAGCGGCCGCCTTACGGGGGCCCCATGAGGGTCAGGGGCGCGCCAAGGGGGGCAGGCGCGCCCCCTGCTTCGTGCCCCCCTCGGGCACCGTCTCACGTCGATTCTTCTTTCCATATTTCATAAATATTCCAAAAATATTCTCCAATCCGTTTTTATCCCATTTGGACTTCGTTTGATATGGATTTTCCGTGAAACAAAAAAAACTTGCAACAAACAGGAACTGGCACTGGGCACTGGATCAATATGTTAGTCCCAAAAATAGTATTAAAAGTTGCCAAAAGTATATGAAAGTTGTAGAATATTGGCATGGAACAATAAAAAATTATAGATACGACGAAGACATATCAGCATCCCCAAGCTTAATTTATGCTCGTCCTCGAGTAGGTAAATGATAAAAAAAGATAATTTTTGATGTGGAATGCTACCTAGCATAATCTTGATCATGTAATCTAATCATGGCATGAATATTAAGACACGAGTGATTCAAAGCAATAGTCTATCATTTGACATTAAGACAATAATACTTCAAGCATACTAATAAAGCAATCATGTCTTTTCAAAATAACATGGCCAAAGAAAGTTATCCCTACAAAATCATATGGTCTGGCTATGCTCCATCTTCACCACACAAAATATCCAAATCATGCACAACCCCAATGACAAGCCAAGCAATTGTTTCATACTTTTGACGTTCTCAAACCTTTTCAACTTTCACACAATACATGAGCGTGAGCCATGGACATAACACTATGGGTGGAATAGAATATGATGGTGGAGGTTGTGTGGAGAAGACAAAAAGGAGAAAGTCTCACATCGACGCGGCTAATCAACGGGCTATGGAGATGCCCATCAATTGATGTCAATGTGAGGAGTAGGGATTGCCATGCAACGGATGCACTAAGAGCTATAAGTGTATGAAAGCTCAAATAGGAAACTAAGTGTGTGTGCATCCAACTTGCTTGCTCATGAAGACCTCGGGCATTTGAGGAAGCCCATCATCGGAATATACAAGCCAAGTTCTATAATGAAAATTCCCACTAGTATATGAAAGTGATAACTCAAGAGACTCTCTATATGAAGAACATGGTGCTACTCTGAAGCACAAGTGTGGTAAAAGGATAGTAACATTGTCCCTTCTATCTTTTTCTCTCATTTTTTCTTTTTTTTTCTTTTTTTTGTTTTGGTGGGCTTCTTTGGCCTCTTTTTTTATTTGGGCTTCTTTGGCCTCTTTTATTTTGATAACCTCACATGGGACAATGTTCTAATAATGATGATCACCACACTTTTATTTACTTACAACTCAATATTACAACTCGATACTAGAACAAAGATATGACTCTATATGAATGCCTCTGGTGGTGTACCGGGATGTGCAATGATCTAGCGTAGCAATGACATCAAAAAACGGACAAGCCATGAAAACATCATGCTAGCTATCTTACGATCATGCAAAGCAATATGACGGTAAATGCTCAAGTCATGTATATGATGATGATGGAAGTTGCATGGCAATATATCTCGGAATGGTTATGGAAATGCCATGATAGGTAGGTATGGTGGCTGTTTTGAGGAAGATATAATGAGGTTTATGTGTAATAGAGAGTATCGTATCACGGGGTTTGGATTCACTGGCGAAGTTTGCACCAACTCTCGAGGTGAGAAAGGGCAATGCACGGTACTGAAGAGGCTAGCAATGATGGAAGGGTGAAAGTGCGTATAATCCATGGACTCAACATTAGTCATAAAGAACTCACATACTTATTGCAAAAATCTATTAGTCGTCGAAACAAAGTACTACGTGCATGCTCCTAGGGGGATAGATTGGTAGGAAAAGACCATCGCTCGTCCCCGACCGCCACTCATAAGGAAGACAATCAATAAATACCTCATGCTCCGACTTCATCGCATAACAGTTCACCATACGTGCATGCTACGGGAATCACAAACTTCAACACAAGTATTTCTACAATCCACGACTACCCACTAGCATGACTCTAATATCACCATCTTTATATCGCAAAACTATTGCAAGGAATCAAACATATCATATTCAGTGATCTACAAGTTTTATGTAGGATTTTATGACTAACCATGTGAATGACTAGTTCCTGTCATCTCTCTAAATAGATATAAGTGAAGCAAGAGAGTTTAATCCTTTCTACAAAAGATATGCCCACGCTCTAACAAATATAAGTGAAGCAAAAGAGCATTCTACAAATGGCGGTTTTCTATGTGAAGATAAATAGACAATCCAAACTTCAAATGATATAAGTGAAGCACATGAAGCATTCTATAAAGCCATACTCAAAATATATAAGTGAAGTGCAATGAGCATTCTATAAATCGACCAAGGACTATCTCATAACATCATGGTGCATCAAAGAAAAGTGAAAACTAAATGCAAAAGATGCCCAAGATTTACGCATATCATGTGACGAATAAAAAAATAGCTCCAAGTAAAATTACCGATGATTGTTAGAAGAAAGAGAGGATGCCTTCCGGGGCATCCCCAAGCTTGGTTGCTTGGGAGTCCTTGAATATTTCCTTGTGGTGACTCCGGCATCCCCAAGCTTAGGCTCTTGCCACTCCTTATTCCTTTATCCATCATGATCTCTCCCAAAACTTGAAAACTTCAATCACATAAAACTCAATAGAAAACTCGGTAAGATCCGTTAGTATAATAAAGCAGATCACTACTCTAAGTACTGTTGCAAACCAATTCATATTTTGTTTTTGCATTGTAGCTACTGTAATATAACTTTTTAATGGCTTAATCCACTGATAGAAATTGATAGTTTCATCAAAACAAGCAAACTATGCATCAAAAACAGAATCTGTCTTAAACAGGACAGTCTGTAGTAATCTGGACATTCACCATACCTCTGGTACTCCAAAAATTCTACCAACATTAGGAAAAATAAACAATTTGTATAGAAATACAGTGCAAAAAGTTTCAGAACCGTTTGACGTTCAAGTAAAAAAATGTAAAATCACGCACTACAGCCAAAGTTTATGTCCTGCATCGTACAAACCAACAAGCATTGTAGACATCCTAAAGACAAACCTTGGCACATTATTTTTATAATACAATGGAATTGTACAAGGGGATAATTATTTTTGTTGAAAAGTTTCTGTAATCAAGATTCACAAAGTTTCCATGAGCATGAACAAAGTTCAAGGAGCTCCCCCACTTCAACAATGCTTGTCTCTCTCACTTTCACTTTCCTTTTTGAAAAAGTTTTGGGTTCCCCTCTTTATTTATTTTTTAAACTTTATAAAAGCACACGACAGAAATAAATGACTCTCTAAAACTTCCGGGTTGTCTCCCTGGCAGCGCTTTCTTTAAAGCCATTAAGTTAGGCATATAGTGCTCAATTAATGGATCCACCCAGATCCCAAGGTATATCAAAGCCAATTTTAATTAGCAAAGATTTGTAATTTAGTAGTGAGCACAAAGTAACATATATCATGTACTGATGAAGTCTAACTCTCTTCCTATGCATCGGCATGTCATAAAATAATAATTCATGCACACAAAGTAAAGGCCAATGCATAGTATAAACAGTTTCTTGCAATTTTTTCTTGTTGGAAACATAAAGAGGCGGAGATGTAGTTCCTCTCTCATAATAATTGCAAGTAGGAGCAGCAAGCACATGCATATTATATCTATCAAAATCATCATGTGTAATAGTAAAACGCAACCCATCAATATAATCCTTCATAAGGGTAAACTTCTCCGATATAGTGTAGTTGGGAGAATTCAAAAAGATAATAGGAGTATCATGCGTGGGTGCAATAGCAACAATTTCATGTTTAACATAAGGAGCTATAGAAAGTTCATCTCCATAAGCATAATTCATATTGGCATCTTGTCCACAAGCATAGCAAGCATCATCAAAAAGGGATATTTCAAAAGAATCAACGGGATCATAACAATCATCATAGCATTCATCCTTCGGTAAGCACGAAGGGAAATTAAACAATGTATGAGTTCAAGAGTTACTCTCATTAGAAGGTGGGCACGGGTGATCAATCCGCTCTTCCTCCTTTTGTTCTTCGCTCTCCTCCTCATCTTTTTCATCCAATGAGCTCACAATGTCATTAATTTCTTCTTCCATAGACTCCTGCAAAATATTAGTCTCTTCTTGGACAGCGGAGACTTTCTCAATAAATGCATCAATATCGGCATTGTATTCATAATTCTCATAGCAATATTTAAGGATAGCTAAATTTTCAGGTCTATAAACTGAATCATCAAAATCTTCAAACTCTTTAAACAAAGATTCAATTTCACATGCACCCTTAAAAGCAACAAATTCTTCTATTTGTTCCACATCATAGTAATCATATATACCATTAGCATAAGAAGCCAAGGTTTTATCGTCATTAAATTGGCATGAAAAGGGAAGGTGTGGAGCCTTCATCCTAGAGCAACAAGTATAGTCATATCTCAAGCATAGTTCCCGAGCATACCAATGCAACATATGAATTTGATCCCACAATAGTTTCCCATTTTGAGTCAAGCGATAATCCCTAAAGTATTCACATTGATCCAATGTGTCTCCCATTACATAATTGAATGGGGTTTTCTCAGGATTATCAAAGTAGTACATAGTATTTTTCACATAACCAACATTGAGGGTTTTACGAGGTTCCCCATCTCCATGAGTAGCAAGTAATCCTAATTTTTTTGGTATTTCGTGTTCCATATCCATAACTAAAGATAGAGAAGAACTTAGAACAACAAATAAAAATTACTTAGTGATAAAGCAAACAAGCACACACGAGAATATTCACCCCATGCTATAACTCCCCGGCAACGGAGCCAAAAAAAGGTCTTGATAACCCACAAGTATAGGGGATCAATTGTAACCTCTTTCGATAAGTAAGAGTGTCGAACCCAACGAGGAGCTAAAGGTAGAACAAATATCCCCTCAAGTTCTATCGACCACTGATACAACTCTACGCATGCTTAACGTTCGCTTTACCTAGAACAAGTATAAAACTCAAAGTACTTTCTAGGTGTTTTTGGATAGGTTTACAGGATAATAAAGAGCACGTAAATAAAAGCTAGGGGTTGTTTAGATTAAGAAGCAATAAAGTCAGTGTAGAGAGTGTGGAAAAGTGGTGGTAGGAGTTGCGAAATTGTCCCTAAGCAATTGACTACGTTACTAGACCGATAGCAAGTTTTATGTAGGAGAGGCCACTGCTAGCATGTCATCCCTGACTTGGAATTCTATGCACTTATGATTGGAACTATTAGCAAGCGTCCGCAACTACTAACGTTCATTAAGGTAAAACCCAACCATAGCATTAAGATATATTGGTCCCCCTTCAATCCCGTATGCATCAATTTCTATGCTAGGTTGAAGCTTCTGTCACTCTTGCCCTCCAATACGTAGTCCTATCAACATACAACTAACCCTATGGTGTGATCCACGCATGCGCTCATATGATGGGCACCAAAGGACAGCAACATAACCACAAGCAAATTAAATCAATCATAGTAATTCACCAATCATCGATAGGACAACAAAAATCTACTCAGACATCATAGGATGGAAACACATCATTGGATAATAATATGAAGCATAAAGCACCATGTTCAAGTAGAGGGTACAACGGGTTGCGGGAGAGTGGACCGTTGTAGATAGAGGGGGTGAAGATGACGGAGGTGTTGGTGAAGATCGCAATGATGATGATGGCCCCGACGGCGTTCCGGCGCCACCGAAAGAGAGGGGGAGAGGGCCCCCCTTCTTCTTCTTCTTCCTTGACCTCCTCCCTAGATGGGAGAAGGGTTTCCCCTCTGGTCCTTTATCTCCATGGTATGGGAGGGGCGAGAGCCCCTCCGAGATTGGATTTGTCTCTCTGTGTCTCTCTGTTTTTGCGTTCTGGGATTCTGCCCTTTCACCGTTTCTTATATATCCGGAGATCCGTAACTCCGATTGGATTGAAACCTTCGCCCAGATTTTTCTCCGAAAATTAGCTTTTTTGCGGCCAAAGAAGAGCAGCAACCGCCTTACGGGGGGCCCACGAGGGTCAGGGGCGCGCCTAGGCGCGCCCCCCGCCTCGTGGCCCCCTCGGGCACCGTCAGGCGTTGATTCTTCTTCCCATATTTCACAAATATTCCAAAAATATTCTCCGTCCATTTTTATCCCATTTGGACTACATTTGATATGGGTTTTCCGCGAAACAAAAAAAACATGCAACAAACAGGAACTGGCTCTAGGCACTGGATCAATATGTTAGTCCCAAAAATAGTATAAAAAGTTGCCAAAAGTAAATGAAAGTTGTAGAATATTGGCATGGAACAATCAAAAATTATAGATACGATGGAGACGTATCACGGACCCAGTCCGTGTAGTTGCCACCATAATCTTTCAACTTAGCTTTCTCTAGGAACACATTAAAATTCAAGGGAACGGTAGCACGGGCCATTGATCTACAACATAGATATGCAAAAACTATCAGGACTAAGTTCATGATAAATTAAGTTCAATTAATCATATTATTTAAGAACTCCCACTTAGATAGACATCCCTCGAGTTATCTAGATGATCATGTGATCCATATCAACTAAGCCATGTTCGATCATCACGTGAGATGGAGTAGTTTTCAATGGTGAACATCTCTATGTTGATCATATCTACTATATGATTCACGTTCGACCTTTCGGTCTCCAGTGTTCCGAGGCCATGTCTATACATGCTAGGTCGTCAAATTTAACCCGAGTATTCCGCACGTGCAAAACTCTCTTGCACCCGTTGTATGTGAACGTAGAGCTTATCACAACCGATCATCACGTGGTGTTTCGGCACGACGAACTGTCGCAACCATGCATACTTAGGGAGAACACTTATACCTTGAAATTTTAGTGAGGGGTCATCTTATAATGTGATGACCCACAAGTATAGGGGATCAATTGTAGCTCTTCTCGATAAGTAAGAGTGTCGAACCCAACGAGGAGCAGAAGGAAATGACAAGTGGTTTTCAGCAAGGTAATGGCTGCAAGTGCTGAAATTGTAAGTAACAGAGTAGTTTGATAGCAAGATAATTTGTAACGAGCAAGTAACGATAATAGTAGCAAAAGTGCAGCAAGGTAGCCCAATCCTTTTGAGGCAAAGGACAGGCCAAAATGGTCTCTTATGATTAGCAAAGCGTTCTTGAGGGTACATGGGATTTTCATCTAGTCACTTTCATCATGTTGGTTTAATTCGTGTTCGGTACTTTGATAATTTGATATGTGGGTGAACCGGTGCTTAGGTGCTGTTCTTACTTGAATATGTAGGAACCAATATGAGCATCCAGGTTCCGCTATTGGTTATTGACCGGAGATGAGTCTCGGTCATGTCTACATAATTCTCGAACCCGTAGGGTCCGCACGCTTAACGTTCGATGACGATATGTATTGTGAGTTATGTGATTTGATGTACCGAAGGTTGTCCGGAGTCCCGGATGTGATCACGGACATGACGAGGAGTCTCAAAATGGTAGAGACATGAAGATTTATATATTGGAAGGTTATGTTTGGACACCGGAAAGGTTTCAGATAGGTTCAGGCATTTTCCGAAGTACCGAGGGGTTACCGGAACCCCTCCGGGGGTTAATGGGCCTTCATGGGCTTTAGTGGAAGAGAGGAGGAGGCGGCCAAGAGGAGGGGCACCCCAAGCCCAATCCGAATTGGGGAAGGGGGCTGCCCCCGTTTCCTTCTTCTCCTCTCCCCTTTCCTTCCCCTCCTAGTTGGACTAGGAAAAGGGGGGAACCTACTCCTAGTAGGAGTAGGATTCCCCCCTTGGGCGCGCCTTATGAGGCCGGCCGGCCCCCTCCTCCACTCCTTTATATACGGGGGAGGGGGCACCCCATAGACACACAAATTGATCTCTTAGTTGTGTGCGGTGCCCCCCTCCACAGATTTCCACCTCGGTCATATTGTCATAGTGCTTAGGCGAAACCATGCGTCGGTAACTTCATCATCACCGTCACCATGCCGTCGTGCTGACGAAACTCTCCCTCGGCCTCAGCTGGATCTAGAATTCGAGGGATGTCACCGAGCTGAACGTGTGGAGATCGCGGAGGTGCCGTGCGTTTGGTACTTGATCGGTTGGATCGCGAAGAAGTTCGACTACATCAACCGCGTTACTTAACGCTTCCACTTTCGGTCTACGAGGATATGTAGACACACTCTCCCCTCTCATTAATATGCATCTCCTAGATAGATCTTGCGTGATCGTAGGATTTTTTTTTGAAATACTGCGTTCCCCAACAGAATTACAGTTGGTCAACATTAACTTTACAGCCTCTGCCACTTTATTTTGTTCAAATCAAAGAATCAAAACCACACACATATGTATAATTAATATCTTGGTTTCATAGTTTTGAACTATTGGCGACCATATATTTTTTTTAGAAAAGGAGGATGACCCCCGGCCTCTGCATCTGGGAGATGCATACAGCCACTTTATTGATTATTCTCGAGGACCTTACAAAGTATTACAACAATGTGCCTGAATCCACCATCTTGGCAACACATGCCGCTACTCCCTATCCAAAATGATGAAGGGGTGCTAGCTGGGCCACTACCCAAACCACTCACCTAAGCCTAACATCAGAAGCCGGAAGCCGAAACATATTCGGAAGCCCCAGCCGAGCCACATACCGGGTCTGGGGCACAATCCGGTCAGACACACTCGTGTGTCGTCGCCGCCATCTTCCACAGGTCCGTCTTCAGATCATATTGAGGCTTTTACCTTGTCTGGCCACTCTGCCATCGACGTCACTGAGGGAGTCCTGGATTAGGGGGTGTTCGGATAGCCGGACTATACCTTCAGCCGGATTCCTGGACTATGAAGATACAAGATTGAAGACTTCGTCCCGTGTCCTGGAGGGACTTTCCTTGGCGTGGAAGGCAAGCTTGGCGATACGGATATGCAGATCTCCTACCATTGTAACCGACTCTATGTAACCCTAACCCTACCCGGTGTCTATATAAACCGGAGGGTTTTAGTCCGTAGGACAACATACACATCAACGATCATACCATAGGCTAGCTTCTAGGGTTTAGCCTCCTCGATCTCGTGGTAGATCTACTCTTGTACTACCCATACCATCAATATTAATCAAGCAGGACGTAGGGTTTTACCTCCATCGAGAGGGCCCGAATCTGGGTAAAACTTCGTGTCCCTTGTCTCCTGTCACCATCCGGCCTAGACGCACAGTTCGGGACCCCCTACCCGAGATCCGCCGGTTTTGACACCGACAGTCACCATGACACCAGACAACAACCTCCTCCTGCGCGAGTCCATCTCCGTGCATCGGACGCCGAGCCTCCACAGCGCCATGCCGCCGATATCCGCCACCATCGATGTGTGAGATGAAGCACCGCTCCACCATCCCCCCAGCCAACACTTACTCCAAAACGATGCCCCCAGGAGGGAAAGCGATAAAACACCATCATCATCCGATCCGGAAGACCCAGATCTAGGGTTTCCCCCGGAGCATCCCGAGCCTGATGATGCAGACTGCAACGACGATGCCTCGACAAGGGAACGACATCTAAGACGCCGCCATCGTCCGCCATGACCGTAGTCGGCGCGATTTTCATCGGCAGTTGCTCCACCAGACGTGCGCCGCCGACGTCGCTGGTCCCTTCAACCGGAGCAAACTCCAAAACAATGTCCTAAAGAGGGACTACGACGCAAAAGCGCCGCCATCGCTCGATCCCAAGGAGATCTAGGGTTTCCCCCGTAGTTGCCCGTGCTGTCAAGGGCCAGACAAGGGTAGAATCCCGCGGATCTGCCCAGCTGCCGACGAGTCGCACCCACCACCGTGCCGACGGCCGACCAGCGATCAATCCGGCCACGCCGCCGCAAACCGATCCGGTCACGCCGCCGCCGTCCCTGGCGGCCGCGACGCACCAGATCGCAAGGCCTCCTGCCGCGGGGAATCGACATCGTCGAGGCGCTGCCACCACGCGCCGTGGCGACCGGCCCGCCGCCACGCTCCAGCCCGGCGGCGCCGGCCCCACCCAAGCGAGAGGGCCCGAGTCCCCGCCGCCGCCGGCGACGGCTAGGCTTCGCCTGGCCGCGCCCTTGGGCGGCGGCGAGGGAGGAGGAGGAGGAGTGGGAGAGGTTCGGCGGCGATAGGATCTGGGGCCTCCCGGTCGCCCACGCGGGGGGCGGCTCGGGAGGGAGACGTACGGCCTGACTCGTGTCTCTCCGTTGTGAAGTTCACCTCTCCGTGGCGACCATATATTGGGGCAACTTTTTAAATTTAGTCCAATTCTAGGATGTCCTTGGGAAGTAAGGAACTCGAGAGTGTGGTGGTGACCGAAGGAGAATACGGCCGATCATGTGTTGGTAACAACATATATTATAATGAGAAGTTGCTTGACATGCGTCCAAATTTTCTGAAAAAAGGCTAAAATAGTAGGTCATCGCAATGTATTGTTCCCACAATGGGATTTTTACCTCATTTTATCTTTTCTTGATATATTTTATATTCCATGGCAACGCAAGTGTATTCACCTAGCATGACTGTAGAAAGGCCAGGTCCCCGTCGTGCTCTCTGCACGGAACAATGTATTGAAGCAAAGTAAAGCCAACAAGACAGAGATTCGACACTAGGGAGCACTTGAGCCGCCGACCACGTACGCACACATGGTCATTCAAGGAGCAAAGTAGCAATTATCGTCTGGAGCAAAGCAATGATTTCTCTAGTCATCCTTGTCACTCTCTTCATGATGAGTCCTACTTAGATGCCACCCGGAGCCATGTCCTTTCACTGTCAGAAAGATTTGTTTGAGGGACGAAGAGAATTGCCTCCAATGGCCAAGGACACGGACCTTACAACGACGTCTCCAATGACCGCGTCCTCAAGTGGAACGACGATGAAATCAGCTGAAGGAGATCGAGCTATGGCATCGGCTACGACTGTGGGATGTGCAGGACATCCAAACTCTGACTGGAAACTCACACGATACCTATACCCTTGAAACTCTTCGCGCTTCCCACCACACGTGTTGGATCTTTGGTTCACTCCAATGTCCCACGCGGCCACGCCTGATTAAGAGCAAAAGAAATGTTTTGACGTCATGTTACTGAGATATCTATCTTTAGCTAGCTAGCTTCACCAATTATATAGTGGGAGTTTGCAGCTTGGTCATACCATTTTGGCCATGTATGGCCATGCATATATCATTTGGACATCTACATCTCTTTTGTTGCCGGTGGTCTACATCTCGTTTTGTAAGCATGTAAAAAAGGTGTGGGTGGTGCTTCCTAGGTTTGGGCCCCGCACGGTCTATGATCTGTCGAAGCCGATCCCTGCTTGTGCCTGCTATAGTTGCATTGCCTGGTTCGCCCTGGTGGCACGTACTCTAAGGTTCCAGTTCAGAGCTGAGTAAAATAAAACATCACACTATCACCGAACAAACAAAATGTTATAACATAGTGCTGGAATTTAGTCTATTTTGAGCAGCCCAATAACTATTTCAGAAATTCCTAATAAATCCTAAAAGCCCACTTAGCCCATTTGTGTAAGGCAAGGGATACTATTAAAGTTTAGTCCCACATTGCTAATTTAGTGGCAGTTGGACCTCCTTATAAGGGAGGTTCTTTCCCCACTTGTACGAGCATGAGAACAAGAGGGATATCCACGCGCGCTCCTCCTCCGCCGCCTGCCGCGCCGCGGGAATGAGCCGAGCCGATATCTAAACGGCGCGCCTCTTCGGCCGCTCCCCTGCCTGTTCGCTTCGTCTCCCTTCGTTGTTTCACCTCCTGCCGCATGACTTGTTTATCTCTACTATATTAGTCATGTTTATCTAGTATTTCTGTTAATAAAATCATTTGGTAAATTGCTCATATTTCCAACAATCCAAAAACCTTATTATAGGCAATTTACCCCAAGTGGTTTTGCTGCTTCCATGAGACCTCCTACGTTTGAGGGTATCCACTATAAGAGGTGGCGCGTGAGAGCAGTCTTATGGTTTCAAACCATGAGTTGTTATGACGCCACTCTCGGCAAACCTGAAGGAGAGCTTGATGCTCAACGGGCACAAGCTTTTCAGAAAATGGATACTCTGTTTAAGGCTGCTCTCTTGAGTGTTCTTGGTGAGAACATAGTTGATGCTTATGCGTCAATTGATAATGGAAAAGATATGTGGGATGCACTCGAGGCCAAGTTTGGGGTCTCGGATGCTGGCACTGAGCTGTACATCATGAAGCAATTCTATGATTACAGGATGACTGAAGAGCGCTTCGTGCTTGAGCAAGCTCATGAGATACAGTCATTTGCTAGAGAACTTGAGCACTTCAGTTGTATGCTACCGGACAAGTTTGTTCCCGGAGGTATCATCACTAAGCTTCCTCCTTCATGGAGGAACTTTGCTACCTTGCTGAAGTATAAGAGGCAGGAGTTTTCCGTCCCGGATCTCATTGGCACTCTTGATGTGGAAGAAAAGGCGAGAGCAAAGGACACACGTGCTTGAGGTATTGAGGGAGGATCTAGTGCCAATGTGGTACAGAAGCAGAACTTCCAGCCCCACAAGTTCAAGAACAAGGGCAAGTTTGATGGAAAAGCAAAGTTTGATGGGAAGAACAAGGCTGTGCAACACACGAACTTCAAGAAGAAGAATGACAAGAAGAAAGGTGCTTGTCATGTGTGTGGGGATCCTGATCATTGGGCTCCTAGTTGCCCTAATCGCTATGACAAGCGTCATCCTGAGAAAGGCGGCAAGACCGCTAATATTGTCATTGGAGACACTGACCTGAAGGATACTGGGTATGGTATATTTCTCACTATTCTTTCAGCATGTCATTCTCCTGATTGGTTGATTGACACGGGTGCTAATGTACATGTATGCGGTGATATTTCCATGTTTTCGTCTTATCATACCGCAGGGACTTCAACCGTGCTGATGGGCAACGGTTCAAGTGCTTCTGTTCATGGTGTTGGCATGGTCGATCTGAAGTTTACTTGGGGAAGATCGTGCGGCTGAAGAACGTGCATTATGTCCCCTCCATCAATAAAAATCTTGTTAGCGGATCTCTTCTGTGTAGAGATGGCTACAAGCTTGTCTTTGAGTCGAATAAATTTGTAATATCCAAGTATGGAACCTTTGTTGGTAAAGGCAATGAGTCAGGAGACCTGTTTTGTTTATCCTTATCAGACGTTTGCAATAAAGTTGTTAATCATGTTTGCAACAATAATGAATCAAATGTGTGGCATTCACGTCTTTGTCATGTTAACTTTGGTTGCATGTCACGACTGGCAAAGTTAAACTTAATCCCTAGTTTCACCACTGTCAAGGGATCTAAGTGTCAAGTGTGTGTGCAAGCTAAACAACCTCGTAAGTCTCACACGACTGCGGAAATAAGAAATCTTGCACCACTAGAGCTCATACATTCAGATCTATGTGAAATGAATGGTGTGTTGACAAAAGGTGGAAAGAAATATTTCATGACGTTAATTGATGACTCCACTAGATACTGCCGTGTGTATCTTCTGAAATCTAAGGATGAGGCTTTGAACTTTTTCAAGATCTATAAAGCTGAAGTGGAAAACCAACTTGATCGGAAAATCAAGAGGCTTAGGTCCGACCGTGGTGGAGAGTATTTTTCCAATGAGTTTGATGCTTTTTGTGCGGAACATGGTATAATCCATGAGAGGACGCCTCCCTACTCACCTCAGTCAAATGGGGTGGCCGAAAGAAAGAACCGTACTCTAACTGATTTGGTTAATGCCATGTTAGACACATCGGGTCTCTCCAAGGCATGATGGGGGGAGGTGATATTGACATCATGTCATGTCCTGAACCGAGTCCCCACAAAGAACAAAGAGATAACTCCATTCGAGGAATGGGAGAAGAAAAGGTTAAAACTCACTTATCTGCGAACATGGGGTTGTTTGGCGAAAGTCAATGCTCCAATTTCAAGGAAGCGGAAGCTTGGACCAAAGACTGTGGATTGTGTTTTCCTGGGATATGCTTTTCATAGCATTGGCTATAGATTCTTGGTTGTAAAATCTGAGGTACCTGACATGCATGTCGGTATGATCATGGAGTCGAATGATGCGACTTTCTTTGAAGATATCTTTCCCATGAAGGATATGGCTACCTCATCTAATCAGGAGATGCCTAGTTCATCGAATCAGGAACCAGTTACAATTACGGAACCTACAATTTCGATGGAACACTTTGAAAGTCCTATGGAGGAGAACAATGAAGTTCCTATTAGGAGCAAGAGACAGAGGACTGCAAAGTCCTTTGGTGATGATTTTCTTGTGTACCTCATAGATGACACTCCCAGCTCTATTTCAGAGGCCTATGCATCTGAAGATGCTGACTACTGGAAGGAAGCGGTTCGTAGCGAGATGGATTTCATCTTGGCGAATGAAACTTGGGAGATAACTGATCGTCCTTATGGGTGCAAACCTATAGGATGCAAATGGGTATTCAAGAAGAAGTTTAGGCCTGATGGTACTATTGACAAGTACAAGGCTCGGCTCGTGGCTAAGGGTTATACCCAAAAGGAAGGTGAAGACTTCTTTGATACTTACTCACCTGTGGCTCGACTGACCACTATTCGAGTTCTACTTTCACTAGCTGCCTCGCATGGTCTTCTCGTTCATCAAATGGATGTTAAGACTGCTTTCCTAAATGGAGAGTTGGACGAGGAAATTTATATGGAACAACCAGATGGGTTTGTACTAGATGGTCAGGAAGGGAAAGTGTGCAAGTTGCTGAAGTCTTTGTACGGACTTAAGCAAGCACCCAAACAGTGGCATGAGAAGTTTGAAAGAACTTTAACAGCTGCAGACTTTGTTGTGAACGAAGCTGACAAATGTGTGTACTATTGCCATGATGGGGGCGAGGGAGTTATCATGTGCTTGTATGTTGATGACATGCTGATTTTCGGAACCAATCTGAATGTTATTAAGGATGTCAAGGGTTTCCTATCTCGTTGTTTTGAGATGAAGGATTTAGGAGTGGTTGATGTCATTCTGAACATCAAGTTGTTGAGAGACGATGATGGTGGGATTACATTGCTTCAATCTCACTATGTGGAAAAGATCTTGAGTCTCTTTGGCTATAGTGACTGCAAGCCCTCTCCAACACCATATGATGCTAGTGTGTTGCTTCGAAAGAATCGAAGAATTGCTAGAGACCAATTGAAGTATTCTCAGATTATTGGCTCGCTTATGTACTTAGCCAGTGCTACGAGACCTGACATCTCTTTTGCTATTAGCAAACTGAGTCGGTTTGTTTCAAAACTAGGAGATGTGCATTGGAAAGCTCTAGAAAGAGTTTTGCGTTATTTGAAAGGCACTGCAAATTATGGAATTCACTACACCGGGCATCCAAAAGTGCTTGAAGGGTATAGTGACTCAAACTGGATCTCAGATGTTGATGAGATAAAGGCCATGAGCGGTTATGTATTCACTCATGGAGGTGGCGTTGTTTCTTGGAAGTCTTGCAAGCAGACCATCTTAACGAGGTCAACAATGGAAGCAGAACTCACAGCACTAGATACAGCTATGGTTGAAGCAGATTGGCTTCGCCGGCTCTTGAATGACTTGCCGGTTGTTGAGAAACCTGTACCGGGTGTCCTTATGAACTGCGACAATCAAACTGTGATCACGAAAGTGAGCAACTCAAAGGATAACATGAAGTCATCAAGACATGTTCAGAGAAGGTTAAAGTCTGTCAGGAAAATGAACAACTCTGGAGTTATTGCGTTGGATTATATCCAAACGTCTAAAAATCTGGTAGATCATTTTACCAAGGGTCTATCACGTAATGTGATAGATATTCATCGAGGGAGATGGGTGTGCGACCCACAATATGAGTTGTTCACAGTGGTAACCTATTCTTTGTGATCGGAGATCCCGTGAATTAGATGTGGAAGACAAGCTGTTGGTCAACTGAGAGGAGAGTATCCTTACTATTCACAATACCACTCCGTGAAGATGCAATACTCTCCCAATCTGCATGGCAGGTTGATGTATATCTTAATGTGTTCTAAGTGGCTTATTTAAGCAGAGATGTTATCCTGCAGAATATCTTTTGAAGAACACACCTATATGAGTCTGATTGTCAAACGTCGCAATCTATGAGAGTAGGGTTCTCTCTAGTAAACTCATGAAAGGTCACGGAGTATGACGCATAAGCTCCACCCACGGGGAAGATCCACGGTAGCCACGTATCGGTCAAGGCTTTATGTGAAGCTAGATTCGCAGAAAACTTGCAATACAAGGCTCAGTCCACTGTTCAAGTTGCTTACTAGTGTAGCATAGAGTTCTAGGTGGAAGTTCAACTTAACAGTCTTCACTGCAGTACCGGTATATAAAACAGTGTTTTGGAACCAAAGGCAAATTTCTGTGTGCCTCTGGGATCTGGTGGGGGATTGCTGGAATTTAGTCTATTTTGGGCAGCCCAATAACTATTTCAGAAATTCCTAATAAATCCTAGAGGCCCACTTAGCCCATTTGTGCAAGGCAAGGGATACTACTAAAGTTTAGTCCCACATTGCTAGTTTAGTGGGAGTTGGACCTCCTTATAAGGGAGGTTCTTTCCCCACTTGTACGAGCATGAGAACAAGAGGGATATCCACGCGCGCTCCTCCTCCGCCGCCCACCTCGCCACGCCACGCCACGCCTCGTCACAATGCGCCGCGGATTGCGGGAATGAGCCGAGCTGATATCTAAATTTTTGCCACGCACGACGGGTATACTAAAGGTCACGGGAGTTGAAACGTTTTCTGTAGTGGACACTGAATTCGAACGGCGCGCCTCTTCGGCCGCTGCCTGTTCGCTTCGTCTCCCTTCGTTGTTTCACCTCCTGCCGCAGCCTCTTCGCGTCCTTCTCCTGTGCCTATATAAGAGAGGTCGCTCCTCTCCAGAGAGACACAACAGAAGCTCCTCTTCCTCTCACCACAAAGTTCTGACCACTGCGCGGCTGCTACGTTCTTCCCCATCCAGTCTTGCGGCGTGCACCGCAGGTCGGGACAGTAGGCCTACGAAACCGCACCTTTTGAGTCCTGTACGGGAGAAGGGTGATAAGGTTTTTGGGGAGCGCTCAGCGCGACTACTGGCTGTTTCATCACGGACGATCCGGTCACCGACAACTACTTCCCCGACGATGACTTCTTCCCCGACATCCACGACCTCCTCGACGACATGGCAGGCGAGGACACCGACCCCAAGTCCAGCGCTTCTGCTACTGTCCCGTACGTGTTCTTGTCTTTCCTGTTAAAGGTTCTGCCGCAGTTCCTTGTTCTAGTCCTTGTCCTACACATGATAGGCTCTACTTCATATATGCTACTTGCTATACTGTCTGCTTTAGATATGATAGGCTACGGTTCATATATGCAGAAGCTATTTACCTTCTCTCTGTCAGAACGCATGACTTGTTTTATCTCTACTATATTAGTCATGCTTTATCTAGTATTTCTGTTAATAAAATTATTTGGTAAATTGCTCATATTTCCAACACATAGGACACAAAACATATTGATTTTCCATGAAGAAAGCATATAGTAGAAATTTATTGCCTTTCTGGAATATGACTGAGACACCAGAATTTTATTGAAAATAGTTGAAACTCTTAAACAATTGAAATGTTTCAGCAACTATTTCTAAAATAGTATAAGATTTGGTAAATTTTGAATCATCTCCCAGTCAAGTTTTCAATCATTGTAGTCGTATTATTCACTCAGGTCATTTGATCTATTTTGGAAGCTGGATGGTGTGGGGGTTGGGGGCGGGGGGGGGGGGGGGTAAGTCATATCATGACTTTACAAAGCAAAGTGAGAACAATAATCCGCGAACTAAAGAACTAGGCATGGGAGAGAATATTCCAAAGGTTGCGAGAAAAGTCTAGGAGAAGACAAATTGTTGGCTTATTGTTGAAAAGCATTGGACATGAGGGGAAATAGAAAGTGGAGCATGGGTCACCGTAGCTAAGACCTCACCTACATTGGATCCAAGGCTTTGGTTTGCCGTTAAGGAGGAGAACTGAATGACTAGAGTAATTTTCCCTCAAAAAAAGAATGGGTTGAGTAATTCAGATAATTTATGCAAGAACACCAATATTTAGGGGAAAAATCTACGCAACTAGAACTCCGTGGAAAGAATCCAAGGAGATTGAATTCAATGCGTTACAGTAATCGAGTTCAAGGCCAGATGGAATTTCCATCGGAAGCAAACGTGGACAATATCAAAAACATAAATGAAGTTCATAGAAGCAGGTCTACCCTTAATAAAAATCAGTTTTCTCATGGTAGACAAGAATGAAATAGTGTTGAGAGTCCAAGAGCAAGGCATTTGTATCATATTTTCATGCACCATTTTGAATGAAGACTGTTATGTAGTTATCCAGCTGGTCAACACCCATTTTCTTTACTATCAAAACAATGTAAGGATTACCGGTGTGCATCAAATCAACATTTGAATTGAGGAAAATTATCCATAAGATCAAGAGGCCATCTTTGATATTGTCATCTATCGTAAGAGGAGCTTGCTAGATATCATCGCCGAAGGGGGGGGGGGAATAAGGGTAGGGCCTGAGTGTGGGAGGGAAATATTGCCCCCATCTATTTTTATAGGTTGAAAGAGTAATTCCAATACAACGTTATCGTAGTAAGTTTAATTTTTTTTGTTATGGAGAATATAGTATTTTTCAGAGCGGGATTATCTACCAAAAGATTTTTGATTTGCGTTTTGCCAAGATGAACGATGGCGCAAATGTGAAATTAATGCAAATTTTCACCACCTAGAGTGCAATCCATATCTTAGCTCGCTAATGTGAGTAGGAAGACCGCATGGGACATGTGGTTAGCAAAATCAAAATTCAAAATGTGAGTATGAAGCGAGCATGGCAATGTTTAGCGTAACTTGCAGGAGCGAGGGTTGCTATGTTTTTGGTTGATTTTGATAGCTTTGGTTTTAGTTCTAATTCTATTTGTTTTCAAATTTAGTTTCCTAAAAAAAGAATATTTTTAATGCATTTAAAAAATGTGTCTTTTTAAAATTAGAACCTCTAAGAAAAAAAGGAACACATATTGGAAACAATCAACATTTAAAAAAGTTTCACAATGTTTTTTAAATTGAAGCTTCATTTAAAATTTGAACCATTTTTTGAGAAAATATTTTTATTTTAAAAAAAGTGTGAACATCATTTATAATTTTATTGATCATTTTTAACATTGCGGAAACATTTCCAAAAATGTGATATTAATTTGATATAAAAAGACGAAAATATATATAAAAGAAAAGAATCCAAAAATAACCTTTTAAAAGTTCTCAAAAACGATACAAAAACAAGACCGAAGGAAGTTCCTCAAACCAGGAAAACCAAATAAGCTAATCGGATCGGCCTATCCTAGACGTGCGTCGACGCAATACGCATTAAATAGGGACAGTCTTTTTTGCTGAAAATAAAATAAAAATTGGGGACCAAATTTTATTAGATAAATCCTATTTGACGCTCAGTTATTTGGGCCGGCCTATTTTAGTGCACCGTAGTGTATGGTTTTCTTCCGGTTTTGAAACCTTCCAGAAAGTTCCTAAACCAATTTAATTTGTATGTTTCTATTTTACCTTCTGTTGTTTTAATTTTTTAATTTTTATGTTTTATTTTATTTCAAAACATTTTTCTTCAAATATACAAGTTTCAAAAACTGATTATCATTTTATAATTTTTTATTAAAATTTTAAAAATGTTCACATTTTTATAAAAAATATCCAAGATTCTCCATACATTTTAAACATGATTGAGAGAATATGTACGAGATTATTTCAAAATTTAAATGATTTAAATCTCATTTCGCAGTCAAATTATTTCATTTGAATTTATCGGCATTTTTCATAAAAGAATTTGAGAATGCACTTCATAAGTTCTACCAATATCAAAGCTATGCCGGGGGGGGGGGGGGGGGGGAGGGGGGGGGATATCTTGGGCATATGGGATGGCCGAAAAAATAAACATGACTTACCGACCGTGTGAGTGCCTTGGGAATTCCTCTTCATTGCTGGTACAAAGGGAAATGTAAGATGGTGTTATGATTGTCAGTATGATTAATGGTTCAAGTGCAATCTCTTTCCTTATGCGCTCTCTTACCTTATCTTTAATAGAAACAAGTTATACCATGCCTATTATTGAAAAGGCTTTCGCCCCGCTTTTAAAGCAACCACCAAACATACAACCAACAGGATACAACTGAAAAAAAGGAAAGAAAAGAACGACAAAGATACAAGATGCCGAAGAAGAGCTAACAGGAGTTGCAAAACACCAAGAACAAGCTTGGGAAGTATGGCCCTTGGCAAGCACCAAACAATGTTATTAAAGTGACAAGGGTAGGGGTGAAGAAGGTCACCTTCCTTCTCGTCCTGGATCGCAGGACGCCGCGCTGTCGGCTGCCAGGACCACTCACCCCCGAGCTTGTACAAATATGATGAACAGGTTGCCGGGGAGAGGACGACAGGCACGGCGACCTCACGTCGCAAAGCATGAACCCAGACACCGCCAATGCCTCCGGCACACGGCATGACGCCAACCGCAAGCTATCGAGTAGGAACACCACTGAAGAACCACTAGTTGCCCGCCTCCCTCGTTGAAGCCCCAACCACCACCCATCGTCCCATGGCGGCAACTTCAAGAAGAAAAGCGACGCCGGAGCACCGTCGCCGACCAATTCAAAGATTTTGGGCTTTCACCCAAACACCAAGGTGGAGGGAAGGGGATGGATCTCGATGTCGCCGTACATGCTGAAGAGCAATGCCAGCAGGAGGTCGTCGTCATCGGCTGGCAGGGAAGATTGATGGACGAGGTAGAGGACTGACGTCTTCGGATCAGATCAAAGGGCCAATGGAGCATCCCAGGATCAAGCTCCACGCTCGCCGTCGTCACACCGCCCATGTGGCCACGAGAAAAGAGGCGTGTGCCCCTACATGGCCGCCGCCACGGATCCAAGCGCACCTCGTGCGAACCGCCAACACCACCATGCGACCGTCGTAGCTTCACCGCGCCGCTGACCTGGCCACGGGCGTCGCCAGCGCGGCGCCCCTGCGTGACCATGGAGGACGAAGGACCCCCGCCGCC
This sequence comes from Triticum urartu, assembly GCF_056163025.1. Classification (NCBI taxonomy): domain Eukaryota; kingdom Viridiplantae; phylum Streptophyta; class Magnoliopsida; order Poales; family Poaceae; genus Triticum; species Triticum urartu. The sequence continues at coordinate 35,963,736 of NC_141873.1, read as the reverse complement.
AACGGCCGAGTCACCCGCGGGGGACGACGCGGGGGACGACGCGGGGGCCTAGAGTTGGGAGGAGCCGTGGTATGCCTATAGAATGCTTTGTGTTTTCTGCCACATAACCCCGTACATACCCCTTCCTTGCGAATGATGCACACTTAGTGTATATCTGATATAAGTCTCGAGAGTACAACTGTGTACTTACCTTGTTTTATTTACCTCCCTCCCCTACATGTTGCAAAATAGACCGTAGCATTTGGGAATCAGGTAATCTTGGTTGCAGGATGGCATTAACATGGTTATCCCCCGGGCAGGGGTCTGGCCTCAGTAAAAATATGGATGACATTTGCATTTTCTTAAGCCCTTTTAAGGCATTTGTATTCTTTACCAGTCTAAAGGATATTTGCATTCGTTGTATGAGTTCATTCATCAACTTTGATTCTTCGGAGATTGTTGTATATACATGTTGTTGCGTATCTGTATTAAAGACCGTTCACACACACCGTGTGCACGTTGCCACGTCACTGATAGAAAAAGGGCATGTTGTCCCGGTTCGTAAGGGCCTTTTGTCACGGTTCCTGAACCGGGACTAAACGGTCGGTACTAATACCCTGTCCCTTTAGTCCCGGTTCAATCCAGAACCGGGACAGATGTGCCTCCATATGGCTTGTGCGCGGAGCCCAGACAGGAGACCCTTTGGTCCCGGTTGGTGGCACCAACTGGGACCAATAGGCATCCACACGTCAGCATTTCTGTGACTGGGGTTTTTGTTTTTTTTGAAGGGGGGGGGGGGGTTGGGGGTTTTGGGGGGTTAATTTAGGTGTTTCATATACTGTGTTAGCTAGCTATAATTAATAGAGAGAAGTGTCCTCTCTTATGTCCGTGCTTGGTCGACGCTACGTACTATACATACGTATAGAGAGGACTAGACACGCTAGCTAGCTAGTAAGCAAACGAAGGAAACAGAAGATCGTCATGAATATATATGCATACAGAGAGAAGTGATATCGACCACCTCTCCTTCTCCGAGAGATTGGTCGAACAACAAGTTCTCGTATATCTATCCGACACTACCGGCTACATATATACAATAATTATCTCTTACAAATATAATCATACGGACTCATGGTCCACATAGTATTCTCCGTCTTCAGCGATCACGTGGTCAAGAAAGAATGCCGCCAATTCCTCTTGAATTGCTCGCATGCGAGATGGTGCTAGGAGTTCATCCCGCTTCCGAAACATCTAATTTGAAGAAGGGGGTCAATACATATATATATGAATGAATGAAACTCAACACAAATGATGGTAATAAAATAAAATTATGAATGTTGTTATTTACGTACTTCATATTGTTCGTCAGTGTAGCTCCGCTCACAGGTCGTGTGGCGGATGGACTCGCAAACGTAGTATCCACAGAAATCATTCCCTTGTTCCTGCCACAACCACTTTACAAGAAATAGAGGTCAATCAAACTGATAAGCAAGAATGCCAAATGGTATTGATGAAACTAGCGTTTGAATCAATAGGAGATGCGTGGAACATGCTACTATAGTACGTACTTTTGGGTGTCTAAATTGCTGCTTCTTCGGGAGTCCTGGAGTTTTTTGGAGAATTTTTTCCAAACCCTGCCAGACAAAGAAAACAATTACTTGATATATCAGGAAATGAACAAAGTTGCTGATATGGTGGATAATGATCGATTTAACTTACTTCTCGAGCATTTGAGTCATGTCCGCATAGTCCTGTGGATCTTTTTGTCTTGAGTCTAAGACGGTTACTAGTCCCTGCTCAAGCTTAATCTCTACGAGAATATAGTGGTAACTGTACACGCATGCATAACTCATCAATTACATTACTATAACCTTGACTAATATATAAGGGAAACCGAATACGCACAAGACAGTAACACTCACTTGAAGTTGTAAGGAAAGAGTATTATATCTTTGTTTTTATTTATTACCAACGATCGTAGCAAGTTGGCCTCGGTATCTGCGGCATGAAATTTAACCTGAGTTGCATCTATGAGATATGTGTTAATGAACCCAATATCACCGACTTGTCTTTTCTTTAATTCGACGATCTCCAATCTGCATTATATAGTGAGGATGATTATAAATACATGCAATGAAAGAGCTGAGCTATATAGAGAGACTTAATGACAGAAGTAGTACTACTTACAGACAGTAGTAGGTGACCGTTGTTTTATCGAGGGCCAATTGATTGAAAAACAAAAAGAACTCCTCAAATGGAACATGCAACAGTTCAATTCCAACGAGGTCATGCTCCTTTTTAACTTTCACATACAAAGTACTCCTCCCCCAGAGTCTCTGCAGATTTTCAAGTACCAATCATGCAATCTTCGCATCATCATTGATAGAGATCTTTCATCTTTGACGAGAGGCTTCCCGTACTCGTATCTTTGTATCTGCACCTCCATGAAATCATAATGTACATCGTCGGGCATGTAATCGCCAAGATTGCTATAACCGGGCACCATCCTCGGATCATTAGCGACGTTGTCGCTAGGCACCTTGAGCGGGGGGCACAATTGCTTCGCTTGTTCGCCGAGCTGGGCAATTTGTTTCCTAGCTCGTCGTTCTTTCAGCCTTTGATCACTGACAGTACTTCCCGACCGCTCCGCTTCGGCAAACTCCTTTCCAATAATGCGCGCATAGTTTCCTTTCGGTGGAGACTTGGGTGGTTTTGTCAGGGCAGCCAGAGTGCGCTTCGCTTTCACCGGATCTACCTTCTCCTCCGGAAGTGGATGTTTCTTTGCTTTCACCCCTTCAAAGAAGTTCCTCACTTCTTCTCGCGCGATCTCGGCATTCTCCTCCGGGGTCCTCTCGTATGGTAACTTTTCTGGAGTCTTTAGAGAAGGACCGAATCTATATGTCCTCCCGCCTCTGGCTGTACTGCTAGACGCCGGCAGAGCAGACGGAGCGGTTGTCTTCTTAACTTGCTTACGAGGCGGAGGAGAAGGACTACGACGCGCCGGAGCAGCCGGAGCGGCGGCAGGTCTCTTCCGCCCTTGCTGACGAGGCGGAGAAGGAGGAGGCTGGCTGCTCGGGCGCGTCGGCGCAGGCGGAGAAGGAGGCGGAGTGCCGCCACGCGCCGGAGAAGGAGCCGGTCGAGTGCCCTGATCGTCACTCGCCGGAGGAGGAGGCGGTGGAGGAGGCGGAGTGCCCTGACTCGCCGGAGGAGGAGGCGGTGGAGGAGGCGGAGTGCCCTGACTTGTCGGAGGAGGAGGAGGAGGCGGAGGCGTCCAGTTCGGAAGGTTGATGAGCTCCTTCCACCATAGGCATGGAGTCTTCAGAGAAGACCCCAGCCTAGTCTCCCCTTCACCGGTAGGGTGGTCAAGCTGAAAGTCCTCAAATCCCTCCGTTATTTCATCCACCATCACCCTAGAATATCCTTCTGGAATCGACCGGCAGTGAAAAGTTGCGCCGGGTTCAGTAGGATAAACAGAGCCAACAGCCGCCTTGACCTTCAAATTCATCCATTGCGTCATAAGGTGGCAATTTTGAGACTCCGTGATAGCATCTACGGGATAGCTGGCAGGAGCCGTCAAGGCATGCTCCGGCTGAAGCAGCTCGGTGGAAGCCACGCTGCTTCTCCGTTGAGATGGCGGGGTAGCTTCGGGGGAAGCTTCGGCAGTACGTTTGCTACGATTTGCTTCTCGTTCCTCTATCGCTTGTACCCTTGCTTGCAACGCCTGCATTTGGGTCTGCTGCAATTTTTTCCTCCTCTCCTGGGATTTGTAACCGCCTGCGTCCAAAAACCCAACCTTCCACGGAATAGAGCCTAGCGTGCCTCGTGTCCGTCCAGGGTGCTCAGGATTCCCGATGGCCATTGTGAGCTCGTCGTTCTCTTTGTCTGGAAAGAACGTCCCTTGCTGCGCTGCTTCGATATACTGCTGAAGCTTCCTGACTGGTATGTCCATTTGATCATTCGTCCAAATGCACTTCCCTGTTACAGGGTCCAAGGTTCCGCCAGCCCCGAAGAACCAAGTCCGGCAACGGTCTGGCCAGTTAATTGTCTCTGGTTCGATCCCTTTATCAACCAGATCATTCTCAGTCTTGGCCCACTTAGGTCAGGCTACGAGGTAGCCACCTGACCCCGTGCGATGGTGATGCTTCTTCTTCGCAGCATTTTGCTTGTTTGTCGCCGACATCTTCTTACTATTTTTTGATGTCTTGTGGGCCACAAATGCGGGCTAGTGATCTCTGATCTTCTCATATCTGCCCTTGAATTCTGGTGTCTCTTTATTTTCGACAAACTTATTCAGCTCTTTCTTCCACCTCCTAAATAGTTCCGCCATCCTCTTAAGAGCAAAAGACTTGACTAATTGCTCTTTAACTGGCTTCTATGGATCATCCTCTGGCGGTAGGGTGAAATTTGACTTCAGCTCAGTCCAAAGATCATTTTTCTGCATATCATTGACATAAGACACCTCAGGGTCTTCTGTAGCCGGCTTTAACCATTGCTGGATGCTGATCGGGATCTTGTCCCTAACCAAAACCCCGCACTGAGCAACAAATGCGCTCTTTGTCCAGAGGGGTTCAATCGGTTGGCCGTCGGGCGCGATTGCTATGATCTCAAACTTTTCATCCGAGCTCAACTTTTTCTTCGGGCCTCGTCTCTTTACCGAAGTTGTGCTCGATCCGGAGGGCTAGAAAAAAGAACAAAGACTTAATTAATATGTGTACATACCAAAACAATGAATGCATCAATTAGCTAGTCAGGAGAAGCTTAACTAATATATATACCTGGCCGGACTCGGTTCGGTCACCGGAGATGTCATCACGGTCTCCTTCTTGCACCGGCATTGGGTCACCGGAGCCGTCCTCACGGTCTCCTTCTTGCACCGGCATGAGGTCACCGGAGCCATCATAATCATAGCCAGCTGCTTCCAGACCATCGGTGTCGTTGAGAAACAACGAGCAGACGGCATCGCTTCCTCGTGCGATTATGTCCCCCAACAACTCTTCTTGTACTTTGTCTCGGGCAGTGTCCATAGTTTCTACAAATATTGACAACATGACAATTATTATTCAAACATGACAGATGGATATATTAGTGGCAAACGTAGAACTAATATTAATTAGTGGCCTCGACGCTGCTTCTCTCGGGTTTGGGGAGGCCTCGATGCTGCTTCTCTAGGGTTTGGGGTGGCCTCGACAACGCTTCAAGGATAAAAAAAAAGAGGAAGAAGAAGAAAAAAAGAGGAGAAGAAAGAATAGAGGAGTTCTTACTCCTCTATTCTTTCTTCTCCTCTTTTTTTCTTCTTCTTCCTCTTTTTTTTTATCGGGAACGAGGGTCGTCGGGGGTCACCGAGCGGTAGAGGAAACCCTAAATAGCAAGTATCGTGTCGGAAACGATGGTCGTCGAGGGTCAGGGTCGCCGAACGGTAGAGGAAACCCTAAATAGCAAGTATCGTCGGTGTGAGATACATGTGGCCGTCGGTGTCGGACACTACATCCACATCCCTCAAGTGACGTGGGCGTCGAAGCCCGCGTCACTTGTGGGACGTGGATGTACTGTCCAACACCGACGGCCACATGTATCTCACACCGACGATACTTGCTATTTAGGGTTTCCTCTACCGCTCGGCAACCCTCGTTCCCGATAAAAAAAGAGGAAGAAGAAGAAAAAAAGAGGAGAAGAAAGAATAGAGGAGAACTCCTCTATTCTTTGTTCTCCTCTTTTTTCCTTCTTCTTCCTCTTCTTTTTTTATCCTCTTCTTCCTCTCATGTTCGACGACCCTTGACCCCTCGGCGACCCTAGACCCCCTCTCGACCCTCTCATGTCGAAGTTATCGGGTAGGGGGTATATCGACAACGACATACCCGATACATACATACATACATACATATCACATGCATCCATACATATATGAATAAAATTAATATCTACTAATTAACAACCTAAATAAAAAAACTAATACATATAGGAAGAATAAGAAAAAAGAAGAGAAGAAAGAATAGAGGAGAAGACTTCCTCTTCTTCCTCTCCTCTTCTTCTCCCTCTTCTTCCCCTTCTTCCTCGCCTCACTCATGAATGTCCGACGTTCTCGACCCCCGACCCCCTAAACTAGTTCTCGACCCCCCCTCATGTCGAAGTTATCAGGGAGGGGGTATATCGACCCCCCCTCATGTCGAAGTTATCGGGGAGGGTTATATCGACCCCCCTCCTGTCGAAGTTAACGGGGAGGGGGTATATCGACAATGACATGCATACATGGAAAAAAGGCTATCCATCTATACATACATAGCCACATATATATATACATGGAAATAATGCTATGAAAAAAATATGAACAAAAAAATGCTATGAACAAAAAAATAATACACATAAACAAAAAAATACATATATGAACAAAAAATGCTCTGAACAAAAAAAATACACATATATGAACATCTATACATACATATAGCCACATACATATATACATTATATATACAAACAAAAAAAATGAAAAAAAATGATAAACCGGGGTGGCGGCGGCTCACAGCAGCGAGGTTGACGGCGAGGGCGACGGCGGGGGCGGTGAGGGTGTCGGCGAGGGCGGCGGTGAGGGCGTCGGCAAGGGCGGCGGATGGCTCGGGGAGGAGGGCGGCACGGGCTCGGGGAGGAGGGCTCGGGGACGACGGCGAGATCGGGGGCGACACGGGCTCGGGGCGGCGCGGGCTTGGGGACGACGGCGAGCTCGAGGGGCGGCGTGAGCTCAGGAAGGAGGGCTCGGGGACGACGGCGAGCTCCGGGGCGACGCGGGCTCGAGGGCGGCAAGGGCTCGGGGGCGACGCGGGCTCGAGGAGCAGGCGACGGCGGCGACGAGGAGCGGGCGGTGATGGCGACGGCGACCTCGGGGCTGCGACGGCGAGCACGGGCAGCCTGGCGGCGTCGTCGGAGCAGGATCGAAGAACTGAACCAAAATTTTCACAAGGGTGGCTTATATAGACGGAGCATTGGTCATGGTTCGTGGCACAAACCATGACCAATGCCGCCCTTTAGTCCCGGTTGGTGGCACCAACCGGGTGAAGGAAATATGCCCTAGAGGCAATAATAAAGTTATTATTTATTTCCTTATATCATGATAAATGTTTATTATTCATGCTAGAATTGTATTAACCGGAAACATAGTACATGTGTGAATACATAGACAAACAGAAAGTCACTAGTATGCCTCTACTTGACTAGCTCGTTAATCAAAGATGGTTAAGTTTCCTAACCATGAACAAAGAGTTGTTATTTGATTAACGAGGTCACATCATTAGTTGAATGCTCTGATTGACATGACCCATTCCATTAGCTTAGCACCCGATCGTTTAGTATGTTGCTATTGCTTTTCTTCATGACTTATACATGTTCCTATGACTATGAGATTATGCAACTCCCGTTTGCCGGAGGAACACTTTGGGTGCTACCAAACGTCACAACGTAACTGGGTGATTATAAAGGAGCATTACAGGTGTCTCCAAAGGTACATGTTGGGTTGGCGTATTTCGAGATTAGGATTTGTCACTCCGATTGTCGGAGAGGTATCTCTGGGCCCTCTCGGTAATGCACATCACATAAGCCTTGCAAGCATTGTAACTAAGATGTTAGTTGTGAGATGATGTATTACGGAACGAGTAAAGAGACTTGCCGGTAACGAGATTGAACTAGGTATTGGATACCGACGATCGAATCTCGGGCAAGTAACATACCGATGACAAAGGGAACAACGTATGTTGTTATGCGGTCTGACCGATAAAGATCTTCGTAGAATATGTAGGAGCCAATATGGGCATCCAGTTCCCGCTATTGGTTATTGACCGGAGACGTGTCTCGATCATGTCTACATTGTTCTCGAACCGGAGGGTCCGCACGCTTAACGTTACGATGATAGTTATTATGAGTTTATGCATTTTGATGTACCGAAGGTTGTTCGGAGTCCCGGATGTGATCACGGACATGACGAGGAGTCTTGAAATGGTCGAGACATAAAGATTGATATATTGGAAGCCTATATTTGGATATCGGAAGTGTTCCGGGTGAAATCGGGATTTTACCAAAGTACCGGGAGGTTACCGGAACCCCCCGGGAGTTAAATGGGCCTTAGTGGGCTTTAGTGGAAAGGAGAAGGGGGCAGCCCAAGGTGGGCTGCGCACCTCCCCCCTCCCCTAGTCCTATTAGGACTAGGAGAGGTGGCCGGCCCCCCTCTCTCTCTTTCCCCCTCGGGGAATCCTAGTCCAACTAGGATTGGGGGGGGGAGTCCTATTCCCGGTAGGAGTAGGACTCCTCCTGCGCCTCCATAGGGCTGGCTGCAGCCCTCCCCCTTGGCTCCTTTATATACGGAGGCAGGGGGCACCTCTAGACACACAAGTTGATCCTTGAGATCGTTCCTTAGCCGTGTGCGGTGCCCCCTGCCACCATATTCCACCTCGATCATATTGTAGCGGTGCTTAGGCGAAGCCCTGCGACGGTAGAACATCAAGATCGTCATCACGCCGTCGTGCTGACGGAACTCTTCCCCGATGCTTTGCTGGATCGAAGCCCGGGGATCGTCATCGAGCTGTACGTGTGCTAAGAACTGGGAGGTGCCGGAGTAACGGTGCTTGGATCGGTCGGATCGGGAAGACGTACGACTACTTCCTCTACATTGTGTGATCGCTTCCGCAGTCGGTCTGCGTGGGTACGTAGACAACACTCTCCCCTCTCGTTGCTGTGCATCACCATGATCTTGCGTGTGCGTAGGAAATTTTTTGAAATTACTGCGTTCCCTAACAGTGGCATCCGAGCCTAGGTTTTATGGTTTGATGTTATATGCACGAGTAGAACACAAGTGAGTTGTGGGCGATATAAGTCATACTGCCTACCAGCATGTCATACTTTGGTTCGGCGGTATTGTTGGATGAGACGACCCGGACCAACGTTACGCGTACGCTTACGCGAGACCGGTTCCCCCGACGTGCTTTGCACACAGGTGGCTTGCGGGCGACTGTCTCTCCAACTTTAGCTGAACCGAGTGTGGCTACGCCCGGTCCTTGCGAAGGTTAAAACGGAGTCTATTTGACAAAATATCGTTGTGGTTTTGATGCGTAGGTGAGATTGGTTCTTGCTTAAGCCCGTAGCAGCCACGTAAAACTTGCAACAACAAAGTAGAGGACGTCTAACTTGTTTTTGCAGGGCATGTTGTGATATGATATGGTCAAGGCATGATGCTAAATTTTATTGTATGAGATGATCATGTTTTGTAACCGAGTTATCGGCAACTGGCAGGAGCCATATGGTTGTCGCTTTATTGTATCCAATGCAATCACGATGTAATGCTTTACTTTATCACTAAGCGGTAGCGATAGTCGTGGAAGCATGAGATTGGCGAGACGACAACGATGCTACGATGGAGATCAAGGTGTCGCGTCGGTGACGATGGTGATCATGACGGTGCTTCGGAGATGGAGATCACAAGCACAAGATGATGATGGCCATATCATATCACTTATATTGATTGCATGTGATGTTTATCCTTTTATGCATCTTATCTTGCTTTGATTGATGGTAGCATTATAAGATGATCTCTCATTAAATTATCAAGAAGTGTTCTCCCAGAGTATGCACCGTTGCCAAAGTTCGTCGTGCCCAGACACCACGTGATGATCGGGTGTGATAAGCTCTACGTCCATCTACAACGGGTGCAAGCCAGTTTTGCACACGCAGAATACTCAGGTTAAACTTGACGAGCCTAGCATATGCAGATATGGCCTCGGAACACGGAGTCCGAAAGGTCGAACGTGAATCATATAGTAGATATGATCAACATAACGATGTTCACCATTGAAAACTACTCCATCTCACGTGATGATCGGTTATGGTTTAGTTGATTTGGATCACGTGATCACTTAGAGGATTAGAGGGATGTCTATCTAAGTGGGAGTTCTTAAGTAATTTGATTAATTGAACTTAAACTTATCATGAACTTAGTACCTGATAGTATCTTGCTTGTTTATGTTGATTGTAGATAGATGGCTCGTGCTGTTGTTCCGTTGAATTTTAATGCGTTCCTTGAGAAAGCAAAGTTGAAAGATGATGGTAGCAATTACATGGACTGGGTCCGTAACTTGAGGATTATCCTCATTGCTGCTCAGAAGAATTATGTCCTGGAAGCACCGCTGGGTGCCAGGTCTGCTGCTGGAGCAACACCAGATGTTATGAACGTCTGGCAGAGCAAAGCTGATGACTACTCGATAGTTCAGTGTGCCATGCTTTACGGCTTAGAATCGGGACGTCAACGACGTTTTGAACGTCATGGAGCATATGAGATGTTCCAGGAGTTGAAGTTAATATTTCAAGCAAATGCCCGGATTGAGAGATATGAAGTCTCCAATAAGTTCTATAGTTGCAAGATGGAGGAGAACAGTTCTGTCAGTGAGCATATACTCAAAATGTCTGGGTATAATAATCACTTGATTCAGATGGGAGTTAATCTTCCAGATGATTGCGTCATTGACAGAATTCTCCAATCACTGTCACCAAGCTACAAGAGCTTCGTGATGAACTATAATATGCAACGGATGAACAAGACTATTCCCGAGCTCTTCGCGATGTTGAAAGCTGCGGTGGTAGAAATCAAGAAGGAGCATCAAGTGTTGATGGTTAACAAGACCACTAGTTTCAAGAAAAAGGGCAAAGGGAAGAAGAAGGGGAACTTCAAGAAGAACGGCAAGCAAGTTGCTGCTCAGGAGAAGAAACCCAAGTCTGGACCTAAGCCTGAAATTGAGTGCTTCTACTGCAAGCAGACTGGTCACTGGAAGCGGAACTGCCCCAAGTATTTGGCGGATAAGAAGGATGGCAAGGTGAACAAAGGTATATGTGATATACATGTTATTGATGTGTACCTTACTAGAGCTCGCAGTAGCACCTGGGTATTTGATACTGGTTCTGTTGCTAATATTTGCAACTCGAAACAGGGACTACGGAATAAGCGGACACTGGCAAAGGACGAGGTGACGATGCGCGTGGGAAACGGTTCCAAAGTCGATGTGATCGCGGTCGGCACGCTACCTCTACATCTACCTTCGGGATTAATATTAGACCTAAATAATTTTTATTTGGTGCCAGCGTTGAGCATGAACATTATATCTAGATCTTGTTTGATGCGAGATGGTTATTCATTTAAATCAGAGAATAATGGTTGTTCTATTTATATGAGTAATATCTTTTATGGTCATGCACCTTTGAAGAGTGGTCTATTTTTGATGAATCTCGACAGTAGTGATACACATATTCATAATGTTGAAGCCAAAAGATGCAGAGTTGATAATGAAAGTGCAACTTATTTGTGGCACTGTCGTTTAGGTCATATCGGTGTAAAGCGCATGAAGAAACTCCATACTGATGGACTTTTGGAACCACTTGATTATGAATCACTTGGTACTTGCGAACCGTGCCTCATGGGCAAGATGACTAAAACACCGTTCTCCGGTACTATGGAGAGAGCAACAAATCATCACCGTTCTCCGGTACTATGGAGAGAGCAACAGATTTGTTGGAAATCATACATACCGATGTATGTGGTCCGATGAATATTGAGGCTCGTGGCGGATATCGTTATTTTCTCACCTTCACAGATGACTTAAACAGATATGGATATATCTACTTAATGAAACATAAGTCTGAAACATTTGAAAAGTTCAAAGAATTTCAGAGTGAAGTGGAAAATCATCGTAACAAGAAAATAAAGTTTCTACGATCTGATCGTGGAGGAGAATATTTGAGTTACGAGTTTGGTGTACATTTGAAAAATTGTGGAATAGTTTCGCAACTCACGCCACCCGGAACACCACAGCGTAATGGTGTGTCCGAACGTCGTAATCATACTTTACTAGATATGGTGCGATCTATGATGTCTCTTACTGATTTACCGCTATCGTTTTGGGGTTATGCTTTAGAGACGGCCGCATTCACGTTAAATAGGGCACCATCAAAATCCGTTGAGACGACGCCTTATGAACTATGGTTTGGCAAGAAACCAAAGTTATCGTTTCTTAAAGTTTGGGGCTGCGATGCTTATGTGAAAAAGCTTCAACCTGATAAGCTCGAACCCAAATCGGAGAAATGTGTCTTCATAGGATACCCAAAGGAGACTGTTGGGTACACCTTCTATCACAGATCCGAAGGCAAGACATTCGTTGCTAAGAATGGATCCTTTCTAGAGAAGGAGTTTCTCTCGAAAGAAGTGAGTGGGAGGAAAGTAGAACTTGACGAGGTAACTGTACCTGCTCCCTTATTGGAAAATAGTACATCACAGAAAACTGTTTCTGCGACATCTATACCAATTAGTGAGGAAGCTAATGATGTTGATCATGAAACTTCAGGTCAAGATACTACCGAACCTCGTAGATCGACCAGAGCGAGATCCGCACCAGAGTGGTACGGTAATCCTGTTCTGGAAGTCATGCTACTAGATCATGATGAACCTACGAACTATGAAGAAGCGATGGTGAGCCCAGATTCCGCAAAGTGGCTTGAAGCCATGAAATCTGAAATGGGATCCATGTATGAGAACAAAGTATGGACTTTGGTTGACTTGCCCGATGATCGGCAAGCAATTGAGAATAAATGGATCTTCAAGAAGAAGACTGACGCTAATGGTAATGTTACTGTCTACAAAGCTCGACTTGTCGCAAAAGGTTTTCGACAAGTTCAAGGGGTTGACTACGATGAGACCTTCTCACCCGTAGCGATGCTTAAGTCTGTCCGAATCATGTTAGCAATAGCCGCATTTTATGATTATGAAATTTGGCAGATGGATGTCAAAACTGCATTCCTGAATGGATTTCTGGAAGAAGAGTTGTATATGATGCAACCGGAAGGTTTTGTCGATCCAAAGGGAGCTAACAAAGTGTGCAAACTCCAGCAATCCATTTATGGACTGGTGCAAGCCTCTCGGAGTTGGAATAAACGCTTTGATAGTGTGATCAAAGCATTTGGTTTTATACAGACTTTCGGAGAAGCCTGTATTTACAAGAAAGTGAGTGGGAGCTCTATAGCATTTCTGATATTATATGTGGATGACATATTACTGATTGGAAATGATATAGAATTTCTGGATAGCATAAAGGGATACTTGAATAAGAGTTTTTCAATGAAAGACCTCGGTGAAGCTGCTTACATATTAGGCATAAAAATCTTTAGAGATGGATCAAGACGCTTAATTGGACTTTCACAAAGCACATACCTTGACAAGATTTTGAAGAAGTTCAAAATGGATCAAGCAAAGAAAGGGTTCTTGCCTGTGTTACAAGGTGTGAAGTTGAGTCAGACTCAATGCCCGACCACTGCAGAAGATAGAGAGAAAATGAAATATGTTCCCTATGCTTCAGCCATAGGCTCTATCATGTATGCAATGCTGTGTACCAGACCTGATGTGTGCCTTGCTATAAGTTTAGCAGGGAGGTACCAAAGTAATCCAGGAGTGGATCACTGGACAGCGGTCAAGAACATCCTGAAATACCTGAAAAGGACTAAGGATATGTTTCTCGTATATGGAGGTGACAAAGAGCTCAAGGTAAAAGGTTACGTTGATGCAAGCTTTGACACTGATCCGGACGATTCTAAATCGCAGACCAGATACGTGTTTACATTAAACGATGGAGCTGTCAGTTGGTGCAGTTCTAAACAAAGCGTCGTAGCGGGATCTACATGTGAAGCGGAGTACATAGCTGCTTCGGAAGCAGCGAACGAAGGAGTCTGGATGAAGGAGTTCATATCTAATCTAGGTGTCATACCTAGTGCATCGGGTCCAATGAAAATCTTTTGTGACAATACTGGTGCAATTGCCTTGGCAAAGGAATCCAGATTTCACAAGAGGACCAAACACATCAAGAGACGCTTCAATTCCATCCGGGATCTAGTCCAGGTGGGAGACATAGAGATTTGCAAGATACATACGGATCTGAATGTTGCAGATCCGTTGACTAAGCCTCTTCCTCGAGCAAAACATGATCAGCACCAAGACTCCATGGGTGTTAGGATCATTACAGTGCAATCTAGATTATTGACTCTAGTGCAAGTGGGAGACTGAAGGAAATATGCCCTAGAGGCAATAATAAAGTTATTATTTATTTCCTTATATCATGATAAATGTTTATTATTCATGCTAGAATTGTATTAACCGGAAACATAGTACATGTGTGAATACATAGACAAACAGAAAGTCACTAGTATGCCTCTACTTGACTAGCTCGTTAATCAAAGATGGTTAAGTTTCCTAACCATGAACAAAGAGTTGTTATTTGATTAACGAGGTCACATCATTAGTTGAATGCTCTGATTGACATGACCCATTCCATTAGCTTAGCACCCGATCGTTTAGTATGTTGCTATTGCTTTTCTTCATGACTTATACATGTTCCTATGACTATGAGATTATGCAACTCCCGTTTGCCGGAGGAACACTTTGGGTGCTACCAAACGTCACAACGTAACTGGGTGATTATAAAGGAGCATTACAGGTGTCTCCAAAGGTACATGTTGGGTTGACGTATTTCGAGATTAGGATTTGTCACTCCGATTGTCGGAGAGGTATCTCTGGGCCCTCTCGGTAATGCACATCACATAAGCCTTGCAAGCATTGTAACTAAGATGTTAGTTGTGAGATGATGTATTACGGAACGAGTAAAGAGACTTGCCGGTAACGAGATTGAACTAGGTATTGGATACCGCCGATCGAATCTCGGGCAAGTAACATACCGATGACAAAGGGAACAACGTATGTTGTTATGCGGTCTGACCGATAAAGATCTTCGTAGAATATGTAGGAGCCAATATGGGCATCCAGGTCCCGCTATTGGTTATTGACCGGAGACGTGTCTCGATCATGTCTACATTGTTCTCGAACCGGAGGGTCCGCACGCTTAACGTTACGATGACAGTTATTATGAGTTTATGCATTTTGATGTACCGAAGGTTGTTCGGAGTCCCGGATGTGATCACGGACATGACGAGGAGTCTTGAAATGGTCGAGACATAAAGATTGATATATTGGAAGCCTATATTTGGATATCGGAAGTGTTCCGGGCGAAATCGGGATTTTACCGGAGTACCGGGAGGTTACCGGAACCCCCCGGGAGCTAAATGGGCCTTAGTGGGCTTTAGTGGAAAGGAGAAGGGGGCAGCCCAAGGTGGGCTGCGCACCTCCCCCCTCCCCTAGTCCTATTAGGACTAGGAGAGGTGGCCGGCCCCCCTCTCTCTCTTTCCCCCTCGGGGAATCCTAGTCCAACTAGGATTGGGGGGGGGGAGTCCTACTCCCGGTAGGAGTAGGACTCCTCCTGAGCCTCCATAGGGCTGGCCGCACCCCTCCCCCTTGGCTCCTTTATATACGGAGGCAGGGGGCACCTCTAGACACACAAGTTGATCCTTGAGATCGTTCCTTAGCCGTGTGCGGTGCCCCCTACCACCATATTCCACCTCGATCATATTGTAGCGGTGCTTAGGCGAAGCCCTGCGACGGTAGAACATCAATATCATCATCACGCCGTCGTGCTGACGGAAATCTTGCCCGACGCTTTGCTGGATCGGAGCCCGGGGATCGTCATCGAGCTGTACGTGTGCTAAGAACTCGGAGGTGCCGGAGTAACGGTGCTTGGATCGGTCGGATCGGGAAGACGTACGACTACTTCCTCTACGTTGTGTGATCGCTTCCGCAGTCGGTCTGCGTGGGTACGTAGACAACACTCTCCCCTCTCGTTGCTGTGCATCACCATGATCTTGCGTGTGCGTAGGAATTTTTTTGAAATTACTGCGTTCCCTAACACCGGGACCAAAGGCCTCTTTTCAGCAGCCCAAAGGGTGGGAAGCGGCGGCCTTTGGTCTTGGTTGGTGGCACCAACCTGGACTAAAGGGGGGCATTGGTCACGGTTTGTGCCACGAACCGTGACCAATGCACCCTTTAGTCCCGGTTGGTGCCACCAACCGAGACCAAAGGCCTTGTGCGGCTGCGGCGTCGAAAGTTTAGTCCCACCTTGCTAGTTGAGAGGGGTGCGCAGTGGTTTATAAGCCCCACTGCCGCACCCCTCTCGAGCTTCTCTCCATTGCAGGCTTACGGGCCTAATTCTCACTGCTTTGCCTGTGGGCCTACTAGGCCTCCCGCGGGCCTGAATCCTGGCCCTTGGATGGGTTTCTAGTCGTATTCAGGCCGTGGGGGCCCAGTAGGTGGCATTTTTTTGTTGCTTTATTTATTTTATTTTCTTTTGTTTTTTGCTTTATTTTTTAATTCTTTATGCTTTTAGTTTTAGAAAAATTATAAACTTTTTGTTAATGCCATTAGTTTTCAAATTTGAAAACACTTTTTTTGTTTTTTTGTTTTCTTTGTTGCTTTATTTATTTTATTTCGTTTCTACTTACAACAAAATACTTATTGTTGCTATTTTTTTCCAGTTTTTTTGTTTTGTTTTCTACATTATTTATTTTCTTTTGTTTTTTGCTTTATTTTTTTATTCTTTTTGCTTTTAGTTTTAGAAAAATTATAAACTTTCTGTTAGTGTCATTAGTTTTCAAATTTGAGAACACTTTTTTAGTGTTTTTGTTTTCTTTGTTGCTTTATTTAATTTATTTTGTGATTAACTTTACTATAAAAATAGTTTTTTCCTGTCTTTTTGATTTGTTTTTTGCATTATTTATTTTCTTTTGTTTTTTGCTTTAATTTTTAATTCTGTTTGCTTTTAGGTTAGCAAAATTATAAACTTTCTGTTAGTGCCTTTAGTTTTAGAAAAATTATAAACTTTCTGTTAGTGCCATTAGATTTCAAATTTGAATAGTTAAAATTTGAATTCTTTGAAATTTGTGTGAATCACAAGTTTGTGATTAACTTACTAAAAAATGAGAACAGATGCGCTTATAGAAAAAATTCAACCTAAATTCATAGTAAATTTCTATGAATTTCAGAGAAATTCACTATGAATTTAGGTTAAACTTTTCTCTATTAGGGCATCTATTTTCACTTTGAGAGGAGCTCAAGAAGGCAGAGAGGGAAGGGCTTATAAACTGGTGTGAGCCCCCTTCGGTTGCCGAGGTGGGACTAAACTCTGCCCGCAACGAGGACCAACCCTTTAGTCCCGGTTTGTGGCACAAACCGGGACTAATGGTCATGGGCCAGGGGCGAGGACCAAAATTATAAACTTTCTGTTAGTGTCATTAGTTTTAGAAAAATTACAAACTTTTGTTAGTGCCATTAGTTTTCAAATTTGAATAGTTAAAATTTGAATTCTTTGAAAATTGTTTGAATCACAAGTTTGTGATTAACTTTACTTTTTCCAGTTTTTTTTTGTTTTTTGCATTATTTATTTTCTTTTGTTTTTTGCATTTTTTAATTCTTTTTGCTTTTAGGTCAGAAAAATTATAAACTTTCTGTTAGTGCCATCAGTTTTAGAAAAAATTATAAACTTTCTGTTAGTGCCATTAGTTTTCAAATTTAAATAGTTAAAATTTGAATAATGGTATTACGAGGGCCGAACCATAGGACATTAAAGCATTTCAAATGAACTCTGAAAACGTTAAAAGTTGGCATGGTATCATAATTTCACCCACATAGCATGTGCATGTACAAAACGGACAATGATAGCATGTTCGTGTGTTACAAAGTTGGCATGGTATCATCATAATAGTTGCGGGAGAAAGTCTTCACTTTTTCTTCGTTTGTGTCATTTGCTTATTGCGTCGTAACCATGGGTAATCTTCATCGTTTATCAGGATGCTTGGGTCAGCCTTGACATTGAAGGGAGGAATTTCATGAAACTTTTCATAATCTTCAGACATGTCTGTCTTGCCGTCCACTCCCAGGATGTCCCTTTTTCCTGAAAGAACTATGTGGCGCTTTGGCTCATCGTATGATGTATTCACTTCCTTATCTTTTCTTTTTCTCGATTTGGTAGACATGTCCTTCACATAGATAACCTGTGCCACATCATTGGCTAGGACGAAAGGTTCATCAGTGTACCCAAGATTTTTCAGATCCACTGTTGTCATTCCGTACTGTGGGTCTACCTGTACCCCGCCGCCTAACAGATTGACCCATTTGCACTTAAACAAAGGGACCTTAAAATCAGGTCCGTAGTCAAGTTCCCATATGTCCACTATGTAACCATAATATGTGTCCTTTCCGCTCTCGGTTCCTGCATCAAAGCGGACACCGCTGTTTTGGTTGGTGCTTTTTTGATCTTGGGCGATCGTGTAAAATGTATTCCCATTTATCTCGTATCCTTTGTAAGTCAATACAGTCAAAGATGGTCCCCTGGACAACAAGTACAACTCATCACAAACAGTGTTGTCACCTCTGAGATGTGTTTCCAACCAACTGCTGAAAGTCCTGATGTGTTCACATGTAATCCAGTCGTCGCACTGCTCCGGGTGTTTGGAGCGCAGACTATTCTTGTGTTCATCGACATACGGGGTCACCAAGGTAGAGTTCTGTAGAACTGTGTAGTGTGCTTGAGACCAAGAATATACGTCCCTGCATATTATTGAGTCTCTTCCAAGAGTGCCTTTTCCAGTCAGTCTCCCTCATACCGCGATTTAGGGAGACCTATCTTCTTAAGGCCAGGAATGAAGTCAACACAAAACCCGATAACATCCTCTGTTTGATGGCCCATGGAGATGCTTCCTTCTGGCCTAGCGCGGTTACGGACATATTTCTTTAGGACTCCCATGAACCTCTCAAAGGGGAGCATATTGTGTAGAAATACGGGCCCCAGGATGACAATCTCGTCGACTAGATGAACTAGGACGTGCATCATGATATTGAAGAAGGATGGTGGGAACACCAGCTCGAAACTGATAAGACATTGCGCCACATCACTCCTTAGCCTTGGTACGATTTCTGGATCGATCACCTTCTGAAAGATTGCATTGAGGAATGCACATAGCTTTACAATGGTTAATCAGACGTTTTCCGGTAGAAGCCCCCTCAATGCAACCGGAAGCAGTTGCGTCATAATCACGTGGCAGTCATGAGACTTTAGGTTTTGAAACTTTTTCTCTGGCATATTTATTATTCCCTTTATATTCGACGAGAAGCCAGTCGTGACCTTCATACTGAGCAGGCATTTAAAGAAGATTTCTTTCTCTTCTTTCGTAAGAGCGTAGCTGGCAGGACCTTTATACTGCTTCGGAGGCATGCCGTCTTTTTCGTGCAAATGTTGCAGGTCCTCCCGTGCCTCAGGTGTATCTTTGTCTTCCCATACACGCCCAAGAAGCCTAGCAGGTTCACGCAAAGGTTCTTCGTCACGTGCATCACGTCGATTGAAGAGCGGACCTCTAGGTCTTTCCAGTAGGGCAGGTTCCAAAATATAGATTTCTTCTTCCACATGGGTGCATGTCCCTCAGCATCATTCGGAACAGCTAGTCCACTGGGACCCTTTCCAAAGATTACGTGTAAATCATTGACCATAGCAAGTACGTGATCACCGGTATGCATGGCGGGCTTCTTCCGGTGATCTGCCTCGCCTTTGAAATGCTTGCCTTTCTTTCGACATTGATGGTTGGTCGGAAGAAATCGACGATGGCCCAGGTACACAATCTTCCTGCATTTATCCAGGTATATACTTTCAGTGTCATCTAAACAGTGCGTGCATGCGTGGTATCCTTTGTTTGCCTATCCTGAAAGGTTACTGAGAGCGGGCCAATCGTTAATGGTCACGAACAGCAACGCCTTAAGGTTAAATTCCTCCTGTCTGTGCTCATCCCACGTACGTACACCGTTTCCATTCCACAGCTGTAAAAGTTTTTCAACTAATGGCCTTAGGTACACATCAATGTCGTTGCCAGGTTGCTTAGGGCCTTGGATGAGAACTGGCATCATAATAAACTTCCGCTTCATGCACATCCAAGGAGGAAGGTTATACATACATAGAGTCACGGGCCAGGTGCTGTGATTGCTGCTCTGCTCCCCGAAAGGATTAATGCCATCCGCGCTTAAAGCAAACCATACATTTCTTGGGTCCTTTGCAAACTCATCCCAGTACTTTCTCTCGATTTTTCTCCACTGCGACCCGTCAGCGGGTGCTCTCAACTTCCCATCTTTCTTTCGGTTCTCACTGTGCCATCGCATCAACTTGGCATGCTCTTCGTTTCTGAACAGACGTTTCAACCGTGGTATTATAGGAGCATACCACATCACCTTCGCAGGAACCCTCTTCCTGGGGGGCTCGCCGTCAACATCACCAGGGTCATCTCGTCTGATCTTATACCGCAATGCACCGCATACCGGGCATGCGTTCAGATCCTTGTATGCACCGCGGTAGAGGATGCAGTCATTAGGGCATGCATGTATCTTCTCCACCTCCAATCCTAGAGGGCATACGACCTTCTTTGCTGCGTATGTACTGTCGGGCAATTCGTTATCCTTTGGAAGCTTCTTCTTCAATATTTTCAGTAGCTTCTCAAATCCTTTGTCAGCCACAGCATTATCTGCCTTCCACTGCAGCAATTCCAGTACGGTACCGAGCTTTGTGTTGCCATCTTCGCAATTGGGGTACAACCCTTTTTTTATCCTCTAACATGCGATCGAACTTCAGCTTCTCCTTTTGACTTTCGCATTGCGTCCTTGCATCGACAATGACCCGGCGGAGATCATCATCATCGGGCACATCGTCTGGTTCCTCTTGATCTTCAGCAGCTTCACCCGTTGCAGCATCATTGGGCACATCGTCTGGTTCCTCTTGATCTTCACCAGCTCCCCCCGTTGCAGCATCACCGTATTCAGGGGGCACATAGTTGTCATCGTACTCTTCTTCTTCGCCGTCTTCCATCATAACCCCTATTTCTCCGTGCCTCGTCCAAACATTATAGTGTGGCATGAAACCCTTGTAAAGCAGATGGGAGTGAAGGATTTTCCGGTTAGAGTAAGACCTCGTATTCCCACATTCAGTGCATGGACAACACATAAAACCATTCTGCTTGTTTGCCTCAGCCGCATCGAGAAACTCATGCACGCCCTTAATGTACTCGCAGGTGTGTCTGTCACCGTACATCCATTGCCGGTTCATCTGCGTGCATTATATATAATTAAGTGTCCAAATTAATAGAAGTTCATCATCACATTAAAACCAAAGTGCATACATAGTTCTCATCTAACAACATATAGCTCTCCAGAGCATCTAATTAATTAAACCATACATTGAAACTATGTAAAACATTTCAATGCGAAAACAAATACGATCATAATCGCAACCAAGGTAACAATTGATCCAACGGCATAATGATACCAAGCCTCGGTATGAATGGCATATTTTCTAATCTTTCTAATCTTTAAGCGCATTGCATCCATCTTGATCTTGTGATCATCGACGACATCCGCAACATGCAACTCTAATATCATCTTCTCCTCCTCATTTTTTTATTTTTTCCTTCAACAAATTGTTTTCTTCTTCAACTAAATTTAACCACTCGACAATAGGGTCGGTTGGCATTTCCGATTCACATACATCCTACATAAATAAAATATATGTCACATTGGTCGGCATAATTTTCATAAACAATAAATGAACCAATAGTTATAAAGATAATATATATACCACATCCGAATCATAGACATGACGAGGGCCGACGGGGGCGGATACCAAAACCATCGCGCTATATAAGATGCAATAATAAAAGTAAGAAAATAATACAAGTATCTATGTAAACATACAAGTAAGAATATTTTTCCTTTCAGAAAGAAGATAAGAACAAGAGGCTCACCACGGTGGTGCCGGCGATGAGCTCGGCGCGGGTGATCGACGGCGGTGAAGACGGGGATGGGGCGTGACGGACCGCTAAACCTAGACAAATATTGTGGAAAATGGAGCTTGGAGGTTGAGCTTGGATAGGAGAAAGCTTAAGTAGTGTGGCTCGGGCATTTCATCAAACACCTTGTGTGCATAGGAGGTGAGCTAGAGCACCACCAAGCCCTCTCCCCCTCGGCCAGAAAAAGCCAGAGCAGTGTGCTCTGCTCTTACGCGAGGGGGTATATATAGGCACTTCATTGGTCCCGGTTGGTGGCATGAATCGGGACCAAAGGGGAGCCTTTGGTCCCGGTTGCTCCCCTTTGGTCCCGGTTCATGCCACCAACCGGGATCAATGGTGGTGGGCCAGGAGCGAGACCCATTGGTCCCGGTTCATCCCACCAATCAGGACCAAAAGGTTCAGATGAACCGGGACCAATGGCCCAAGTGGCCCGGCCGACCCCCTGGGCTCACGAACCGGGACCAATGCCCCCATTAGTCCCGGTTCTGGACTGAACCGGGACTAGTGGGCTGACCTGGCCTGGACCAAAGCCCTGTTTTCTACTAGTGCTTGTACGTGGTGTGGAGGTGGCGTCTTGATGTCAATACTGGATGCTAGCGGAGGTACTAGATCCGTACTGTGTGGCTGTGCAAAAGTTAAAGTTCACGAGTAATTTGAAGTAAGAGCATTAATAATGAACACTCTACTAGCTGACGTAGGGTGCCACCAAAGAGCGATGATATACACACGGCATGCGTTGGACGAATTGTGCGCGAGCGTACTGATCCAACCGTACATGCGTTGGACAAAGTGCAGGCCGTCCGCTTGATCAAGCATCGTGCAGTGTTCGGCTACCATCTATGGCAAAGGATTGCTTCCTCCAAACCTAACCGTCCAAGGACAGGCGATTTCTCCAGAGGCTCCGGAATAGATCAACAAGGACCACTGAACCGGATGCGGCTTGCGTGCGGCCTTGGTGTGCGACCATCCGTGCAGCCTAGGCATCGCACGGCTGTGGTGCACCCCCTCCCGCTCCAGGTTTTCTCACCCAAAAAGAAAAAAACAAATACAGATCCTAGCAAACATGACGTGATCACATCAAGAATTTCCATAGCTTTCCATACCTTGTGAGATTACTAACAACAGATGCCGGATGTCCTCAGCTGCCGCCTGGCACACTGGACATTAACTTAGAAATAGAAGTTATTACTTTTAACTCGGTCGTTCAAAAAATTATACTCCGTCCGATCCATATTACTTGTCGCTCAAGTGACAAGTAATATGGATCGGAGGGAGTAAAACCATGAAAGTTCTATCTCTTGGGCAGGGGGTTTGCACATAAGCGCCTTTGGTCGTATGATGACTATATGAGACTTAAAAAAAACTTGAATTTATTGTAGTATTGCCTCCATTTATACTGGACCGATCCCTCGAACCAAAGTTGGCTTGTTGTTTGCACGTTCCTTGATGTTTACAAAATGCTGATAAAGAAAGACTGTGTCTTCATCTGCATCTGCATGTCTGTCTGCCAGTTGTCCAAGAACCTGTATCCAGTACGTATGTCCTTTACAGAACAGCCGAATTGCATTTTGTTTGCAGGGGATCGATGCTGTGTGGCATGCGCAAGGAAGAATAACTGGCACGTTAGAGTGAAGCCAACTACTCTCTCCCTTTCTCTCTCTATATATATCAGATATTGCCATTCGATTGCGACTACCAACTGTACCGAACTCTTCATACGGTATTGCTAAATACTTACATATATAGCTGTTGAGTTGGAATGGCCGGTGTGATAATGGACATACCCATCAATAGGAGCGTCGTAGATGACCTTCCCGTGCCATGTCATCTCAAGCTGTTCATGGCGGCAAGCTATGGCGATATGAAGAAGCTACAAGAGCTTCTGAGCTCGTCCACCTCGTTGGCGAGTGAGGAGGCCGGCGACTCCGCGGCACTGGCGGTTACCAGTGAGGAGAACTCGGCACTCCATGTGGTAGCAACCGACGGGGACAGCCAGAATTACCGTGACTGTGCAAAGGTGATCCACCGCAAGGCCAGGCAGCTGTTGTTCAAGCGCAACAGGCACGGCGACACGCCGCTGCACCGCGCCGCCCGGGCCGGGAACACCGGCATGGTCTCTTACCTGATCGAGCTCGCGGCCGGCGACGGGGTGGCCAAGGACATGGTGAGGTTGCAGAACAACGATGGGAGGACGGCGTTGCATGAAGCGATCGGCTCTGACGACCGAGAAATGGTGGATGAACTAATGTCAAAAGACAAGGAGCTGGCCCAAGTGAATGCATCTGATGGTACTTCACCACTGTTCCTAGCAATCTCGCTGGGTCATCACAGCATTGCTCGGCAGTTGCACGGGTATGACAAAGACTTGTCCTACTCTGGCAAAAATGGACAAAATGCCTTACATGCTGCCGTTCTTCACAACAATAGTAAGTATATATATTTTTTTGCGAGGGTAGAAGTATATACTTACATACATGCTCTTAATCATTATTCCCGTTCGTTTCGGAGTACATTGTCATTCTACCTTCTGGAAATAACTTTGCACCATTTTTTTCCTTTGTACATGTCATTGACCATCTCGACATAACTTTGCACATTACTTTTCCTTTTGCATACTCTTCTCTTTTGCTGTTTCCAATGCTATTTATTACTCCCTCCTTTCTAAAAGTTAAGAGCGAATATAATAAGGTGTTGTAAGAAGCAGACTATAAGTGTTTAAATATTACATTACTACTGGCGTGAAGGAGAGAGAAGAGAGGCGGATTGTAGATTAAGAGTCTTTTGTAGCACGGGCGCTCGAACAAAGTTTGGGATTGTGGGATGTGTGATGTATTAATAAAGTTGCACACATTTATAGCTAACTAGTATACATGATGATTATTAGATTGGCCATAGATGAAATGGTAATAAACAATAGCCAACGGTTAGATGACATTTCGAACGCATGGTATTGACTTACAATATTTATGAAATTTCCAATGCATGGTATTTACTTATAATATGTCTTAAAATTAGAGAAATGGCACATACCATAGAGTTATTTTGCAGCAAATATAACAGAATGATTTTTATAAGTCCATTTCGTATTATTTTCATGGATTAGTGGTCAAAGTTATAAAATGTTGACCACACACATAATAATGCACTATTTTGGAATGAATGTAATAAGATATTGTGAAATTCATCCATTGCTGTGAGCCTTTGGATCTAGATTAAACCTCAATGGCCTTTTGGCCCATTTCAAAATTGTTCTTAGTTGTGGATTGAACAATGTATAACTCCACTTGCATTTTAGGCCCAAAATATCACACATATATTTTGTGCAACTTTACACGATGTATTGTGCAATTGAATTGACTGAGCGATAAGGGTTTCTCAGTTTCTCATGGGCTGGGAATCAACAATATATTAGAATCACTCTTAATCATATAACTGTAGATATTAATATTGTATTATTGTTATTATATTCTAAAATTTAAATAGAAGGTCTATATCATCCTCGAATCATGTCTAGTGCTGCATGATTTTATATTACTAATACTTTAAACAATCTGCATTACTTTGATGGCTTTTTCGCATGATAAACATGTGATTTTTAATTACAAAATCATTTATAGATAAAAATATATAGGTCCATGAATCTTTAAGAAATATATTGATATACTTTTATTTATGTAATTAGGCTTCCTACCAAAAAATGCTTTTATTATGACAACTCGTCTAATATAACTTTTACTGTAAGTGTTATTCTCCTATACCATATAACTATTATAATAGTAGTAACTAAAGGATAAAATTTAGCATAAATAATTTTAATGGCTCCATGTGATTGCTTCATCCAGTTTTAGTCTGAACATTTTTTATGGTAATTTCTTGGTAAATCAATTTCGTTTTTAGTAAAAAGTCATAAAAATATATTAAAGGTGAACTTGCTCGAACTTATTTTCAGAAATATTTCAATCATTTTTATTAGAAGTCATTTGGAAAAGTTTACAACAATGGAAACATAAAAGAGAAGATATTATTTTTTTATTTCTTGAACATGTTATCATTTTTTAATAATAATGTCTCAAACACATCAGGCGAAAAGCTTAATTTATTTTATTTTTAAAAATTTAGGAATTAGCATGTCGATATGTCAGTACACAAAATGTGAATCAAACAGTAGATGATATATCGGCACACGCGTGCGCTGCGGGACATCCAAATACACATACCAGTAATGTCTAAACATGAAATCCAAATACAAATATCTGTAATGTCTCTATTATATATGATGGTGATGATTATTTATTACTAATATAGTTCTTATAATATTACAATTGTCTTGTCCGTCTATTCTCTATGGAGCTAGCCCAGTTTTTAGTTCAAGAATCAAACACATTTTATTATTCACTTAATGGCAAGGTTGTGAAAACTCATCGCACCCATGTGCATATTTCTGTCATCTCTTATCTTGCTAATACAAATTCGAAGAATCTCACACGTATAAGTATAAAGAGTATATTTAATCAATTTGTATATGTAGCATGCATGGTGAACATAGTTTTGGAAGACCTGTTAGCATATTTTTATGTGGATCATCACCAATATTTGAGATATTGGAAGAAATATATTAATGGCCCATGTCCTTCCAAATTAACACCTTACAAATTTTCAAAACGAATTATCACTTAGCTTTTGACTTTGTCAAAATTTCATTGGCAGATAATTCCACATAATGATAATCAATAACTGTTTGGGATCAAACATTTTTTAAAAAAATTCTCAGGAATTTATATTTTATACATGTAATGCCAGACAATTTAGCGGGTTACTATGCTTGTCACCACCAAATTTGAGCTCGAGGTTTGAACCTAACAATTTGACTGTCACACATCACATTATTAGGAATTAGATGAATCTAGTATATGTATAATTATTATGCCAATCGACAATTGGAAGTTATATTTATTCAATATGTATATGGCGTTATTGTTTAGAAAGACATGTAAACAATTTTTTTATCTGGGTCATCGGGGAAAAACGGAGAGATTTCCAGAAGTATATGGATATCAACTATTTTATGTCCTTTTAAATCAACACCCTAAAAACGCGTTTTTTGGTAGCCATCTCATCCAATCCATGCATGCATCTCGCCAATCTAATGAGTCACATGGTGTAGGCCAATAAACGATTCAATTTGCCATGTTCGTTTTTTCTTAGAAACACAGTACAAATGCAGACACGCACAAAAACATACATATAGTGACCCTATAAACACACTCATGCACACCCTACCCTTATGAGCACCTCCAGAGACTGAGCTGGCGGATCTTGATATTGAAGTCACCACTGCTGCCTTGCTATCATCGGAAACACATTTATGAGACACCAAAACGTCAAACCTTTGGTTTGAACCCTGGTGGGATGGGGGTATCACTGCCCTTATAATCCTCTAACCAGCGGTAGGTTCTTCGTTAATTGCTATTAAAATTAGGGATTGCCTATGTGGATACACCATGTGGCTTGTTTGCCTTATATATGTTGGTACTTATACAAGTATACGATTATAACTTCTTTAGAGATGTATTTACTTATGTGATGTTTTGATGTGATAAATAATTAAAATTTCAAAGATATTTTGATGAATGATTATAACAAGTTGAGAAGAGGGATTAAGATCTTCAAACCAAGAAAGTATAAACTAAAATTGGGACACAATCTCTTTCAAAGCGTTTGTCGTTGCCATTTAGCTTTAGCAATGTTTAACTCGATTAAGGGCAACTGTAGGAATGGCACGGGAGTTGCTACTCTGGACCAAGGAAAACCAGGAAAAAAGAAAGAAGCTCGTTGAACAGCAGGACGATTGTGGAAGTACGCCAATGCACGTGGCTGCATCAGCAGAAGACCCCTCTTTGGAGTTTTTCCTTTTCGCTTTTGTTGACAAGAGCATGGAAAACAGTTCCTTCAGCCTCTACTATGATATTGCACCATCCAAGTTGTTATACCACTTCTATGCTCGGAGGGAACACCCAATGTGTCTACTGGCGGATGTTGAGCCTTCTTTGGCATTTCAGCCTGACAAAGAGGGGTCGTTTCCGGTGCATGTGGCTGCCTCGGCAGGCAGCTTGGTCCCTATTATCATCTTGCTCTTCCGCCACCCTTCTGCCTGTGCCGCCTGTGCCAGATTGCGTGATGCTGAGGGAAGGACCTTCCTTCATGTTGCTGTTGAGATGAAGAGGCTTAATGTGGTTAGGTTTGTGTGCAACAGGTTATCAGAGTTTAAGTCCGTCATGAATATACAGGACAATAAGGGGAACACTGCTCTGCACCGAGCTGTTGATGGAGGGAACTGGGATATATTCGGAACCCTCATCTGGAACCCCCATGTTGCTTTAAATTTAGCAAACAAGGATGGAAAAACCCCCATGGATATTGCGGAGATAAAAGCTCCTTCAGCTTCGGGATTTAATTTTGGAATGGTACGTACGTAAATGCCTGGCCCGTACTGTTCATATTCCATGTATTTTCTTAAAATGTATCCCATATATATTTTGAGGTTCAATAGTTTAACCATGTTTTTTAACTTATTTGGATGCAGCATGCACGGCGTAGGATACTTGGGTCTCTAACCTTTGCAAACGCTCAGAACGGCAACAAACGGCGCGATCTTTGTGCCATAGAAGAGGAAAAGACATTTGATGAGACGGTCGAGGACGGGAAAATAACAAGCTTCGCACAGATTGTGGGCATTGGATCTGTGCTGGTGGCGACGGCGTCGTTCACTGCAGCCTTCACCATGCCTGATCCCGGCAACTCGTACTACTACGCTTTCAATGGGTTCGTCCTCTCCAACACACTGGCATTCATCTGCTCCGCTTTAGCCACCTTCAGTCTCATATACACCGGCGTAGCCGCACTCGACATAGAGAAGCGGATAGAGCTAGTATCCTTCTCTCTGGCGCTGCTCATAGGTGCGGGGAGAAGCTTCTGTGCCGCCTTCGCCTTCGCCCTGTATGTGGAGCTTGACCCACTAAATCACAGGGCAGCCATCGTCTCCTGCACCATGACAATTGTTGCGCTGCTCGATGCGGTTTGGTTCATGAGGTCGATATTCACCGATACAGCACTTGCTCTTAGGAGGGGATGGGGCAAGCGGCAAAGCATCGAATGGAGATCAGTGGGCGAGCGATTGGTGAGACTGGCGACTAGATTCCTAGCCAACATTGTCTATCTCTTCTGGCCCTACATCGTAATCTTCGGTCTCTTGGAAACTAGAAAGAACATCACTGGACACAACAAGCTGGGCTGATATTGAACTCATCGATCGGTACAAATACTATTATCTGTTTGTGTTAATGCATGCACGCAAGGTTGTGTTATACAACATCATCCTACATACTATTATCTGTTTCGAATTGCAGAACAATATTGTATTTTTAACCCTCGCAATGTATTTCTTTTTCTTTTCTGTTTTGCCGCACTGTGTAATTATTTTGTATATGGGACATATATTATAAAAGGATTACAAGGTCATGTATCTGAGTACCTTTGTCTGGCACAAATACTATTTGGAGGTCGCATGGTTGAAAATGTATCACACTTAACATTTTAATCAAAAAACTGTAAAACTAAGCCACCTATGACTATAAGCCACCACAGCGATTCGGCATCCGCGTGCGGGCATCGGATCGCTTAATTGAATACTTTATATCTTCTTTTGTCACCACCCTTCAGGCATTTGTTACCGCGTGACTCCTCGCTAGCCGGCCGGTCCATCATAGCAGGGCTGCTGCTCCTTGAACCGATAAGGTAAGATTTCTTTATCAGCGTTGATGCACATGTTGTGTGTCAATTTGGTGGTCGGGAAAATTAAAATTTTACCTTAAGCAAAAATGATTGACGATATATTTCATGCCCTACAAGAAAGATTTCGATTTTGATCAGTCCATTGTTTCTCATGTTTAATATCATGAGCATACTACCGGTCTTTTAAGGATGTATTTTTCATTGCTAATTACTTCAGCATCCTTGAATGGTGATTTTCTTGCTAACAAACTCCTGTTTAGATGCTAAGCATTATGGCAGCAAGATTCTTTTGATTGCCACTTACTTCAGTATCTTTAAAACAGCCAGCGATGCCCACACAGGCACTAGAGGGGCTTCCCAGTTTATGCTTGAGAGTGCATTTAGCACTTAATGGTATTTTGGTGTGATGACACTATGGTTAGTAGGACGACTAATGACGGTTTGGTAAGATTTCTCTCAGGTTATTGGTTCCATGGATATAATTTGTGGAGATGATTGACCCCCACTAAACAACACCTCTCTCAAGTCCTCATGCACAAAATTAATATTTGACCTTGGACTAATCAAGATATATATGAACTCAACTACTACAAACAAGCCAGCATTCTGTTCGGATGTTCGTGGTGTGCAAACCTGTTGTGCTTGGTTGTGTGCGCCCTAATCTTAGAGAGATACCGAAATGGTCACACAACAGGCCTAAACCCTACATGTTTCAGTTAACCCGAACTTAAAACTGATTTTGACTACACTAATTCGATTAGTCAATTCTACAAACCGAACTAAAAGGGGCGGGCTCGGGCTCCGGACGATCATGTGGGCGGGGGTGGGCTCGGGCTCGGGCTCATGCTCGTTTCCACAAAAGGGGCGGCCACGGGCATTGGCATGGCAACAGGGGAAGCCTCCAACGTAGTTTCAATGGGAACTGTGTTAGACTTAATCTTGATTCCATGTATCTACATTTTTAGTTTTGTTCAGCATGTAGTTAGTTGTTAGGGATCTGCTGGCAGATGGAGCTTCATTTGAGCGTGCAAGAGGTGATATGCCAGAGCGTCCTGTGATACGGCGAGTACGGCGAGATGCCGATGGTGACGAGATGCTGCCGGGCTGCGTGATGCGGCATAACCGTGTGAAGCGGATGGACGAGACCTGAAGCCGATGACAAGCAAAGAGTTGCGGCTGAGTGAAGGGCTGAGTTCTGCTAGTTAGCTAGCTAGTTTCGTTCGTGTAGTTAGTTTTAGATATGTCCTAGTCCTGTGGCTGTTGGAGTGATTCCAGGAATAGGATAAGGCCGGTTAGTGCATGCATAGATTAGTCGGGTTAGTTACTTCGTGCATGTAGTTGGGGTAATGGTCAAGTAGTGGCGTGAGTTTTGCATGGGAATTGGGACATGTCAGGAGTGTCAACCTCCTTTGTATATATTCCTTTGAGTAAAGAGAAACGAGGTCGTGAGGGCACAAGCAAAATGTAGCCACGGTGGGCATCAAGGAAGTTCTCTTGGCAAAGCCAGTTTGGTCTTCTTCCTTGGTGCAGTGTGTGTGTCTATTGGATGTGCTCCGGTAGTCGAACGAGCAACGTCGTGCGTTCGTTGCGCTCCAATTGGGAATCGACTACATAGTAGCCGAACGAGGGCCCTCGTAATCACAACGCCTGAACAATGATCTCCCTATTTAGTTTCAATTTTCGTTCTCCATGCTGGAAGAAAAGGCCGATAAATTTAGAACAGACACCAATGACTGGCTCCTAAATAGGGAGATCAGTGATGACACAATATCACTGAGCAAGACACCTGTCGCAGCCCGTCTGTAATGACATATGGTCAGTTCAAGGTGGATGATACCTACCCTTATCTCTGACCAGTGTACACTTGACCGGCCAGTGTTAACTGCCTAGGTTAGCCTAGGTTAGCCCTCAGAGACTCATCACTGACACTCCTTTCCGAGCCCATCGGTGATGAAGCTCAGCACTGACTGGTGCCCATTGACGGGCCAGTGACGCGGGGTTTGTGCTATGTCGACCTGTAGAACTGGCTCCATCTAATCCAAAATAAGAAGGAAGAAAAGTGACGTGAGTATTAGCATGTCACCAAGATTGAAAAGTCATATTTAATACAAATTATGTTTAGGCTGTTGTACACCGCCTTAAATAACCATGAATGTATCAAGCTTAAATAGATTCACCACTTGTGTTTGGTTCTTGCTAATGATGAGTAAATGATAGAAAAGGGGTATGTTTCCGAGATGGCCATTTTGGCTCTGGGTGCATATGCTCTTGGATGAACAGTACTCCCTCCGTCCCAGTTCGCAAGGCAAAGTTTTCAAATATCTTGGCCCAAGGTGAATTTCCATTGGCTCTGATTTTCCACGTAAAAACGTTAACCATCGGCGCTGCAATTAATTTGGAAAGTGAAAAAAACTTTATTTTCTAGTCTTTAATTGATTTGGCGCGATATTTTTCTCTGCCCCGCGCGCTCCTTCCTCCTTGGGCGCGATATTTTCCCCTTAAATTTTGCTAGCGCGCCCAGATTTCTTTCCTAAACCAGAGATTTGATTCCGCGCGCAAGGATTTCGTTCCAAACTCAAACGAAAGCAACGCCCAGATTTCTTTATATAGCCATGGACTTACGTAGACGAACAGCCCAGTCTAGCGCCAATCTCATCTCCTCTCCTCCTCGATTTCATGGCGTCGGACAGGGGAGCCGAGGGACATCGTCGTCCGCCGCCTCTTGGCCTCCGAGGCCTGACTCACGCTGCCTTCCTTCCTTGTTCCGGCGATGGCGGCGGCCTTCCTCCACTCGGTCTTGCAGGTCGAGGACCAATGCCGTCGTTCTCCATTGGAACGGCTGCCTCCACACCGGTGTCCAGCCCTAGCGTCGGAGGGAGACGCCGCGTCGGTCTGTCGCGCCCACCTCGATCTCCTTCTCCAAATCAGGCAGGCTCGTCGAACTGGGCCACCTCGCGCGGGCGGGAGCGGCAGTGCAAGCGCCGCCGGAAGGACGTCCTCCTACGTCGGCTTGAACATCATGAACGGCTCCATCTGCGTCAGACCAAATTCGTCCGTATTCTGCACGAAAGGTACGTAGTCCTTCTTGCCTGATCAAGATATGTTGTCTCGTTCGACGATTGCATCAGGAAACTGCCTGCGAGTCGCTGCTGCAGGATGTTTGCCTCCGCTGATCTCCTTCCTTGTAGCTGTTTACTGTTTTGCTGTTGTTTTAGTTCTTTCTATGTTGTTTCATTCTGAACTATCTTTCAGTTTGGGGAGTCAGGATCTGTGAGCCGTGTAATGTACGTACGTAGATCTTAGCTCTCCATCGATTGTGTGAAGTGAAGAATAAAAGGCCTTCGTCAGCCACAGCATGAGAGACGCTATGTTTCATTAGGAATAATTTGTTCTGTGACCGTATTTTTTTCTTGTTTGGCCGTACATAAGATCAGCTATATGGATTCCGAATTGCTTGTTTTTGCTATGTAGACCGTACCAGTGAGTTTGCTGCATCTACTAACGGCAGAGAAGGCGGCTGGCGTGGTGCTGGATATAATCCAAATTTTGAGAACGCTGACGAGTATCCTCCACGGCCGGAACATGTAGAAGCACCTTCTGCAAAAGAGATTGATTTGAGTAGGTTTTTCATCTCCAACTCAACCATGATTTGTTTTCAGTTTTGTTTAGTAGCAGCATATTTGGTTTGTGCTTATGATTTTTTTTCATGTATGTAGATGCTTTGGCTAACAAGAATAACAGAGAACAGTACACTGTCGAAGACAAGCGTAATATTTATGCTATGCTGCTTGCTCGAAATGGAGAGCGTGGAAGGTTAAAGAATGGGGTTTTGGATTCTGTTGTACGTGATGCAAATTGTTCTCGGAGGTGCGTGAGTAGGATTTGGAATGAAACGAAGACAGGAGGTGGCGTTAACTCTATCAAGAACAATTTGAAGTTAAAAACGGGAAGGAAGAAAATGAGTTTGGATATTGAGGCATTAGAAGCCATTCCACCTGGTGAGAGGACCACAATTCGACAAGTTGCTGCTGGACTTAACATGTCCAAAAGCACAGTTCACCGTAGGTATGAAAAAAATCATTAGTTCTTACATTTCGATGATGACCGAAATCATGATCAACTTTTCTTGTTTCTGTCTAGGTTGAAGGAGAAGGTAATGAGACGAGTTTCAAATGAACTGAAACCTTCATTAACTGAAGCCAACAAGAAGGCACGTGTGGCGTATTGCCTTGAGAATTTGGAGCCAAGTTCATTGGAGGACAATCCCACTTTTAAAGCTAGTTTTAACAAGGTTCATTTGGATGAGAAGATCTTCTACCGCACAAGGAAGACACAGAAAATGTACTTGAGTCATAGAGGGGAAGCACCAAAAAGAGAATGCAAACATAAAAACCACATCCAGCAGATCATGTTCTTGTCGGCTATGGCAAGGCCAAGGTATGATTCTCAAGGAAATTGTGTGTTTGATGGAAAAATAGGTGTGGGCATTTGTTGATTGGGTGTAAGCTCAAAAGAAGAGTGCTAACAGGTAAACTACCATGATGTTTTTTTAAGCATGATCTACATCAAGTGTGAAATTCGTTTGCTAAAGTAACATATTTTTTTCTTTCAATGTAGAGGGAGAGGAGAATGGGAGCTCAAGCCTTCATCTTCGGTGGACACCAAAGTAATAAATATACTTAAAACAAAGTAGGAATTCGGAACAAAAGTAGGGAGTACATTGTGCAGTATGTACTGCCTGCTATAAAGGAAAAATGGCCTGAGAGTGATAGATGGAACACCGTGTACATTCAGCAAGACAATGCAAGAACTCATGTTTTAGCAAATGATCCCATTTTTGCAATGGAAGCGGCAAAGGGAGGTTGGGATATCAGAATTCTAAATCAACCACCAAATTCACCTGACTGTAACATACTTGATCTTGGGTGGTTTGCCTCCATTCAATCTATGTTCCATAGGAAAATGCCCAAAACCCTTGCAGAGATTGTTCAGAAGGTAGCACTCCATTTTAGCTATGCAACTTCTTAATGTTTGTGCACAGCGACCTAACATCATTTTTTTCAATTGTTCCACAGGTTAATGAAAGCCTTGCTCAGTACCCACATCGTAAGCTTAATAGAATCTGGTTAAGCCATCAAGCTTGTATGAGGGAAATTATTAAGCACAAGGGGTCGATGCACTATGATACACCTCACATGAAGAAAAAACATTAGAGAGGCTAGGTCTACTGTCAGTCCGTCTGACGGTTGATAAAGATTATGTTGACGCTGCCATTGAGTATTTGAACTCACCTTAGGAGGAATGAGTGTTTTAGTTTATCACTGGAACAATTGCACTTTGTTGTTTAATCGCAGCAACAAAACTCATGTGATCACAAGAATTGGTCGTGCTCACTATACAATGCCCGCCCATGACTGCACATTCTCAAATCATGGTGTACAAATGTTGTGGTCATTTTAGATGAGTACGTGAGACAAGTATTTTCAGTACTCCATACTCACAATCTAAACGGAAATAACCACTGCAATATCCTCACAATCTATAGATCACAAATAGCAACTGCAATATTCATTCCATGATTCACATCAGGATTCATAATTCGAAAATAAATTCCAGTGCAACAAGATCATGATTCATAAAACACACACCATCTTCACACATCAAGAGACATGGCTATTTCTTCCTCAACATAAACCCTAATTCATCTCGGTGTCAGCCATAAATGCATTCTCATCTTCGGCAACTGCAGTGGTGTTGCGACCGCAACGAGAACACACACCATCTTCACCTACTCCGACAATCGTCGCGCAGTCCTTGCACCAGTAGTCGTCACAGAGAAGTGGATTTCCACACACATCACAAGGTACCACGTCCATTGGCACCGGCAAGGAGCAAGCTAGACAACGGAATATCGAAGAATCACCTCGAACATCACAGTTACGGCACATTGCCGGGAACAAGCATCCATCACATGAAGATTCCAACGTAGTCCTCCGTCCAATCGCAAGATTGGTGTTGCGAATGTACCTTGCCCTAGCCGAGAACCTTGAATCACCAGCTCCGACATTCGTTCCACGATCTACTTTCTGAAAAAGATCTTGAATGGTTGTGTAAATCCTCTCGAATTCATCCTCAAGTTCTTCCACCTCGCCTTGTGTGACTTCCACCTCGCCATCTGCCTCCTCCACCTCGGCATCTGCCTCCTCTACCTCGGCATCTACCTCCCCCACCTCGGCATAGACCTCCTCCATGCCCTCCACGTCCATGATAGTTGGGGGGGGGGGGGGGGGGATGAGGCAATGAACTGAATGTGTGGGAAGAGGAGGAACATGCGTTGCCATTTTATACAAGTTTCGACATGCAAAACAGTAACCGTTTTCACACTGCATTGTGGAAGAGGAAGATGAGAGGAAGTACTCCAACACGCATTAGAATTGTGGTGCATGCAGCGTGGGAAGAGGAGTAAGTGTTGTGGTGCATGCAGATTTAGTGGAGTGGTTTCCCACGGTGAAAGAGGAGTGGATTAGCTTTTGCATGCAAACATTGATGGACTACTAGTGCCAAATTGAATACAAATGTGCCTAGGGGGTGGAAGATTTTGGGACAAATAGTTTTTGGGATTTTGCCTTGCAAACTGGGATGGAGGGAGTACATATAATATAAATAGTAAATAAAATATAAAAATTCTGATTTTGTGTGTGTAGATTTTCTTTTAATGTAACAAGCATGCTTCCCAATTTTCATGCGAAATATGATAGCAGTGCTTCGTAGGTGAAAAACCCAAAATTAAGTGTAACACTTGGAGGTGATATTTTTGGGGGGTTTTCACTTCTGCTTTACGTCTTTTTGGGGATTTTTTTCTATAGAACAGTGTTTGGACTGTTGTCTGCGCACACTCCATTTCTCCATGAATTTATCCTTTTATTCCACTGTATGGATCATCCATTTTAAGAAGTAATATTTAGATGTACCTACCTACCTAGGGGAAAAGTGCATATAATGCAATGCTTATCTACACATTTACTTTCACGTTGAATAGTCCCGTAAAAACCCACAAAAATGTTTAAAAGCTTCCTTTGACAATTAAACTAAGGATATATTTTTAGTGATGTATAACAAGAGTTTTGAGTCGAATTGATGATCTAAAAACCATACGTGTCATACAAACCTGGAAAGAGATACTAACCAAGTTTATAGGCACTAAATTTGTGTCGATTTGGCTAATGATTGATTTTAAATAATTCATGTCCTAAGGTAAATAGTTATAAATGTTTCATGCAAATGAGTTTTTGATATACATTTTTGTGTTTCTTTACTAACTTTTTGGAACTTATTTTTACAAACATACTATTTCCTTCTTTTATCCCTTAGAGGGTGCATAAGAATCACTAGTTTCCAATAAAATGTGCATGGTTAACTATCATTAACCGACAATCAAAGTTTTTTAGGATGCATTACTACTACCACTGGTTAGACCATCTACACAGGGCTATTGAGGGGCCTGTGTGAGCTGAGGGGCCCCAAAATGCGGGGCCCCCAGTTTGGAATGAATTTCTTTAGTGGCCCGATGTGAACAGCAGTGTGCATTGTATGGCATAGTTATTGGGTAGTAATTGGGTACTGGGGGATTTGCAACGACCAAGAGCTCCATGGAGCTTGTTTTGAAAACAAAAATCAAAACATATTTAGAAGTTTTAAAAAATGTCAATTTTTTTCTACAGATACATATGTATATTATTCATGTTTTTATAAGATTTCATCAATTAATTTGATTATTTGCATGCTACGCAAAAAAGACAAATATCTGACCCAAATACTACAAAGAAAAAATCTACTTTAATCTGTGTATTTGTCTTTTTGTGTAGATCACATATGAATATGTATGTTCATGAAATTTTATACATGTATACTACAACTATATGTCTACACGCGTACTTTTTTTAGAAAACATTAGGTATAGAAAAGTATTTTCTCTGCAAAAAAATAATAAAGGGCTCTATGGAGCCCGGCCTTTGCTTGCACTTTTCGAGTAATTGGGGCCTTATTTCCCTCGCGTTCCTCAAAAAAAGTAATTGGGGCCTTATTGGTAGCCTGGTCGTTGGGGCTGGACATCCGGTTGCTGCTAAGCGCGGCGACTATTTGATGTATTGGGCCTTATTGTTGCTTTAAGCGAGGCGAGAGGGAAACTCTCGCTGAAGTTTTTTCCTCCACATGAGTCATATTGGGCCAGCCCACTGCCGCGTGTTCCGTCCCCAGGCTGCGATCCGGTGCTGCTAGCCACTTGGACAAGGATTCCTCTTGTGTTTAGTTGTAGGGCGCGTCCTAGTTGATGCCATTCTATCCGGGTTTTTTTTTCTGTTTTCTTTTGCTTCTTTTATTTATTTGTTCTCCATTTTTTCATTCTTTCTTGCATTTTGTTTCTTAGTTTTTCTTGTATTTTCTTTCTTCTCCATTTTTTGTTTGGTTTTGTTTTTTAACCATTTTTTGTTTTCTTTTCATTTTTTCTTATGTTTGTTTTCGTTTCCACACTATACTTTTGTATGTGTCAAAAACATTTTTTAATAAGTGATCAACAATTTGTTTATACACGTTCGACATTGTCCGAATGCTTATTCAATATTTTTTCAAATACTTGTTTAACATTTTAATACTTATTTAACATTTTCAAATACTTGTTCAACATTTTTGAAATACTCATTTAACATTTTAAATAGGAACAATGTGCCCATAAATTTTATTGTCTTGATATTGATTGCAATCCATCTTGTCCTATAATACTTGGTAGACATTTTTCACGAACTATAGGTGCCGTGATTGATATGAAAGAAAGGAATATTAAATTTCAGTTCCCTTTGAGAAAGGGTATGGAACACTTCCCTGGAATTAGAATTAAGCCATCATATGAATCAATCATGAGGGCAACCTATGGAGCAAAAACTAAAGATGACAATACTTGAATCTATGCATTATGCCAAGTGATGTCTACTACACAACCTTCTTCTTGTAGACGTTGTTGGGCCTCCAAATGCAGAGGTTTGTAGGACTGTAGCAAATTTCCCTCAAGTGGATGACCTAAGGTTTATCAATCTGTGGGAGGCGTAGGATGAAGATGGTCTCTCTCAAACAACCCTGCAACCAAATAACAAAGAGTCTCATGTGTCCCCAACACACCCAATACAATGGCAAATTGTATAGGTGTGCTAGTTCGGCGAAGAGATGGTGATACAAGTGCAATATGGATGGTAGATAAATGTTTTTGTAATCTGAAAATATAAAAACAGCAAAGTAACTAATGATAAAAGTGAGCGAAAACGGTATTGCAATGCGTTGAAACAAGGCCTAGGGTTCATACTTTCACTAGTGCAAGTTTTCTCAACAGTAATAACATAACTGGATCATATAACTATACCTCAACATGCAACAAAGAGTCACTACAAAGTCACTAATAATGGAGAACAAACGAAGAGATTATTGTAGGGTACGAAACCACCTCAAATTTATCCTTTCTAATCGATCTATTCAAGAGTCCGTAGTAAAATAACACGAAGCTATTCTTTCCGTTCAATCTATCCTAGAGTTCGTACTAGAATAACACCTTAAGACACAAATCAACCAAAACCCTAATGTCACTTAGATACTCCAATGTCATCTCAAGTATCCGTGGGTATGATTATACGATATGCATCACACAATCTCAGATTCATCTATTCAACCAACACAAATAACTTCAAAGAGTGCCCCAAAATTTCTACCGGAGAGTCAAGACAAAAACGTGTGCCAACCCCTATGCATAAGTTCACAAGGTCACGGAACTCGCAAGTTGATCACTGTTTAATTCTTTGACCGTTTACCACCTTCGGATTTGTACCCTCGAAGTTGTTGATCTTTATGGCACCGGAACGATAGACCTCTTCGATAACATAGGGGCCTTCCCATTTAGAGAGAAGTTTTCCTGCAAAAAATCTTAAACGAGAGCTGTATAGCAATACATAATCACCTACATTAAACTCACGCTTTTGTATCCTTTTGTCATGCCATCTTTTAACTTTTTCTTTACACCACTTGGCATTTTCATAAGCTTGGGTTCTCCATTCATCAAGTGAGCTAATATCAAATAACCTCTTCTCACCGGCAAGTTTAAAATCATAGTTGAGCTCTTTAATAGCCCAATATGCCTTATGTTCTAGTTCGAGAGGTAAGTGACATGCTTTTCCATAAACCATTTTATACGAAGACATACCTACAGGATTTTTGTATGCAGTTCTATAAGCCCATAATGCACCATCAAGTTTCTTGGACCAATTCTTTCTAGACCTATTAACAGTCTTTTGCAAAATTAATTTGAGCTCTCTATTGCTCAACTCTACTTGACCACTAGACTGTGGGTGATAAGGAGATGCAATTCTATGATTAACATCATATTTAGCAAGCATTTTACGGAAAGCACCATGAATAAAGTGTGAACCACCATCAGTCATTAAATATCTAGGGACTCCAAACCTCGGAAAAATAACTTCTTTAAGCATTTTAATAGAAGTGTTATGATCAACACTACTAGTTGGAATAACTCCTACCCACTTAGTAACGTAATCAACAACAACTAGAATATGTGTGTATCCATTAGAGGCAGGAAAAGGTCCCATATAATCAAAGCCCCAAACATCAAACGGTTCAATAACAAGTGAATAATTCATAGGCATTTCTTGACGTCTACTAATATTACCAATTCTTTGACATTCATCACAAGACAAGACAAACTTACGGGCATCCTTGAAGAGAGTAGGCCAATAAAAACCAGATTGCAATACCTTATGTGCAGTTCTATCTCCAGCGTGGTGTCCTCCATAAGCCTCAGAATGACACTTGCGTAGGATCTGTTCCTGTTCATGCTCAGGTACACAACGTCTAATAACACCATCTACTCCTTCTTTATAAAGATGTGGGTCATCCCAAAAGTAATGTCTTAAATCATAGAAAAACTTTTTCTTTTGCTGGTATGTGAAGCTAGGTGGTATAAACTTAGCAACAATATAATTAGCATAATCAGCATACCATGGAGTACTACGAGAAGTACTTATAACATTTAATTTTTCATCAGGAAAGCTATCATTAATAGGTAGTGGGTCATCAAGAATATTTTCTAATCTAGACAAGTTGTCTGCAACGGGGTTCTCAACTCCCTTTCTATCAACAATATGCAAATCAAATTCTTGTAGCAAGAGAACCCATCTAATAAGTCTAGGTTTAGCATCTTTCTTTTCCATAAGATATTTAATAGCAGCATGATCAGTTTGAATAGTTACTTTAGAATCAACAATATAAGATCTGAACTTATCACAAGCAAATACAACTGCTAAAAGCTCTTTTTCAGTAGTAGCATAATTTCTTTGAGCATTGTCTAGAGTCTTACTAGCATAATGAATAACATTTAATTTCTTATCAACTCTTTTCCCTAGAACAACACCTACAGCATAATCACTAGCATCACACATAATTTCAAAGGGTAAATTCCAATCAGGTGGCTGAACAACAGGTGCAGAGACTAATGCTTTCTTAAGTATTTCAAATGCTTCTACACAATCATCATCAAAGACAAATGGTATATCTTTTTGCAATAAATTAGTCAGAGGCTGAGAAATTTTTGAGAAGTCCTTAATGAACCTCCTGTAAAATCCGGCGTGACCAAGGAAACTTCTTATACCTTTGATGTCCTTGGGACATGGCATCTTTTCAATAGCATCAACCTTGGCTTTATCAACTTCAATACCTCTTTTAGAAACTTTATGCCCCAAGACAATACCTTCACTAACCATAAAGTGGCACTTTTCCCAATTCAAGACAAGATTAGTTTCTTCACATCTCTGCAAAACTCGATCAAGATTGCTCAAG
Organism: Triticum urartu; assembly: GCF_056163025.1. Classification (NCBI taxonomy): domain Eukaryota; kingdom Viridiplantae; phylum Streptophyta; class Magnoliopsida; order Poales; family Poaceae; genus Triticum; species Triticum urartu. Next base: position 35,922,306 of record NC_141873.1, on the reverse strand, counting down.
CAATCATCAAAAGAGGAACCATAGACGGAAAAGTCGTCCATGAAAACCTCACAAATATTTTCACAAAAGTCAGAGAATATAGCCATCATGCATCTTTGAAAGGTAACAGGTGCATTACATAAACCAAAAGGCATACATCTATAAGCAAAAGTACCAAAAGGGCATGTAAAAGTAGTCTTTGATTGATCTCTAGCCGACACATGTATTTGAGAGAAACCAGAATAACCATCTAGAAAGCAATAGTGTGTATGTTTGCATAATCTTTCTAGCATTTGATCAATAAAAGGTAAGGGGTAATGATCTTTCTTAGTAGCTTTATTTAATTTGCAGAAATCAATTACCATCCTATAACCTGTGATAATTCTTTGTGGAATCAATTCATCTTTGTCATTAGGAACAACAGTAATACCTCCCTTCTTAGGGACACAATGGACAGGACTTACCCACTAACTATCAACAACGGGATAAATTATACCTACCTCCAAAAGCTTGAGTATTTCTTTTCTTACCACTTCTTTCATTTTAGGATTCAGACGTCGTTGAGGATCACGAACTGGTTTGGCATCTGCTTCCAAATTTATTTTATGTTGACATAGAGTGGGACTAATGCCCTTAAGATCATCAAGAGTATATCCAATAGCAGCACGCTGCTTCTTCAGAGTTTTCAATAATCTTTCTTCTTCATGCTCTGAAAGGTTAGCACTAATAATAACAGGATATATCTTCTTTTCATCAAGATAAGCATATTTAAGATTATCAGGCAAAGGTTTAAGCTCAAACACGGTATCACCCTTGGGTGGAGGAGGATCCCCTAAAATTTCAACAGGCAAATTTTGTTGCAGAATAGGTTCCTGTTTAAAGAATACTTCATCTATTTCCCTTCTTTCATTCATGAACATATCATTTTCATGGTCTAGCAGATAATGTTCTAAGGGATCACTAGGAGGTACGGCAATAGAAGCAAGACCAATAATTTCATCCTTACTAGGTAATTCTTCCTCACGATGTTGTTTACTAAATTTAGAGAAATTAAACTCATGAACCATATCATCCAAGCCAACAGTAACAACATTCTTTGAGCAATCTATGGTAGCATTGACAGTATTTAAGAAGGGTCTACCAAATATAATGGGACAAAAACTATCTTGTTGGGAACCAAGAACAAGAAAATCAGTAGGATATTTAGTTTTCCCACACAAGACTTCAACATCTCTAACAATTCCAATTGGTGCAATAGTATTTCTATTAGCAAGTTTAATAGTAACATCAATACTTCTAACTCAACAGGTGCAATTTCATTCTTAATTTCTTCGTATAAGTCAATAGGTATTACACTAGCACTAGCACCCATATCACATAAGCCATGATAACAATGATCTCCTATTTTAACAGAAATAACAGGCACGCCTACCACAGGTCTATGTTTATCTTTATCACAGGGTTTAGCAATTCTAGCAGTTTCACCTTCGAACTGAATAACATGCCCATCAATATTATCAGACAAGAGATCTTTAACAATAGCAATATTAGGTTCTACTTTAACTTGCTTAGGAGGTGTATAAGTTCTAATATTGCTTTTACGAACAACAGTTGAAGCTTTAGCATGATCCTTTATTCTAACAGGGAAAGGTGGTTTCTCAATATAAGAAGTAGGAACAATAGGATCATTATAAGTGATAGTCTTTTCTTCAACTTTAATAGGTGCATCTACTTTTACTTCTATGGGAGGATGATATTTAAACCACTTATATTTAGGGAGATCAACATAAGTAGCAAAAGATTCACAGAAAGAAGCTACTATCTCAGAGTCAAGTCCATATTTAGTGCTAAACTTATGGAAAATATCGGTGTCCATAAAACATTTAACAGAATCAAACTTAGGTGACATACCTGACTCCTTACCTTCGTCGAGGTCCCAATCTTCAGAGTTGCATTTAATTCTATCCAATAAATTCCATCTGAATTCAGTAGTCTTCATCATAAAAGAGCCAGCACAAGAAGTATCGAGCATGGTACGATTGTTTTCAGAAAGCCGAGCATATAAATTTTGAATGATCATTTCTCTTGAGAGCTCATGATTGGGGCATGAATATAACATTGATTTAAGCCTCCCCCAAGCTTGAGCGATGCTTTCTCCTTTGCGAGGCCAGAAATTATATATATAATTGCGATCACGATAAGCAAGATGCATAGGGTAATACTTTCGATGAAATTCCAGCTTCAATCTTTTATAGTCCCATGATCTCATATCATCACATAGCCTATACCATATCAATGTGTCTCCCTTCAGAGATAAAGGGAATACCTTCTTCTTAGCAACATCATCGGGTATACCTGCAAGCTTAAATAATCCACAAACTTCATCCACATATATTAAGTGCTCATCAGGATGCTTTGTTCCATCTCCTGTAAAAGGGTTAGCTAGCAGTTTTTCCATCATACCCGAAGGAAATTCAAAAGGAGTTTCATTTTCAATAGGTTCAGTAGGTTGAGGAGCAACTCTTTTCTCTACTGGACAGGGTGAAGATACCCCGAACAAGCCCCTCAGAGAATTACTTTCCATAGTAATAAGTGACAGTAAATTTCAGCACACTATATGAATTTTTCCTTACCAATTTCCACCTACCAAAGGCGCTACACTCCCCGGCAACGGCGCCAGAAAAGATTCTTGATGACCCACAAGTATAGGGGACCTATCGTAGTCCTTTCGATAAGTAAGAGTGTCGAACCCAACGAGGAGCAGAAGGAAATGATAAGCAGTTTTCAGCAAGGTATTCTCTGCAAGTACTGAAATAAGTGGTAACAGATAGTTTTGTGATAGGATAAATTGTAATGAGCAACAAGTAACAAAAGTAAGTAAAGTGCAGCAAGATGGACCAATCCTTTTGTAGAAAAGGACAAGCCGGAACAAACTCTTATAATAGGAAAAGCGCTCCCGAGGACACATGGGAATATCGTCAAGCTAGTTTTCATCACGTTCATATGATTCGCGTTCGATACTTTGATAATTTGATATGTGGGTGGACCGGTGCTTGGGTGCTGTTCTTACTTGAACAAGCATCCCACTTATGATTAACCTCTATTGCAAGCATCCGCAACTACAACAAAAGTATTAAGGTAAACCTAATCATAGCATGAGACATGTGGATCCAAATCAGCCCCTTACGAAGCAACGCATAAACTAGGGTTTAAGCTTCTGTCACTCTAGCAACCCGTCATCTACTTACTACTTCCCAATGCCTTCCTCTAGGCCCAAATAATGGTGAAGTGTTATGTAGTCGATGTTCACATAACACCACTAGAGGCTAGACAACATACATCTTATCAAAATATCAAACGAATACCAAATTCACATGACTACTAATAGCAAGACTTCTCCCTTGTCCTCAGGAACAAACGTAATTACTCACAAAGAATATTCATGTTCATAATCATAGGGGTAATAATATGCATATAGGATCTGAACATATGATCTTCCACCAAATAAACCAACTAGCATCAACTACAAGGAGTAATCAACACTACTAGCAACCTACTAGCACCAATCCCGGACTTTGAGACAAGAATTGGATACAAGAGATGAACTAGGGTTTGGAGATGAGATGGTGCTGGTGAAGATGTTGATGGAGATTGCCCTCTCCCGATGAGAGGAGCGTTGGTGATGACGATGGTGATGATTTCCCCCTCCCGGAGGGAAGTATCCCCGGCAGAATAGCTCTACCGGAGCTCTAGATTGGATCCGCCAAGGTTCCGCCTCATGGCGGCGGAGTCTCGTCCCAAAAAGTTCCTTTTATTTTTTTCTCATCAAAAGACTTCATATAGGAGAAGATGGGCGTCGGAGAGCCACCAGGGGGCCCACGAGGTAGAGGGCGCGCCCTAGGGGGGGCCCACCCTTGTGAGCAGGGTGTGGGCCCCCTGGCCTTCATCTTTGGCGAGGATTTTTCTTTATTTGTTTTAAGATGTTCCGTGGAGTTTCAGGACTTTTGGAGTTGCACAGAATAGGTCTCTAATATTTGCTCCTTTTCCAGCCCAGAATTCCAGCTGCCGGCATTCTCCCTCCTTATGTAAACCTTGTAAAATAAGAGAGAATAGCCATAAGTATTGTGACATAAAGTGAAATAACAGTCCATAATGCAATAAATATCGATATAAAAGCATGATGCAAAATGGACGTATCAATCACCAAAACATGCATCAAGTAGATCACGTGAATATCCCATTGTCACCACAGATAAGCACATGCAAGACATACATCAAGTGTTCTCAAATCCTTAAAGACTCAATCCGATAAGATAACTTCAAAGGGAAAATTCAATCCATTACAAGAGAGTAGAGGGGGAGAAACATCATAAGATGCAACTATAATAGCAAAGCTCACGATACATCAAGATCGTGCTAAATCAAGAATACGAGAGAGAGAGAGGGAGAGAGAGATCAATCACATAGCTACTGGTACATACCCTCAGCCCCGAGGGTGAACTACTCCCTCCTCGTCATGGAGAGCACCAGGGTGATGAAGATGGCCACCGGAGAGGGATTCCCCCCTCCGGCAGGGTGCCAGAATGGGTCTAGATTGGTTTTCGGTGGCTACAGAGGCTTGCGGTGGCGGAACTCCCGATCTAGGTTTCTTTCTGAAAGTTTGGGTATATATATGTGACGCCCCCGATTTGACCGTACACTAATCATGCACGCAAATGTGTACAATCAAGATCAAGGACTCACGGGAAGATATCACAACACAACTCTACAAATAAAATAAGTCATACAAGCATCATATTACAAGCCAGGGGCCTCGAAGGCTCGAATACAAGAGCTCGATCATAGACGAGTCAGCGGAAGCAACAATATCTGAGTACAGACATAAGATAAACAAGTTTGCCTTAAGAAGGCTAGCACAAACTGGGATACAGATCGAAGGAGGCGCAGGCCTCCTGCCTGGGATCCTCCTAACTACTCCTGGTCGTCGTCAGCGGGCAGCATGTAGTAGTAGGCACCTCCGGTGTAGTAGGAGTCGTCGTCGAAGGTGGCGTCTGGCTCCTGGGCTCCAACATCTGGTTGCGACAACCAGGTAGAAGGGATAGGGGGAAAGGATGGAGAAAGCAACCGTGAGTACTCATCCAAAGTACTCGCAAGCAAGGAGCTATACTACATATGTATGCATTGGTATCAACTGGAATAAGGCTATTATATGTGGACTGAACTTCAGAAAGCCGGTATAAGAGGGGGATAGCTAGTCCTTTCGAAGAGTACGCTTCTGGCAGCCTCCGTCTTGTAGCATGTAGAAGAGAGTAGACTGAAGTCCTCCAAGTATCATCACGTAGCATAATCCTAACCGATGATCCTCCCCTCGTCGCCCTGTGAGAAAGCGATCACCGGTTGTATCTGGCACTTGGAAGGGTGTGTTTTATTAAGTATCCGGTTCTAGTTGTCATAAGGTCAAGGTACAACTCCAAGTCATCCTGTTACCGAAGATCACGGCTATTCGAATAGATTAACTTCCCTGCAGGGGTGCACCACATAACCCAACACGCTCGATCCCATTTGGCCGGACACACTTTTCTGGGTCATGCCCGGCCTCGGAAGATCAACACATCGCAGCCCCACCTAGACCAACAGAGAGGTCAACACGCCGGTCTAAACCTATGCGCCCAGGGGTCTGGGCCCATCGCCCTTAGCACACCTGCACGTTGCTTGGGCGGCCGGAAGCAGACCTAGCCTAGTAGGCGTTCCAGTCCAATCCAGCGCGCGCCGCTCCGTTGCTGATGTCACGAAGGCTTCGGCTGATACCACGACGTCGAGTGCCCATAACTGTCCCCGCGTAGATGGTTAGTGCGTATAGGACAGTAGCTAGACTCAGATCAAATACCAAGATCTCGTTAAACGTGTTAAGTATCTGCGAACGCCGACCAGGGCCAGGCCCACCTCTCTCCTAGGTGGTCTCAACCTGCCCTGTCGCTCCGCCTCAAAGTAACAGTCGGGGCCGTCGGGAACCCAGGCCCACCTCTATCGGGATGGAGCCACCTGCCCCTTCAGCCCCCATCTCTGAACAGTATCATAAGTAATGTAATAGTATAAGTATATATCATATGCCCGTGATCACCTCCCGAAGTGATCACGGCCCAGTAGTATAGCATGGCAGACGGACAAGAGTGTAGGGCTACTGATGGAACACTAGCATCCTATACTAAGCATTTAGGATTGCAGGTAAAGGTAACAACAATAGTAGCAAGGACAGGCTATGCATCAGGATAGGATAACGAAAAGCAGTAACATGCTACACTACTCTAATGCAAGCAGTAGAGAGAAGAAAAGGCGATATCTGGTGATCAAAGGGGGGGGGCTTGCCTGGTTGCTCTGGCAAGAGAGAGGGGTCGTCAACTCCGTAGTCGTACTGGGTAGCAACGGTGTCGGTCTCGGTGTCTAGCGAGAGAAGAGGGGGAAGAAACAATAAATATTTAAGCAAACAGATGCATAGCGATGTATGACATGACAAGTATCGGTGCTAGGGGTGCCCTAACGTGGTAAGAGGTGATACCGGGGAAGGGGGGAAACATCCGGGAAAGTATCCCCGGTGTTTCACGTTTTCGAGCAGAGGAGCCGGAGGGGGAAAGTTGCGAGTTGCGATAGGTTAGGGATGTGTGGCGGACGAACGGCCTGCGTATCCGGATTCGTCTCGTCGTTCTGAGCAACTTTCATGTTGAAAATAATTTAATCCGAGTTACGGATTAAAAGATATGATTTTCTAAAGATTTTATTAATTTCTGGAATTTAATTAATTATTTAATTTAATTCGAAATTTGGTTTTATTACATCAGCATGATGTCATGCTGACGTCAACAGTCAACAGAGTTGACTGGTCAACCTGACCAGTGGGTCCCACTGGTCAGTGACACATTTTAATTAAATAGTTTAATTAAACTTAATCAAAATTAATTAGGGGTGGGCCCCACTGTCATACTAATTAATTAGCTAATTAACTAACCAGGTTAATTAGATAACTAATGTTTAATTAAATTAATTATTTGTTTAGTTTAATTAATCAAAATTAATTAAGTTAATTATTTCTGTAATTAATTAATTAATTAGTTATATATTTATATATATATTTTTAATTCTTCTCTTTTTTTTAATAAAACATTCTGGGGCTGGGCCCCATGTGTCATTGGCCCTGGGGGCCGTTGCGGGTTAGCGGGCGCTACGGGCGCCTGTGCGAGCGCTCGCCCGCAGGGAGCGGCGGGGCGAGGCCAGTGGTCAGGGCGGCGGGCTTAGCACGGGGGCTGCTGGAGGCGCGCGGCGGCACAGGCGGGCGAGCAGCGGGGCCGGCGAGGAGGGGGCGGTCGGCGCAGCGAAGCAACAACGGTGGCGGGGGGTGCTGCAGGGCACGCGCGGCGCGGCGGTGGCGGTGGCGGCACGGCCCAGGCGACGGCGCGGGTAAGCAGCAGCAGTAGCAGGGGAGGAGGCGCGCGCCAGGGCGAGGCCGTGGGGGGGCAGCGGCAGCAGCGCTGCGGTGCGCGGGCGCGCGCGCGTTTGGCATGGCCAGGGGCAGGGGGCGGCCACAGCCCGGGCACAACGTGTGCGGGCGTGACACCGCGGGCGTCCGGACGGCGTTGGTGAGCGCGTGCGGGTGCGCGTGGGCGCGGCAGTGCAGACACGGCCGCGGCGAGCAGGAACAGGGAAGAGAGGAGGAGGAGCGCGGGGCGTGCTCACGGGGCCTGTAGGGATAGGGCATCGGGGCGTGGGGTGGATGACGAGGACGAGGCAGCAAGGGGAGGCAGGCCGGTGGGGGAGGGGGCGCCGGCGAGGTGATGGTCGGCGACGGCGATCCGGGCGGCGGCATCCTGGCGTGACGAGGTCCTCCTCCCTCGATCCCGATCTAGTCGGGGGAGAGGGGGATATTTTCGTGGGGGGGGGGGAGTGAGAGTGTCGGTGGAGTGGTGGGGGACAGTGGGGGGGATAAGGGCGCGGCGGGGTGGGCCGGCCGAATCGGCTGTAGCCTGATGTGCCAAAGCCCAAGGGGCCGGGGGGGCTTTCTCCTCTTTTTTGTTTGTTTTTCCCTTTTGCATTTTCTTTCTTCTATTTATTTTCTCTCTGTTTTATTTCATTTTAAGTCATTTAGGCATTTTATAAAAATGTGTTTTCTTTACGATAATTACCGATGCAATAATAGACATAGCCTGAACATTTTATTTTAATATTTGAAAACTTTTGTCGTTTGACTTATTTAGGATTTAAATTTGAAACGGTTTTGAATTAACCCGAGATTAATTACAGTGACAGAGGTGACGTGTCACCATTAACGTGAGATCACTGTAGCATGATTATCCGAGCGTTACAATATAAGAGGTGTTGGAGTTGGGAACAAGTCAGGGGGTCCCCGAGGCGGCCATGAGGTTGGAGGGCGCGCCCAGGTGGGTAGGGCGTGCCCTCACCCTCGTGGGTGCCTCGGGACTCTTCTGGCCCATCTCTGGTACTCCGTGGGCTTCTTCTGGTCCAAAAATTATCTCCGTGAACTTTCAGGTCAATTGGACTCCGTTTGGTTTTCCTTTTCTACAGTACTCAAAACAAGGAAAAAACAGAAACTGGCACTGGGCTCTAGGTTAATAGGTTAGTCCCAAAAATCATATAAAATAGCATATAAATGCATATAAAACATCCTAGATGGATAATATAATAGCATGGAACAATCAAAATTATAGATACGTTGGAGACGTACCAAGCATCCCCAAGCTTAATTCCTGCTCGTCCTCGAGGAGGTAAATGATAAAAATAGAATTTTTGATGTGGAATGCTACCTAACATAATTTTCAATGTAATTCTCTTTATTGTGGCATGAATATTCAGATCCGTAAGATTCAAGACAAAAGATTAATATTGACATAAGAATAATAATACTTCAAGCATACTAACAAAGTAATCATGTCTTCTCAAAATAATATGGCCAAAGAAAGCTATCCCTACAAAATCATATAGTATGGCTATGCTCTATCTTCATCACACAAAATATTTAAATCATGCACAACCCCGATGACAAGCCAAGCAATTGTTTCTATACTTTTGATGTTCTCATACTTTTTCAATCTTCACGCAATACATGAGCGTGAGCCATGGACATAACACTATAGTTGGAATAGAATGGTGGTTGTAGAGAAGACAAAAAGGAGAAGATAGTCTCACATCAACTAGGCGTATCAATGGGTTATGGAGATGCCCATCAATAGATATCAATGTGAGTGAGTAGGGATTGCCATGCAATGGATGCAATAGAGCTATAAGTGTATGAAGGCTCAAAAAGAAACTAAGTGAGTGTGCATCCAACTCGCTTGCTCACAAAGACCTAGGGCATTTTGAGGAAGCCCATCATTGGAATATACAAGCCAAGTTCTATAATGAAAGATTCCCACTAGTATATGAAAGTGACAACATAGGAGACTCTCTATCATGAAGATCATGGTGCTACTTTGAAGCACAAGTGTGGTAAAAGGATAGTAGCATTGCCCCTTCTCTCTTTTTCTCTCATTTTTTTGTGTCTTTGTGCCTTCTCTTTTTTTATGGCCTCTTTTTTCTATTCTTTTATTTTTTGTCCGGAGTCTCATCCCGACTTGTGGGGGAATCATAGTCTCCATCATCCTTTTCTCACATGGGACAATGCTCTAATAATGATGACCATCACACTTTTATTTACTTACAACTCAAGAATTACAACTCGATACTTAGAACAAAATGTGACTCTATATGAATGCTTCCGGCGGTGTACGGGGATGTGCAATGACTCATGAGTGACACAAATACGATGTCAACTACATGATCATGCAAAGCAATATGACAATGATGAAGCGCGTCATAATAAACGGAATGGTGGAAAGTTGTATGTCAATATATCTCAGAATGGCTATGGAAATGCCATAATAGATAGGTATGGTGGCTGTTTTGAGAAAGGTATATGGTGGGTGTATGATACCGGCGAAAGGTGTGCGGTATTGGAGAGGCTAGCAATGGTGGAAGGGTGAGAGTGCGTATAATCCATGGACTCAACATTAGTCATAAAGAACTCACATACTTATTGCAAAAATCTATTAGTTATCGAAACGAAGTACTATGCGCATGCTCCTAGGGGGATAGATTGGTAGGAAAATACCATCGCTCGTCCCCGTCCGCCACTCATAAGGAAGACAACCAGTAAATAAATCACGCTCCGACTTCATCACATAACGGTTCACCATACGTGCATGCTATGGGAATCACAAACTTTAACACAAGTATTTCTCATATTCACAGCTACTCACTAGCATGACTCTAATATCACCATCATCATATCTCAAAACAATCATAAAGAATCAAACTTCTCATAGTATTCAATGCACTTTATATGAAAGTTTTTATTATACCCATCCTGAATGCCCATCATAGTAGGACTAATTTTATAACCAAAGAAAATTACCATGCTGTTTAGGACTCTCAAAATAATATAAGTGAAGCATGAGAGATCAATAATTTCTATAAAATAAAACCACTGCCGTGCTCTAAAAGGATATAAGTGAAGCACTAGAGCAAACGACAAACTACTCCGAAAGATATAAGTGAAGATCAATGAGTAGTTGAATAATTATGTAACTATGTGAAGACTCTCTAACATTTAAGAATTTCAGATCTTGGTATTTTATTCAAACAGCAAGTAAAACAAAAGAAAATAAAATGACGCTCCAAGCAAAACACATATCATGTGGTGAATAAAAATATAGTTCCAAGTAAAGTTACCGATGAACGAAGACGAAAGAGGGGATGCCATCCGGGGCATCCCCAAGCTTAGGCTCTTGGTTGTCCTTGAATATTACCTTGGGGTGCCTTGGGCATCCCCAAGCTTAGGCTGTTGCCACTCCTTATTCCATAGTCCATCGAATCTTTACCCAAAACTTGAAAACTTCACAACACAAAACTCAACAGAAAATCTCATGAGCTCCGTTAGTATAAGAAAATGAATCACAACTTTTGATACTGTTGTGGACTAATTATAAATTCATATTGGTGTAATATCTACTTTATTCCAACTTCTCTATGGTTCATACCCTCCGATACTACTCATAGATTCATCAAAATAAGCAAACAACACATAGAAAACAGAATCTATCAAAAACAGAACCGTATGTAGTAATCTGTAGGTTTCGAATACTTCTGTAACTCCAAAAATCCTCATAAATTAGGAAGTCCTAGGAAATTTGGATATTGATCTACTGCGGGTGTAATTGGTATTTTATCGCTCTCTGGTAAAAAATGAAAATTATTTTCGTGAGCGCATACTTTCTGTTTTTATCAGCACAATCAAACAACAATCACCCAAGAAGATCCTAAAGGCTTTACTTGGCACAAACACTAATTAAAACATAAAAAACACAATCATAACAGAGGATAGATAAATTATTTATTACTAAACAGGAACAAAAATCAAGGAACAAAAATAAAATTGGGTTGCCTCCCAACACGCGCTATTGTTTAACGCCCCTAGCTAGGTATGATGATTTCAATGATGCTCACATAAAAGATAAGAATTGAAACATAAAGAGAGAATCATGAAGAATATAACTAGAACATTTTAGCCTAACCCACTTCCTATGCATAGGGATTTTTTGAGCAAACAACCTGTGGGAACAAGAATGAACTTGCATAGGAAGGTAAAACAAGGATAACTTCAAGATTTTCAGCACATAGAGAGGAAAATTGATATTTTTGCAACTCCTACAAGCATATATTCCTCCCTCATAATAATTTTCAGTAGCATCATGAATGAATTCAACAATATAACTATCACATAAAGAATTATTTTCATGATCTACAAGCATAGAAAATTTACTATTCTCCACATAAGCAAAATTCTTCTCATTCGGAATAGTGGGAGTATCATAAGAAACCCGAATACTATAAATGGTTTCCACATTAAAAGAGTAATGTTCAGAAAAAGGGTAATCATAATCATGACAAGTTTTATAAATATAATCATCACTACTTTTTATAGCATAAGTGTCATCACAATAATCATCATAAGTAGCAACTTTGTTCTCATCATAATCGATTGAAACCTCTTCCAAAATAGTGGAATCATTACTAAATAAAGTCATGACCTCTCCAAATCCACTTTCATCAATATAACCATCATAATTAGGAGGCATGCTATCATCACAATAAATTTTCATATCAAAACTTGGGAGGTTAAATATATCATATTCATGAAAGATAGCATCCCCAAGCTTGGGCCTTTTCATATCATAAGCATAATCACTCTCATCATTAATAGTATGGATAGCACCAATAGTATAGCAATTATCATCATCACAATGAGTAATAGGAGCAACATCATTTGGGGGATGTGTTGGTTTAACCCTCTTTTTGGAGCTCCTTATTAATGAGATTGGTTGGATAGAAGGCTCCTCCTCGTTACCTGATTCATCATAAAAAATAGGAGGATATTGGGAAATCTATTCCCTTTCATTAGTATTCTCTTCATCTTCTAATTGTTTTCTTGAATTTATGTAATTGGAAATATAAGGATTTTCAATGCAATTCACTACACAATACATATAAATTTCCTCTAGCTCAAAATCATGAACTTTATCAAGGGCAAATTCTGGAATATCCTTAGTTATACGTTTCATTTCTTCATAACACAGAAGCAAACTAAGTTCATTATGATGCGCAAGGGAAATCAAGTCATCACAATTTTTGGACACGATTCGATCATGAAACAATTTGCATTCGATATTTAAATGACCACGTTCATTGCAAAGTTCACAAGGATGGCTTAGAAAATTTAAATTTTCAGCACAAACATCTAGCCTTTCTTGCAACCATCTAGTTTCTAAATACTTATGCCTCTTGCAAAATCTATCTTCCCTATTTGGTGTGTACTTGCAAACTCTATGCACTCCACAAAATCTGGCATGCTTATAAGAGACATTTTCATCATGACTAGTGCAATCATCATTAGTACGATGGATATTCAAAGAGTTCGTACTAACAACATTGCAATCATGCTCATCATCCAAAGATTTAGTGCCAAACATTTTAATGCATTCTTCTTCTAACACTTTGGCATAATTATCGGAATCCTTATTTTCATGAAAGATATGAAAAATATGAAGCATACGAGGTACCCTCAATTCCATTTTTTGTAATTTTATTTTATAGACTAAACTGGTGATAAAACAAGAGACAAAAAGATTCGATTGCAAGATCTAAAGATATACCTTCAACCGCAAACCTCCCCGGTAATGGCGCCAGAAAAGAGCTTGATGTCTACTACACAACCTTCTTCTTGTAGACGTTGTTGGGCCTCCAAGTGCAGAGGTTTGTAGGACAGTAGAAAATTTCCCTCAAGTGGATGACCTAAGGTTTATCAATCCGTGGGAGGCATAGGATGAAGATGGTCTCTCTTAAGCAACCCTGCAACCAAATAACAAAGAGTCTCTTGTGTCCCCAACACACCCAATACAATGGCAAATTGTATAGGTGCACTAGTTCGGCGAAGAGATGGTGATACAAGTGCAATATGGATGGTAGATAAAGGTTTTTGTAATCTGAAAATATAAAAACAGCAAGGTAACTAATGATAAAAGTGAGCGAAAATGGTATTGCAATGCGTTGAAACAAGGCCTAGGGTTCATACTTTAACTAGTGAAAGTTCTCTCAACAATAATAACATAATTGGATCATGTAACTATCCCTCAACATGCAACAAAGAGTCACTCCAAAGTCACTAATAGCGGAAAACAAGAGAAGAGATTATTGTAGGGTACGAAACCACCTCAAAGTTATCATTTCTAATCGATATATTCAAGAGTCCGTAGTAAAATAACACGAAGCTATTCTTTCTGTTCAATCTATCCTAGAGTTCGTACTAGAATAACACCTTAAGACGCAAATCAACCAAAACCCTAATGTCACTTAGATACTCCAATGTCATCTCAAGTATATGTGGGTATGGTTATACGATATGCATCACACAATCTCAGATTCATCTATTCAACCAACACAAAGAACTTCAAAGAGTGCCCCAAAGTTTCTACCGGAGAGTCAAGACGAAAACGTGTGCCAACCCCTATGCATAAGTTCACAAGTTCACGGAACTCGCAAGTTGATCACCAAAACATGCATCAAGTAGATCACGTGAATATCCCATTGTCACCACAGATAAGCACATGCAAGACATACATCTAGTGTTCTCAAATCCTTAAAGACTCAATCCGATAAGATAACTTCAAAGGGAAAATTCAATCCATTACAAGAGAGTAGAGGGGGAGAAACATCATAAGGTCCAACTATAATAGCAAAGCTCGCGATACATCAAGATCGTGCCAAATTAAGAATACGAGAGAGAGAGATCAAACACATAGCTACTATTACATACCCTTAGCCCCGAGGGTGAACTACTCCCTCCTCGTCATGGAGAGCGCCAGGATGATGAAGATGGCCACCGGAGAGGGATTCCCCCCTCCGGCAGGGTGCCGGAACGGGTCTAGATTGGTTTTCGGTGGCTACGGAGGCTTCCGGCGACGAACTCCCGATCTAGGTTTCTTTGTGGAAGTTTGGGTATATATAAGAGGTGTTGGAGTCGGGAACAAGTCAGGGGGGTCCCCGAGGCGGCCACGAGGTAGGGGGCGCGCCTAGGGGGTAGGGCATGGCCCCACCCTCGTGGGTGCCTCGGGACTCTTTTGGCCCATCTCTGGTACTCCGTGGGCTTCTTTTGGTCCAAAAATTATCTCTGTGAATTTTTAGGTCAACTGGACTCCGTTTGGTTTTCCTTTTCTGCAATACTCAAAAACAAGGAAAAACATAAACTGGCACTGGGCTCTAGGTTAATAGGTTAGTCCCAGAAATCATATAAAATAGGATTTAAATGCATATAAAACATCCTAGATTGATAATATAATAGCATGGAACAATCAAAAATTATAGATACGTTGGAGATGTATCACCAAGCTGGGGGCATAAAACAATAGGGCTTGTTGGGAGGCAACCCAACGAATAAAATAATTTTCTCTCATTTTCTTTTTCTTTCTGTTTTTGTGTGTTGACACAATTATGCTAATGTTATGATTGTTTTTTATTTTTTATTTAGTGTTTGCGCCAAGTAAAGCCTTTAGGATCATGTTGGGTGATAGTTGACTTGATCTTGTTGGACAACAGAAACTTTCGCGCCAAGTAGCAGAATTGTTAAAAACCACAGAAGCGTGATAAAATTCTGATTTTTACAGAAGATTGATATAAAATTGCCTACATTGTCCTAATTTTTCAGAATTTTTGGAGTTACAGAAGTATGGTCAAAGTCCAGATTACTACAGATTGTTCTGTTTTTGACAGATTCTGTTTTCATTGCATTGTGTGCTTATTTTGATGAATCTATGCAGTGTATCGGAGGGTATAATTCATAATAAAGTTATAATACAATAGGTATAATGCAATAATAAAATATGAATGAGTTTGCAACAATACTTAACGTGGTGATTTGCTTTATTATATTAACAGATCTCACGAAGGTTTTGTTAAGTTTTGTGTGATTGAAGTTTTAAAGTTTTGGGTGAGATCACGCTGGATGAAGGAATAAGGAGTGAAAAGAGCCTAAGCTTGGGGATGCCCATGGCACCCGAAGGAAATATTCATGGAGAACCAAACAACTAAGCTTGGGGATGTCCCGGAAGGCATCCCCTCTTTCTTCTAACAACCATTGGTAATTTTACTTGGAGCTATATTTTTATTCGTCACATATAATGAGTTTTGCTTGGAGCGTCTTGTATTATATGAGCCTTTGCTTGATTTTCTTTTTATTTTTTTCACAATCATCCTTGCTGGACACACCTATTTGACAGAACCATATTGATGCTATGATTTGTTAGAATTTCTCTATGTGCTTCACTTAAATTTTTTGAGCTATGTAATTGCTCTAGTGCTTCACTTATATGTTTTTAGCACGGTGGTTGTTTAATTTTGGAAGAAATACTCTCAAGCTTCACTTAGATTATTTTGATATTTAGTAAACTTTTGAAGAAATTTCCTCTCATGCTTCACTTATATTATTTTGAGAGTTTAAAATTTTGAAGAAATATTTATGCTCTTGTTCTTCACTTAAATTTGTTTGAGAGCTTGTTATAAGCAATGGTAATATATGAAACTAGTACCAAAGTGATAGATATTCAAGAGGAATAATAAAAACTATCATGAAGATCATTGGATACTAAAACTTGATTCCTTGCAATAGTTTTGCGATATGGAGATAGTAATGTGTGAGTCATGTTGGTGAGTAATTATGCTTTAGTAATAATATTGGTGTTAAGGTTTGTGATTCCCTATGCAAGCACGAAAGTCAATAGTTGTGCAATGAAGTTACATCCTACTTATGGTGCATTATTCGGTGTTAGTTATGTTTAATTCTTGTTTATGATCGTTTTCATTTCTTGGTTGGTTGCTTCTCAATCTATTTGCTAGCCTTCCCTTGTACTAAGCGGGAATACTGCTTGTGCATCCAAACTCCTTAAACCAAGTTGTGCCAAATGAGTCCACCATACCTACCTATATACGGTATTTCCATGCCGTTCCAAGTAAATTTGTATGTGCCAACTCTAATTTTCAAAATGAATTTCCTTTTTGTGTGCTCGTACCGCTCATGAAGTGGCAGGGCGTGACCAATATTTTTCCATGCTAGATGTGTTATTCTCAAGATGAGTGTGTATTCACTTGTCATTACACGAGAGTGTGGTGGTAATAGGGATGCCCAGTCCCGAATTGAAAAAGAAATTACTTTATGTTGTCAATAATAAATTCCTTGGAAAGTGTTGGTATGAAAGGCACCCGTGGATACGGCTAGCCATGGATTGTGAAAGAATGGTCGAAAAAGGAATAAAATTTATTTTATATTTGGGAACCGCCTATGATGTATCTAGCATGGAAATTATTGGGAATTCTCGGTTGTTTTCATTGACGGGAAAAGTATACCTCTCAAAACAATGTTTATCTCTCAATTCAAGCTTTGAGCTCTGGTGATGGCAGCTGGAACTACGTCGGTATTTCCCCGGAGAGGGAGGGATGATGCAGCATAGCGGCGGTAGGTATTTCCCTCAGTTATGAAACCAAGGTTATCGAACCATTAGGAGAACCAAGCAACACAACGTAAACAGCCCCTACACACAAATAACAACACCTCTTAACCCGACGTGTTAAAGGGGTTGTGAATCCCATTCGGGTAACGGCGCGAGAAATTGGTGCGTGGTAGTACAAAGGTTGTAATAGATTGCATAAATAGATCACAAATAAAATAAAGTTCAGAAAAGTATTTTTGTATTTTTGGTTTAATAGATCTGAAAATAAAAGCAAGGAAAAAGTAGACCGCAAAGGCAAATATATGAGAAATATGACCCGGTGGTCGTAGGTTTCACTAGTGGCTTCTTTCGAGAAAAATAGCAAACGGTGGGTAAATAAATTACTGTTGGGCAATTGATAGAACTTCAAATAATTATGATGATATCCAGGCAATGATCATTACATAGGCATCACGTCCAAGATTAATAGACCGACTCCTGCCTGCATCTACTACTATTACTCCACATATCTGTGACGCCCGGATAATTAAGCTACAGTGATCCCCCGCTAATGATGCCACATCACCTCAGTTACCGTGGATAAACTCTCATCTGTTCAAAACCCAGTTCAAACTTCAAATTTAAAACAAAAGCAAACAATAAAAGTTTTCAAATAATAAAACTAAAATGTTCGGAGTGAACCAAACATTGCATAGGTAAATTTGGTGGAGAAACCACACTTTTATAAAAGTGTAAAGTACTCTAGAATGTTTTAAACAGTAGCAAAAACAATTATTTGAATGCCTTTTACATTAAATAAAATATTAAACTATTTTATTTAGTTGCCCAAATTTATGTGGCAGTTGCCTATTTATTAACACTAAAGTAGGGACTACTTTTATAGTTTATAAAACTAACGTAAAAGAGGAACTTAAATTAAAACAGAAAAGAAAATAAATAAAAAGGAAAAGAACAAAAACAGAAAACAAAACTAACCGAAAAAAATGAAAAGGAAACCCCACCCCCCTGGGCCAACCAACCCAACAGGCCGGCCCAGCCTGCCTCCCCCACTCGTCGTCTTCCCCCCTCCTGTTCCCTGACGCGTTAGACGCCTGTGCGTCGTCCATGGCGCGGGATGCCGCACGCGTCGGCCATCTGCCGCTCCCCGACGTCTACAAGGGCGACCACGACCTCCTTGCCCCGCGGACGAAACCCTAGCACCTCTCTTTCCTCCCACGCATCACCCCCTTTCTCCACAACTCACGCCCGATGCCGTCCTCACCATGGCTGCCGTCACCCTCGCGCTCACCATCGCCCCCGCCGTTTAGAGCTAGCCCAGGAGCTCCGCCAGCCATGCGTTCTTCTACCTCACCACTAGATCGGGGTCGGGGAGCTACAACCACGACGACCCCATCGTCTCCGCCGGCCGCCGTTCTGCAGCTTCTAAGCCATTGACGGGCCTCCGTGCGCCTGCTAGGTGAGCCCCGCGCCTTCCCTTCCCTCTCCGGCAACGCCCCCCCCGTAGCTCGCTCGCCGCTGTTGTCGAAGCTTGGCCCCGCTGCGGAGCTCCTCGTCATCGCTACCGACACCGTCGAGCTCAACCGAGCCCTGCATCGCGCTCAGGACCTCGCGCCAACGCCGCCCGCGCCCTTAAATGCCTTGTTGCGCGCTGCGTCGTCGACCCCGTCGAATGGCCGAAGGTGCCGCCGTTGCAGCTAGTCACCGGCGCCCTTCCCCGCCTCTCCAGCTGCTGCCGCGGCCGTCCCTAGACGCGGCTCGTTGCCCCCTTTCAAACGCGCCCTTCCGCGCGTCTGATGGACGCTGGGGGACAAATCCCGCCCGGCTCCGGCGTAGATCCGCCGTGGAAGAGGCTCGCCGGAGCTCTCTCCGGCGCCACGCCGACATGGCCACCTGGGACCACCCCGCTGGGTCACTGACCAGTGGGCCCGGCCCCCCTGTTGACCAGTTGATTAAGTCATTTATGATGACTGGGCAGGCCTTGACAATGACATGTGGGTCCCGCCTGTTAAAATGATTTTTTTAAATATCTAAATCAGTTAATTAATTAAATTAGTTAGTTGAAACACTAATTACCCACTAACCAGTAGGCCTCCCCACTAATTAGATTAATTAGGTTAAACTAACTTAGCTAATTAGACCACTGTCAATGACATGTGGGTCCCACTGGACCCATAGGTCAGTTTTGACTCCGGTCAGCAAACTATTGACCGCTGACGTCACAAGACACTGTTCTGGATAATGCTGATTTGAAATAACTAAATAAATTCCAGAAATGTTTAAAATCTTTAGAAATTCATAGAAAATAATCTGTAACTCAGATGGAAAAACTTTGTACATGAAAGTTGCTCAGAACGACGAGACAAATCCGAATACGTAGCCCGTTTGTTCGCCACACATCCCTAGCCTAGCGAACACACAACTTTTCCCCTCCGATTCATCTATTCAAAAACGCGAAACACCGGGGATATTTTCCTAGATGTTTCCCCCCTTCACCAGTATCACCTCATATTGCGTTAGGTCATCCCTAGCACCACGCATTGCCATGTTATGCTTTGTGTTGCTTTGTTTGCTCTGTTATTTATTGTGTTCCCCTCTGTTACTTCTTTCCGTTAGACCCCGAGACCGCTGCCGGTACCCCCGATCGACTACGGTGTTGACGACCCCCTCCTTGCCAGAGCAACCAGGCAAGCCCCCCCTTGATCACCAGATATCGCCTACTCTCTTTCTACTGCTTGCATTAGAGTAGTGTAGCATTTTACTATTTTCCGTTAATCCTATCTTGATGCATAGCCTGTCATTGTTGCTATAACTATTGATACCTTACCTGCAGTCCTACATGCTTAGTATAGGTTGCTAGTACTTCATCAGTGGCCCTACATTCTTGTCCCTCCTCCATGCTATACTATAGGGCCGTGATCACTCGGGAGGTGATCACGGGTATATACATACATATATACATGCTACACAGGTGGTGACTAAAGTCGGGTCGGCTTGTTGAGTACCCGCAAGTGATTCGGATGTGGGGGCTGAAAGGGCAGGTGGTTCCATCCAGGTAGTGGTGGGCCTAGGTTCCCGACGGCCCCTGACTGTTACTTTGAGGCGAAGCGACAGGGCAGGTTGAGACCACCTAGGAGAGAGGTGGGCCTGGCCCTGGTCGGCATTTGCGGTTACTTCAAAATAACACGCTTAACGAGATCTGGGTATTTGATTCGAGTCTGGCCACTAGCCTATACACACTAACGAACTAGACGGGAACAGTTATGGGCACTCGACGTCGTGGTATCAGCCGAAGCCTTCGTGACGTCAGCGACTAAGCAGCGCGCGCCGGGTTGGACCACGTAACGTAACTTCCTTTGTAATAGTGGTTGCTAGGTCTGCTCTCCGGCCGCGTACGCAACGAGCAGGTGTGCAATGGGCGATGGGCCCAGACCCCTGCGGATCGGATTTAGACCGGCGTGCTGACCTCTCTGTTGTACCTAGGTAGGGCTGCGACGTGTTGATCTTCCGAGGCCGGGCATGACCTAGACAAGTGTGTCCGGACAAAGGGGGTCGAGCGTGTTGGGAAACATGGTGCACCCCTGCAGGGAAGTTAATCTATTCGAATAGCCGCGATCTTCGGTAACAGGACGACTTGGAGTTGTACCTTGACCTTATGACAACTAGAACCGGTTACTTAATAAAACACAACCTTCCAAGTGCCAGATACAACCCAGTGATCGCTCTCTAACAGGGCGACGAGGGGAGGATCGCCAGGTAGGATTATGCTACATGATGCTACTTGGTGAACTTACCATCTACTCTCTTCTCCTGCTGCAAGATGGAGGTTACCAGAAGTGTAGTCTTCGAAAGGACTAGCTATCCCCCTCTTATTTCGGCATTCTGCAGTTCAGTCCACATATGATACCCCTTTTCCATTTGATACCAATGCATACATATGTAGTGTAGCTCCTTGCTTGCGAGTACTTTGGATGAGTACTCACGGTTGCTTTGTTCCCCCTTTTCCCCTTCCTATACCTGATTGTTGCGACCAGACGATGGAGCCCAGGAGCCAGATGCCACCGTCAATGATGACTCCTACTACACTGGAGGTGCCTACTACTACGTGCAGCCCGCTGACGACGACCAGGAGTAGTTTAGGAGGATCCCAGGCAGGAGGCCTGCGCCTCTTTCGATCTGTATCCCAGTTTGTGCTAGCCTTCTTAAGGCAAACTTGTTTACTTATGTCTATACTCAGATATTGTCGCTTCCGCTGACTCGTCTATGATCGAGCTCTTGTATTCGAGCCCTCGAGGCCCCTGGTTTGTAATGTGATGCTTGTATGACTTATTTTATTTGTAGAGTTGTGTTGTGATATCTTCCCGTGAGTCCCTGATCTTGATCGTACACGTTTGCGTGTATGATTAGTGTACGGTCAAATCGGGGGCGTCACAAGTTGGTATCAGAGCCAGCTGCCTATAGGAATCCCCCTTCCAACTCCTTGGCCGAAGTTGAGTCTAGTCATTCCGAAACTTTTACTAACATGGCTGTGTGTCTTACGGGCCCACGTCGCCATTTGGGTGGTATTAGGATCTTTTATTCCTCGTCTATACTCTGGGACTCTGATCTCTCTTCTATTCGGGTTAAAATGGTTTTACTAAATCTAACATTAGGGTCTCGTGATCACATCCACCTGGAGTTTCCCTTATTACAGCTGATCGCCTGTTGCACCAGAAGATTCCGAAGATAATCTCCGATGTTCTCTCAAGACACTTGTGCCCACCGCCTTTGCAAAATCCCTACCACTGTTATATCCTTATGGATAACTACCTACACTTGCCATTTTCAATCCCATTGATCTTGTTATTACAAGATATCTTGGAAATTCTATCTATTGTTTCGAGAATACTTTCTGCCTACTGCCTTGCAGTTCTTTGCCGCCTGAATACCCCTACGAATAATTTCTCGCACTTACCGAGTATCCGCTCATCCCCAGCTGATTCATATATTTCACAAAAGTCTTCGAAATACCATTCGATCTCCGAAAATCCTCAACAACCTATTGCTCTTGAAATTCTTGCTTGCTTGCATTATGATTAACCTCATAAGTCCGGTAATCTTACTGGCATCCTTAGTCATTATCAGTTGGACTCTGTTGAATCAATATGTTGCGAATGCTCGCATTCCTTAATTAGATCCTTCATTTCGTCCTTCCGGCTCAGACGTCATTTTAAAAATGAGTTGGATCTCGACCAATCAAATTGCCATCGATTATACACCTAAGGCTATTCAACTTATCCATCCTTAATCAGAGCATTGCTTCTGATCCCTTGTCTTGGAATTCATAATTCCTTTTGCATTTGAGCTTTGAGTTAGTCAGTTGTTTCTATAATATGATCTCCTTGCATTCTTTCTTCCTCTGGTTGAGTACCGATGCTCACACCGGATCCCTTGTGGACCGCCAGACCCTTTGTCGGGTTTTACCCAACAACGTCCTTCATATTCAATAAGCTTGTGAGCCTTTCCTTGGATACATAATGCCTTTAGTAAATTGTATCCTCTGCTTTCTCAAACATGCTCTACTATCGAGCTTGTGTTATTTACTCGGAAGTTTGTGGTATATGTTCCTAAGATGCCCTGATGGGTTGAACCTACGCCTTCCCTAATCCGTGTGAACCCGAAAGACTTCACGGGTCATACTTATCTAGTATTGCACCAGGTATAACTTTCGACAACTAATGACATTTTCGTAAAGCGAGAGGTGAATAGAAGGTTATACATTGAAGAAGTGGGAGTCGACCTTGAACTTTCAGTTCATGCCCATGGACATGATGTATATCCTATTGTGGAAGCTTCTTGTAATAATAACTATTCCTTTAATATAATATCATTTGGCATCTGTGTATTGAGCCTTCGCAATCGTGGTTCCGATCATATTTTCTCCTTGATTCCATTTCTCGGACTAGTTAAAGCACTTGTCTTCTGCAGATCAATACACCTCCGCAACCTCTATTATGTTCTACCTTCGAGTATTACCCCGTGGTATCTCGATAAAATCACAGAACCATATTACTTCTTATGAGTTCTTCTTCAAGTATTATTTCTCACCGATTCTAATTTCCCCCCGGGTTCTGAGTTGTTAGACACTCAGGGACACCGATAGTGAATCGAGTCTGTAATCCGATTCATTAGCTCTAAGTAATTTTCGTTGCTTATGAGTTTAATAATCCTTCAAGTCATTCCTAGCCAGATCGTCTATATCATTATCGTGCTAAATTTTAATTGTGCTACCTGGTCCTTCTTCTCGGAGCACAATTTTCGACGATGAGCTAATCTTATGTCGAACTTCCTCGCCATATCATTTCTCCTTGAACATCAAACTTGATTTTGAGTTTATGTCGTACCCTTGGTTCCCATAACCTTTCGCTTCATCATCATTTGACTTGGTGGCATCGTCGATCGATTACATCTTCATGAATTCTCTCGACAACTGTGTCGTGATAATCATCAACATCCTAAGCTCTTCCAAGATATATATATATATATATATATATATATATTGAATTCTTAAAGGGTAATACCATCCTTGCCCCTCGATGATTCGTGTTATCGTCGACCACCTTATTGCCTTCCGTTCAACACAAGCTTGTTTGTGTTTTGTGTTATACCTTGGGATCCTTGCTACCCAGCAGTTGTTCTTCTTTACCTTGGCAGTAATACCATCTGTTATGTTGAGAATGTTGTGAGAATTTCTCCACCTCTTAAGAGTTCCTGGTATAGTGATTCTTCTCAGCATCACCATTAATTCTTGGCCCCGTGTCGATTCTAACCGGGACACCAACAAGTGAACGGTACTATTTGGATTCTGCCCTTGTAGCAACCCTATTGATTTGAAGTTAACGGTCGATAGTTTCATTCTAAGTCTAGTGCTTATTGAATCATCATTCAGACATTGATCGTGCTACCCAGTCCAGATTTCAGGGTGCACCCTTCTATCATTGTTAAATTGCGTATGTTTTCCTTGAGCCTACATCTTTATACCATTGGATTTCACAAATGTTATCTCCTTGTTCACATAATTGTGGAAATCCATCTTGTCGGAAATCTTGATGAATTGTTGCTGAGTCCCTTAGTCGCCTCCTCGTCCTCTCATTGGATTGATGATGTACTCTTGTTTCAAAACTCGCTTCCATAGTTCAATTCCTGAGAATCTTACAATGTCATCTCGACAATTTGTGTTGCACCTTTCTTGTCAGGCATCCTGAATCTGAGTTATCCTAACACCAATCAGATCTGAATCTCTGTTAGATATGATGGTTGGAACATATTTCCAAGAGTTATAACATTGGTCTTTATGTGACCCGGTAAGGTGATGTCGTGCCTAGCACACCTGGCCGGAGGCCCTATTGTTATAGATTCCTTTTCAGCAAGGTTATCCATTCTTCCATGAAGAAATTGTAAGACTTATTCTATAAGTTGTTCCTGATGGATCCTTTGTGTATCCATAGCCTGATCTTTACCTGATGACCATGTCAATGCTATCTTTCCTTTCCATTGTTCTGTTTAATTTGATAATCATATTTTTCTTTCCATTGTTTGGTTTAACCTTTCTTGTATCTATATGATCTAAGCATTAATATTCTCCTGCTTATGTAAACACCTCGGTGTGCAATTCTGTCAACAAGACCCTGTTACTATTGTTGAGGACATTCCGGTAGCCACCGATGGACGAGAACTTTGCCTATTGGTCCACCTCGTTCAACGAGCAGGAAAATGGTTCTCTTCGTCCCTCGCCCTTGGTACCGACGTGGCCGACATAATTGATAGGCTATCCTCTGACATGCCTTGTTATCATGATTGTGCAAAATATCACCACCCTTTCTACTTTTAACCCACATGCTGGGCCCATAACCCACAGGTCCCAGGATCAAAACCTGACTGTCCTGTATACCCCTATCTTCGAAGTTATTCCTCACGATTGGCTTCGTATGAAGATCACCAGCTACCTTACTAGAGATGATCTAATCTGGTATCAAACGCGATACTTATTCTCGTTGCTCTGGACCCCTTTCACACTTTGTTTCAGGTATCGAACGATTACCTACCCGCTCGAAACATCTCATTGTACCTACTTACTTTGCTCTCAATATTGTCTTAAGTTTCAATTCGAGAGTTACTTTCCGCCACCATCCCCGATGTTATCAACCAGATAGTCGACCTTTCAGAGGACCATTTTTCCGAAGTTACCCCTTATCCTTCAGACGTACAATG
This sequence comes from Triticum urartu, assembly GCF_056163025.1. Lineage (NCBI taxonomy): Eukaryota > Viridiplantae > Streptophyta > Magnoliopsida > Poales > Poaceae > Triticum > Triticum urartu. Next base: position 35,896,978 of record NC_141873.1, on the reverse strand, counting down.
AAGACTCCAAAGAAAGGATGACGACTTCATCATGATGACCTGAAGCCGTGGTATGAAGACATCAAGGTTATGGATCGAACACTTAGAGAAGAGCAACCAAGACCGAGAAGACTTGTTAGAATGTCGTAACCAAATCTTTTCCCCTTTAGTCCCCCTCTTGAATCTCGGGACGAGATTTCTTGTGGTGGAGGAGAATTGTGACGCCCGGATAATTAAGCTACAGTGATCCCCCGCTAATGATGCCACGTCACCTCAGTTACTGTGGATAAACTCTCATCAGTTCAAAACCTAGTTCAAACTTCAAATTTAAAACAAAAGAAAACAATAAAAGTTTTCAAATAATAAAACTAAAATGTTCGGAGTGAACCAAATATTGCATAGATAAATTTGGTGGAGAAACCACACTTTTATAAAAGTGTAAAATACTCTAGAATGTTTTAAAGAGTAGCAAAAACAATTAGTTGAATGCCTTTTACATTAAATAAAATATTAAACTATTTTATTTAGTTGCCCAAACTTATGTGGCAGTAGCCTATTTATTAACACTAAAGTAGGGACTACTTTTATAGTTTATAAAACTAAAGTAAAAGAGGAACTTAAATTAAAACAGAAAAGAAAATAAAGAGAAAGGAAAAGAACAAAAACAGAAAACAAAACTAACTGAAAAAAATGAAAAGGAAACCCCGCCCCCTGGGCCAACCGACCCAACAGGCCGGCCCAGCCTGCCTCCCCCACTCGTCGTCTTCCCCCCTGTTCCCCGATGCATTGGACGCCTGTGCGTCATCCATGGCGCGGGATGCCGCATGCGTCGACCGTCCGCCGCTCCGTGATGTCTACAAGGGCGGCCACGACCTCCTTGCCCCGCGGCCGAAACCCTAGCGCCTCTCTTTCCTCCCTCGCATCGCCCCCTTTCTCCACAACTCGTGCCCGATGCCGTCCTCGCCATGGCCGCCGTCGCCCTCGCGCTCACCATCGCCCCCGCCGTTTAGAGCTAGCCCAAGAGCTCCGCCAGCCATGCCTTCTTCTACCTCGCCACTGGATCGGGGTCGGGGAGCTACAACCATGACGACCCCTTCGTCTCCGTCTCCGTCGGCCGCCGTGAGCTCCGCCCGGTCCGCCGCCGTTCTGCAGCTTCTAAGCCATCGACGGGCCTTCCCTTCCCTCTCCGGCAACACCCCCCCACCCGTAGCTCGCTCGCCGCTGCTGCCGAAGCTTGGCCCCGCCGCGGAGCTCCTCGTCATTGCTACCGACGCTGTTGAGCTCAACCGAGCCCCGCGTCGCGCTCAGGGCCTCACGGCGATGCCGCCCGCGCCCTTAAATGCCTTGCCGCGCGCTGCGACGTCGACCCCGTCGAATGGCCGAAGGCGCCGCCGCTGCTGCTAGTCGTCGGCGCCCTTCCCCGTGTCTCCAGCTGCTGCCGCGGCCATCCCTAGACGCGGTTCGTCGCCCCATTTCGAACGCGCCCTTCCGCGCGTCTGATGGACGCTGGGGGATAAATCCCGCCCGGCTCCGGCGTAGATCCGCCGTGGAAGAAGCTCGCCGGAGCTCTCCGGCACCACGCCGATGTGGCCACCCCACTGGGTCACTGACTAGTGGGCCCGCCCCCTTGTTGACCAGTTGACTAAGTCAACTATGATGACTGGGCGGGCCCTGACAATGACATGTGGGTCCCGCCTGTTAAAATGATTTTTTAAATAACTAAATCAGTTAATTAATTAAATTAATTAGTTGAAACACTAATTACCCACTAACTAGTAGGCCTCCCGACTAATTAGATTCATTAGATCAAACTAACTCAGCTAATTAAACCACTTTCAATGACATGTGGGTCCCACTAGACCCACAGGTCAGTTTTGACTCCGGTCAGCGGACCGTTGGCCGCTGACGTCACCTCTACGTCATGCTGACATCACCAAACACTGTTCTGGATAATGTTGATTTGAAATAAATAAATAAATTCCAAAAATGTTTAAAATCTTTAGAAATTCATAGAAAATAATCTGTAACTCGGATGGAAAAACTTTGTACATGAAAGTTGCTCAGAACGACGAGACGAATCCGAATATGCAGCCCGTTCGTCCGCCACACATCCCTAGCATAGCGAACACACAACTTTTCCCCTCTGATTCATCTGTTTGAAAACGCGAAACACCGGGGATATTTTCCCGGATGTTTCCCCCCTTCACCGTTATCACCTCATACTGCGTTAGGTCACCCCTGGCACTGCGCATTGCCATGTTAAGCTTTGTGTTGCTTTGTTTGCTCTGTTATTTATTGTGTTCCCCCTTCTTTACTTCTTTCCGGTAGACCCCGAGACCGCTGCCGGTACCCCTGATCGACTACGGTGTTGACAACCCCCTCGTTGCCAGAGCAACCAGGCAAGCCCCCCCCCCCCCTTGATCACCAGATATCGCCTACTCTCTTTCTACTGCTTGCATTAGAGTAGTGTAGCATGTTACTGCTTTCCGTTAATCCTATCCTGATGCATAGCCTATCATTGTTGCTAGAACTGTTGATACCTTACCTGCAGTCCTACATCCTTAGTATAGGTTGCTAGTACTTCATAAGTGGCCCTACATTCTTGTCCGCCTGCCATGCTATACTATCGGGCCGTGATCACTCGGGAGGTGATCACGTGCATATACATACATATATACATGCTATACAGGTGGTGACTAAAGTTGGGTCGACTCGTTGAGTACCCGCAAGTGATTCGGATGTGGGGGCTGAAGGGGCAGGTGGTTCCATCCAGGTAGTGGTGGCCTAGGTTCCCGACGGCCTCCGACTATTACTTTGAGGCGAAGTGATAGGGCAGGTTGAGACGACCTAGGAGAGAGGTGGGCCTGGCCCTGGTCGACGTTCGCAGTTACTTGAAAATAACACGCTTAACGAGATCTGGGTATTTGATCCGAGTCTGGCTACTGGCCTATATGCACTAACCAACTACGCGGGAACATTTATGGGCACTCGACGTCGTGGTATCAGGCGAAGCCTTCGTGACGTCAGCGACTGAGCGGCGCGCGCTGGGTTGGACCGTGTAACGTAACTTCCTTTGTAATGGAGGTTGCTAGGTCTGCTCTCCGGCCGCGTACGCAACATGCAGGTGTGCAATGAGCGATGGGCCCAGACCCCTGCGCGCATAGGATTTAGACAAGCGTGCTGACCTCTCTGTTGTGCCTAGGTTGGGCTGCGATGTGTTGATCTTCCGAGGCCGGGCATGACGCAGACAAGTGTGTCCGGACAAAGGGGATCGAGCGTGTTGGGAAACGTGGTGCACCCCTGCAGGGAAGTTAATCTATTCGAATAGCCGTGATCTTCGGTAACAGGAAGACTTGGAGTTGTACCTTGACCTTATGACAACTAGAACCAGTTACTTAATAAAACACAACCTTCCAAGTGCCAGATACAACCCGGTGATCGCTCTCTAATAGGGCGACGAGGGGAGGATCGCCGGGTAGGATTATGCTACACGATGCTACTTGGTGAACTTACCATCTACTCTCTTCTCCTACTGCAAGATGGAGGTTACCAGAAGCGTAGTCTTCGAAAGGACTAGCTATCCCCCTCTTATTCCGGCATTCTGCAGTCCAGTCCACATATGATACCCCTTTTCCATTTGATACCAATGCATACATATGTAGTGTAGCTCCTTGCTTGCGAGTACTTTGGATGAGTACTCACGGTTGCTTTGTTCCCCCTTTTCCCCCTTCCTATACCCGATTGCTGCGACCAGACGATGGAGCCCAGGAGCCAGACGCCACCGTCGACAACGACTCCTACTACACTGGAGGTGCCTACTACTACGTGTAGCCCGCTGACGACGACCAGGGTTAGTTTAGGAGGATCCCAGGCAGGAGGCCTGCGCCTCTTTCGATTTGTATCCCGGTTTGTGCTAGCCTTCTTAAGGCAACCTTGTTTACTTATGTCTGTACTCAGATATTGTCGCTTCCGCTGACTCGTCTATGATCGAGCTCTTTTATTCAAGCCCTCGAGGCCCCTGGCTTGTAATAGGATGCTTGTATGACTTATTTTATTTGTAGAGTTGTGTTGTGATATCTTCCCGTGAGTCCCTGATCTTGATCGTACATGTTTGCGTGTATGATTAGTGTACGGTCAAATCGGGGGCGTCACAACATCGACCGCTATCTAGCACGCATCTAGTGTATTAAGTTCTTGGAAAAACGGAGTAATGCAATAAGAACGATGACATTTTGTATACAAGATCCGTTTATCTATATGGCGGTAGATATAGATCTCATCTTTTTATCCTTAGTAGCAACGATACATACGTGTCGGTTCCCTTTTTGTCACTGGGATCAAGCACCATAAGATCGAACCCACTACCAGGCACCTCTTCCCATTGCAAGATAAATAGATCGAGTTGGCCAGACAAAACCAAAATATCAGAGAGGAAATACGAGGCTATAAGAGTCATGCATAAAAGAGATCAAAGAAACTCAAATACTTTCATGGATATAAAAACATAGATCTGAGCATAAACTCAAAGTTCATCGATCCTAACAAACACACCGCAAAAGAGTTACATCATATGGATCTCCAAGAGACCATTGTATTGAGAATCAAGAGAGAGATGAAGCCATCTAACTACTAACTACGGAACCGAAGGTCTACAAAGAACTACTCACGCATCATCGGAGAGGCACCAATGGAAGTGGTGAACCCCTCCGAGATGGTGTCTAGATTGGATCTGGTGTTTCTGCACTCTGCGGCGGCTGGATGAATATTTCGTCGACTCCCCTAGGGTTCTGGGATTTTTGGGGTATTTATAGAGCAAAGAGGCGGTCCGGGGGTACCCGAGGTGGGCACAACCCACCAGGGCGCGCCAGGGCCTCCTGGCGCGCCCTGGTGGGTTGTCCCTTCCTCGAGACTCCCCCCAGGTGCAACCAGGGCCCATCTGCTTCCTTTTGGCCTATAAAAAATCATCGTAAAGTTTCGTGTCATTTGGACTCCGTTTGATATTGATTTCCTGTGATGTAAAAAACAGGAACTGGCACTGGGCACTATGTCAATAGGTTAGTACCAAAAATGATATAAAATGACTATAAAATGATTATAAAACATACAAGATTGATAATAAAATAGCATGGAACAATCAAAAAATATAGATACGTTGGAGACGTATCATCTGGCACCTCTACAAATCTCTGCTTCCCTCTGCGAAGGGCCTGTCTATTTACTTTATGCAATTTTTAATTTGTATCGAGTCTCCATCTTCTCTTATAAAGCACCAACTAGGGAGCACTATTATCATGGTTTGAGCATTGGATGTAGCTAATATTTGAGTGTGTTTCATTAATGGATCAATGATTGAGCATAATGGGCCAGGGATAGCTTTCTTTAGCATTGATATTTTGAAAGACATGGTTGCTTATTGATATGCTTGAGTATTGAAGTTTTCATGTCAAGTTATAGACTATTGCTTTGAATCATCTAAAAGTCTGAATGTCCATGCTACAAAAGAAAAGAATATATGATAAATATGATGGGTAGCATTCCGCATCAAAAAATCTGTTTTTATCATTTACCTACTTGAGGACGAGCAGGAATTAAGCTCGGGGATGCTGATACGTCTCCAACGTATCTATAATTTTTTATTGTTCCATGCTCTTCAAGTAGTATTCTGGGACTTTTATATTCATTTACAAGCAACTTTATATAATTTTTTGGGACTAGCCTATTGACATAGTGCCCAGTGCCAGTTGATGTTTTTTACTTCGCAGAATATCCATATCAAACGAAGTCCAAATGCAACTAAACTTTTTGGAGATTTTTTTCTTCCCAAAAGACACCCAGGAAGCCAAGGAGGTGCACCAGAGGAGGCCCGTGGGGCCCACTAGGCACCATGGCCCGTAAGAGGCCCCAGGCGCGCCCTAGTGGGTAGTGGGGCCCACAGGAGGCTTTTCCACCGCCTCTCAGGTCTATCAATACCCAAATATTTTAGAAACCCTAGGGGAGTCGACGAAACACAATTTCAACTGCCGCAAGTTCCAGAACCACGAGATCCAATCTAGAGGCCTTCTCCGGCACTCTGTCGGAGGGGTCAACGATCACGGAGGGGTTCTTCATCATCACCCTTGTCCCTCCGATGATGCATGAGTAGTTCACCACAGACCTACGGGTCCTTAGGCAGTAGCTAGATGGCTTCTTCTCTTTTTTTGATCTTCAATACAATGTTCTCCTAGATGTTCTTGGAGATCTATTTAATGTAATGAATTTTTGCGGTGTGTTTGTTGGGATTAGATGAATTGTGAGTTTATGATCAGTTCTATCCAAGAATATTATTTGAGTCTGTGTTGAACTCTCTTATGCATGATTGTTATATCCTCGTATTTCTTCTCCGAAACTTTGTTTTGGTTTTTCTTGCCATGGGAAGAGGTGCTTTGCGATGGGTTCAATCTTGCGGTGCTCATTCTCAATGATAGAAGGAGACATGACAGACATGTATTGTTGCCATTAAGGATAAAAAGATGGGGTCTATTCCTACATGAATATATCTTGTCTACATCATGTCATCGTTCTTATTACTCCAATTTTCCATGAACTTAATACACTAGATGCATATTAGATAGCGGTTGATGTGTGGACTAATAGTAGTAGATGCAGAATCGTTTCGGTCTACTAATCTTAGACATGATGCCTATATACATGATCATTGTCTTGGATATCGTCATGATTATTCGATTTTCTATCAATTGCCCAACAGTAATTTGTTTACCCACCGTATGTTATTTTCCAGATCTATTATTCCAAAAACCCCAAAATACCTTGCTAAACATTTTTGTTTATTTTATTGTGTTTTTGCTATATCTATTTATCCAATCTCATACAATTTAATCTATCTCAATACCGAGCAGGGATTGACAAGCCCTCTTACGCATTGGGTTACAAGTTTTTGTGGTTTGTGCGCATGTGTTGTTTATGTAGTGTTGCTTGGTTCTCCTACTAGATTGATAACCTTTGTTTTATAATTGAGGGAAATACTTACCGTTGTTGTGCTACATCATCTTCTCCTCTTCGGGGAATTACCAACATAGATACAAGCTATCAACTATGTCGACACCGGCCACCCCAACTCGACATCGACCACGGCGTCCTTGGCATGGATATCTCCACCACGGCTACACCACCGTACGCTCTCGGCTACCTCAACATCAGCACAAAGGGCTATCACCTCGCTTGAGCAACTCGTCGGCTTCCTCTATAGTAAACGCATGTGCGGCGAGACATCATCGATGACGCTCCCGCTACGACTGCGAGGGGATGTGAACTCATCTGTTTCTACCTTCGGTTTCTCTCAAATCTGACCGTCTGTGACGCTACCGCTATGACTGCGAGAGGGTGTTGGAGTATAGGTTATGGTAGGCTAGGATTTGTTAAGATTTATTGTATTCTTTCCTATATGATTCCTACCTTATCTATAGGAGAGACTTCTTGCCGTCCAATTGTACTCTCTATATACTTGCCCTCGAGGCTCAATAATACATTCACCACATTACGCCAATCCTCTATTCCTTCTATAGGCTTGGGACTACAATTCAGGTATCAATCATCATAAAATTAAAACCACACTAATACATTGATCTTTAACACTAGTCGGTCATCTCTCACTGCCAGTTAGTGTTAATATTATCCAGCTTGTTGAGACTGTGACATTTCAATGCACTCTACAAATCACTTTTCTTTTATTAGAGTGTTTTGTACAGTGCAATGCTACGCCGGTAAAATTTCTCAATTTTTACTGCACTGTACAAAAAGAGTGATGCTTTGCGTCGAGTAGTGACTATGAAATGCAACATGCTTTAAGCAACATGCTTTAACTGATAGTCTAATAGAATCCAACACGACAAATGTATTGACAAAGATAAGGATATAACCAACAATATGATAGCAACAAAATAAAACCAACAACGAATACACAATCCTCTGAAGTGAAAATGTACCAATATGATGATCATGATATGCAGTTGTTTGCATACGAGGCTACTCAATGAAATGTATGTGTATGCAATGAAACGCAACACTAAATAATTTGTATATGTGCATATGAGATAGAATATTGAAAAATATATCAATGTGATGCTGTGATTTTTATTGATGTGCAGCCCAAAGCCGGCAATCAGAATTTCACATCACACGCCAGCCACTTCTATAGGGGGGTCATTGATAAGACTCTGCTTAACACTGACGGTCTGACTTTTCAATGATGAATCTTGTCAAAGACAAGACATGGCCCATCTATGATGATGATTCATCATTGATGGGCCGTTGACGTGTCAGCGATAGTATGTCTTGGCCAGTAAATTGTTTTACATTGTAGAGGTGAACATTGCAACAACACCCTTCCTTAGCCCTATGGATCAAACTTACCTTCTATTTTCGTGCCTAGGTAGGTTTCAAAAGAAGGTTCCCGACTATCTAGTAAATGAGTGCACAAAGAAAGGGAATGACATGTTCATGGTCTAAGATATAGCCAGCGAACAATAACTCAGATCTGATGTCGGATCGGTAATTTTTCTTTGTGATGAACCACATTCCATTTGCGAATCGACATCTTGTACTTTCATTTGGACTATGACATGGGTCCATGTTTATACAATAACAAATTTCTGCATATTTTGGACCATGATTGTAACATCTCAAAATTATATATTTTGGAGTGTTATATATATATTAAGTAATTTGATAGTTTTGTTTTGATATTGATTGAATCTGTGTGGAATTTAAAACTGTTGGAATGTTCAAATATTAAATGAGAGGGAATAAAAGGACCTTTCCAAATATCCATTTTTGATATTTAATTGGATCTTATTTGAATTTTCTACTAAAAAAATCAATCCAACTCAAGTTATAATTGGAGAGAAGGTAATATGACTCCTTCAAAAAAAGAGTTGGAAATGATTTGAATTTCATTTGGATTTACATTTTTGAAGTTATTCAAATTTTCCATTCAGAGAGAAGATAACATGACTTCTTCATTACAAAAATAATTGGAAAAGAATTTGAATATTATTTGGAATTTAAAAAAAGTATATTTGGAGTTATTTTCAATAGTGAAATCAACTATATTGCAAAATAATATTTCCAGGAAAATGTTTTGACAAAAACAAAATGCTCAGAAGGCTCTCTACATGCCAGGACATTTATGGAAATTTTTATGTACTTTTTTATAAATTAATTTTGCTAAGTTTAGGAGCCCATTTATCTCTCTATTTAAAAAAAAACAACAAAGCCGCACCAGGCCGGTGCCAGCCAACCGGCCCAGCCGCACTTCAGGCCCGTAGTCGCGTACGCACGAGCGAAGCTCCTTCGCTTGAGTCGCCCACTTCCGTCTCCCCTTCCTCGTTCGTATCCACTACCACCGATAGGTGGGACCCACCTGTCGGGTCCGTCACCGACCTCCGGCCGAAGTCCTCCATGGACATAACAGTGCCGCCGCATTTGAATCCGCGAGGGACTCCATCCCCACGCGACCCCCTCGCCACACAAAGCCTCATATAAATACCCAAGATCGGGGATCATTTTTACCTCAACCAATTTTGCCTCAGACCCTCCCCACGTGCCGCACGAACTTGCCAGAGTTCGCGAGATCCACACTTGCCCTGCTCCGGTGGATCTCGTGAACTGTAGGGAGTTCGTGTGGCGCGTGGGGAGGGTCTGAGGCAAAATTGGTTGAGGCAAAAATGATCCCCGACCTTGGGTATTTATATGAGGCTTTGCGTGGCTCCAGCCGGAGATCGGTGATGAACCCGACAAGTGGGTCCCATCTGTCGGTGGCAGCGGATATGAACAAGGAAGGGGAGATGGAAGCGAGTGACTAAAGCAAAGGAGCTTCGCGCGTTCAAACGCGACTATGGGCCTGAACTGCGGCTGGGCCGGTTGGCTGGCACCGGCCTGGTGCGGGTGTGTCATTTTTTAAACAGAGAAATAAAAAGGCTCCTAAACTTAGAAAAACAATTTATAAAAAATACATAAAAATTTCCGTAAATGTCCTGGCATGTAGAGAGCCCTGTGAACATCTTATTTTTTGTCAAAATATTTTCCTGAAAACATTATTTTGCAATATAGTTGATTTGAGTATTGAAAATAATTCCAAAACAGACTTTGTTAAAATTCCAAATAATATTCAAATTCTTTTCCAACTATTTTTATAATGAAGAACTCATGATATCTTCTCTCTTAATGGAAAATTTGAATAACATCGAAAGTGAAATCCAAATGAAATTCAATTCATTTCCAACTCTTTTTTGAAGGAGTCATATTAACTTCTCTTAAACTATAACTTGAGTTGGATTGGTTTTTTATTAGTAGAAAAATTCAAATAAGATCCAATTAAATAACAAAAATGGATATTTGGGAAAGTCATGTTATTCCCTCACATTTAATATTTGAATACTCCAACAATTTTAAATTCCACACAAATTCAATCAATATCAAAACAAAACTATCAAATTACTTAAAATATATAACATTCCAAAATTTAGAATTTTGGGATGTAACAATGATACATGTAGCTAACTATATGATGTGATTTTTATTTTTTATTCTGCATAATGTTGTAGTACTTTTATTGCAACTAATTACACTATAACAATTATTGACTTGTATTTGCAACATATTTGACGTAAAAATTGATTTTTAAGTGTAGCACTATTATTTTCAATATCTTTGTGCAATTTTTTTTATATTTTCCGATGATAGATGAATATGAATTTGACCTTACAACAAACCTTGTCTACCAAACTTTTTTCCATAGAAAGAGGATTTGGGATGTGATAGGTTTGGGGATGGTCGTACAATTGAGGGAGTTGGTTGGAGGGAAGGAACCGTGAAATCTCCTCTAACCCCCCCCCCCCCCCCGCAATTTTGAAAACCATTATTGCCAAATGAGGCCAAAATCTAGTATCGAGTTAATGAGAAGTAACTAAGCACATTTTTTAAATGGTATCATCCCTACATGGCATGAACTTAAAATCACTATATCTTATATAATGTGGGTCATGCCTGAGATACATTTGCCAATGCCCTATTTTAGCCCTCCTGCTCTAAACCTCAAACTCAAAATGGTTGTGCAAATAAAAGCGAAGCAGAGACACGTTGTTGCTCAAAGAGAAGATCACATGCAGATGGTGAGGGCTCCGTAGATGGTCCAATCAACGGTAGTAGTAATGTATCATAAAAAACCTTCTAAATGTAGATTGTCTGTTAATGATAGTTAACCATGCAACTTTTTTTTCTTATGCGCCCTCTAACAGGTAAAAGAAGGAAATAATATGTTTGTAAAAAGAAGTTCCAAAAAGTTAGTAAAGAAACACAAAATATATATGAAAAACTCATTTCGTGAAAAAATATTATAATTGCTTAGCTTAGGATATGAATTATTTAAAAACTTTCAATAGTCAAATCCACATAATTTTTCGTGTCTATGAACATGTGTATTTATGAACATGGGTAATATCTCTTTCCAGGTTTGTATGACACGCATTGTTTTTAGATCGTCAATTTTATTGAAAACTCGTGTTATATGTCACTAAGAACATATCGTTAGAGCATCTCCAGTCATGCCCCCAACAAGCCCCCCAAGGCCCTTTTTATTGCCGGCGCAGAAAAGTCGACCCAATCGCGCCCCCAGAAGCCCACTTTTTGCCGGTTAGGCCCGAATTTGATGCCGGCGGAACCAGGCCGAACTCGGCGCACTGGGGGCACCCGGGGGCGCCATGGGAATCAGTTTTGGCGCAAAAACCTGGCGGGCCTGCCGAGTCAGCGACCCGCTTGTGGTCGTCGTCCTCACGGGCGGTTCATCGCTTCGGTTTCCCACGGGAAATCAATGCCAAGGCTAGCGAAGGCTGACCGACGGCAGCCTTCCCTTGATTCCTGACGGGCGGCGCTGTGATGGCGTGGTGATGTGCGCCCCGCCTGAGGGAGTCCTGGATTAGGGGGTCCTCGGACAGCCGGACTATATACTTTGGCAAGACTGTTGGACTATGAAGATACAAGATTGACGACTTCGTCCCATGTCCGGATGGGACTCTCCTTTGCGTGGAAGGCAAGCTTGGTGATTCGGATATGTAGATCTCCTCCCTTGTAACCAGCTCTTTGTAACCCTAGCCCTCCGGTGTCTATATAAACCGGAGGGTTTTAGTCCGTAGGACAACAACAATCATACCATAGGCTAGCTTCTACGGTTTAGCCTCTCCGATCTCATGGTAGATCAACTCTTGTAATACTCATATCATCAAGATCAATCAAGCAGGAAGTAGGGTATTACCTCCATCGAGAGGGCCCGAACCTCGATAAACATTGTGTCCCCTACCTCCTGTTACCATCTACCTTAGACGCACAGTTCGGTACCCCCTACCCGAGATCCGCCGGTTTTGACAGCGACATTGGTGCTTTCATTGAGAGTTCCATTGTGCCTTCATGATAAGGCCTGATGGCTCGTCTTGTTGTCAGGGACAACGTTACCTCTAGGGGAGCCCTAGTTGTAGGCCAAACTCTCCGATTAGGCGGCTTCGTCGTGACCGCCCCATCGGCCGTCGCGCCAATGATGACTTCTCGGGTCATCAAAAACAGCCTCCACGTCGGCTCGGGATTCACTGAGCAGATGGATCCAATTGAGCTCTCTTCTTTGAATGAGCTCCTGGATCGCATCGCCGTCTTGGGAGTCGCTACGGACTATGATCGGATTGGGCTTAAACCCGACCAAAGGGAGATTAACTCTCTGCCGGTTACCCATCAGATAGCAGTGGTGGAGGAGCAATGCAGCGATTCTTCCCCTATTTTGAGGACAAACTATGTCCGGATTCCCGAGCTCTCCGAGCCGGATACCTGTCTACGGGAGGACATGGCATAAGCTTCGAACCTGGAATCGAACAGCGGGCTAGTACCGTCGGGCAACGTCCCAGAGCCTAAACTACCAAGCTTGGAAACTCCTTTGGGTCTTAGATCGGGCCAGGGTTTGGACTTAAATCTACCCACCCACCCTCACATAAGTGATATTTCCCATATTAGACAAGAGCCCCAAGAGACAGTACATCACTATTGGGCCAGATTCCTCCTTGCAATAAGCAAGGCGAAGGACTGTCGCGAGGAAGACGCAATTTCATTCTTTTGAAAAAAATTCACGGACAAGGGAATCCTCAACGCCATAATTCCCCGTGATATAACACACTTTGCTGACTTGGCGTCCATAGTACGGTAGTACTGTGCGATGGAAAGCACTTGGAAAACCCAAACACAATTCTAGAATCCTCCGGCTCTAACTAAACCCTTTGTCCGAACTAAAAGGGTGTACTCTCGTAAGTCACCCAATCCAATTACTAAGAAGCCAAAACCCACTATAGGGTGCGGAACCGTATTGGAGGGATGGCTCAATGGGCCATGCAAAATTCACAGTACATCAGATACCATGCCAACACATAGCCTTAGAGCATGTTGGATACTCCGGCAGGTGGCAGGAGCGGCGAGGATCTCCTCGTCAACAATACCGCAGAGCTCCCTCCCGCGGAAAATAACAATACAATACTGACAGTCTTCGAGACTTTTGCCTCAAACAACAGGCGCAAGCGGGCACTTCACAGCCTCGCCGAAGTTTGCCACGTTGCGATGATAAATCCATGGAACGACACGGCCATAACCTTCAATGCCAGTGACGAACCTCAATTCCACACAGCCCAAGCTCCAGCCGCTTTGGTCCTTAGTCCAATTGTGGACGGCTTCCGGCTTACTAAAGTACTCATGGATGGTGGCAACGGATTAAACCTCATCTATGAGGAGACTCTTAGAAAAATGGAAATAGACAAGAGCCGCATTGAGCAAAGCAGCACGACCTTCAGAGGAATCGTCCCTAGTCGGGAGGCACGATGTGCGGGAAAAATCACACTAGATGTGGTATTCGGCACGCTGGAGAATTACAGGTCTGAAGAAATCACATTCCATGTGGCCCCGTTTAGTATCGGATACCACACCCTTCTAGGGAGAGAGGCATTCACGATCTTCCAAGCTATACCCCATTACGGGTACATGAAGCTCAAGCTGCATGGGCCCAATGGAATCATCACTCTAGCTAGTGATCCGGACATAGCACTCCGTGCCGAAAATAAAACCGCCGCACTGGCCCTCGAAGCATTATCCGAAGCCCTCGCGGCCGAAGAACTAACTGCGCTGTGCTCTATAGTGGACAGGGACGACGTGATACTCGACAAAAGACCCAAGTCCACCTATTTTAAACCGGACGAAATAGTCAAATTCCAGGTCCACCCAACTATCGGTGTACTAGACTAGGGGTACCCTAGTATCCCGAACTTGTGCACGGGCAGTCGCAGCATCCCGCGGCAAGGCTTGCTGGGTGACCGCCAAGGTCCTCCGTGGTTCCTTTGGAGCCATTCAAGAACAAAGTATCCAAGTCAAGACCCCGGCAAGAGGATCTTGCCGGGAAGGCCACTCAAGGCATCTCAAGGAACTTGCCGCGGTGCGCCACGCGTCCCGACAAGGCCCGATGAGCGACAAGCTCCCGGGCGCGACAAGACAACGACCGCGGCAAGGCGCTTGCCGCGGCAAGCCACCACTCTGTGCCCGCGCTCCAGCACATCCACCAACGTGTCGCTCTGGGACCCTTCCAGGCGTGCGTGGCGGGCGGCTGTGCAGCCAGCGGTGCATAGTGGCAAGCGGCGCTGACAAGATTGCCATCGTGGCGAGCGGTGGCGTTCCTGACGGTCCCTTTTGCACTGTTTAGGCGACACAGATGGGCATTTAATACCCTTGTCCCCTGCCGTCAGGGTTAGGTATGATACACTGTAGCAGGTAGCTGTACCTACCCCATCACCTTTCCATTTTTTACCCTTTGTCCCCGTTGCCACCTGTCGGGGACCCCTTGAGCATATAAAAGGAGGCCCATGCACAACGTAGAGGGGGGGGGGGGGAATAGAACACGGACGCTCGGTCTCGTTAGCTGCTGGTGTGTACTGTAGCACTCCACGCTCCCGAGCAAGAACTCAATACAAACCACAAAGCAGGAGTAGGGTTTTACGCATCCGTGCGGCCCGAACCTAGGTAACTGCTCGTGTGTTTCTCCTTGATCTGCTCTTGCACGACCTCCGCCCCCTCCGAACCGAAAGGGACTCGGCCCGCCGGTCCCATAGGTGTTCGTGGATCAGTCCCCCGACATCTCTGGCACACCAGGTAGGGGCGTCGAGGTTGTGTGAACCAGATCTGGCGTTCCCACGAGCTAGATCTCCATCATCTTCATCGACATGCAGCCGAAGAAGAAGGCTTCGGAGGCGGCTGCTCCATCCGCCCCGCTACCACCGGAGCAAACAGCTGATGGGGTGGACGCCGGCGGAAGAACGGGCGTCGACGAGGGAGCTCACGGTGCTGCCAGGTCCAAGGACAAGGCTGCGCTGCCCATCGGCGGCGTAGCCGGCTCCGACAACGACCGGGCACACTCCAAGACCTCGGCGTCCGTACATGCACCGCGCCCACCTCATGAGGCGCGGGACCGGCAGCGTCACGGTGCTCAAAGTACCATGCGTTTGCTGGACCAAGATCGAGCTGGTGGATCTCGGAGTGCTCAAGACCACCATGCACGCCAACCTGCTGGCGCGAGCGAGACACGGTCGCCTGGACGGGATACTGCTCCTTCTAACATAGTTAGAAGTCCGAGCATATCCCGGTCCTTGCACCGTTCGCCACAACCACCCGCCACTGCAGCAGAAGCTTTGGCGCGAGCTCAACTGCTCCTGGACTACCCTCCGACGGCAGACAAGATCGACGACTGGAGGGCCACCATTCAGAATCTCATCGGCTTCGCCAACGGCGACACTCAGCGGCAGCCGAGCACGTCGCAGCTGCGGCAAGTCAGCCAGGCACGAGCCGGTGGCGACAAGACCGGTGGGGGTGCAACCACTGTGCACTCTCCGCCCCGAAGGCCAATATCGCCGACTAACCGGATCCACCTCGACAGCGACTCCACCGCGTCATCAGATCCACGAGCTCGTCGCGATCAGCGCCAAGTTCTTCACGAACGACAGCAAGAAGACGCTCGTACTCGCATCGAGCGCCAAAGAGAAGCGCGAGGTCAATCAGACCAGCGCGCTGGGCCCTCTGTTGACATGCATGCGTCAGGGGAACCAGGCGACTTGCCGTACGTGGTAGGTTGCCCTGCGTTTACTCGTGAGCTGCGGCAAGTCCAGTGGCCCAGCATGAAGAATTTCAAGCCAGACGTACCAGAGAAGTACGACGGCAAGTCGCATCCGTCGGAGTTCCTCAGCATCTACACCATCGCGGTGCATGCTGCCGGGGGGCGGGAAGACAAGATCCTTGCCAACTACTTCCCGCTGGTGCTCAAGCCCAACGTCAGGTCCTGGCTCATGCACTTGCCGGACAACTCCATATCCTCCTGGGCAGACCTATGCCATCAGTTTGTCGGCGCCTTTACAGGCGGCCACAAACCTCATGGCCAAGAGAGTGACGTCCATCTGCTCGCCCAGAAGGAAGGAGAGCCCCTGCGCAAGTACATTCAGAGATTCAGCCGTGTACAACACAACATCCCAGATGTCCACCCTGCCGCGGTCATCAGCGCGTTCCATCAGAACTTGCGTAACCGCAGGATGCGGGAGGAGGTGGCGACGTGCAAGATCAGAGACGTCAGTGAGCTGTATGCCCTGGCCGACAAGTGTGCACGTGCTGAAGAAGGGAGGAAACTCCCCGGAGAGAATATAGGAGCAGGAGGATCTGACAGTGAGGATGCTGCCCCGGCAAAGAAAAACCGGCGGCGGAACAGGAAGAAGAAAGGCAAAGATGTGCTAGTCGTTGAGCAGTCCGGCAACGAAGGTGGCGCCAAGAAAGCCAAAGTTGGTAGCTCCGGCAAGGAGATTGCCGCATGCACCAACTGCCAGGCTGTGGCGGTCGCCGACAAGCAGGACGGCACCGACAAGCAGTACTGCAAGATCCACCGCACCAAGGGCCATGACCTCCAGAGCTGCAAGAAGGTCGAGCAGCTTGTCCAGCAGCAATAGGCTGAATACGAGCGACGCGACAAGGAGAGGGCCCAAGGAGGCGCTGGAGAATCTGGCAAGAAGCGCACCGGCCGGGGAGGACGCCGCGGCAAGGCCAAGCAGCGGCAAGGGGACAGACCTCCCCGCGGCCGCGACAAGGATGAAGACGACGACGACGAAGGAGACATGGATGATGTTGACACCAGCGAACAGGAGTTCCAGAAAAGCCACAGAGGTCTTGTGCGTCGACGGCGGTGCTTCTCTGCATACTTCGCACCGCCAACTCAAGCAGTGGGTGCGGGAAGTCAATGCGGCAGAACCACCTGTCGAGTCACGCAAGCTTCTGAAATGGTCCAGCACGCCTATCATCTTTGATATTGAGGACCACCCTGACCACACAACTGCGGTCGGGTGCTTGCCGATGTTGGTTTCACTAACTATCCGCAACCTCAAGGTCACTAAGATGTTAGTTGACGGCGGGGCCGGCTTGAACCTGATCTCCTCCGCTGTACTCCAGAAACTCCAGATCCCTGACAGCGAGCTTGAAGAGACCGACACATTCCAAGGAATTAACCCGGGAAGGAGCAAGCGGAAGGGGAAGGTCACGTTGCCAGTAACATTTGGCAGCGAGCTGAACTTCAGGACTGAGAGGGTCACTATTGACGTTGCCGATATTCCATTGCCTTATAGTGGGATACTTGGCTATCCAGCACTCGCCAAGTTCATGGCAGCCTCTCACTACGCATACAACATGCTGAAGATGCCAGGCCCGATAAGCGTCATCTCTGTCCCCGGCGCCAGAGATGTCGGGGGACTGATCCACGAACACCTATGGGACCGGCGGGCCGAGTCCCTTTTGGTTCGGCGGGGGCGGAGGTCGTGCAAAGAGCAGATCGAGGCGAAACACACGAGCAGTTACCCAGGTTCGGGCCGGACGGATGCGTAAAACCCTACTCCTGCTTTGTGGTTTGTATT
Source organism: Triticum urartu (assembly GCF_056163025.1). Taxonomy (NCBI): domain Eukaryota; kingdom Viridiplantae; phylum Streptophyta; class Magnoliopsida; order Poales; family Poaceae; genus Triticum; species Triticum urartu. The sequence goes on along the minus strand of NC_141873.1, from coordinate 35,878,991 downwards.
GAGTTCTTGCTCGGGAGCGCGGAGTGCTACAGTACACACCAGCAGCTAACGAGACCGAGCGTCCGTGTTCTGTTTTTTCCCCTTTCTCTACGTTGCGCATGGGCCTCCTTTTATATGCTCAAGGGGTCACCGACAGGTGGCAACGGGGACAAAGGGTAAAAAATGGAAAGGTGATGCGGTAGGTACAGCTACCTGCTACAGTGTATCATACCTAACCCTGACGGCAGGGGACAAGGGTATTAAATGCCCGTCTGTGTCGCCTAAACAGTGCAAAAGGGACCGTCAGGAACGCCACTGCTCGCCATGATGGCAATCTTGTCAGCGCCGCTCGCCACTGCGCACCGCTGGCTGCACAGTCGCCCGCCACGCACGCCTGGAAGGGTCCCAGAGCGACACGTTGGTGGATGTGCTGGAGCGCGGGCACAGAGTGGTGGCTTGCCGCGGCAAGCGCCTTGCCGCGGTCGTTGTCTTGTCGCGTCCGGGAGCTTGTCGCTCACCGGGCCTTGTTGGGACGCGTGGCGCGCCACGGCAAGTTCCTTGAGATGCCTTGGGTGGCCTTCCCGGCAAGCTCCTCTTGCCGGGGTCTTGACTTGGATACTTTGCTCTTGAATGGCTCCAAAGGACCCACGGAGGACCTTGGCGGTCACCCAACAAGCCTTGCCGCGGGATGCTGCGACTGCCCGTGCACAAGTTCGGGATACTAGGGTACCCCTACTCTAGTACACCGACAGGAGCCCCCAGGCCTGGGCCATACACAGTGCCGAGCGCTGTTGGGCCAGGCCCAAAACAGGGCATGGGCACGCGCGGCCTAGGTTACGCCGTATCTCTCTCCGCATCCACCGCGCCCTCCCCGAACGGCATGCGTTGAATGCGGCCTCGTCGGAGGGATGTTGGGGGTCGTACTTGAACAGCTCCTGGAGCATCGCGTTGAGCTCCAGGACAGTGAAGTTGAAGTTGAGGCCCGGGCGCAGCCTCATGATATCTGCCGCATTCTTGAACTCCCAGGCGCCCCCCCGTTCCTGCAGGGGGGCGATGCGGCGGTGAAGAAAATCTGCGCCAACAGCGCCTACAGTGAGCCCGGCAAGCCAGAGGCGCAGGATCCGGGTGACAACAATCTTCAGCCTGTCGTCTTCCGGGGCCACGTCACTCCAATCGCTGCCGCGTGCTACTGGGGTTTGGTGCCGGGTGGTAAACGGCTGCGGGTTCTCCTCGTCAATCCAGCACCAGTCTGCCCTCCATTCCTCCCACTTGCCGCGGAACTCTCCCTCCAGATAAGTTTCCTTCTTGCCGGCCCTTGAGATCCAGGCGATTCCGCCGGATAAAGGCTCTCCTCTCTCTACTCGGGGTATAAAGAAATGGTGAAAGAGGGCTACATTGGGATGGACTCCGACAAAGTTTTCGCAAAGATGTGCGAAAACTGCCATGGTCAGAACGGCATTGGGGGTGAAGTCAAGGAGGTGGAACCCGTAGGTGTTCATGATATCGCAGAGATGCTGAGGAACTCCGACGGATGCGACTTGCCGTCGTACTTCTCTGGTACGTCTGGCTTGAAATTCTTCATGCTGGGCCACTGGACTTGCCGCAGCTCACGAGTAAACGCAGGGCAACCTACCACGTACGGCAAGTCTCCTGGTTCCCCTGACGCATGCATGTCAACAGAGGGCCCAGCGCGCTGGTCTGATTGACGTCGCGCTTCTGTACAAAGACGTACAAAGATGTACATCGCTGGCCCAAAGATGTACAAAGACTTGCCGGTTGCGTGGCTGCTCCCAGCAGGTTTATCTCTAGGTCTGCTGAGCGCGCCCTGCCATTTTTCAAATTATTGAAAAAGGCAGGTCCAATGAAATGGACTCCGGAAGCGGAGGCTGCGCTGCAAGACTTGAAGAGATACCTGTCCTCCCCTCCAATACTTGTCGCACCTAAACCACAAGAGAAGTTGCTGCTGTAATAAGCAACAACCAATCAAGTGGTTAGTGCTGCGTTAGTAGCAGAGAGGGAGGCAGATGACGAGCCAGCAACCACGGCAGGCACATCCAGCGACTAGCAGGGGGCTTCCCCGACAAGCTCTGGTCCCGGCGAGGATGGATCTGCGCAGACGCGCGAGGATATACAGAAGAAAATGGTGCAGCGCCCAGTTTACTTTGTCAGTTCCCTTCTGCAGGGGGCTAGGTCAAGGTACTCTGGCGTGCAGAAATTGCTTTTCGGCCTTCTCATGGCCTCGAGAAAGTTGCGCCATTACTTCCAAGCACATGAGATCACAGTTGTCACTCGCTTTCCGCTGAAGAGGATACTACAGAATCCAGAAGCGACAGGCAGGATTGTTGAGTGGGCACTGGAACTTTCAAGCTTTGGCCTCAAGTTTGAGAGTACTTCAACTATCCAAAGCAGAGCATTGGCAGAATTCATAGCAGAATGGACGCCAACACCAGATGAAGAAATTCCAGAAACGAGCATCCCCATCGACGAAGCAAGCAAAGAGTGGCTGATGTACTTTGATGGTGCCTTTTCGCTGCAAGGCGCCGGCGCTGGTGTGCTGCTTATCGCACCCAACAGAGAGCACCTCAAGTACGTAGTCCAGATGCACTTTCCCAAGGAGCAAGCAACAAACAATACTGCAGAGTATGAAGGCTGGCTTGCCGGTCTCAGGATCGCGGCAGACCTTGGGATCAAGAAGCTCATTGTCCGGGGTGACTCACAGCTTGTCGTACGCCAAGTGAACAAGAGCTATCAGAGTCCGTTGATGGAAGCCTACGTTGACGAAGTGAGAAAGCTAGAAGAGCACTTTGATGGCCTATAGATGGAGCATGTTCCAAGACCTCAGAACGCCATTGCCGATGGCCTGTCAAAGTGCGCCGCACTTAAGTTACCTGTGGAACCAGGGATCTTTGTGCTCAAGCTGACCCAACCGTCCGTAACGCCATCAATTGGACAGACCAAGAAGAGGAAGTTGATTTCTGGTGACTATTTTCCGGCAGAGCTTCCCGAAGCCGCCGCCAAGAAGGTCCCCAAGATCAACGCTAAAAGCGCTGAGGAGCAATATGCTCCGGCAAGCCCTAGGGTTTGTTCCGTTGAAGCAGAAGCTCCCGACAAGTTTTGCTCCGGCAAGCTTGCCGGGGAACGTCAAGCTCCGGCAGAACCGCAGGTTCTCGCCGTAGAAGCGGATGTTCCCGCAGCAGCAGATTTGCCTTTAGTCCTTGTTGTCGAGCCACAAGCTCCAGCATGGGCGCAGCAGATTGTTCGTTTCCTTCACACAGGAGAACTTGCCGAAGACCAAGAAGAAGCGGAAAGAGTAGCCCGGCAGTCAAGTATGTACCAGTTTGTCGACAAGACACTGTATAGAAGAAGACTCAACGGTGTGAAATTGAAGTGTATTCACCGGGAAGACAGACAAAAGCTGTTGGCAGAGATACATGGAGGCATATGTGGACACCACATTGGCGCAAGAGCACTTGTCGGCAAAGCATTCCGGCAAGGTTTCTTTTGGCCGACAGCCCTCCAGGATGCAACTGCACAAGTAACCAAGTGTGAAGCATGCCAGTTCCATTCCAAGCAGATACACCAACCAGCTCAAGCTCTCCAGACAATCCCTTTATCCTGACCATTTTCGGTCTAGGGGCTCGACATCCTCGGCCGCTTTCCCCGAGCAATCAGGGGCTTTGAGTACTTGTACGTTGCAATCGACAAGTTCACAAAGTGGCCGGAAGTGGAACCAGTGAGGAAGGTGACAGCACAGTCAGCAGTCAAGTTCTTCAGGTCGATTGTTTGCCGCTTCGGGATCCCTAACAGGATAATCACCGACAACGGTACGCAATTCACGAGCCACACCTTCATGTTCACCCGGATCCTGCGCCTCAGGCTTGCCGGGCTCACTGTAGGCGCTGTTGGCGCAGATTTTCTTCGCCGCTGCATCGCCCCCCTGCAGGAACGGGGGAGGCCCGCCTGGGAGTTCAAGAATGCGACAGATATCATGTGGCTGCGCCCGGGCCTCAACTTCAACTTCACTATCCTGGAGCTCAACGCGATGCTCCAGGAGCTGTTCAAGTACGACCCCCAACATCCCGAAGTTTTCAGGTTGCCGGGGGGCGTCGTTCTGCTGTGCAACAATTCCTCGCTCGACCGCATCCATGCAATGATGCCGCTGTGCGACTCGCATGGGATTGTCCCAACTTGGCAAGAGCCTACCGACGTCGTGCAGCAATTCTTCGATGGCTTGGTAGAAGTGGCGATCCGCCCTGATGAGGAGGACAGCCTCACCCGCGACACCACCGATGAGGAGATGACACGCATCGCCACCAGGCTGGAAGAGGCGGCGGCAGCCGCAGCCGCGGGCGAATTTGGATTCACCGTGGAGGAGGCAGATGCAGCAGAGGCGGGAAGCCGTGCCGAGCGAGAGGAGCGCGTCGGCGAGAAAGAACTTGCCGGGCATGGCGCCGGGTCGAGCGAGCCCGCCAAGGATACGAGCGGCTTGCTGGAGATCAACTCGTCTTCCACCTCATCTTCGGACAGCTCGCCGCAAGAAGAGCCTCCATCTCCACCAAGAAGGCGTCTCCGCAAGGCCGGGGACGTAGCGGAGCGGCAAGCAAGTCAACAGCCGCCGCGCCGCGCGACATGCTCCACCGCGGCAAGCAATGTTGCCGCGGGAGCACTTCACGCTCCGACGGTAACTGGAGCGGGGCCCTCCCGGACCACCGCTTCTGCTCCTGCTGCTTCTCACGCCGCGGCGGCAGCCGGAGCGGGGTCGTCTCAGACCACTGTTCCCGCCAAGCGGCCAAGGGAAACCTCTCCTCCGCCTCCTCGCGCCGGACGTGAGCCGGACTTCGACTTCTCCGCGTTCAGCTCCGAAGAGGAAGAAGAAGAAGAGTAAGATTCTCTTGTTGTACTTGCAGTTCTTCAATCCTGGCTGTTTTGTCTTGTGTCTCATTTGCTTTACTCTGAACTTGTTCCTTTTCAGGACTCTGGCCCAGAGAGCAGCGAAGAGGGCCAAGGTCCCGGTGATTCTCATCGAGGACGAGCCCACCGCGACAGTAGGGGGTGCGCCCGGGACAACCTTGCCGGACCCGGCAACTTTTCTCCAGAGCAGCCCCCAGCGTAAGTATATGGTTCGCTTTCCGCTGTGAGGTGCGCATGGATACTCTGTCTTTGCTGATATCTGACTGCTAGCTTGTGTAGGAGCAGAGCAGCCCCACCCGGATCCAAGGGAGAGTCCGCCGGCAAGGGAGAATTATCCGGTAAGGGAGAGGTCTCCGGCAAGGGGGAGTTCTCCGGCAAGGGACAGCACCAGCGGCCCCCCGGCGGCGGAGACCACAACTGCAGAACCCGGTACAGGTAATCCTTTCGCTGCAAGACTTCCCTTGGGTTCTTCTTCTTTTGATCTTCTTGGGTTTTTGCTTGACTCTTCTCCCTTTTCCGGCTGTCAGACCCATCTGCTACGGAGCCGATGGAGACCAAGGTTGTCGCTGAAGAAGCAGCCGGTGCTGACGATCCTGCCGGCGCAGAGGCCGCCAAGGCTGCCGCCGCAGCAACTGGCGAGGGGTCTGGCGATCGTACTGACGACCCTGAGGCCGCAGGAGCGCCAGGCGCTACATCGACCGCCGACCCGTCCGCCGCTGCCGCAGCGCCAGGCTCCAAAGAGCCCCAGCCAGGCGTCTACTTGAAGGCCGGTGATGGCGTCTTCATCAACCTCCCCTGGGCGTCAAGCTCCAGGGCGCCGGTCGAGGGAGAGATCTTCGACATGGAGGTGCTCGCCTCTGCTGGGCTGACGCTGGTTGACGCGCCGAGCAGCAGCAGCAACGAGCCCGAGGAAGAGCGGCTGCTGCGGAAGTTGTTGTCGCTCTACCGCGCGGGGCAAGCCAAGCTGGAATCCCGCGAGGCGCTTGTCACGAAGGCAGGAGCAGACATCGAGAAGCGTGCGGAGGAGCTCGGGGGTTTCCACCAAGAAGCCCTCTGGTCCCTGGCGGAGGAGCCGGAGCAGCTCGCCGAAGCGCAGAAGGCCTTCCTCCTCGAGAAGGCTGAAGTCAGAGAGCAACAGCGGCTTGCCGCTGAGAAGCTGTCTGCGCAGGAAGGCGAGCTGGCGCAGCGGAAGGTCAACCTTGACGCCCACGAGGAGGAGCTTACCGCGTGCGAGCGAACATTCGGCGGAGCCCTCAAGCAAGCGGAGGATGCTGCCGCAGCCGCTGAAGCCGCCAAGAAGGAGCTGGAGGCGAAGGTGGCACAGCTGGGGGCCGATCTCGCCGAGAAGGAGAAAGAGCTCAGCGCCGCCAAGGACTCCAATGCGGATCTTGAGTTAAAGCTGACTACTTTGACCAAGACGCTGGACGGCGCCAAGGAGCAGGAGGTGGCCTTGAAGGAGGAGATCAAGGCCGACAAGGCGCTGCTGGAGAGTGTTGCCGCCGCCCAGAATGCCTTCAAGGAGACTGTGGAGCACTGGACGGAGAGTCTTGTGAATGTTGCCGCAGACATTGACAGGGAGCTGGCGCAGCTGGGGATGGAGGACCTCGGGTATCCCTCCGACGAGAACCTCCAACCCAGCGCCAAGCTCATCTTGTTCTTCAAAGGCGTGGCGACGGCCCTCCAGCGACTCCGGGAGAGGATCCCAAGGCAGCTGGCCGACGAGTCGCGCAAGATCTGCGTGGGAGCTCTTCAAAAAGTGTTGGTGAAGGTGGCCTTCCGCAATCCAGGCCTCAACCTCACAAACGTCCTTAGGACCCTGCCGCCGGATGCTGATCTGGAGGCGCTCAAGACCCTTGTCGCACCCATTGTGGACAAGGTGAGCGGGATCAAGAGGATCAAAGGCGATCGCGTAGACTAGGACGCCTGTTTCTTCTTTCCTTGTCACTGTTTATCATGTTATGAAAACAATCCTTAGAGCCGCGACAAGTTATCTTGTAATATAGCTCTATTCTGGGTAATGATTGCAATGTTATTCCCTTTACTTGATTCCTCCCTTTGTATGTTTTTTCCCTACGCTTTTAGGGAACTTGCCGGTGCAGGCACCTTAGCCGCGAGCGCTGAGTACGGAACGTCAGCAGCCTGCTGGCGGTGCCGTTACCAACAAGAAACCTTGTCGCAACTAGTCGCAGCTCACTTAAGTTGTTGAGCGGACTCGAAACAAAGTAAGGGCGCAACTAGCTATGAGTTGGTTCCTCCGCGCACAGGTTTTCCATACAAAGTGCGGTCGTTCAAGGGAGATAACTAAAAAATTTAAAAAAAATCTGATTGCTCAAACTTTGGCAACTTAGCTTTTCTGTTGTTTGCTTCCCGGCAAGGCGAAACTTTCTTGAACGACGCCTGGTCCATACCATTATCTTCTCCTTTCCCCCCGGCAAACTTGTGGGCGAGGGAACCTTCCTTTCCTTGAGAAAAAAGAAAGAAGAGAAAATAAAGATATGGAGCCTCATGGCTCGTTATTGCTTACCGGGGAGTAGGTGCTGCACAAAGTGTCAGATAACACATGCAAAAAATAGAAAGCATGAAATTGACAAGATGTGCGGAGCACATGAGCTTTACTTATGCATGGGGTCTGCGCCCGGCTTTGTACAAAGGATTACATGCAACAGCGGCAAGACTTTGTACAACGGGTAAAACTTACGAAGATGCTCAATGTTCCAGGAGTTGCTCACCGGAATGGCATCTTCGGTCTCAAGGCGGACAGCGCCAGGCCTAGTGACTCGTTTCACCCGGTAAGGGCCTTCCCACTTTGGCGTCAACTTGTTGGAATTCTTGGCGGACTGAACACGCCGAAGAACAAGGTCGCCTTCCTCGAAACTTCTTGCATTAACTTTGCGGCTATGGTAGCGGCGCAAAGCTTGCTAGTAGCGAGCAGCTCGTATAGCAGCCTGAAGACGGTCTTCCTCAAGGAGCAGCGCGTCATCTTGTCGCAGCTGCTCTTGCTCAAGCTCATCATAAGCGAGCACTCGAGGTGACCTGTATACGAGTTCTGTGGGGAGAACTGCCTCTGCTCCATATACTAGAGCAAAAGGGGTCTGGCCAGTGGCTCGATTTGGCGTCGTCCTGATCGACCAAAGAGCCACCGGCAGCTCCTCGATCCAGTTTTTTCCGCACTTGTGCAGCCTGTCAAAAGTTCTGGTCTTGAGCCCTCGCAGCACTTCAGCATTTGCCCTCTCCGCTTGGCCGTTGCTTCTCAGGTGGGCAACAGAAGCGAAGCAGACCTTGGCGCCAAGATCTTGGACGTACTGCATGAAGGTGCGGCTCGTGAATTGCGTACCGTTGTCGGTGATTATCCTGTTAGGGATCCCGAAGCGGCAAACAATCGACCTGAAGAACTTGACTGCTGACTGTGCTGTCACCTTCTGCTGGGGAACGTAGCAGAAAACAAAAATTTTCCTACTCGTTTCACCAAGATCATCTAGGAGTTCATCTAGCAACGAGTCATTGGATGCATCTACGTACCTTGTAGATGGCGAGCGGAAGCGTTCAAAGAACGGGGACGATGTAGTCGAACACGACGTGATCCAAATCACCGAAGATCTTAGCACCGAACGGACGATGCCTCCGCGTTCAACACACGTACGGAACGGATGACGTCTCCTCCTTTCTTGATCCAGCAAGGGGGAAGGAGAGGTTGATGAAGATCCAGTAGCACGACGGTGTGGTGGTGGATGCAGGGCGTCACAGTAGCAGGGCTTCGCCTATACTACGAGAGAGAGACGTAACGGGGAGAGAGGAAGCACCAAAGGCTGAGGTATGAAGTCCTCCCTCTCCTCAACTATATATAGGAGGGCCAAGGGGGGTTGGTGTGCAGCCTAGGATATCTAATCTCCTAGGTGCGGCTGCCAAGGGGAGGTTTCCCTCCCCCCCAAGGCACCTAGGGGTGCCTTCCACCACTTGGACTCTTCCTTGGTGGAAACCCTAGGCGCATGGGCCTATAGGGGTTGGCGCCCCAGCCCACTATGGGCTGGGTTCCCTCCTATTTCAGCCCATGAGGCCCTCCGGGATAGGTGGCCCCACCCGGTGGACCCCCGAGACCCCTCCAGTGGTCCCGGTACAATACCGATAACCCCGAAACTTGTCCCGATGGCCGAAACAGCACTTCCTATATATAATTCTTTACCTCCGGACCATTCCGGAACTCCTCATGACGTCCGGGATCTCATCCAGGACTCCGAACAACATTCGGGTTACTGCATACACATATCTTCATAACCCTAGCGTCACCGAACCTTAAGTGTGTAGACCCTACGGGTTCGGGAGACAAGCAGACATGACCGAGACGACTCTCCGGTCAATAACCAATAGCGGGATCTGGATACCCATGATGGCTCCCACATGCTCCACGATGATCTCATCGGATGAACCACGATGTCGAGGATTAATCAACCCCGTATACAATTCCCTTTGTCAATCGGTATGTTACTTGCCCCAGACTCGATCGTCGGTATCCCAATACCTTGTTCAATCTCGTTACCGGCAAGTCACTTTACTCGTACCGTAATGCATGATCCCGTGATCAACCACTTGGTCACCTTGAGCTCATAATGATGATGCATTACCGAGTGGGCCCAGTGATACCTCTCCGTTATATGGAGTGACAAATCCCAGTCTCGATCCATGTCAACCCAACAGACACTTTCGGAGATACCCGTAGTGCACCTTTATAGTCACCCAGTTATGTTGTGACGTTTGATACACCTAAAGCACTCTTATGGTATCCGGGAGTTACACGATCTCATGGTCAAAGGAAAAGATACTTGACATTGGAAAAGCTCTAGCAAACGAACTACACGATCTTGTGCTATGCTTAGGATTAGGTCTTGTCCATCACATCATTCTCCTAATGACGTGATCCCGTTATCAATGACATCCACTGTCCATAGTCAGGAAACCATGACTATTTGTTGATCAACGAGCTAGTCAACTAGAGGCTTACTAGGGACATATTATGGTCTATGTATTCACACGTGTATTTACGATTTCCGGATAATACAGTTATAGCATGAATAAAGACAATTATCATGAACAAAGAAATATAATAATAATGCTTTTATTATTGCCTCTAGGGCATATTCCCAACAGTCTCCCACTTGCACTAGAGGCAATAATCTAGTTACATTGTGATGAATCGAACACCCATGGAATTCTGGTGTTGATCATGTTTTGCCCTAGGGAGAGGTTTAGTCAACGAATCTGCTATATTCAGGTCTGTATGTACTTTACAAATCTCTATGTCTCCATCTTGAACTTTTTCACGAATGGAGTTGAAGCGACGTTTGATGTGCCTTGTCTTCTTGTGAAACCTGGGCTCCTTGGCAAGTGCAATAGCTCCAGTGTTGTCACAAAAGAGTTTGATTGGCCCCGACGCATTGGGTATGACTCCTAGGTCGGTGATGAACTCCTTCACCCATATAGCTTCATGTGCTGCCTCCGAGGCTGCCATGTACTCCGCTTCACATGTAGATCCCGCCACGACGCTCTGTTTGCAGCTGCACCAGCTCACTGCTCCACCATTCAACATATACACGTATCCGGTTTGTGACTTAGAGTCATCCAGATCTGTGTCGAAGCTAGCATTGACGTAACCCTTTACGACAAGCTCTTCGTCACCTCCATAAACGAGAAACATTTCCTTAGTCCTTTTCAGGTACTTCAGGATATTCTTGACCGCTGTCCAGTGTTCCTTGCCAGGATTACTTTGGTACCTTCCTACCAAACTTACGGCAAGGTTTACATCAGGTCTGGTACACAGCATGGCATACATAATAGAACCTATGGCTGAGGCATAGGGGATGACACTCATCTCTTCTATATCTTCTGCCGTGGTCGGACATTGAGCTGAGCTCAATTTCACACCTTGTAACACAGGTAAGAACCCCTTCTTAGAATGATCCATATTGAACTTCTTCAATATCTTATCAAGGTATGTGCTTTGTGAAAGACCTATGAGGCGTCTCGATCTATCTCTATAGATCTTGATGCCTAATATATAAGCAGCTTCTCCAAGGTCCTTCATTGAAAAACTCTTATTCAAGTAGGCCTTGATGCTGTCCAAGAGTTCTATATCATTTCCCATCAAAAGTATGTCATCTACATATAATATGAGAAATGCTACAGAGCTCCCACTCACTTTCTTGTAAACGCAGGCTTCTCCATAAGTCTGCGTAAACCCAAACGCTTTGATCATCTCATCAAAGCGAATGTTCCAACTCCGAGATGCTTGCACCAGCCCATAAATCGAGCGTTGGAGCTTGCACACCTTGTCAGCATTCTTCGAATCGACAAAACCTTCCGGCTGCATCATATACAATTCTTCCTTAAGGAAACCATTAAGGAATGCCGTTTTGACGTCCATTTGCCATATCTCATAATCGTAGAATGCGGCAATTGCTAACATGATTCGGACGGACTTTAGCTTCGCTACCGGTGAGAAAGTCTCATCGTAGTCAACCCCTTGAACTTGTCAATAACCCTTAGCGACAAGCCGAGCATTATAGATGGTCACATTACCATCCGCGTCTGTCTTCTTCTTAAAGATCCATTTATTTTCTATGGCTTGCCGTTCAACGGGCAAGTCAGTCAAAGTCCATACTTCGTTTTCATACATGCATCCTATCTCGGATTTCATGGCTTCTAGCCATTTGTTGGAATCCGGTCCCGCCATCGCTTCTTCATAGTTCGAAGGTTCACCGTTGTCTAACAACATGATTTCCAAGACAGGGTTGCCGTACCACTCTGGTGCGGAACGTGTCCTTGTGGACCTTCGAATTTCAGTAGGAGCTTGATCAGAAGTATCTTGATCATCATTAATAACTTCCTCTCTAGTCGGTGCAGGCACCTCAGGAACATTTTCTTGAGTTGCGCCATTTACCGGTTCAAGAGGCAATACTTCATCAAGTTCTACTTTCCTCCCACTTACTTCTTTCGAGAGAAACTCTTTCTCTAGAAAGGATCCATTCCTGGCAACAAAGATCATGCCTTCGGATCTGAGGTAGAAGGTATACCCATAAGTTTCTTTAGGGTATCCTATGAAGATGCATTTTTCCGACTTGGGTTCGAGCTTTTCAGGTTGAAGTTTCTTGACATAAGCATCGCATCCCCAAACTTTTAGAAACGACAGCTTAGGTTTCTTCCCAAACCATAATTCATACGGTGTCGTCTCAACGGATTTCGACGGAGCCCTATTTAAAGTGAATGCGGCAGTCTCTAAAGCATACCCCCAAAAGGATAGCGGTAAATCGGCAAGAGACATCATAGATCGCACCATATCTAATAGAGTGCCATTGCGACGTTCGTACACACCGTTACGCTGAGGTGTTCCAGGCGGCGTGAGTTGTGAAACTATTCCACATTTTCTTAAGTGTGTGCCAAATTCGTGACTCAAGTATTCTCCTCCACGATCTAATCGTAGAAACTTGGTTTTCCTGGCACGTTGATTCTCAACTTCACTCTGAAATTCCTTGAACTTTTCAAAGGTTTCAGACTTGTGTTTCATTAAGTAGACATACCCATATCTACTTAAGTCATCAGTGAGGGTGAGAACATAACGATAGCCACCGCGAGCCTCAACACTCATTGGACCGCATACATCAGTATGTACGATTTCCAATAAGTTGGTTGCTCGCTCCATTGTTCCTGAGAACGGAGTCTTGGTCATTTTTCCCATGAGGCATGGTTCGCACGTGTCAAATGATTCATAATCAAGAGACTCTAAAAGTCCATCTGCATGGAGCTTCTTCATGCGTTTGACACCTATGTGACCAAGGCGGCAGTGCCACAAGTATGTGGGACTATCATTATCAACCTTACATCTTTTGGTACTCACACTATGAACATGTGTAGTAATACGCTCGAGATTCATTAAGAATAAACCATTGACTATCGGAGCATGACCATAAAACATATCTCTCATATAAATAGAACAACCATTACTCTCGGATTTAAATGAGTAGCCATCTCGTATTAAACGAGATCCTGATACAATGTTCATGCTCAAACATGGCACTAAATAACAATTATTGAGGTTTATAACTAATCCCGTAGGTAAATGTAGAGGTAGCGTGCCGACGGCGATCACATCGACCTTGGAACCATTCCCGACGCGCATCGTCACCTCGTCCTTCTCCAGTTTCCATTTATTCCGCAGCTCCTGTGGTGAGTTACAAATATGAGCAACGGCACCGGTATCAAATACCCAAGAGTTACTACGAGTACTGGAAAGGTACACATCAATTACATGTATATCAAATATACCTTTGGTGTTGCCGGCCTTCTTGTCCGCTAAGTATTTGGGGCAGTTCCGCCTCCAGTGACCCTTCCCTTTGCAATAAAAGCACTCTGTCTCAGGCTTGGGTCCATTCTTTGACTTCTTCCCGACAGCTTGCTTGCCGGGCGCAGCAACTTCCTTGCCGTCCTTCTTGAAGTTCTTTTTACCCTTGCCCTTCTTGAACTTAGTGGTTTTATTCATCATCAACACTTGATGTTCCTTCTTGACTTCTACCTCTACTGATTTCAGCATAGCAAATACTTCAGGAATGGTCTTTACCATCCCCTGCATATTGAAGTTCATCACAAATCTCTTGTAGCTTGGTGGAAGCGACTGGAGGATGCTGTCAATGACCGCGTCACCCGAGAGATTAACTCCCAGCTGAGTCAAGCGGTTATGTAACCCAGACATAGTGAGTATGTGCTCACTGACAGAACTATTTTCCTCCATATTACAGCTGAAGAACTTATCGGAGACTTCATATCTCTCGATCCGGGCATGAGCTTGAAAAACCATTTTTAGCTCTTCGAACATCTCATATGCTACATGTCTCTCAAAACGCTTTTGGAGCCCCGGTTCTAAGCTGTAAAGCATGCCGCACTGAACGAGGGAGTAGTCATCAGTACGTGTTTGCCAAGCGTTCATAGCGTCTTGGTTCTATGGGCGGGTGGATCACCTAGCGGTGCTTGTAGGACATAATCTTTCTTGGCAGCTATGAGGATGATCCTCAGGTTCCGGACCCAGTCCGTATAGTTGCTGCCATCGTCTTTCAGCTTGGTTTTCTCTAGGAACGCGTTGAAATTGAATACAACATTGGCCATTTGATCTACATGACATATTGTAAAGATTTTAGACTAAGTTCATGATAATTAAGTTCATCTAATCAAATTATTAATGAACTCCCACTCAGATTAGACATCCCTCTAGTCATCTAAGTGTTACACGATCCAAGTCGACTAAGCTGTGTCCGATTAACACGTGAGACGGACTAGTCATCGTCGGTGAACATCTCCATGTTGATCGTATCTTCCATACGACTCGGGTTCGACCTTTCGGTCTCTGTGTTCCGAGGCCATGTCTTCACATGCTAGGCTCGTCAAGTTAACCCTAAGTGTTTTTGCATGTGTAAATCTTGCTTACACCCGTTGTATGTGAACGAAAGGATCTATCACACCCGATTAACACGTGATGCTTCGAAGCGACGAACTGTAGCAACGGTGCACAGTTAGGGGAGAACACTTCTTGAAATTGTTGTAAGGGATCATCTTATTCACTACCGTCGTTCTAAGTAAACAAGATGCAAAACATGATAAACATCACATGCAATCAAATAATAATAGTGACATGATATGGCCAATATCACATAGCTCCTTTGATCTCCATCTTGGGGCTCCATGATCATCCTTGTCACCGTCATACTCATCGACATGTAAGTTGTGATTCCTTGTATAATAGCATGAACATCTCATACATCACATATTGATCATTCATCATTCATCACAACTTTGGCCATATCATATCACAAAGCACTTGCTGCAAAAACAAGTTAGACGTCCTCTAATTGTTGTTGCAGGTTTTACGTGGCTGAAGTAGGGTTCTAACAAGAACGTCTTCTTACCTACGTTAAAGCCACAACGTGATTTGTCAACTTCTATTTACCCTTCATAAGGACCCTGTTCATCGAATCTGATCCGACTAAAGTAGGAGAGACAGACACCCGCTAGCCACCTTATGCAACTAGTGCATGTCAGTCGGTGGAACCTGTCTCATGTAAGAGTACGTGTAAGGTCGGTCCGGGCCGCTTCATCCCACGATGCCGCCGAATCAAGATAAGACTAGTAACGGCAAGCATATTGAACAAAATCAACGCCCACAACTACTTTGTGTTCTACTCGTGCAAGAGAACTACGCATAGACCTAGCTCTGATACCACTGTTGGGGAACGTAGCAGAAAACAAAATTTTTCCTACTCGTTCCACCAAGATCATCTAGGAGTTCATCTAGCAACGAGTCATTGGATGCATCTACGTACCTTGTAGATGGCGAGCGGAAGCGTTCAAAGAACGGGGACGATGTAGTCGAACACGACGTGATCCAAATCATCGAAGATCTTAGCACCGAACGGACGATGCCTCCGCGTTCAACACACGTACGGAACGGATGACGTCTCCTCCTTTCTTGATCCAGCAAGGGGGAAGGAGAGGTTGATGAAGATCCAGCAGCACGACGGTGTGGTGGTGGATGCAGGGCGTCACAGTAGCAGGGCTTCGCCTATACTACGAGAGAGAGACGTAACGGGGAGAGAGGAAGCACCAAAGGCTGAGGTATGAAGTCCTCCCTCTCCTCAACTATATATAGGAGGGCCAAGGGGGGTTGGTGCGCAGCCTAGGAGATCTAATCTCCTAGGTGCGGCTGCCAAGGGGAGGTTTCCCCCCCCCCCCAAGGCACCTAGGGGTGCCTTCCACCACTTGGACTCTTCCTTGGTGGAAACCCTAGGCTCATGGGCCTATAGGGGTTGGCGCCCCAGCCCACTATGGGCTGGGTTCCCTCCTATTTCAGCCCATGAGGCCCTCCGGGATAGGTGGCCCCACCCGGTGGACCCCCGAGACCCCTCCGGTGGTCCCGGTACAATACCGATAACCCCGAAACTTGTCCCGATGGCTGAAACAGCACTTCCTATATATAATTCTTTACCTCCGGACCATTCCGGAACTCCTCGTGACGTCCGGGATCTCATCCAGGACTCCGAACAACATTCGGGTTACTGCATACACATATCTTCATAACCCTAGCGTCACCGAACCTTAAGTGTGTAGACCCTACGGGTTCGGGAGACAAGCAGACATGACCGAGACGACTCTCCGGTCAATAACCAACAGCGGGATCTGGATACCCATGATGGCTCCCACATGCTCCACGATGATCTCATCGGATGAACCACGATGTCGAGGATTAATCAACCCCGTATACAATTCCTTTTGTCAATCGGTATGTTACTTGCCCGAGACTCGATCGTCGGTATCCCAATACCTTGTTCAATCTCGTTACCGGCAAGTCACTTTACTCGTACCGTAATGCATGATCCCGTGATCAACCACTTGGTCACCTTGAGCTCATAATGATGATGCATTACCGAGTGGGCCCAGTGATACCTCTCCGTGATATGGAGTGACAAATCCCAGTCTCGATCCATGTCAACCCAACAGACACTTTCGGAGATACCCGTAGTGCACCTTTATAGTCACCCAGTTACGTTGTGACGTTTGATACACCCAAAGCACTCTTATGGTATCCGGGAGTTACACGATCTCATGGTTAAAGGAAAAGATACTTGACATTGGAAAAGCTCTAGCAAACGAACTACACGATCTTGTGCTATGCTTAGGATTAGGTCTTGTCCATCACATCATTCTCCTAATGACGTGATCCCGTTATCAATGACATCCACTGTCCATAGTCAGGAAACCATGACTATTTGTTGATCAACGAGCTAGTCAACTAGAGGCTTACTAGGGACATATTATGGTCTATGTATTCACACGTGTATTTACGATTTCCGGATAATACAGTTATAGCATGAATAAAGACAATTATCATGAACAAAGAAATATAATAATAATGCTTTTATTATTGCCTCTAGGGCATATTCCCAACAGTCTCCCACTTGCACTAGAGGCAATAATCTAGTTACATTGTGATGAATCGAACACCCATGGAATTCTGGTGTTGATCATGTTTTGCCCTAGGGAGAGGTTTAGTCAACGAATCTGCTATATTCAGGTCTGTATGTACTTTACAAATCTCTATGTCTCCATCTTGAACTTTTTCACGAATGGAGTTGAAGCGACGTTTGATGTGCCTTGTCTTCTTGTGAAACCTGGGCTCCTTGGCAAGTGCAATAGCTCCAGTGTTGTCACAAAAGAGTTTGATTGGCCCCGACGCATTGGGTATGACTCCTAGGTCGGTGATGAACTCCTTCACCCATATAGCTTCATGTGTTGCCTCCGAGGCTGCCATGTACTCCGCTTCACATGTAGATCCCGCCACGACGCTCTGTTTGCAGCTGCACCAGCTCACTGCTCCAGCATTCATCATATACACGTATCCGGTTTGTGACTTAGAGTCATCCAGATCTGTGTCGAAGCTAGCATTGACGTAACCCTTTACGACGAGCTCTTCGTCACCTCCATAAACGAGAAACATTTCCTTAGTCCTTTTCAGGTACTTCAGGATATTCTTGACCGCTGTCCAGTGTTCCTTGCCAGGATTACTTTGGTACCTTCCTACCAAACTTACGGCAAGGTTTACATCAGGTCTGGTACACAGCATGGCATACATAATAGAACCTATGGCTGAGGCATAGGGGATGACACTCATCTCTTCTATATCTTCTGCCGTGGTCGGACATTGAGCTGAGCTCAATTTCACACCTTGTAACACAGGTAAGAACCCCTTCTTAGAATGATCCATATTGAACTTCTTCAATATCTTATCAAGGTATGTGCTTTGTGAAAGACCTATGAGGCGTCTCGATCTATCTCTATAGATCTTGATGCCTAATATATAAGCAGCTTCTCCAAGGTCCTTCATTGAAAAACTCTTATTCAAGTAGGCCTTGATGCTGTCCAAGAGTTCTATATCATTTCCCATCAAAAGTATGTCATCTACATATAATATGAGAAATGCTACAGAGCTCCCACTCACTTTCTTGTAAACGCAGGCTTCTCCATAAGTCTGCGTAAACCCAAACGCTTTGATCATCTCATCAAAGCGAATGTTCCAACTCCGAGATGCTTGCACCAGCCCATAAATCGAGCGTTGGAGCTTGCACACCTTGTCAGCATTCTTCGGATCGACAAAACCTTCCGGCTGCATCATATACAATTCTTCCTTAAGGAAACCATTAAGGAATGCCGTTTTGACGTCCATTTGCCATATCTCATAATCGTAGAATGCGGCAATTGCTAACATGATTCGGACGGACTTTAGCTTCGCTACCGGTGAGAAAGTCTCATCGTAGTCAACCCCTTGAACTTGTCGATAACCCTTAGCGACAAGCCGAGCATTATAGATGGTCACATTACCATCCGCGTCTGTCTTCTTCTTAAAGATCCATTTATTTTCTATGGCTTGCCGTTCAACGGGCAAGTCAGTCAAAGTCCATACTTCGTTTTCATACATGCATCCTATCTCGGATTTCATGGCTTCTAGCCATTTGTTGGAATCCGGTCCCGCCATCGCTTCTTCATAGTTCGAAGGTTCACCGTTGTCTAACAACATGATTTCCAAGACAGGGTTGCCGTACCACTCTGGTGCGGAACGTGTCCTTGTGGACCTTCGAATTTCAGTAGGAGCTTGATCAGAAGTATCTTGATCATCATTAATAACTTCCTCTCTAGTCGGTGCAGGCACCTCAGGAACATTTTCTTGAGTTGCGCCATTTACCGGTTCAAGAGGCAATACTTCATCAAGTTCTACTTTCCTCCCACTTACTTCTTTCGAGAGAAACTCTTTCTCTAGAAAGGATCCATTCCTGGCAACAAAGATCATGCCTTCGGATCTGAGGTAGAAGGTATACCCATAAGTTTCTTTAGGGTATCCTATGAAGACGCATTTTTCCGACTTGGGTTCGAGCTTTTCAGGTTGAAGTTTCTTGACATAAGCATCGCATCCCCAAACTTTTAGAAACGACAGCTTAGGTTTCTTCCCAAACCATAATTCATACGGTGTCGTCTCAACGGATTTCGACGGAGCCCTATTTAAAGTGAATGCGGCAGTCTCTAAAGCATACCCCCAAAAGGATAGCGGTAAATCGGCAAGAGACATCATAGATCGCACCATATCTAATAGAGTGCCATTGCGACGTTCGTACACACCGTTACGCTGAGGTGTTCCAGGCGGCGTGAGTTGTGAAACTATTCCACATTTTCTTAAGTGTGTGCCAAATTCGTGACTCAAGTATTCTCCTCCACGATCTGATCGTAGAAACTTGGTTTTCCTGGCACGTTGATTCTCAACTTCACTCTGAAATTCCTTGAACTTTTCAAAGGTTTCAGACTTGTGTTTCATTAAGTAGACATACCCATATCTACTTAAGTCATCAGTGAGGGTGAGAACATAACGATAGCCACCGCGAGCCTCAACACTCATTGGACCGCATACATCAGTATGTACGATTTCCAATAAGTTGGTTGCTCGCTCCATTGTTCCTGAGAACGGAGTCTTGGTCATTTTTCCCATGAGGCATGGTTCGCACGTGTCAAATGATTCATAATCAAGAGACTCTAAAAGTCCATCTGCATGGAGCTTCTTCATGCGTTTGACACCTATGTGACCAAGGCGGCAGTGCCACAAGTATGTGGGACTATCATTATCAACCTTACATCTTTTGGTACTCACACTATGAACATGTGTAGTAATACGCTCGAGATTCATTAAGAATAAACCATTGACTATCGGAGCATGACCATAAAACATATCTCTCATATAAATAGAACAACCATTACTCTCGGATTTAAATGAGTAGCCATCTCGTATTAAACGAGATCCTGATACAATGTTCATGCTCAAACATGGCACTAAATAACAATTATTGAGGTTTATAACTAATCCCGTAGGTAAATGTAGAGGTAGCGTGCCGACGGCGATCACATCGACCTTGGAACCATTCCCGACGCGCATCGTCACCTCGTCCTTCTCCAGTTTCCATTTATTCCGCAGCTCCTGTGGTGAGTTACAAATATGAGCAACGGCACCGGTATCAAATACCCAAGAGTTACTACGAGTACTGGAAAGGTACACATCAATTACATGTATATCAAATATACCTTTGGTGTTGCCGGCCTTCTTGTCCGCTAAGTATTTGGGGCAGTTCCGCCTCCAGTGACCCTTCCCTTTGCAATAAAAGCACTCTGTCTCAGGCTTGGGTCCATTCTTTGACTTCTTCCCGACAGCTTGCTTGCCGGGCGCAGCAACTTCCTTGCCGTCCTTCTTGAAGTTCTTTTTACCCTTGCCCTTCTTGAACTTAGTGGTTTTATTCATCATCAACACTTGATGTTCCTTCTTGACTTCTACCTCTACTGATTTCAGCATAGCAAATACTTCAGGAATGGTCTTTACCATCCCCTGCATATTGAAGTTCATCACAAATCTCTTGTAGCTTGGTGGAAGCGACTGGAGGATTCTGTCAATGACCGCGTCACCCGAGAGATTAACTCCCAGCTGAGTCAAGCGGTTATGTAACCCAGACATAGTGAGTATGTGCTCACTGACAGAACTATTTTCCTCCATCTTACAGCTGAAGAACTTATCGGAGACTTCATATCTCTCGATCCGGGCATGAGCTTGAAAAACCATTTTTAGCTCTTCGAACATCTCATATGCTACATGTCTCTCAAAACGCTTTTGGAGCCCCGGTTCTAAGCTGTAAAGCATGCCGCACTGAACGAGGGAGTAGTCATCAGTACGTGTTTGCCAAGCGTTCATAGCGTCTTGGTTCTATGGGCGGGTGGATCACCTAGCGGTGCTTGTAGGACATAATCTTTCTTGGCAGCTATGAGGATGATCCTCAGGTTCCGGACCCAGTCCGTATAGTTGCTGCCATCGTCTTTCAGCTTGGTTTTCTCTAGGAACGCGTTGAAATTGAATACAACATTGGCCATTTGATCTACAGGACATATTGTAAAGATTTTAGACTAAGTTCATGATAATTAAGTTCATCTAATCAAATTATTAATGAACTCCCACTCAGATTAGACATCCCTCTAGTCATCTAAGTGTTACACGATCTAAGTCGACTAAGCCGTGTCCGATTAATACGTGAGACGGACTAGTCATCGTCGGTGAACATCTCCATGTTGATCGTATCTTCCATACGACTCGGGTTCGACCTTTCGGTCTCTGTGTTCCGAGGCCATGTCTTCACATGCTAGGCTCGTCAAGTTAACCCTAAGTGTTTTTGCATGTGTAAATCTTGCTTACACCCGTTGTATGTGAACGAAAGGATCTATCACACCCGATTAACACGTGATGCTTCGAAGCGACGAACTGTAGCAACGGTGCACAGTTAGGGGAGAACACTTCTTGAAATTGTTGTAAGGGATCATCTTATTCACTACCGTCGTTCTAAGTAAACAAGATGCAAAACATGATAAACATCACATGCAATCAAATAATAATAGTGACATGATATGGCCAATATCACATAGCTCCTTTGATCTCCATCTTGGGGCTCCATGATCATCCTTGTCACCGTCATACTCATCGACATGTAAGTTGTGATTCCTTGTATAATAGCATGAACATCTCATACATCACATATTGATCATTCATCATTCATCACAACTTTGGCCATATCATATCACAAAGCACTTGCTGCAAAAACAAGTTAGACGTCCTCTAATTGTTGTTGCAGGTTTTACGTGGCTGAAGTAGGGTTCTAACAAGAACGTCTTCTTACCTACGTTAAAGCCACAACGTGATTTGTCAACTTCTATTTACCCTTCATAAGGACCCTGTTCATCGAATCTGATCCGACTAAAGTAGGAGAGACAGACACCCGCTAGCCACCTTATGCAACTAGTGCATGTCAGTCGGTGGAACCTGTCTCACGTAAGAGTACGTGTAAGGTCGGTCCGGGCCGCTTCATCCCACGATGCCGCCGAATCAAGATAAGACTAGTAACGGCAAGCATATTGAACAAAATCAACACCCACAACTACTTTGTGTTCTACTCATGCAAGAGAACTACGCATAGACCTAGCTCTAATACCACTGTTGGGGAACGTAGCAGAAAACAAAATTTTTCCTACTCGTTCCACCAAGATCATCTAGGAGTTCATCTAGCAACGAGTCATTGGATGCATCTACGTACCTTGTAGATGGCGAGCGGAAGCGTTCAAAGAACGGGGACGATGTAGTCGAATACGACGTGATCCAAATCACCGAAGATCTTAGCACCGAACGGACGATGCCTCCGCGTTCAACACACGTACGGAACGGATGACGTCTCCTCCTTTCTTGATCCAGCAAGGGGGAAGGAGAGGTTGATGAAGATCCAGCAGCACGACGGTGTGGTGGTGGATGCAGGGCGTCACAGTAGCAGGGCTTCGCCTATACTACGAGAGAGAGACGTAACGGGGAGAGAGGAAGCACCAAAGGCTGAGGTATGAAGTCCTCCCTCTCCTCAACTATATATAGGAGGGCCAAGGGGGGTTGGTGCGCAGCCTAGGAGATCTAATCTCCTAGGTGCGGCTGCCAAGGGGAGGTTTCCCTCCCCCCCAAGGCACCTAGGGGTGCCTTCCACCACTTGGACTCTTCCTTGGTGGAAACCCTAGGCGCATGGGCCTATAGGGGTTGGCGCCCCAGCCCACTATGGGCTGGGTTCCCTCCTATTTCAGCCCATGAGGCCCTCCGGGATAGGTGGCCCCACCCGGTGGACCCCCGAGACCCCTCCGGTGGTCCCGGTACAATACCGATAACCCCGAAACTTGTCCCGATGGCTGAAACAGCACTTCCTATATATAATTCTTTACCTCCGGACCATTCTGGAACTCCTCGTGACGTCCGGGATCTCATCCAGGACTCCGAACAACATTCGGGTTACTGCATACACATATCTTCATAACCCTAGCGTCACCGAACCTTAAGTGTGTAGACCCTACGGGTTCGGGAGACAAGCAGACATGACCGAGACGACTCTCCGGTCAATAACCAACAGTGGGATCTGGATACCCATGATGGCTCCCACATGCTCCACGATGATCTCATCGGATGAACCACGATGTCGAGGATTAATCAACCCCGTATACAATTCCCTTTGTCAATCGGTATGTTACTTGCCCGAGACTCGATCGTCGGTATCCCAATACCTTGTTCAATCTCGTTACCGGCAAGTCACTCTACTCGTACCGTAATGCATGATCCCGTGATCAACCACTTGGTCACCTTGAGCTCATAATGATGATGCATTACCGAGTGGGCCCAGTGATACCTCTCCGTTATATGGAGTGACAAATCCCAGTCTTGATCCATGTCAACCCAACAGACACTTTCGGAGATACCCGTAGTGCACCTTTATAGTCACCCAGTTACGTTGTGACGTTTGATACACCCAAAGCACTCTTACGGTATCCGAGAGTTACACGATCTCATGGTCAAAGGAAAAGATACTTGACATTAGAAAAGCTCTAGCAAACGAACTACACGATCTTGTGCTATGCTTAGGATTAGGTCTTGTCCATCACATCATTCTCCTAATGATGTGATCCCATTATCAATGACATCCAATGTCCATAGTCAGGAAACCATGACTATCTGTTGATCAACGAGCTAGTCAACTAGAGGCTTACTAGGGACATATTATGGTCTATGTATTCACACGTGTATTTACGATTTCCGGATAATACAGTTATAGCATGAATAAAGACAATTATCATGAACAAAGAAATATAATAATAATGCTTTTATTATTGCCTCTAGGGCATATTCCCAACACCTTCCTCACTGGTTCCACTTCCGGCCACTTTGTGAACTTGTCGATTGCAACGTACAAGTACTCAAAGCCCCCAATTGCTCGGGGAAAGGGGCCGAGGATGTCGAGCCCCCAGACCGAAAATGGCCAGGATAAAGGGATTGTCTGGAGAGCTTGAGCTGGTTGGTGTATCTGCTTGGAATGGAACTGGCACACTTCACACTTGGTTACTTGTGCAGTTGCATCCTAGAGGGCTGTCGGCCAAAAGAAACCTTGCCGGAATGCTTTGCCGACAAGTGCTCTTGCGCCAATGTGGTGTCCACATATGCCTCCATGTATCTCTGCCAACAGCTTTTGTCCATCTTCCCGGTGAATACACTTCAATTTCACACCGTTGAGTCTTCTTCTGTACAGTGTCTTGTCGACAAACTGGTACATACTTGACTGCCGGGCTACTCTTTCCGCTTCTTCTTGCTCTTCGGGAAGTTCTCCTGTCTGAAGGAAACGGACAATCTGTTGCGCCCATGCTGGAGCTTGTGGCTCGACAACAAGGACTAAAGGCAAATTTGCTGCTACGGGAACATCCGCTTCTACGGCGAGAACCTGCGGCTCTGTCGGAGCTTGACGTTCCCTGGTAAGCTTGCCGGAGCAAAACTTGTCGGGAGCTTCTGCTTCAACGGAACAAACCCTAGGGCTTGCCGGAGCATATTGCTCCTTAGCGCTTTTAGCGTTGATCTTGGGGACCTTCTTGGTGGCGGCTTCGGGAAGCTCTGCCGGAAAATAGTCACCAGAAATCAACTTCCTCTTCTTGCTCTGTCCAGTTGATGGCGTTACGGACGGTTGAGTCAGCTTGAGCACAAAGATCCCTGGTTCCACAGGTAACTTAAGTGCGGCGCACTTTGACAGGCCATCGGCAATGGCGTTCTGAGCTCTTGGAACATGCTCCATCTGTAGGCCGTCAAAGTGCTCTTCTAGCTTTCTTACTTCGTCAACGTAGGCTTCCATCAACGGACTCTGATAGCTCTTGTTCACTTGGCGTACGACAAGCTGTGAGTCACCCCGGACAATGAGCTTCTTGATCCCAAGGTCTGCCGCGATCCTGAGATCGGCAAGCAAGCCTTCATACTCTGCAGTATTGTTTGTTGCTTGCTCCTTGGGAAAGTGCATCTGGACTACGTACTTGAGGTGCTCTCCGGTGGGTGCGATAAGCAGCACACCAGCGCCGGCGCCTTGCAGCGAAAAGGCACCGTCAAAGTACATCTTTGGCAGCCGCAATAGACCGTAAGGCACGTGCCGTTGAAGCTCCCGGGGGGAAGAAGAAGACCGAGTCCGGCAAGAGCTCTAGTGCCCACTCCAGCAAGCGCACCTCTTCGGAGTGCTGCGCCGCCGTCGAGGACGCACCATCGAGCTCCAACGGCAAGTGTAAGAAGACAATGGCGGCTGCGCCAGAGACAAAGAAGGTGTCCGCCAAGGAGGACGACACTGGTGGTACCTTCACCATCAGTGCCACTCTTGACCCCAAATAGGAAAGCACGCTCATTGCTTTCCTGCAGGTGAATGTCGACGTCTTTGCGTGGCAACCGTCTGACATCCCCGGTGTTCCCAGGAAAGTAATTGAGCATCACCTTGCCGTTTGTCCTCATGCGCAGCCCGTCAAGCAGAAGGTCAGGAAGCAAGCAGTGGAGCGCCAAGAATTCATTGTAGAAGAGATCAAGAAGTTGGAAGCAGCAGGCCTTGTCAGAGGAGTGCTCCATCCTACGTGGTTAGCCAATCCTGTAGTCGTGCGCAAGGCGAACGGGAAATGGAGACTTTGTATTGATTTTACCGATGTTAACAAAGCTTGTCCCAAAGACCCATTTCCTTTGCCGCGCATTGACCAGATTGTTGACTCCACAGCCAGATGTGATTTTCTTTCATTTCTTGACGCATACTCAGGATACCATCAGATCTTCATGGCAGAAGAGGATGAGGAGAAGACCGCATTTATTACTCCATGTGGCACGTACTGTTTCATACGGATGCCTGTCGGTTTAAAAAATGCTGGTTCAACATTTGCAAGAGTAGTCCATGTCGCTCTTGAGCCACAAATACACAGAAATGTAGAAGCCTATATGGATGACATAATGGTCAAGAGCAAGGACAAGGCAACTCTGATCCAAGATTTAGACGAGACCTTTGCAAATCTACGCAAGATCAGCCTCAAGCTCAACCCAGAGAAGTGTGTGTTTGGAGTCCCCTCCGGCAAGCTTCTCGGGTTCTTCGTGTCTCAGTGGGGAATTGAAGCCAATCCCGACAAGATCAAGGCCATTGAACAGATTGAAGCACCAAAGTGCGTCAAGGATGTACAAAGACTTGCCGGTTGCGTGGCTGCTCTCAGCAGGTTTATCTCTAGGTCTACTGAGCGCGCCCTGCCATTTTTCAAATTATTGAAAAAGGCAGGTCCAATGAAATGGACTCCGGAAGCGGAGGCTGCGCTGCAAGACTTGAAGAGATACCTGTCCTCCCCTCCAATACTTGTCGCACCTAAACCATAAGAGAAGTTGCTGCTGTATATAGCAGCAACCAATCAAGTGGTTAGTGCTGCGTTAGTAGCAGAGAGGCAGGCAGATGACGAGCCAGCAACCACGGCAGGCACATCCAGCGACAAGCAGGGGGCTTCCCCGACAAGCTCTGGTCCCGACAAGGATGGATCTGCGCAGACGCGCGAGGAGATACAGAAGAAAATGGTGTAGCGCCAAGTTTACTTTGTCAGTTCCCTTCTGCAGGGGGCTAGGTCAAGGTACTCTGGCATGCAGAAATTGCTTTTCGGCCTTCTCATGGCCTCGAGAAAGCTGCGCCATTACTTCCAAGCACATGAGATCAGAGTTATCACTCGCTTTCCGCTGAAGAGGATACTACAGAATCCAGAAGCGACAGGCAGGATTGTTGAGTGGGCACTGGAACTGTCAAGCTTTGGCCTCAAGTTTGAGAGTACTTCAACTATCCAAAGCAGAGCATTGGTAGAATTCATAGCAGAATGAACGCCAACACCAGATGAAGAAATTCCAGAAACGAGCATCCCCGTCGACGAAGCAAGCAAAGAGTGGCTGATGTACTTTGACGGTGCCTTTTTGCTGCAAGGCGCCGGCGCTGGTGTGCTGCTTATCGCACCCACCGGAGAGCACCTCAAGTACGTAGTCCAGATGCACTTTCCCAAGGAGCAAGCAACAAACAATACTGCAGAGTATGAAGGCTTGCTTGCCAGTCTCAGGATCGCGGCAGACCTTGGGATCAAGAAGCTCATTGTCCGGGGTGACTCACAGCTTGTCGTACGCCAAGTGAACAAGAGCTATCAGAGTCCGTTGATGGAAGCCTACGTTGACGAAGTGAGAAAGCTAGAAGAGCACTTTGACGGCCTACAGATGGAGCATGTTCCAAGAGCTCAGAACGCCATTGCCGATGGCCTGTCAAAGTGCGCCGCACTTAAGTTACCTATGGAACCAGGGATCTTTGTGCTCAAGCTGACTCAACCGTCCGTAACGCCATCAACTGGACAGAGCAAGAAGAGGAAGTTGATTTCTGGTGACTATTTTCCGGCAGAGCTTCCCGAAGCCGCCGCCAAGAAGGTCCCCAAGATCAACGCTAAAAGCGCTGAGGAGCAATATGCTCCAGCAAGCCCTAGGGTTTGTTCCATTGAAGCAGAAGCTCCCGACAAGTTTTGCTCCGGCAAGCTTACCGGGAAACGTCAAGCTCCGGCAGAGCCGCAGGTTCTCGCCGTAGAAGCGGATGTTCCCGCAGCAGCAGATTTGCCTTTAGTCCTTGTTGTCGAGCCACAAGCTCCAGCATGGGCGCAGCAGATTATCCGTTTCCTTCAGACAGGAGAACTTCCCGAACACCAAGAAGAAGCGGAAAGAGTAGCCTGGCAGTCAAGTATGTACCAGTTTGTCGACAAGACACTGTATAGAAGAAGACTCAACGGTGTGAAATTGAAGTGTATTCACCGGGAAGACGGACAAAAGCTATTGGCAGAGATACATGGAGGCATATGTGGACACCACATTGGCGCAAGAGCACTTGTCGGCAAAGCATTCCGGCAAGGTTTCTTTTGGCCGACAGCCCTCCAGGATGCAACTGCACAAGTAACCAAGTGTGAAGCGTGCCAGTTCCATTCCAAGCAGATACACCAACCAGCTCAAGCTCTCCAGACAATCCCTTTATCCTGGCCATTTTCGGTCTGGGGGCTCGACATCCTCGGCCCCTTTCCCCGAGCAATCGGGGGCTTTGAGTACTTGTACGTTGCAATCGACAAGTTCACAAAGTGGCCGGAAGTGGAACCAGTGAGGAAGGTGACAGCACAGTCAGCAGTCAAGTTCTTCAGGTCGATTGTTTGCCGCTTCGGGATCCCTAACAGGATAATCACTGACAACGGTACGCAATTCACGAGCCGCACCTTCATGCAGTACGTCCAAGATCTTGGCGCTAAGGTCTGCTTCGCTTCTGTTGCTCACCCGAGAAGCAACGGTCAAGCGGAGAGGGCAAATGCTGAAGTGCTGCGAGGGCTCAAGACCAGAACTTTCGACAAGCTGCACAAGTGCGGAAAAAACTGGATCGAGGAGCTGTCGGTGGCTCTTTGGTCGATTAGGACGACGCCAAATCGAGCCACTGGCCAGACACCTTTCGCTCTAGTATATGGAGCAGAGGCAGTTCTCCCCACAGAACTCGTATACAGGTCACCTCGAGTGCTCGCTTATGATGAGCTTGAGCAAGAGCAGCTGCGACAAGATGACGCGCTGCACCTTTTGTACAAGTCTTGCCGCTGTTGCATGTAATCCTTTGTACAAAGCCGAGCGCAGACCCCGTGCATAAGTAAAGCTCATGTGCTCCGCACATCTTGTCAATTTCATGCTTTCTATTTTTTGCATGTGTTATCTGACACTTTGTGCAGCACCTACTCCCCGGTAAGCAATAACGAGCCGTAAGGCTCCATATCTTTATTTTCTCTTCTTTCTTTTTTCTCAAGGAAAGGAAGGTTTCATCGCCCACAAGTTTGCCAGGGGGAAAGGAGAAGATAATGGTATGGACCAGGCGTCGTTCAAGAAAGTTTCGCCTTGCCGGGAAGCAAACAACAGAAAAGCTAAGTTGCCAAAGTTTGAGCAATCAGATTTTTTTAAAAAAATTTAGTTAACTCCCTTGAACGACCGCACTTTGTATGGAAAACCTATGCGCGGAGGAACCAACTCGTAGCTAGTTGCGCCCTTACTTTGTTTCGAGTCCGCTCAACAACTTAAGTGAGCTGCGACTAGTTGCGACAAGGTTTCTTGTCGGTAACGGCACCGCCAGCAGGCTGCTAACGTTCCGCACTCAGCGCTCGCTGCTAAGGTGCCCGCACCGGCAAGTTCCCTAAAAGCGTAGGGCAAAAACATACAAAGGGAGGAATCAAGTAAAGGGAATAACATTGCAATCATTACCCAGAATAGAGCTATGTTACAAGATAGCTTGTCGCGGCTCTAACGGATTGTTTTCATAACATGATAAACAGCGACAAGGAAAGAAGAAACAGGCGGCCTAGTCTACGCGATCGCCTTCGATCCTCTTGATCCCGCTCACCTTGTCCACAATGGGTGCGACAAGGGTCTTGAGCGCCTCCAGATCAGCATCCGGCGGCAGGGTCCTAAGGACGTTGGTGAGGTGGAGGCCCGGATTGCGGAAGGCCACCTTCACCAACACTTTTTGAAGAGCTCCCGCGCAGATCTTGCGCGACTCGTCGGCCAGCTGCCTTGGGATCCTCTCCCGGAGTCGCTGGAGGGCCGTCGCCACGCCTTTGAAGAACAAGATGAGCTTGGCACTGGGTTGGAGGTTCTCGTCGGAGGGATACCCGAGGTCCTCCATCCCCAGCTGCGCCAGCTCCCTGTCAATGTCTGCGGCAACATTCACAAGACTCTCCGTCCAGTGCTCCACAGTCTCCTTGAAGGCATTCTGGGCGGCGGCAGCACTCTCCAGCAGCGCCTTGTCGCCCTTGATCTCCTCCTTCAAGGCCACCTCCTGCTCCTTGGCGCCGTCCAGCGTCTTGGTCAAAGTAGTCAGCTTCAACTCAAGATCCGCGTTGGAGTCCTTGGCGGCGCTGAGCTCATTGCCCTTCTCGGCGAGATCGGCCTCCAGCTGCGCTACCTTCGCCTCCAGCTCCTTCTTGGCGGCTTTGGCGGCTGCGGCAGCATCCTCCGCTTGCTTGAGGGCTCCGCCGAATGTTCGCTCGCGCGCGGCAAGCTCCTCCTCGTGGGCTTCAAGGTTGACCTTCCGCTGCGCCAGCTCGCCTTCCTGCGCAGACAGCTTCTCAGCGGCAAGCCGCTGTTGCTCTCTGACTTCAGTCTTCTCGAGGAGGAAGGCCTTCTGCACTTCGGCGAGCTGCTCCCGCTCCTCCGCCAGGGACCGGAGGGCTTCTTGGTGGAAACCCCCAAGCTCCTCCGTGCGCTTCTCGATGTCTGCTCCCGCCTTTGCGACAAGCGCCTCGCGGGATTCCAGCTTGGCTTGCCGCGCGCGGTAGAGCGACAACAACTTCCGCAGCAGCCGCTCTTCCTCGGGCTCGTTGCTGCTGCTGCTCGGCGCGTCAACCAGCGTCAGCCCAGGAGAAGCGAGCACCTCCCCGTCGAAGATCTCTCCCTCGACCGGCGCCCTGGAGCTTGATGCCCAGGGGAGGTTGATGAAGACGCCATCGCCGGCCTTCAAGTAGACGCCTGGCTGGGGCTCTTCGGAGCCTGGCGCTGCGGCAGCGGCGGACGGGTCGGAGATTGACATAGCGCCTGGCGCTCCTGCGGCCTCAGGGTCGTCAGTACGATCGCCAGACCCCTCGCCAGTTGCTGCGGCGGCAGCCTTGGCGGCCTCTGCGCCGGCGGGATCGTCAGCACCGGCTGCTTCTTCAGCGACAACCTCGGTCTCCATCGGCTCCGTAGCAGATGGGTCTGACAGCCGGAAAAGGGAGAAGAGTCAAGCAAAAACCCAAGAAGATCAAAAGAAGAAGAACCCAAGGGAAGTCTTGCAGCGAAAGGATTACTTGTACCGGGTTCTGCAGTTGTGGTCTCCGCCGCCGGGGGGCCGCTGGTGCTGTCCCTTGCCGGAGAACTCCCCCTTGCCGGAGACCTCTCCCTTACCGGATAATTCTCCCTTGCCGGCGGATTCTCCCTTGGCTCCGGGTGGGGCTTCTCTGCTCCTACACAAGCCAGCAGTCAGATATTAGCAAAGACAGAGTATCCATGCGCACCTCACAGCGGAAAGCGAACCATATACTTACGCTGGGGGCTGCTCTGGAGAAAAGTTGCCGGGTCCGGCAAGGTTGTCTCGGGCGCACCCCCTGCTGTCGCGGTGGGCTCGTCCTCGATGACAATCACCGGGACCTTGGCCCTCTTCGCTGCTCTCTAGCCCAGAGTCCTGAAAAGGAACAAGATCAGAGTAAAGCAAATAAGAAACAAGACAAAACAGCAAGGATTGAAGAACTGCAAGTACAACAAGAGAATCTTACTCTTGTTCTTCTTCCTCGTCGGAGCTGAACGCGGAGAAGTCGAAGTCCGGCTCACGTCCGGCGCGAGGAGGCGGAGGAGAGGTTTCCCTTGGCTGCTTGGCGGGAACAGTGGCGGTGGTCTGAGACGACCCCGCTCCGGCTACCGCCGCGGCGTGAGAAGCGGCAGGAGCAGAAGCGGAGGTCCGGGAGGGCCCCGCTCCAGTTACCGTCGCAGCGTGAAGTGCTCCCGCGGCAACATTGCTTGCCGCGGTGGAGCGTGTCGCGCGGCACGGCGGCTGTTGACTCGCTTGCCGCTCCGCTACGTCCCCGGCCTTGCGAAGACGCCTTCTTGGTGGAGATGGAGGCTCTGCTTGCGGCGAGCTGTCCGAAGATGAGGTGGAAGACGAGTTGATCTCCAGCGAGCCGCTCGTATCCTTGGCGGGCTCGCTCGATCCGGCGCCATGCCCGGCAAGTTCTTTCTCGCCGACACGCTCATCTCGCTCGGCACGGCTTCCCGCCTCTGCTGCATCTGCCTCCTCCACGGTGAATCCAAATTCGCCCGCGGCTGCGGCTGCCGCCGCCTCTTCCAGCCTGGTGGCGATGCGTGTCATCTCCTCATCGGTGGTGTCGCGGGTGAGGCTGTCCTTCTCGTCGGGGCGGATCGCCACTTCTACCAAGCCATCGAAGAATTGCTGCACGACGTCGTCCGCAGGCTCTTGCCAAGTTGGGACAATCCCATGCGAGTCGCACAGTGGCATCATTGCACGGATGCGGTCGAGCGAGGAATTGTTGCATAGCGGAACGACGCCCCCCGGCAACCTGAAAACTTCGGGATGTTGGGGGTCATACTTGAACAGCTCCTGGAGCATCGCGTTGAGCTCCAGGACAGTGAAGTTGAGGTTGAGGCCCGGGCGCAGCCTCATGATATCTGCCGCATTCTTGAACTCCCAGGTGGGCATCCCCCGTTCCTGCAGGGGGGCAATGCGGCGGCGAAGAAAATCTGCGCCAACAGCGCCTACAGTGAGCCTGGCAAGCCTGAGGCGCAGGATCCGGGTGACAGCAATCTTCAGCCTGTCGTCTTGCGGGGCCACGTCACTCCAATCGCTGCCGCGTGCTACTGGGGTTTGGCGCCGGGTGGTAAACGGCTGTGGGTTCTCCTCGTCAATCCAGCACCAGTCTGCCCTCCATTCCTCCCACTTGCCGTGGAACTCTCCCTCCAGATAAGTTTCCTTCTTGCCGGCCCTTGAGATCCAGGCGATTCCGCCGGATAAAGGCTCTCCTCTCTCTACTCGGGGTATAAAGAAATGGCGAAAGAGGGCTACATTGGGATGGACTCCGACAAAGTTTTCGCAAAGATGTGCGAAAACTGCCATGGTCAGAACGGCATTGGGGGTGAAGTCCAGGAGGTGGAACCCGTAGGTGTTCATGATATCGCAGAAGAATTCAGAGAAAGGCGGGCAGAGCCCGCAGTAGAAGAACAAGGCAAAGAAAGGGTATCCGTTTGGATCTGTCTTCCAAGCGGTGGCTGGAAGTACCTTCGTGCACGGATGCGCTCGCGTCTCCGTCGACCAGAAGAGGTAGTAGTTCTCCCTCAGCTCCCTCGCGCCGAGCTTGGGGGGGGGGAGACCGCCCGCTCCTTTCGCAGCGCCGCAAGCCGCTGCGCCTCGGTCAACTTCACAACCTTCCCCTTGTTGGCTTTCGGAGCCATGGCGGAAGTGGTGGAGGAGGTCGACGGCGTTGGTGGTGCTGGTGGCGATGGGGGGCGGAGCGCTGCTCTCTTTCGACTTTGGGAAGACAAGGGAGCGGCAGAGATTTCCGAGATTGAAGCAGCAATTGGCAAATGGGCGAACTACCCCTGTTTCCTCTGCTTATAAAGAGGGAGGGGGTGGACGTTCCGCATTTCCGAATAAAGAAACCCCCCACGATCTCTCCCACGATGCCGCATTCAACGCGTGCCGTTCGGGGAGGGCACGGTGGATGCGGAGAGAGATACGACGTAACCTAGGCCGCGCGTGCCCATGCCCTGTTTTGGGCCTGGCCCAACAGCGCTTGGCACCGTGTATGGCCCAGCCCGGGGGCTCCTGTCGGTGTACTAGAGTAGGGGTACCCTAGTATCCCGAACTTGTGCACGGGCAGTCGCAGCATCCCGCGGCAAGGCTTGCTGGGTGACCGCCAAGGTCCTCCGTGGTTCCTTTGGAGCCATTCAAGAACAAAGTATCCAAGTCAAGAGCCCGGCAAGAGGATCTTGCCGGGAAGGCCACCCAAGGCATCTCAAGGAACTTGCCGCGGCGCGCCACGCGTCCCGACAAGGCCCGGTGAGCGACAAGCTCCCGGACGCGACAAGACAACGACCGCGGCAAGGCGCTTGCCGCGGCAAGCCACCACTCTGTGCCCGCGCTCCAGCACATCCACCAACATGTCGCTCTGGGACCCTTCCAGGCGTGCGTGGCGGGCGGCTGTGCAGCCAGCGGTGCGCAGTGGCGAGCGGCGCTGACAAGATTGCCATCGTGGCGAGCGGTGGCGTTCCTGACGGTCCCTTTTGCACTGTTTAGGCGACACAGACGGGCATTTAATACCCTTGTCCCCTGCCGTCAGGGTTAGGTATGATACACTGTAGCAGGTAGCTGTACCTACCGCATCACCTTTCCATTTTTTACCCTTTGTCCCTGATGCCACCTGTCGGGGACCCCTTGAGCATATAAAAGAAGGCCCATGCGCAACGTAGAGGGGGGGGGGGAAACAGAACACGGACGCTCAGTCTCGTTAGCTGCTGGTGTGTACTGTAGCACTCCGCGCTCCCGAGCAAGAACTCAATACAAACCACAAAGCAGGAGTAGGGTTTTACGCATCCGTGCGGCCCGAACCTGGGTAACTGCTCGTGTGTTTCGCCTCGATCTGCTCTTTGCACGACCTCCGCCCCTGCCGAACCGAAAGGGACTCGGCCCGCCGGTCCCATAGGTGTTCGTGGATCAGTCCCCCGACACCAACGGACCCTACAACAACAGCATCCATATCAGGGCACAGCTGAACCCCACAACAGACGCCGCACTGCGGGAGTTCTTACGCAAGAATTGGGACATCTTCACCTGGCATCCTTCAGATATGCCAGGCATCCCATACAGGCTGGCCGAGCATAGCCTAAACATTCTAAAGGGATACAAGCCGGTCAAGCAAACTCTTCGGCGTTTCTCCGAACCCAAGCGACAAGCCATGGGAGAAGAACTAGCCAAGTTACTCGAGGCCGGATTCATTAGAGAAATAAAACATCTGGACTGGCTAGCAAACCTGGTGATGGTACCGAAGAAGGACAAATCCTGGCGCCTATGTGTCGATTTTAAGGACCTTAACAAGGCTTGCCCCAAGGGTTCCTTCCCCCTCCCCCGCATCGATCAAATTATCGATGCTACCACGAGACACGACTCGTTGTGTTTCCTCGACGCATACTCCAGATACCAACAAATCAAGATGGCGGAGCCCGATCAAGCCGCAACGACATTCATTACTCGATACGGCCCCTTCTGTTTCAACACTATGCCTTTCGGGCTCAAAAACGCCGGTGCGACCTATCAACGCATGATTCAGACATGCCTGGAAGCACAAATCGGCAAAACAATGGAGGCATACGTAGACGATGTAGTAATTAAAACTAGACACGTCAAATCTTTGATAGACGACTTGAGGCTCACGTTCGACAATCTCCGAACATATGACATTAAGCTCAATCCGGAAAAATGCGTTTTCGGCGTACCCTCCGGAAAGCTCTTGGGCTTCATCGTTTCCAACAAAGGAATTGAAGCGAATCCGGCTAAAATCCAAGATCTGTCACAGTTGGCTATCCCAACAAACCTCAAGCAAATCCAGAAATTAACTGGATGTGTGGTTGCCTTAAGCCGCATTATCTCCTGACTGGGAGAAAAAGCATTACCTCTTTATCGCCTTCTTCGGCACACCGAACACTTCGAGTGGACGGACGGGGCTACGGTCGGATTGGAAGAAATAAAAGCTGCTTTGGCCAGCAACCCAATCTTGGCCGCGCCAAATATCGGTGAACCAATGCTGTTATATATAGCGGCAACACACCAGGTTGTAAGCGCAGTGCTCGTCGTCAAACGAGAAACGGAAGAACATAAGTTCCCGCTTCAAAAGCCTGTATACTACGTATCTACTATCCTCACTCCATGCAAATCCCGGTACCCACATTATCAAAAGATAGTACGTGGTCTTCATGGCATCCCGAAAACTACGACACTACTTTCAAGAGTGTTCAATTACGGTGGCCTCCGAGGTTCCACTCAACGACATTATAAACAACTGCGATGCCACGCCGGATTGCCAAATGGGCTATTGAGCTCCTCTCGTTCGACATATCATACAAACCATGGCGAGCCATTAATTCACAAGTACTGGCCAATTTCGTCGCCGAATGGACAGAAGCCGAACTCCCTAAAGAATACGGCGCGTACTCCAATTGGATCATGCACTTCGACGGCTCTAAAATGCTGGCGGGTCTGGGAGCAGGCGTCATCCTGACATCCCCAACCGGAGATACAGTCCAATATGTACTCCAAATATTATACACAGACCCCAACAATGCAGCCGAATATGAGGACCTGTTGCATGGTCTCCGGATGGCAGTCTCCATGGGCATTCAATGCCTAGAGGTGCGTGGGGACTCGAACCTTACAATGTCTCAAATAAATGGAGATTTTGATGCCAAGGACCCAAAAATGGGAGCTTATCGCAATGCCATCCTCAAAATTTCAGCTCGATTCGAGGGGCTTGAATTCCACCATGTGGTCCGAGAAAACAATCAAGCGGCGGATATCATCGCCCGAATCGGCGCTAAGTGTTGGGGAACGTAGTAATTTCAAAAAAATTCCTACGCACACACAAGATCATGGTGATGCATAGCAACAAGAGGGGAGAGTGTTGTCTACGTACCCTCATAGACCGGCAACGGAAGTGTTGACACAACGTAGAGGAAGTAGTCGTACGTCTTCCCGATCCGACCGATCCAAGTACCGAACGTACGGCACCTCCGAGTTCTAGCACACGTTCAGCTCGATGACGATCCCCGGACTCCGATCTAGCAAAGTGTCGGGGAAGAGTTCCGTCAGCACGACGGCGTGGTGACGATCTTGATGCTTAACTGTCGGAGGGCTTCGCCTAAGCACCACTACAATATTATCGAGGATTATGGTGGAAGGGGGCACTGCACACGACTAAGAAAATGATCATGTGGATCAACTTGTGTGTCTAGGGGTGCCCCCTACCCCCGTATATAAAGGAGCAAGGGGAGGAGGTCGGCCGGCCCTATGGCGCGCCAAGGAGGAGTCCTCCTCCTAGTAGGAGTAGGACTCCTACTAGGAGGGGGAAGGAAGTGGGGAGGGAGAAGGAAAGGGGGGCGCCGCCCCCCCTCTCCTAGTCCAATTCGCACCAGGGGGGAGGAGGCGCGCGGCCCACCCTGGCTGCCCTTCTCTCTCTCCACTAAGGCCCATATGGCCCATTACTTCTCCCGGGGGGTTCCGGTAACCCTTCGACTCTCCGGTTTTCTGCGAAATCACCCGGAACACTTCTGGTGTCCGAATATAGCCGTCCAATATATCAATCTTTATGTCTCGACCATTTCGAGACTCCTCGTCATGTCCGTGATCGCATCCGGGACTCCGAACTAGCTTCGGTACATCAAAACTCATAAACTCATAATATAACTATCATCGAAACCTTAAGCGTGCAGACCCTACGGGTTCGAGAACAATGTAGACATGACTGAGACACGTCTCCGGTCAATAACCAATAGCGGAACCTGGATGCTCATATTGGCTCCTACATATTCTACGAAGATCTTTATCGGTCAGACTGCATAACAACATACGTTGTTCCCTTTGTCATCGGTATGTTACTTGCCCGAGATTTGATCATCGGTATCTCAAATACCTAGTTCAATCTCATTACCGGCAAGTCTCTTTACTCGTTCCGTAATACATCATCTCGCAACTAACTCATTAGTTGCAATGCTTGCAAGGCTTATTTGATGTGTATTACCGAGAGGGCCCAGAGATACTTCTCCGACAATCGGAGGGACAAATCCTAATCTCGAAATACGCCAACCCAACATGTACCTTTGGAGACACCTGTAGAGCTCCTTTATAATCACCCAGTTACGTTGTGACGTTTGGTAGCACACAATGTGTTCCTCCGGCAAACGGGAGTTGCATAATCTCATAGTCATAGGAACATGTATAAGTCATGAAGAAAGCAATAGCAACATACTAAACGATCGGGTGCTAAGCTAATGGAATGGGTCATGTAAATCACATCATTCTCCTAATAATGTGATCCCGGTAATCAAATGACAACACATGTCTATGGTTAGGAAACATAACCATCTTTGATTAACGAGCTAGTCAAGTAGAGGCATACTAGTGACGTTTAGTTTGTCTATGTATTCACACAAGTATTATGTTTCCGGATAATACAATTCTAGCATGAATAATAAACATTTATCATGATATAAGGAAATAAAATAATAACATTATTATTTCCTCTAGGGCATATTTCCTTCAGTCTCCCACTTGCACTAGAGTCAATAATCTAGATTACACGGTAATGATTCTAACACCCATGGAGCTTTGGTGCTGATCATGTTTTGCTCGTGGAAGAGGCTTAGTCAACGGGTCTGCAACATTCATATCCATATGTATCTTGCAAATCTCTATGTCTCCCACCTGGACTAGATCCCGGATGGAATTGAAGCGTCTCTTGATGTGCTTGGTTCTCTTGTGAAATCTGGATTCCTTTGCCAAGGCAATTGCACCAGTATTGTCACGAAAGATTTTCATTGGACCCGATGTACTAGGTATAACACCTAGATCGGATATGAACTCCTTCATCCAGACTCCTTCGTTTGCTGCTTCCGAAGCAGCTATGTACTCTGCTTCACATGTAGATCCCGCCACAATGCTTTGTTTAGAACTGCACCAACTGACAGCTCCACCGTTTAATGTAAACACGTATCCGGTTTGCGATTTAGAATCGCTCGGATCAGTGTCAAAGCTTGCATCAACGTAACCATTTACAATGAGCTCTTTGTCACCTCCATATATGAGAAACATATCTTTAGTCCTTTTCAGGTATTTCAGGATGTTCTTGACTGCTGTCCAGTGATCCACTCCTGGATTACTTGTACCTTCCTGCTAGACTTATAGCAAGACACACATTAGGTCTGGTACACAGCATTGCATACATGATAGAGCCTATGGCTGAAGCATAGGGAACATCTTTCATTTTCTCTCTATCTTCTGCATTGGTCGGGCATTGAGTCTTACTCAATTTGACACCTTGTAACACAGGCAAGAATCCTTTCTTTGCTTGATCCACTTTGAACTTTTTCAAAACTTTGTCAAGGTATGTGCTTTGTGAAAGTCCAATTAAGCGTCTTGATCTGTCTCTATAGATCTTAATGCCCAATATGTAAGCAGCTTCACTGAGGTCTTTCATTGAAAAACTCTTATTCAAGTATCCCTTTATGCTATCCAGAAATTCTATATCATTTCCGATTAGTAATATGTCATCTACATATAATATCAGAAATGCTACAGAGCTCCCACTCACTTTCTCGTAAATACAGGCTTCTCCAAAAGTCTGTACAAAACCAAATGCTTTGATTACACTATCAAAGCGTTTATTCCAACTCCGAGAGGCTTGCACCAGTCCATAAATGGATCGCTGGAGCTTGCACACTTTGTCAGCTCCCTTTGGATCGACAAAACCTTCCGGCTGCATCATATACAACTCTTCTTCCAGAAATCCATTCAGGAATGCAGTTTTGACATCCATCTGCCAAATTTCAAAATCATAAAATGCGGCAATTGCTAACATGATTCGGACAAACTTAAGCATCGCTATGGGTGAGACGGTCTCATCGTAGTCAATCCGTTGAACTTGTTGAAAACCTTCTGCGACAAGTCGAGCTTTGTAGACAGTAACATTACCGTCAGCGTCAGTCTTCTTCTTGAAAATCCATTTATTCTCAATTGCTTGCCGATCATTGGGCAAGTCAACCAAAGTCCATACTTTGTTCTCATACATGGATCCCATCTCAGATTTCATGGCTTCAAGCCATTTTGCGGAATCTGGGCTCACCATCGCTTCTCCATAGTTCGTAGGTTCATCATGATCTAGTAGCATGACTTCCAGAACAGGATTACCGTACCACTCTGGTGCGGATCTTACTCTGGTTGATCTACGAGGTTCAGTAGTATCTTGTTCTGAAGTTTCATGATCATCATCATTAGCTTCCTCACTAATTGGTGTAGGTGTCACAGAAACTGGTTTCTGTGATGTACTACTTTCCAATAAGGGAGCAGGTACAGTTACCTCATCAAGTTCTACTTTCCTCCCACTCACTTCTTTCGAGAGAAACTCCTCCTCTAGAAAGTTTCCGAATTTAGCAACAAAAGTCTTGCCTTCGGATCTGTGATAGAAGGTGTATCCAATAGTTTCCTTTGGATATCCTATGAAGACACATTTCTCCGATTTGGGTTCGAGCTTATCAGGTTGAAGCTTTTTCACATAAGCATCGCACCCCAAACTTTCAGAAACGACAACTTTGGTTTCTTGCCAAACCACAGTTCATAAGGCGTTGTCTCAACGGATTTTGATGGTGCCCTATTTAACGTGAATGCGGCAGTCTCTAGAGCATAACCCCAAAACGATAGCGGTAAATCAGTAAGAGACATCATAGATCGCACCATATCAAGTAAAGTATGATTACGATGTACGGACACACCATTATGCTGTGGTGTTCCGGGTGGCGTGAGTTGCGAAACTATTCCGCATTGTTTCAAATGTACACCAAACTCGTAACTCAAATATTCTCCTCCACGATCAGATCGTAGGAATTTTATTTTCTTGTTATGATGATTTTCAACTTCACTCTAAAATTCTTTGAACTTTTCAAACGTTTCGGACGTATCTTTCATTAAGTAGATATACCCATATCTACTTAAGTCATCTGTGAAGGTGAGAAAATAACGATATCCGCCACGAGCCACAATATTCATCGGACCACATACATCTGTATGTATGTTTTCCAACAAATCTGTTGCTCTCTCCATAGTACCGGAGAACGGTGTTTTTGTCATCTTACCCATAAGGCACGGTTCGCAAGTACCAAGCGATTCATAATCAAGTGGTACCAAAAGTCCATCAGTATGGAGTTTCTTCATGCACTTTACACCGATATGACCCAAACGGCAGTGCGACAAATAAGTTGCACTATCATTATCAACTCTCCATCTTTTGGCTTCAACATTATGAATATGTGTGTCACTACTATCGAGATTTAATAAGAATAGACCACTCTTTAAGGGTGCATGACCATAAAAGATATTACTCATATAAATAGAACAACCATTATTCTCTGACTTAAATGAATAACTGTCTCGCATCAAACAAGATCCAGATATAATGTTCATGCTTAACGCTGGCACCAAATAACAATTATTTTGGTCTAATACTAATTCTGAAGGTAGATGTAGAGGTAGCGTGCCGACCGCGATCACATCGACTTTGGAACCATTTCCCACGCGCATCGTCACCTCGTCCTTAGCCAATCTTCGCTTAATCCGTAGTCCCTGTTTCGAGTTGCAAATGTTAGCAACAGAACCAGTATCAAATACCCAGGTGCTACTGCGAGCATTAGTAAGGTACCCATCAATAACATGTATATCACATATACCTTTGTTCACCTTGCCATCCTTCTTATCCGCCAAATACTTGGGGCATTTCCGCTTCCAGTGACCAGTCTACTTGCAGTAGAAGCACTCAGTTTCAGGGTTAGGTCCAGGTTTGGGTTTCTTCTCTTGAGTAGCAACTTGCTTGCTATTCTTTTTGAAGTTCCCCTTCTTCTTTCCTTTGCCCTTTTTCTTGAAACTAGTGGTCTTGTTGACCATCAACACTTGATGCTCCTTCTTGATTTCTACCTCCGCAGCTTTCAGCATTGCGAAGATCTCAGGAATAGTTTTATTCATCCCTTGCATATTAGTTCATCACGAAGCTCTTGTAGCTTGGTGGCAGTGATTGGAGAATTCTGTCAATGACGCAATCATCTGGAAGATTAACTCCCAATTGAATCAAGTGATTATTATACCCAGACATTTTGAGTATATGCTCACTGACAGAACTGTTCTCCTCCATCTTGCAGCTATAGAACTTATTGGAGACTTCATATCTCTCAATCTGGGCATTTGCTTGAAATATTAACTTCAACTCCTGGAACATCTCATATGCTCCATGACGTTCAAAATGTCGTTGAAGTCCCGATTCTAAGCCGTAAAGCATGGCAAACTGAACTATCAAGTAGTCATCAGCTTTGCTCTGCCAGACGTTCATAACATCTGGTGTTGCTCCAGCAGCAGGCCTGGCACCCAACGGTGCTTCTAGGACGTAATTCTTCTGTGCAGCAATGAGGATAATCCTCAAGTTACGGACCCAGTCCGTGTAATTGCTACCATCATCTTTCAACTTTGCTTTCTCAAGGAACGCATTAAAATTCAACAGAACAACAGCACGGGCCATCTATCTACAATCAAGCATAAACAAGCAAGATACTATCATGTACTAAGTTCATGATAAATTTAGGTTCAATTAATCATATTACTAAAGAACTCCCACTTAGATAGACATCCCTCTAATCCTCTAAGTGATTACGTGATCCAAATCGACTAAACCATTTCCGATTATCACGTGAGATGGAGTAGTTTCATTGGTGAACATCACTATGTTGATCATATCTACTATATGATTCACGCTCAACCTTTCGGTCTCCGTGTTCCAAGGCCATATCTGTATATGCTTGGCTCATCAAGTATAACCTGAGTATTCCGCGTGTGCAACTGTTTTGCACCCGTTGTATTTGAACGTAGAGCCTATCACACCCGATCATCACGTGGTGTCTTAGCACGAAGAACTTTCGCAACGGTGCATACTCAGGGAGAACACTTCTTGATAATTAGTGAGAGATCATCTTAAAATGCTACCGTCAAACAAAGCAAGATAAGGTGCATAAAATATAAACATCACATGCAATCAATATAAGTGATATGATATGGCCATCATCATCTTGTGCTTGTGATCTCCATCTTCGAAGCGTCGTCATGATCACCATCGTCACCGGCGCGACACCTTGATCACCATCGTAGCATCATTGTCGTCTCGCCAATCTTATGCTACCACGACTATCGCTACCGCTTAGTGATAAAGTAAAACATTATAGCGCAATTGCATTGCATACAATAAAGCGACAACCAAATGGCTCCTGCCAGTTGCCGATAGCTTGGTTACAAAACATGATCATCTCATAAAATAAAATTTAGCATCATGACTTGAACATATCACATCACAACATGCCCTGCAAAAACAAGTTAGACGTCCTCTACTTTGTTGTTGCAAGTTTTACGTGGCTGCTACGGGCTTAAGCAAGAACCAATCTTACCTACGCATCAAAACCACAATGATAGTTTGTCAAGTTGGTGCTGTTTTAACCTTCGCAAGGACCGGGCATAGCCACACTCGGTTCAACTAAAGATGGAGAAACTGACACCCGCTAGCCACCTTTGTGCAAAGCACGTCGGGAGAACCGGTCTCGCGTAAGCATACGCGTAATGTTGGTCCGGGCCGCTTCGTCCAACAATACCGCCGAACCAAAGTATGACATGCTGGTAAGCAGTATGACTTATATCACCCACAACTCACTTGTGTTCTATTCGTGCATATAACATCAACACATAAAACCTAGGTTCGGATGCCACTGTTGGGGAACATGATAATTTCAAAAAAATTCCTACGCACACACAAGATCATGGTGATGCATAGCAACGAGAGGGGAGAGTGTTGTCTTCGTACCCTCGTAGACCAGCAACGGAAGTGTTGACACAACGTAGAGGAAGTAGTCGTACGTCTTCCCGATCTGACCGATCCAAGTACCGAACGTACGGCACCTCCGATTTCTAGCACACGTTCAGCTCGATGACGATCCCCGGACTCTGATCCAGCAAAGTGTTGGGGAAGAGTTCCGTCAGCACGACAGCATGGTGACGATCTTGATGCTTAACTGTCGCAGGGCTTCGCCTAAGCACCACTACAATATTATCGAGGATTATGGTGGAAGGGGGCACCGCACACGGCTAAGAAAACGATCACGTGGATCAACTTGTGTGTCTAGGAGTGCCCCCTGCCCCCGTATATAAAGGAGCAAGGGGAGGAGGCCGGCTGGCCCTATGGCGTGCCATGGAGGAGTCCTCCTCCTAGTAGGAGTAGGACTCCTACTAGGAGGGGGAAGGAAGTGGGGAGGGAGAAGGAAAG
The DNA here is from genome assembly GCF_056163025.1 of Triticum urartu. Classification (NCBI taxonomy): domain Eukaryota; kingdom Viridiplantae; phylum Streptophyta; class Magnoliopsida; order Poales; family Poaceae; genus Triticum; species Triticum urartu. The sequence continues at coordinate 35,835,467 of NC_141873.1, read as the reverse complement.
GGGGGCGCCCCCCCCCTCTCCTAGTCCAATTCGGACCAGGGGGGAGGGGGCGCGCGGCCCACCCTGGCTGCCCTTCTCTCTCTCCACTAAGGCCCATATGGCCCATTACTTCTCCCGGGGGGGTTCCGGTAACCCTCCGGCTCTCCGGTTTTCTCCGAAATCACCCGGAACACTTCCGGTGTCCGAATATAGCCATCCAATATATCAATCTTTATGTCTCGACCATTTCGAGACTCCTCGTCATGTCCGTGATCGCATCCGGGACTCCAAACTAGCTTCGGTACATCAAAACTCATAAACTCATAATATAACTATCGTCGAAACCTTAAGCGTGCGGACCCTATGGGTTCGAGAACAATGTAGACATGACCAAGACACGTCTCCGGTCAATAACCAATAGAGGAACCTGGATGCTCATATTGGCTCCTACATATTCTACGAAGATCTCTATCGGTCAGACCGCATAACAACATACGTTGTTCCCTTTGTCATCGGTATGTTACTTGCCTGAGATTTGATCGTCGGTATCTCAAATACCTAGTTCAATCTCGTTACCGGCAAGTCTCTTTACTCATTCGTAATACATCATCTCGCAACTAACTCATTAGTTGCAATGCTTGCAAGGCTTATTTGATGTGTATTACCGAGAGGGCCCAGAGATACCTCTCCGACAATCGGAGTGACAAATCCTAATCTCGAAATACGCCAACCCAACATGTACCTTTGGAGACACCTGTAGAGCTCCTTTATAATCACCCAGTTACGTTGTGACGTTTGGTAGCACAAAAAGTGTTCCTCCGGCAAAAGGGAGTTGCATAATCTCATAGTCATAGGAACATGTATAAGACATGAAGAAAGCAATAGCAACATACTAAACGATCGGGTGCTAAGCTAATGGAATGGGTCATGTCAATCACATCATTCTCCTAATAATGTGATCCCGATAATCAAATGACAACACATTTCTATGGTTAGGAAACATAACCATCTTTGATTAACAAGCTAGTCAAGTAGAGGCATACTAGTGACGTTTAGTTTGTCTATGTATTCACACAAGTATTATGTTTCCGGATAATACAATTCTAGCATGAATAATAAACATTTATCATGATATAAGGAAATAAAATAATAACATTATTATTGCCTCTAGGGCATATTTCCTTCACTAAGCGCGACCCTGTCCCACCTAATATCTTCCTGGAAAGGCTGTTTAAGCCATTCGTGATGTGGGAAGGGGAGACCGGCAACAATATCCTGGATCCGGCCACAACACCAGACCCCGAACACTCTGACGTAATCGGAGGCTCCGCCACCGAGAAAACACCTTCGGCCCACGTAATTGTGGCCGTCATCGCCCCGTGGACAGAACCCTTCTTGGCTTACCTAAATAGGCAAGAACTCCCCAAGGACCAAAACAAGGCACGTTGCATTGTGCGGCGGTCTATAGCCTACAAGGTCCACGAGGGAGAGCTTTATAAGAAAAGCGCTACCGGAGTACTGCAAAGTTGCATCTCCGAGGAGGAAGGACTACAACTTTTGGCAGAAATTCATGCTGGACTCGGCGGACATCACGTCGCAGCTCGGACCCTTGTAAGTAAGGCCTTCCGTACAGGTTTCTACTGGCCGACAGCTCGAGCAGACGCACATGACCTCGTTCAACATTGCGTCGGTTGCCAGCTCTTTGCAAACCAAAGCCATATGCCACCTACAGCTCTCCAAACAATCCCCATTACTTGGCCCTTCGCGGTCTGGGGGCTCGATATGGTCGAACCCCTTAAAGGAGGAAGCCATAAGAAAAAGTACCTATTGGTCATGGTGGATAAATTCACCAAATGGATAGAGGCCAAACCAGTTAAAACGGCCGAATCCGGACCAGTGATAGATTTCATATCCGGGGTTGTTCACCACTATGGTGCCCCCCACAGTATCATCACCGATAACGGCTCAAACCTTACAGCCGATGAGGTAAAAACTTGGTGCAGCAAAATGGGTATTAAGCTTGATTATGCATCCATCTATCACCCTCAAACTAACAGTCAAGTCGAACGAGCAAATGGTCTTATAATGAGCAGCATCAAACCCAGACTCGTGCGGTCCCTGAAGGAATCAGATACGCACTGGGTCGAGGACATCGACTCTATATTGTGGGGGCTGCGGACCACGCCAAATCGCACTGCCGAATACACACCTTTCTTTATGGTGTACGGCGCAGAGGCGGTACTACCCTGCGACATCATTCATGACTCACCTCGCATGTGCATGTATGAAGAGAAAGAAGATGAGCTAGATCCGCAGGACAGTTTGGACGCCCTGGAGGAGGAGCATGACGTTGCAAAAGCCCGATCCACATTCTATCAACAATAGGCTCGACGATATCAAAGCAGAGAAGGACGGGCCAAAACTTATAATGTTGGCAAACTCGTTCTAGGCCTACCAGCGAAGAAAAAGGACAAGCTCAAACCCAAATGGGAAGGTCCCTGTTATTGACAAAGTTCTGACCGGTAGGTCTGCGGGATGCATTGGACAATCGACTCGAGCCAAACCCATGGAACGCGACCAGACTCCGAAGGTTCTACGCCTAGCGCCGGACTCTGTGTTCGTCTCCTTACCTTCGTCAATTTTATATATATATTTGTTATCTATATTTTTTGTCTTTCTTCCTTTTCTTCGCGGCCTTCAACGATTAAAATGTGTCTTGACTGCATAATTTGTACGCGCTAAGCGCACTCATTATACCTGGGGGCTTCTTATAGAGAAGCTTAATGTAATTATGATCCAGGCTCTATGCCTGCCGCACATGTGTTATTTTTACACATGCACCTTTTCTTTGCCATTATATGCATCGATACGACTTAAGTTTTCGCCAAGCTGGGTTGCCTGGCTCTTGTGTTTATGCCCTATGTTCCCGTTAATTCGGATAGGGCATAAGGGGAGCACCTCTGCGATCGTTACTGCTAGGTCAGCCGGACGTGTACCTCAGACTAGGTGAAGCCGAAAGCTAGCGTTCTTAATGGAATATTTGGTCGGCGAACAAAGGATGACTTTTACTTATTAGAATACATACCCCCAGATGTTTATATCTTGCGTCTCTTGTCGCAGTTCGGACATGCGCATTAATGCATGCGGTCCTAGGGAAAGGAATTCTTAACAGAACTATTCTCCCTGGAAGATGTTTCTTACTATCCATGTAATATACATAACTAGTTGGGTACTTGTCTCACTACTAGGAAAAGGCCTACTAATGGCGCACCAGTTTTGCCTACTAATGGCGCACCACTGGTGCGCCATTAGTATCGAACACCATGCACCATTAGTATGCCTCCCAAGGGGCCATATTTAACCATGTGCTTTGGCATACTAATGGCGCACTGTTGGGTGATGCGCCATTAGTATACTTTCGCATACTAATGGCGCACTCTGTAGTGATGCACCATTAGTATGAATATTATGCCTTTTTTTACTTTTCTGATTTTTGCGCAGGTTACAAAATATATTATTTGACAGAATATAGACAGCAGCACACAGCAACAGCAGATTCATCGAATACAATAGAAGATTAGTCTCTGAATACAATTCATCATATTAGTCTCCGAATTCAAAAGATCGAACAAAGATAAAACATACAAGTCTCGAGACCGCGAGTATCGAGTTTGTCTTCACATTACAAGTCGATATCGATCATCTAAACTACCATCACATAGAAGAGAGCTGCGGTCATCACGATGAGCATCATCGCGATGAAACTGGTCTTCATCCGGTTCCTCCAACGCTCCCTCCTCTCTCCCGCTAGATAGCAGGCGTATCTAGATTCCGCCTCCGCCCTAGTGGTGTACCCTTTGTAACTATTACCGCTGAAACGGTGAATCTGTCTCCGACACTCCTCCCAGTCGTCGTAGACTCCGGGAACCTTACCCTTGTACACGACAGACGACGGCATCTCTATGCACAAGCCAAACAATAGATAATACATACATAAGCAATATATAAGTATGCAACAAAAGGATCGGAAGAGAAAAGCAAGACATTAATAGCACGATTCAGGGTCCTACTAATAAATAGCATTGATTACATCTAAGTTGAATGACTGTCCAAACCAAAGAGACATACAATTCATTAAAGTTTAATTACAACATGAGCCAATCAATGTTTCAGAACTACACATCACTACTTTCGACTCGACTCATGGGACAAGAGCGTGGATGAAGCCGCCGTTTGTCATGATGGTCATGAAATCGCGGGCGTTGTCAGCCTGCATTTGTAGCATTCCGTATATCTCACTGTTGGATGGTTGATATCTGAGGAAGAACTGCCCCGAGGTATGAAGGACATCTTGATGGATGATGTCCGCAAACTCCGACTGGATGCGAATGAATTCTTGTCTGATGTCCACGTCCTGGATTGCCGACAAGCTCGCGGCCCAATCTTTGAGATTATCTGGTAGCAGAAGGTGATGAAGGTCCCTTACAATCACCCGCATGTGATGGAGGGCGTATTAGGCATCCTTCTGACTGCCAGGCGGCTGCTTGACGCAGCAGAACGTCGTATTGTGGGCGAACACGTGCTTGCGGTACTTACGAACTGCCCTGGTGAAGGTGCCTCCAGATTTGGCGTAGCCGGGGAGAACATCATCAAGAACTTTCTTGATATTTGTGTAGTCTATCTTGGAGTCATGGTTCGGGTCGAAATACGTGGCCATGGAATATTTTGGGCTTAAGAGGATGAGTGTGCAATGTGTGTCACTGCACAGAACACGGAATGTTAGAACAAAAGAAGAACGATCGAAATCTAAGAAATCATATGTTATGGGGCGGTTAAGGGATGACTTACTCGGGAAAGTAAGCCACAAAGAAGTTATCCTTATCTGGGTTTGCCATAATGACGCCTTCGAGGTGTGAACTCGCAACTTGGCGGTCCCCAGCGCTGCTCAAGAGCTTGGCACGCATGTAGAAGGGGTCGACTATCACGATGTCCGGGGTCTTGTCTCTAATGATCCGCATCTCCATACTCAGCGAAAACAGCCGAACGACGGTGTAGTGCAGCTGATGAAGGTTAAACATAGCAAAGATGTCATCAAACCGCAGGACGATCGTACCCCCGATGTCGCCATCCACAAAGCCCTTGCCCTCTGGCACCTTGGCCACGAAAACTGGGTATGCCACATCATTCTCTCTGAGACGCCGCTTCTACAAAGAAAGAACACTGTCGTGCATTCTTCACATAGCACCGGTTGCAGCATTGAGCATATTTGTCGGTAGCATCGCCCTACCCGCCACATGCACCCTCCTCGAGATATCGTTAGGTGAAGGTGGCCCGTCCTGAGCACGGATCGTACTCCGTGCCCGCTGGCTCACACCGGTGCCCTTTTTAGTCTTCCGTTTCTGGCTCTTCTTCTTGATCTGCTGTAATGGGACCGAGTTCTGCTCACAGACCGCCTTCTTGAGCGTGTTGGGGCTGATAATATTTCGCACCTCAGCTATCTGAGGCTCGGTGAAGGCAGTAGCTGGAGGCGTCTCCTGAGAACTGAAGCCAGACGACGCCTGTTGCAACTGGGTTTCTCCACCGTACCAGCTAGATCGCGGTCATCTTGGTTGCGTTCTTGAGAAGGAGGCCCGCAGAACTTGTCACCGTACCCATGTTCGGCAAAGTACTTATCGACGTTGGTAAATGTACCATCGTCGTTGTCGTCGTCGTCCGGATCCTGTGCCATATGCATGTCCGGATCCTGTGCCATAGGGATGTCCGGCATGTCCGGTAGCGTTGCGGCGTTCTTGCCATGGCTTGGCGCCGGCACGACTGGCGGTCTTGTCTGTGGGGTGATGTCCCCCGCCCCCAAACGAATCTGGCTCTTCGGCCAAAGCAGGGGCCAGCTTACGCAGGCGCTGAGGGTCATCTCATCTTCTTCGTCGGCCCCAGCGGGTTGAATCGGAGGTAACAGCTCGTTGCAGCCTGGCAGCACCTGAACCACTTCAACCCTATACACTGTGGGTGGCATCGGATTACCGTGGAACACGGGGTTGCCCGGTTGAACGATTCTGCCCATGGCGACATCGACCAACTTGCCGCCCACGAAGTGCAGGAGAGTGCAAGGAATGTTGGTGGTGCCCTGCGAAAACATGTAGGGCGTCAGGGATGCCCAGTCAAAGGCAACGAGACAAAGTCATCGGCCAAGAGGCTTAGTTACTGTGATGCCGTCGAGCTCGGCTAATGTCGAGGCACCGCCAACGGCGGGCGTGCAACTAACGGAGGGGCCGCTTGCTAGCGAGGTGCCGGCTGGCGTACACCTGGGTGCATTAAGCTCCAATGCCCGTGCCGGCACCGGAGACACGAATACCGCCTCCGCCGGAGACACCAATGGCGCCGCCTGCGCGCCGTGCGAGTTGCTGGCCATGAAGCTGGGAACCGGGGGAGGCCCCTGTTGGCCGCCCGCAATCCACGTCGTCAGCTCATGAATCAACGTAGGCACCATGGCGTTGAGCTTCGTCCCTAGTTGTTGTTCCACTTGCTCTTGGACAAGCTCCGGAACCCGCGCCACTTGTGCCTTGAGTGCTTCAACCTCGCGCGACTGGCTTTCCGAGCTGGTATTTTTCTCCTTTCGCCCACCAGCGGTATAGTATGATGACCATTTTGTGGACAAGCCTTTGCCGGCCACATGACCAGCTGACGTCGGCTTACTGAGCTTATCCTTGTTTTTCATTACATTCAATGCCCTATTCAAAGGGGTGTCGAAAGGGGAGCTTTGAGACGACCCCGCGCTACTGCTTTCTTTGTCCTGCGGAAGGAACATGAACCATTTAGAAATATTGGGGATTAATTAGAATGCAACCATATGGAGCTAATTACACGGGGGTGTATTCCTTACTAGAACAAGCTCAAGTGCCTTGGTCTTCAGATCCGTGGTAAGCTCCTTTGTTACCGGGTCCTCCTTGTACCGGGCCCTGAGAAAGTTCCTGGTCTGCTTGTCATGGTATTTCTCGAAGCGGGGTGGTAGGCCTTGCTCGGCACGCTCCGCGTCCTCCTTGTCCCATATAGGCTCCACCACTCTATAACCGTCGGGACCGAGTTGGTTGACCCCTAAGTTCAACTGCCGCATTTCTTTCCCCCACTGACTTGATTCGGAGGTTGCGGGGCTCTCGCATTTGATCTTGAACTCCTTGTAGTCATCTTCGCTCATCAAAGGATATTTCGCCTTGATCTTCTCATAACTATCACCTTTTTCAATCATTGCCTTCACCGTGCTTTTCCAAGTAGACAGGGTCGTGCTCATCCTCGTGAGGGCGGCACCGTTCACTTTATTCCCTGAGAGGCGTGTGTTTGCAAACTCAGCGGGGAACTTGTATCGTTCGTGCAGCTTCGAGAAGAGGAGGCTGCGCAAATGCCCTCGGTCCTTACGCCACTAGGGGTTGTGTAGTCAGGATCGGTGTCTTCCGCGGCGTCCTCATAGCGGTGAGGTTCTTCCGCCAACTCCTGGGACAGCTCCCAGAATTGCTTGCCGCCCGAACCTCCGGCCTCATCGTTGTGGGCCAAGTTTTGCTCTAAATAGGAAAATATGAGTTGTTCTTCTGCGGAAGAATCCTCATGTAAAGGGTACGACAGAAGCTTCTGCTTGAACCAACACGTGAAACATGAGTTGTGCTCTTTGATTATATCTCCGTCCGTCCTCTATTAGCCTCGGTCATTGTACGTCTTCTCATTGAAGGTTTTTTTCTCTACCACCCAAGGATTGACCACATCTATGTGTTGTAGCGCGACTAGGTTTGCTCTTTCAAAGTCGGCGAGTCGAGCCTCGAAGTCGACATGCATTTCACGGCGACCCTCAAGGTGACCCCATACAGCGAGCCCACGGAGATGCCTGTTGACGGGCAGACCAACGGGGTTCTCGATGCCTAGATAATTCGTGTAGTAGGAGATGCACTCTTCGGTCGGAAAGCCCCTGGCTATACTTCCCTCTGGACGTGACATGTTGCGAATGTATCCTTTGATGACACCATTCATCCTTTTGAACGGCATCATGCTGTGCAGGAACGTCAGCCCGAGTTGGATGATATCCTCCACGATATGGACCAGCAGATGCACCATAACGTCGAAGAATGCGGGCGGGAAGTACATCTCAAGATCGCATAGTATCACCACGATCTCTTCCTGTAGCCTTCTAAGTTGCCTCACGCCAACCGACTTCCGAGAGATGACGTCAAAAAAGTTGCATAGGCCAAATAGCGTTTCACGGACGTGCGCGTCCATGATCCCATGGATTGCAATTGGAAGTATCTGTGTCATCAGCACGTGACAGTCGTGAGACTTCATCCCGCTGAACTTCTGCTTCGCTGGCTCTAGGTATGTGCTTATCTTCCCGGCGTAACCGTAAGGAAGTTTTACTCCTACGAGGCAGGTGAAAAACTGCTCGATCTCCTCCTGACTTAGAGTGAAGCACGCGGGAGGGTAGTCATTTCTGGTCTTCTTGGCCTTTTTGCCTTTGCGACGACTTTCTGTGTCCTGCTTCGCCTCATCATCATCATCATCATCATTAGTGTGAAGCTCCTGCCTGATGCCCATTGATTTCAAGTCTGCCCTTGCTTTCGGCCCATCTGTGGTCCTCTCTGGCATGTTGAGCAGGGTACCAAGCAGACTCTCGCACACGTTCTTCGTGATATGCATGGCATCAAGGCTGTGAGGCACACGGTGGATCTTCCAGTATGGCAAGTCCCAGAAAACAGACCTCGTTTTCCATACCTTCAACAGTGGCTCTGGCGCCTTTGGCTTCTTTCCGGGCTCTGGCGCCTTTTGCTTCTTTCCCGGCAGTGGGCAATCTTTCCAATTTTTCGACAGCCCATCTATTTCCTCGCCGCTCCTCGTACGCGGGCGTCTTCGGGGTTCGGTTTCACCATCGAACAGATGCTTGCGTTTCCTCCACGGGTCATCATCGCGAAGCCACCTTTGATGTCCCATGAATACGGTTTTCGAAGACCCGGGATCTCTATCTAGCTGGCGATATGTTGTGTCATCCATGCACCTGACGCATCCAGAAAATCCGTGGACCACCTGCGCCGCGAGATATCCGTAACCGAGATAGTCGTGCACCGTCGTGAGCAGTGCGGCTCTCATAGGGAAATATTCTTTCTCTGCGGCGTCCCATGTATTGGCTGGTGTTTTCCACAGCGTGTCTAACTCCTCTTTCAGCAGCCCCAGATACAGATTGATGTCATTCCCTGGTTGTTTCGGCCCTTCAATTAGCATACTCATGCGAATGTACTTCCACTTCATGCACAACCAGGGGGAAGGTTGTACATCCACACAAACATAGGCCAGGTGCTATGTGTGCTTCTCTGGCTGCCAAACGGATTGACTCCATCGGTGCTCGCGCCTAGCACGATGTTCCTTGGATCCTTCCCAAATTCTGGGTGTTCGAAGTTCAGCGCTTGCCACTGGCTCCCATCCTTAGGGTGACTCAGCATCTTGTCTTTTTTATTTATCTCCGGATCATTTGCGTCATCTTCTTGCTTCTTCTCCTCCCTATCCGCGTGCCAATGCAGGAACTTTGCTACCTTAGGGTCCGCGAAATACCGCTGCAGATGAGGAGTGATCGGAAAGTACCACACCACTTTTCGAGGAGCTTTCTTCCTCTTCTTGTATCAAGTGACGCCGGACACCGGACATATGGTAGACTCCGCGTGCTCGCCCCGATAAATGATGCAATTGTTCATGCACACATGGTATTTCACGTGCGGTAAATCCAGAGGACACACGACTTTCTTCGCCTCCTCAAAACTGTTCGGGCACTTGTTCCCCTTGGGAAGACGTTCGTGCCAGAATGACATGTTCTCATTGAAGCATGCGTCGGTCATTTTGTGTTTTACCTTCATCTCCAAAGCCATGAGCGTTACTTTCAGGCGGGTATCCTCGGGTCTGCACCCTTCATACAATGGAGTAACCGCGTCTATCTCCAGTTGATCCAGCTTGTCTTTCTCTCGGGCGGCGGCTCTTGCGTTATCCGTCTGCTTGAGAAGCAGCTCTTGAATATGAGGGTCCTGCACCCAGCCCATCGATGGTCCATCATCGTCTGCTCCGCCGGCATCTTCATCTTCATGATCATGCCCTTCGTCTGCTCCGGCATCTTCCTCATCATCATGTCCGGCATCTTCTACATGATGACTGTGTACAGCATCACCGTCGTGATCATGTCCTGGAGATTCTTCGTCTTCTCGCCCGCCCGAGCCGTGGTGGTTGTCTTGCTGCCCTTCCTCATTTCTTGCCCGGCCCCCATGGACGACTTCATAGTCATCTTCATCACCTTGCCACCGATAGCCATCCATGAAACCACGCAAGAGCAGGTGGTCCCGCACGTGCCCGGAATCCGGGTCCGCAATAAGGCTCTTCAGCTTGCATCTTCGACACGGACATCTTATCTTCATCTTGTTCTTTTGAAGCATCTCAGCCTTCGCGGAGCTCAAAAACCTATTCACGATGCCTTCGGTCATCGTGTGGACCATGGTCGCCTGCGGGGTAGAGCAAAACGATATTTTAGAACAAAGAAAAAATTTGGCATGACTTTCCCTAAAAATAGGACCAAAAAGAATGCATAGTGCCAAAATTCTCGCCGAAACAGAAATGAATCAACATTCGGGCAAAATATTGGCAACTATCGCATTTCAAATACCGGTACCTGGAAACACAAACATATATGCAACACCACAAACATATGCAACACCACAAACATACATAGATCTAGCTAGGCCACAAAAAGTGCATGTGCACGTTGTTGGAGCGAGCTAGGGAGAAAAAAAGTAGATCTACAACATGAAGATAGCTTTCCCCTTACTTACCTATCAAAAAAGGTAATTTCACCACTTAATTTTGAAGAATCTATGGTGCGAATGAGGTGAGGAGGAGGAGGCAGCCGACAAGCTTGGAGATGGAGATGGAGGGAATGAGGTGAGGAAAGTGAGTGTGTAGGTGTGGTTGTCCAAAATATCTAGCTGGTCCCAGGTTACTAATGGCGCACCACACAGCCATGCGCCATTAGTAACCCAACATACTAATGGCGCACCTCCTCGTGCACCATTAGTAGTTTTGCAAAAAAGTAAAAAATATATATATACTAATGGCGCACCGTGGCATAGTGCGCCATTACTAGTTTAAACTAGTAATGGCACACTTTGCAACGGTGCGCCATTAGTAGCTTTGCAAAAAAAGAATAAAAAAATACAGTAGTGGTGCAATCTATGGCTGATGCGCCATTACTAGTTAGAACTACTAATGGCGCACTTTGCCTGGATGCGCCATTAGTATGTTTGGAAAAATGAAAAAAAATTGTTACTAGTGGCGCACCTTGTGCCTGGTGCACCATTACTGTCTTCCACACTAATGGCGCATCACCACATGGTGCGCCATTAGTATATAGTAGTGGCGCACCACTTCTCTGGTGCGCCATTAGTGTCAATTTCATCTATAGCCCTTTTTCTAGTAGTGTCTGTTCAAGCACTTATGACCCCTATGCCTGGTTTCCACGTGTACCCCGGTTTTTACATAACTGAGCGGGTATTCGGATAGACTCCGGATGGTCGGGTCCGGAGGTCGAAGCGAAAAGGTCCGCCATGACAAATGATTTACAATCCGGCTAGGGAAAATATATGTCACTCGAAGTACACAGTCACTTAGACTGACTACATTCTTCTTCTATACCATCCAACAGGCTGTCAAGCCTACAATCCTGTTGGGAATACTTTGCGGCTAATTTCACCTGGTCATACACCAAGTTGACGGGGATATCTTTCCCGTCGGGCCCTACAGGTCCGAGCTCGGCCATATGGTTCGGGTCAATCTTGGTATATCGAGTCTTCACCATGGCCCAGGCTTCCCTTGCACCTTGTCGGCAGGCAGATATCTTCCATAATCAGAAGCGCCGCCGCGCTCCCTTGAGTATCTCTACAAGCCCCCCCCCCCCATGCCTCCTGGCAGGGAGGCAGATGGCCACAAGGCCTGGGCAAGGTCTTGCATCACCTACCGAACTTGTTCGTGCAGTTGTGAGAGCTCTGGCAGAAGATCTCCCGCAGACCCGGGCATCTCCTCTCTGGGACGGCCCGTCAGCATACCTACAGATATAGCTCTATTAGCTGGTTTCTTCACCAAACTCTATAGAAGTTCGCTCAAGCACTTACTGAAAATGCCATGTAGAAGCCTTTTATTCTCCTTTACGGAGTCAGCCAACTGGGCCCGAACATCTTTCAGTTCAACATCCAGCCGGGTATTGGCATCTTGGAGATTGTTTTTCTCCCGCCTAACTTGTGTAAGCAGGCGCTCGCTAGCCTTCAGCTGTCGTTAAGCATGTTGCTCCTCCGGATTCACTCCGGGATCATCTGCAGAATCTATTGAGTAGATTAGCAGGTAAGCAAAATATTAATTGGTATATCTCGTTCTTTTCGATAGGAACAAGTGTTACCAGATGGGGCCTTCTTGGGCTCCTCCATTTTGGTAACTGCGGCCCGTAGCTGGGCTTTGCACTCTTCCAGCTCTTGAGACAACTGGGTACACTTCTCAGTAAGAACCTACGCAAATAGTGATCCTTAAATCAGTTGTGCCAACTGTTTCAAGTCTCAGGGGCTACTGGTATATATATAATTATCAGATTTGCTTACCCGTATATGCTTTACATACTGGTCCGTGGCTCTAGCAAGACCATTTTGAGCAGCTCGGATGTACACGTCCCCTGAGTTGAAGGCCTCAAATGCCTCTTCAGAAAAACCGGGGTCACGGTGGAATTTGTGGCGGACATCCTATCCGCATCCTCGGTAGGAGGAATATTCGGCGTTGTCAGCACATTAGCATCTACCTCCAAGTCCGGCTCTGGAGCCCGTCTAGTGGAGGCATGGCCCGCAAGCTCTCCAGATACGGTCCAGCAAGCGTTTTTCCTGGTTTTAACCGCGGACATTATTATATTTTGAAGACAATAACCATGCAGCAGGGTTCTTTTTGATACCTCTGCGACGGCATCTCAATCCTGACCGCCTTCCTTTTAAGCCTGCCCGGTTTCGGTGCCCCTTGTTGGTGAGTCACTGCGGGTTCGGCATGGCATCCCGAGGGCCTTCCCTGCAAGACACCATACGTGTGCGGTGGGTGAAGTGCAAAAAAGGGGGATCCTTCTCAGAAGTTGGGACTCCGGTTTTACTTACATGCGATGCAGGGAGCAGTCCAGGATAACCGGCGGTGATGGACACCAAGGCACCGTCGCAGCTTAACTGATAAAACATCCTGTCGATGAGCTCCACGAATATGTTCGGTTCTTCTTCGAGTCCGGGATCAAGGGCCCGATCAAGGTACTCTGGCTGTGGAGATGGGCTGTGAATCTCCCTCACAGCTTTTCGTAGTTCCTGCTATGACATAGCAAAGTAAATATTTATGACAAAGAAAGCGGGAAGGTTTGGAGTAAAAAGCAGCAGCTCACCTAGTTTGGGGGGTTGTACATGGAGAATCCATCCCGCGGCTTAATACGGATGAACTCCTCTTCCTCTCCCTTATATAAATCGGACAGTATTTTCGCTAGAGCGGTGGCGGAGTCCGGACCTTTACAGCTGCAGCGGGTGGCATCGTCTTCTCCATTGAAGTGCCACATGGGTTGTCCACGATATTGAAGTGGCTGCACCCCCCGCATTATACATATTGACATAACCTCGATTATTGTCAGTCCTGATTCGGCCAGTGTCTTTATCTGGCTCATCAGGTAAAGGACCTCTCTATTATCTTCCTCCTGGGGGCTCCGAGGGCGCCAGCTACGGCGTTTCTTCAAAGGGGCATTGTTGAACTCAGGAAGGCTCATCCGAATAGGGTCTGGGAGGGGAACGTCCTCCGTATAAAACCACTCCGATGGCCAGTCTTCGGATGTCTTCTTCGGAGTACCGGACAGGTATCCGGTCCCGGCGATGCGCCATATTTCGGCTCCGCCCACTTGAAATATTGATTCCTTCTGTGTACAGGGCACGAGGCAAAATAGCCTCTGCCATAGCTCGAAATGAGCTTCGCAGCCCAGAAAGAGCTCGCAAAGGGCAATGTATCCTGCGATGTGTAATATGGAGGCGGGAGTAAAGTTATGGAGCTGGAGGCCGTAGAACTCCAGGAGCCCGCGGAGGAATGGATGGATTGGAAATCCGAGTCCCCTCAATAAATAAGGGACGAGGCATACCCTCTCCCCCGTGGATGGGTTGGGAAAGCTTTCCGCTTGCTTCCTGCCATTATAAGTGGCTAGTCCAGCTCGAACAGGGACTATGTACGCAGGAGGGAGAAATCCCTGGGTCTGCAACTCTACTAGTTGGCTATGGGGAATAGAACACTTCTCTCAACTACCTGGCTTAGGGCTACAGGGGTGAGAGGAGGAGTTGCGGTGGCCGGCCATGACGGGATGGATTTTTCCGGGCACGCTCCGGTGGATACTCGTTGTGGGAAGATGGTGTGATCTGGATCTGAAGATCCCCGACTGTTTAAATAGATGATTCATCTACCTGGTTAGGGTGGTAAATGTAAAAACATCCCGACCTCTCGCATTCGCTCGACACGTGGAAGATAGCCATTATTAAGGTACAGAAGTCGAGGAGTGCAACATTCATGGGAGGCCGGACACAACTCGTTACGACAGGTACTCGGGATTGGAGGAGAACCCGCCTTGCAATGCTGAAGACAATCTGCGCGCCAGACTCATCGTCATTGAAGCCTGGTTCAGGGGCTACTGAGGGAGTCCTGGATTAGGGGGTCCTCGGACAGCCGGACTATATACTTTGGCCGGACTGTTGGACTATGGAGATACAAGATTGAAGACTTCATCCCGTGTCCGGATGGGACTCTCCTTTGCGTGGAAGGCAAGCTTGGCGATTCGGATATGTAGATCTCCTCCCTTGTAACCGACTCTATGTAACCCTAGCCCCTCTGGTGTCTATATAAACCAGAGGGTTTTAGTCCGTAGGACAACAACAATCATACCATAGGCTAGCTTCTAGGGTTTAGCCTCTCCGATCTTGTGGTAGATCAACTCTTGTAATACTCATATCATCAAGATCAATCAAGCAGGAAGTAGGGTATTACCTCCATCGAGAGGGCCCGAACCTGGGTAAACATTGTGTCCCCCACCTCCTGTTACCATCCGCCTTAGACGCACAGTTCGGGACCCCCTACCCGAGATCCGCCGGTTTTGACACTGACACCGCCCCCTCCCGCCATGCGTACACACTTCTGCCGCCCGCTCGCTGGCTATCAAAGCCGCCCCTCCCTTTCCGGTGGATGCACTCTCCTTCGCCCATAGTCCCTTTCTCGCCGCAGACGCTCCCATCTTGTCTCTCTCCCCCTGTCTCCAGCCACCGCCACCGCCTGGTCGAGTGGAAGGCCTACCTCCTGCACGAGGCGAACTATCCGGTGCCGTCTGACATGCGTGTGATGGGGCGGTGGAGGCTCAGCATCGTTGGCGTCCCTGTCTCCTTGCAACCGACCGAAGCCGACTGCTTCCATGCCAAGATCACACATGTTCGGGCCTCCCTGTCGGAGGAGGTGCAGGGCCTCCCGGAGTACGCCACCAGCAACCATGCGTCCTAGGCGGCGTACTTCCAATGCCGCCATGAGGAGCAGGTCGCCTCCACCAACAACGAGCCGGTGAGGGGGCGCCACAACATCGATGGCGGCTGCCTGCGGTGGGGTACCCCGGGCGCACGCTCTAGGCCGTCCTCGAGCATCTCGAGGGTGGCAACGTGCCGCCACTCGAGTACCTAGCGGCGCCGGCCTCGGTCCTCCGCCGGAGCGGCAGCCCTTGGCTGCCGAGGCGTATGGCGGGTAGGTCCTCCTCCTCCTCCCGCTCATCCGGTTCACCGGCACTCACCAACGTCAAACCCAAGCCCGATGAGCCCTTTGAGACGTCGCTCGGGCGATGCACCCGCGGCGGCGCCCTCGTCATCAACAGGTGGCTGGGGCCCCTCTGCTCCCTTCTTCCGCCTCGTCAAGCCGAAGACAGAGCCGAGGCTCATCACTGTGAAGGAGCACGAGGACATGGTCGCCTCCGACGAGGCCACCCTCAAGTCGGTGCGGGAGGACTACGTCCGACTGGAGATGAAGCGTCAGTGCCACACCTTCGACAAGATCGCAGCTCGACGTCGTGGCCGCGAGGAGGGTGGCGTCATCGTCCTCGAGGACAGTGACGATGAGGCACCGCAGCCAACCAAACCCGTCCGCCAGGGTGACCTAGAACAAGGGTGTAGCAAGGACGTCAGCGACATGAAGAAGGAGGAGGAGGAAGACGGCGGCGGCGGCGGCTATAGTGCCTTCTGCAAGCTCTTTCAGCATGTAGACGGCGCGACGGCGACGCGACATAGTAGTAGTCATTTTTTTGAATTATGTTTTAAATATGTAAAAAAATCAATGGAACGCCTAAATTTCGCCCAATTTTGTGTCGTGTTTGGCCAAATTTTGGCCGAGTATGGTTTTAAAAAAGGGCGTCTGGGCGACCTTGGGGCGGCAGCTGAAAAACCAACCGCCCTGGCACCGAATTTATCGTTGGTTCGCCCCCAGGCGGCTATTTCAAGCCCCTGGGGGCCGAATGGCTGGCTTTAAGGATTTTATAGATTTAACGGGGGACCATTCAACATGAAAGTAAATGTGTAGATGAGCATTGCATTATATGCACTTTTCCTAAGTAGAAAGGTATACTCCCTCCATGTGCCAAAGATTAAGTTTACAGTCCAGCGTTTTTACGAAAATAAGTGTATGTCTGTGTTGCGCTGGGTACCTTTGCATTCGCCCCCCTGGTCCATCCCTCGAGCGGCACTCCAGCGCAATGGTGATCCATACAATTGAATGAAAGCAGAAATTTGTGGAGAAATGGAGTGTCTACAGACAACAGTCCACACACTGTTCCATGAAAAAAAAGAAAAAAAGTCATAAAGCTGAAGTGAAACCCCATTGTAACCCCCGCTGAACTCACGCATGCACATCATTCACCAGCAATGCATCCACCTATTTCCCCTTTTGCCCACAGTTCCATCGCTGCAGACAAACCCACCCTCCTCCTTGTCATATCTCGCTCTTCAATCCTCTTCACCACATCCACTGAAGGAAATATGCCCTAGAGGCAATAATAAAGTTATTATTTATTTCCTTATATCATGATAAATGTTTATTATTCATGCTAGAATTGTATTAACCGGAAACATGATATATGTGTGAATACATAGACAAACAGAGTGTCACTACTATGCCTCTACTTGACTAGCTCGTTGATCAAAGATGGTTATGTTACCTAGCCATAGACAAAGAGTTGTCATTTGATTAATGGGATCACATCATTAGGAGAATGATGTGATCGACTTGACCCATTCTGTTAGCATAGCACTTGATCGTTTAGTTTATTGCTATAGCTTTCTTCATGACTGATACATGTTCCCATGACTATGAGATTATGCAACTCCCGTTTACCGGAGGAACACTTTGTGTGCTACCAAACGTCACAACATAACTGGGTGATTATAAAAGTGCTCTACAGGTGTCCCCGAAGGTACTTGTTGGGTTGGCGTATTTTGAGATTAGGATTTGTCACTCCGATTGTCGGAGAGGTATCTCTGGGCCCACTCGGTAATGCACATCACTATAAGCGTTGCAAGCATTGCAACTAATGAGTTAGTTGCAAGATGATGTATCACGGAACGAGTAAAGAGACTTGCCGGTAATGAGATTGAACTAGGTATTGAGATACCGACGATCGAATCTCGGGAAAGTAACATACCGATGATAAAGGGAACAACGTATGTTGTTATGCGGTCTGACCGATAAAGATCTTCGTAGAATATGTAGGAGCCAATATGAGCATCCAGGTTCCGCTATTGGTTATTGACCGGAGACGTGTCTCGGTCATGTCTACATTGTTCTCGAACCCGTAGGGTCCGCACGCTTAACGTTACGATGACAGTTTCATTATGAGTTTATATATTTTGATGTACCGAAGGTTGTTCGGAGTCCCGTATGTGATCACAGACATGACGAGCAGTCTCGAAATGGTCGAGACATAAAGATCGATATATTGGATGGCTATATTCGGACACCGGAAGTGTTTCGGGTGATTTCGGAGAAAACCGGAGTGCCGGAAGGGTTACCGGAACCCCCCGGGGAAGTATTGGGCCTTAGTGGGCCTGACGGGAGAGAGAGGGCAGCAGCCCAGGAGGTGGCACGCCCCCTCCCATGAGGAGTCCGAATTGGACTAGGGGAGGGGGCGCGACCCCTCTTTCCCTCTCCCTCTCCCTCTCTTTCCTTCCCCCTTCTCTCTTCCTAGTTGGACTAGGAAAGGGGAGTCCTACTCCTACTAGGAGGAGGACTCTCCCCTCCTTGGCGCGCCCCAAGGGCCGGCCGGCCTCTCCCCTTGCTCCTTTATATACGGGGGCAGGGGGGCACCTCTAGACACAGAAGTTGATCTTCGTGATCGTTCTCTTAGCCGTGTGCGGTGCCCCCCTCCACCATAATCCTCGATAATATTGTAGTGGTTCTTAGGCGAAGCCCTGCAACGGTAGAACATCAAGATCATCACCACGCCGTCGTGCTGATGGAACTCTTCCCCGACACTTTGCTGGATCGGAGTCCGGGGATCGTCATCGAGCTGAACGTGTGCTAGAACTCGGAGGTGCCGTAGTTTCGGTGCTTGATCGGTCGGGCTGTGAAGATGTACGACTACATCAACCGCGTTGTCATAACGCTTCCGCTTTCGGTCTACGAGGGTACGTGGACAACACTCTCCCCTCTCGTTGCTATGCATCACCATGATCTTGCGTGTGCGTAGGAAAATTTTGAAATTACTACGTTCCCCAACAGTGGCATCTGAGCCTAGGTTTTATGTGTTGATGTTATATGCACGAGTAGAACACAAGTGAGTTGTGG
The DNA here is from genome assembly GCF_056163025.1 of Triticum urartu. Taxonomy (NCBI): domain Eukaryota; kingdom Viridiplantae; phylum Streptophyta; class Magnoliopsida; order Poales; family Poaceae; genus Triticum; species Triticum urartu. The sequence continues at coordinate 35,816,582 of NC_141873.1, read as the reverse complement.
GCGATATAAGTCATACTACTTACCAACATGTCATAATTTGGTACGGCGGTATTGTTGGATGAAGCGGCCCAGACCAACATTACGCGTACGCTTACGCGAGACTGGTTCTACCGACGTGCTTTGCACACAAGTGGCTGGCGGGTGTCAGTTTCTCCAACTTTAGTTGAACCGAGTGTGGCTACGCCCGGTCCTTGCGAAGGTTAAAACAACACCAACTTGACAAACTATCGTTGTGGTTGTGATGCGTAGCTAAGATTGGTTCTTGCTTAAGCCCGTAGCAGCCACGTAAAACTTGCAACAAACAAAATAGAGGACGTCTAACTTGTTTTTGCAGGGCATGTTGTGATGTGATATGGTCTAGACATGATGCTAAATTTTATTGTATGAGATGATCATGTTTTGTAACTGAGTTATCGGCAACTGGCAGGATCCATATGGTTGTCGCTTTATTGTATGCAATGCAATCGCCCTGTAATGCTTTACTTTATCACTAAGCGATAGCGATAGTCATAGAAGCATAAGTTTGGCGAGACGACAACGATGCTACGATGGAGATCAAGGTGTCGCGCCGGTGACGATGGTGATCATGATGATGCTTCGAAGATGGATATCACAAGCACAAGATGATGATGGCCGTATCATATCACTTATATTGATTGCATGTGATGTTTATCTTTTATGCATCTTATCTTGCTTTGATTGACGGTAGCATTATAAGATGATCTCTCACTAAATTTCAAGATAAAAGTGTTCTCCCTGAGTATGCACCATTGCCAAAGTTCGTCGTGCCCAGACACCACGTGATGATCGGGTGTGATAAGCTCTACGTCCATCTACAACGGGTGCAAGCCAGTTTTGCACACGCAGAATACTCAGGTTAAACTTGACGAGCCTAGCATATGCAGATATGGCCTCGGAACACTGAGACCGAAAGGTCGAGCGTGAATCATATAGTAGAAATGATCAACATATTGATGTTCACCATTGAAAGCTACTCCATTTCACGTGATGATCTGTTATGGTTTAGTTGATTTGGATCACATGATCACTTAGAAGATTAGAGGGATGTCTTTCTAAGTGGGAGTTCTTAAGTAATATGATTAAGTTGAACTTAAATTTATCATGAACTTAGTCCTAGTAGTATTAGCATATCTATGTTGTAGATCAATAGCTCGCGTTTAGCTCCCCTGTTTTATTTTTGATATGTTCCTAGAGAAAATTAAGTTGAAAGATGTTAGTAGCAATGATGCGGATTGGATCCGTGATCTGAGGTTTATCCTCATTGCTGCACAGAAGAATTATGTCCTTGATGCACCGCTAGGTGACAGACCTATTGTAGGAGCAGATGCAGACATTATGAACATTTGGCTAGCTCAATATGATGACTACTTGATAGTTTAGTGCACCATGCTTAACGGCTTAGAATCGGGACTTCAAAGACGTTTTGAACGTCCTGGACCATATGAGATGTTCTAGGAGTTGAAGTTAAATATTTCAAGCAAATACCTGAGTTGAGAGATATGAAGTCTCCAAAAAGTTCTATGGCTAAAAGATGGAGGAGAATAGCTCAAGCAGTGAGCATATGCTCAGATTGTCTGGGTACTGCAATTGCTTGAATCAAGTGGGAGTTAATCTTACAGATAAGATAGTGATTGACAGAGTTCTCTAGTCACCATCACCAAGTTACTAGAACTTCATGATGAACTATAGTATGCAAGGGATGACGAAAACGATTCCCAAGCTCTTCGTAAATCAACGAAGGTAGAAATCAAGAAAAATATCAAGTGTTGATGGTAGACAAGACCACTAGTTTCAATAAAAGGGCAAAGGGAAGAAGGGGAACTTCAAGAAGAACGGCAAGCAAGTTGCTTCTCAAGTGAAGAAGCCCAAGTCTGGTCCTAAGCCTGAGACTAAGTGCTTCTACTGCAAAGGGACTAGTCACTGGAAGCGGAACTGCCCCAAGTGTTTGGCGGATAAGAAGGATGGCAAAGTGAACAAAGGTATATTTGATATACAGATTATTGACGTGTATTTTACTAATGTTCGTAGCAACCCCTCGGTATTTGATACTGGTTCAGTTGCTAAGAGTAGTAACTCGAAATGGGAGTTGCAGAATGAATAGAGACTAGTTAAGGGTGAAGTGACGATGTGTGTTGGAAGTGGTTCCAAGATTGATATGATCATCATCGCACACTGCCTATACTTTCGGGATTAGTATTGAACCTAAATAAGTGTTATTTGGTGTTTGCGTTGAGCATGAATATGATTTGATCATGTTTATTGTAATACGTTTATTCATTTAAGTAAGAGAATAAATTGCTGTTCTGTTTACATGAATAAAACCTTATATGGTTACACACCCAATGAAAATGGTTCGTTGGATCTCGATCATAGTGATACACATATTCATAATATTGAAACCAAAAGATGCAAAGTTAATAATGATAGTGCAACTTATTTGTGGCACTGCCGTTTAGGTCATATTGGTGTTAAGCGCATGAAGAAACTCCATGCAGATGGACTTTTGGAATCACTTGATTATGAATCACTTGATGCTTGCGAACCATGCCTCATGGGCAAGATGACTAAGACTTCGTTCTCCGGAACAATGGAGCGTGCAACTGACTTATTGGAAATAATACATACTGATGTATGCGGTCCGATGAGTGTTAAGGCTCACGGCAAGTATCGTTATTTTCTGACCTTCACAGATGATTTGAGCAGATATGGGTATATCTACTTAATGAAACACAAGTCTGAAACATTTGAAAAGTTCAAAGAATTTCAAAGTGAAGTGGAGAATCCTCATAACAAAAATAAAAGTTTCTACGATATGATCATAGAAGTAAAATATTTGAGTTACGAGTTTGACCTTCAGTTAAAAACAATGTGAAATAGTTTCACTACTCACGCCACCTGGAACACCACAGTGTAATGGTGTGTCCGAATGTCATAACCGTACTATTATTGGATATAGTGCAATCTATGATGTTTCTTACCGATTAACCACTATAGTTTTGAGGTTATGCATTAGAGACAGCTACATTCACATTAAATAGGGCACCATCTAAATCTGTTGAGACGACACCGTATGAACTATGGTTTGGCAACAAACCTAAGCTGTCGTTTCTTAAAGTTTGAGGTTGCAATGCTTATGTGAAGAAGTTTCAACCTGATAAGCTCAAACCCAAATCGGAGAAGTGCATCTTCATAGGATACCCAAAAGAAAATGTTGGGTACACCTTCTATCACAGATCCGAAGGCAAGTTATTCATTGCTGATAATGGATCCTTTCTAGAGAAGGAGTTTCTCTAGAAAGAAGTGAGTGGGAGGAAAGTAGAACTTGATGAGGTAACTGTACCTGCTCCCTTATTGGAAAGTAGTTCATCATAGAAGTATGTTCCTGTGACTACTACACCAATTAGTGAGGAAGCTAATGATGATGATCATGTAACTTCATATCAGGTTACTACCGAACCTCGTAGGTAAACCAGAGTGAGATCCGCACTAGAGTGGTATGGTAATCCTGTTCTGGAGGTCATGTTACTTGACCATGACAAGCCTACGAACGATGAGGAAGCGATGATGAGCCCAGATTCCACGAAATGGCTTGAGGCCATGAAATATGAGATGAGATCCATGTATGAGAACAAAGTATGGACTTTGATTGACTTGCCCATTGATCGGCGAGCCATTGAGATTAAATGGATCTTCAAGAGGAAGACAGACGCTGATAGTAGTGTTACTATCTACAAAGCTAGAATTGTCGCAAAAAGGTTTTCGACAAGTTCAAGGTGTTGACTACGATGAGAGTTTCTCACTCGCATCTATGCTTAAGTCTGTCTGAACCATGTTAGCAATTGCCGCATTTTATGAAATCTGGCAAGTGGATAAACAAAACTGCATTCCTTAAATGGATTTATTAAAGAAGAATTGTATATGATGCAACCAGAAGGTTTTGTCAATCCAAAAGGTACTAACAAAATATGCAAGCTCCAGCGATCCATCTATGGACTGGTGTCGGTGTCAAAACCGGCGGATCTCGGGTAGGGGGTCCCGAACTGTGCGTCTAGGCCGGATGGTAACAGGAGGCAAGGGACACGAAGTTTTACCCAGGTTCGGGCCCTCTTGATGGAGGTAAAACCCTACGTCCTGCTTGATTAATATTGATGATATGGGTAGTATAAGAGTAGATCTACCACGAGATCGGAGAGGCTAAACCCTAGAAGCTAGCCTATGGTATGATTGTTGTTCTGTATGTTGTCCTACGGACTAAAACCCTCCAGTTTATATAGAAACCGGAGAGGGTTAGGGTTACAAAATCGGTTACAATGGTAGGAAATCTACATATTCGTATCGCCAAGCTTGCCTTCCACGCCAAGGAAAGTACCTTCCGGACACGGGACGAAGTCTTCAATCTTGTATCTTCATAGTCCAGGAGTCCGGCTGAAGTTATAGTCTGGCCATCTGGACACCCCCTAATCCAGCACTCCCTCAGTAGCCCCTGAACCAGGCTTCAATGACAACGAGTCCGGCGCGCAAATTGTCTTCGGCATTGCAAGGCGGGTTCCTCCTCCAAGTACTTCATAGAAGATTTTGAACACAAAGATAGTGTCCGGCTCTGCAAAATAAGTTTCCACATATTGCCATAGAGAGAATAATATTTACACAAATCTAATCTGTTGACGTATTCCATAGTGTGACATCGCACCATGGCCAAGCCTTTATTCGAATCGTTTTATTATCCCACCTCAGCGCGTCATGCGAGGCGGTTTCCTTGGCACGTCTTGTTAAAGCAGAGATCGTGTCCCCTTATTACGGGATTCTCATCAATACGGGCGTGGGTAACCCAACCGCGCCATTGATTACGGCGCTTGGAGATAAGCAAGTTTTACCAGGCTGGTGGGGACACGTAGTTGCGTCCACGCATATAAGGGGATAAGGATCCACCTTTTCACCTACGCCTTCTTCCTCCTTTGCCTATCCATTTTCGCGCACTTAAGCTCCAGCGCCCATGTCCGCACTCCCCACCTCAACCTTCTCCATCCATGTCCGGAGCGGGAGGCAAGTGGATGGTCTCCTCCATCACGGAGGGACACATCAAAAAACTAAGGAAGGCCGGATACTTGTCTAACGACATCGCGTACCGGCTTCCCGAAGAGGGGCAGCTCCTCCCCACCCCAAGGCCCCGTGAGAGGGTAGTGTTCCTTCCCCACTTCCTCCGCGGACTGGGCTTTCCTATCCACCCATTCATCCGGGGACTCATGTTCTACTACGGCCAGGATTTCCATGATCTGGCCCCGAACTTCATCCTCAACATCTCGGCGTTTATCGTCGTGTGCGAGGCTTTCCTCTGCATCCGCCCCCATTTCGTCCTATGGCTCAAGACTTTCAATGTCAAGCCGAAGGTGGTGCGCGGCAACCAGGCGGAGTGCGGAGGCGCCATGGTGGGCAAGATGCCCAACGTCTTATGGCTCGAGGGATCCTTTCTGGAGACCCTGAAGGGGTGGCAATCGGGGTGGTTTTACATCACCGAGCCGCGCGACCCTGAGTGGGTCGCAGCCCCGGAGTTCTGGTCCGGACCCCCAACGCGGCTCACGTCCTGGAAAGAGATGGGCCTGTCGTGGGGCAACAAAGGAGAGGTGACTGGACTGCAAACATGCATCCAAACCCTGGTGGACAAGCAGCTCAAGCTTGTCAACGTAGTCCAGGTTATGCTCATCTGCCGGATCCTCCCGTGTCAACAACGGGCCTTCAATCTGTGGGAGTTCAACCCGGCGCAGCACCAAACTCTGAGCAGGCTCTTCGACACGACGTACGAAGATGCCTGGAAGGTGCTTTGCAAGGGCGCCGAGGCTCCCGCATCCGCTACCGAGGATCGCGGATTCAGCGCGCAGTGTCACGCTAGTGCGGTAAGTTGTTTGTACCTTTTACAGGGTATTAGTTTTTCATAGTTTAGCTCTATGCGGGATCTAAGCTCCCTTACATTTGATAGGTTTGGCAGGCGAAGTCCGGACAGATCGACTGTCCGGCTCCTTTGCCCGAAGACCCAGCCGATGCCCGCTTGGCGAAGCTGCTGGTTCCGGCACCCTATGTGGTGCCGGAGAAGAAGGCCACAAAGAAGGCCACGGGGACTCGAAAAAGTTCCCGGCGGCAGGAGGTGTCAGGTTCATCATCCGACGGCTCCAAGGCGCATTCCTCCCGTGAAGACGAGGAGGAGGAAGAAGAGACCTCTCCCCCTCTAGCGGGGGGAGAGAAGAAAAGGAAGGCCGCCCTCACTGGGGAGGCCGAAGGGTCCAAGAAGGGAAAAACCCTTCCTCCGGACTACTCCACCGACGCCGACGACGGCGGAGAGGAGTGGCCGCCCAGGGCCAAGCCCCTGGCAAAATCGTAAGTATCCGGATACCAGAGTAATTCATAGTATTCCTTTATTGCACAGCTTTCCCTTATGTCGAATATGATTATGCAGCCCACCCCAAGACCAGCTCGACGCGTCGTCGAGCGGTTCACTAGACTCGTCGGATGTGAACTCACTTCCGACGGCTATGTCCCCCCGCCCTACGGACGACGCTGAAGTGTTGTCCCAATAGGTTCCAAGCCAGGAGGAGGTGGTCCTGGAGGCGCCGCAAGGCGACCTCCCGGACTCCGGGAGTAAAGGGGATAAAACCCCCTAGGGCTCCAAGTCCAGCTCTAGGCCGGACACCGCTATGGAACCTTCAAAGGTTCCAGAGTCCGGCGGGCGACCTCCTTCGAAGAGGAGCAAGCCCACCATGCCGGTGACCCCCGTCCAACCGGAGGCGCCGGACAATCTGTTGGAGGTGCTCAAAGGCGCCTCCATCGATGAGGAGCACCGCACCATTATGAGTGCGGTGGTCCAGAAGGTTCAGTCCGCCAAGAGCGGACTGACTGAAGCTTGTGCTAGCCTTTTAACAGGCTTTGAGGTAAGTAAAGAATGTGTAAATAATATTACCGCATAGACAGTAGCCCCTGATGCTCTGTTTGGCATTCGGGAAGAAAAGCCGAATAGAGGATCAAATGAAATTCGCGGGAGTCTAACAAAAAGGAGTCAATATGCGTATGCAGGCTTCTCTGCTGGCGTCCGCCGCACGGACTGCGGAAGTGGACACGCTAAAGCAGAACCTCGAGCAGTCCAAGCAAGAGCTCGGGTGTGCCAAGAAGCATCTTGAGGACAAGGAAGGTAAGAAATACCTTGTTTAAATATATATAAAAAAAGTGCAATCGCAAAAAATGACAGGATTATCGTGGCTATTGTAGGGGCCATGCCTGAGGTGGCGACCCTTAAGCAAGCGCTGGTCGAGGCCGAGAAGAGGGCGGCCACGGAGCGCACCGAGCGGGAGAAGTATGAGGCCCAGGTTGGCAAGGTGCGGCAAGAGCTCCAGGCTCTCAAGAAAAAACATGAGAGTTTGGAGCTTGACTCAAAGACGCGAGCGTCCGAGCTCGCGATGGCTATTGAAAATGCCAAGTCTGCCAAGGCCGAATCCCAGAAGACCCTCCAGGAGTTGGATGCGGTGAAAAAGATAGCAGCGGGTAAGGCATTCTTTATGCAAAGCAAACACATAAACATTAGTTACTTGTTACTTACCCGAATCCAGAGCTCTCCAGGAGCGTTCGCAGATCTTCCCCGTAGCGTGTCCGATGCCGCTGCATTCTATCGAGCCGAGGAGGGCAGCTCGACAGAGAAGGTGTTCTGGTCTCAGTATGCTGAGGCCGGACAGCCCGTGCCCCTGAGCGACCAGCTGAAGCAACTGGTCGACCTCCACAAGGCGACCGAACAGGCCATGAAGGGCCTCATAGTTCGGCTGTGGCCTGGAGAGGCTCTGCCTGGGAACTATTTCGGACTGGTGCGGCGGCTGGTGGGGGCCTGTCCAAGGCTCGAAGTCATCAAGCGCTCCGTCTGCATTGAAGGTGCCCGTAGGGCCCTTGCCCGTGCTAAGGTGCACTGGGGCAAGCTGGATGCTGAGAAGCTTGTGAAGGACGGGCCACCGCCGGGGAAAGAGCATCGCAAGCCCGAGAATTATTATAAGGATGTTCTGAAGGGTGCCTGCCTTATGGCGGATGAATGTTCCAGGCATGTAATTTTTGAGTAAAATTCGCTCGTTTTGTCCTGTACGCTGAAAACTTATTCATATGCGCTAAGCAATGCTGTTGGAATTTAAAATATTACCTTCTGTGCGGCTGTTTATCAATTCTGAGAGATAGCGAGTCGTGGGCTTCTGGCCCCGTGCCGCTAGTGCTGGGGTGTTCGGGGATAAACCTGAGCGCTCTTTTTCCCATGTTTGGGTCCTTCGAGGGAGGCGCTCAACACAACGAACAAGGCAATCGGACTATAATGCGTGAACACTCTCACTTAGCCATAGAATTCTATAATTTTACATTTCGTCGAATCCCCTGATATTCGGAAGACCGAGTTCGGGGCGCTATCCACGCCTTGGCCAGACAGAGCCGACTCCTCGCTCTAAGCGGCATAAGTCTTTAGGGACTTGAAAAACCTCTCGAACAGCGACCAGCTCTCGCTTCATCATGACAGTCAGTTTTAGCTTTCTCTACTGAGGTGCTCGACCCAGCTCAACTGGGGCACAATCGCAGTAGTTCTCCTAGTGCTACCTTAGCCGACACAACGGAACGTAAGGCAGCAAAACATAGGAGCCGGGCAAACCCAACTATTGACCCAAGACATGATTCGGAGCCGATGCATATAATGCTATAAGTTCGGGGTGCCGCACTTGTTAAAGTGTTCGGACTTCTCACACCATATTGAGGGGTACTAAAGCCCCTGGCGTATTTTGGCCGTACCAAAGTTTACGGGTGCAACATGTCGTTAAGGAACATATATTTGTAAAAAAAAGAGTAATGCAAAAATAGACAAAAGCTATGCATTGTTTATTAAAAATGGCTGCGACCAAAGCAGAACGATACAAATAATGCGATAAGCAAAGGGTTGGACTATTTAACATGTCCGTTCTAGGGGCAGGCTGCGGAATGGTATGCGAAACAGGTATACTGCTCGTGATAGAGACCACCTAGGAGTTCCATAATGCGGCATGGCTTGTCTGCTTTCCTGGTTCTTGCATCGTTTGTGCGGCAATTGAACTGCTGAACAGGCCTTCCGAAGAATGGAGTCCTGAAAGTAAGAGAAAATTAAAAAAATCGGCAGCCCCTGGTGCGGTTTAAGCCGTGTTTCGGGCATGCCGTGATGGTGCCCCTCCCCCTGTACCCATGGTATTTCTAGAGCGTAGTTATGTACGCGAAGCACTGGCGTCGCATTTTTGCGAGGGCTGGGGTTGGGGCCGCATTGCTACGCCTGCTCGGAACATGCCAGGCGGTCTTGTTGTAGGTTACTCCGGGCGCGCTTGACGGTGTCCGGACATTTAATGGCCGAACTGGAGAACTGCTTGGCGAGGCTGCTTTGTACTTCCGCTGCAAGGGCCGCCGTGTGCCCCTTCGTTCGGAGGGAGCGTTCGGTGTTTCCATTGACTGTAATTACTCCTCGAGGGCCTGGCATCTTGAGCTTAAGGTATGCATAGTGCGGTACCGCATTGAACTTGGCGAATGCGGTTCGCCCGAGCAGTGCGTGATAGCCACTGCGGAATGGGACTATGTCGATGATTAACTCCTCGCTTCGGAAATTATCCGGAGATCCGAAGACCACTTCAAGTGTGACTGAGCCTGTACAGTTAGCCTCTACACCTGGTATTACGCCTTTAAAGGTCGTTTTGGTGGGCTTAATCCTCGAGGGATCTATGCCCATTTTCCGCACTATATCTTGGTAAAGCAGGTTCAGGCTGCTGCCACCGTCCATAAGGACTCTAGTGAGATGAAATCCGTCAATAATTGGGTCTAGAACTAATGCGGAGAATCCGCCATGACGGGTGCTAGTCGGATGGTCCCTTCGATCAAAGGTGATCGGGCAGGAGGACCATGGGTTGAACTTTGGGGCGATTGGCTCTACTGGGTATACATCCCTTAACGCGCGCTTCCGCTCCCTCTTGGGGATGTGGGTTGCGTATATCATGTTCACTGTCCGCACTTGTGGGGGAAAACCCTTCTGTCCACTGTTGTTCGGCGGCCAGGGCCCTTCGTCGTCATCGCTATGCAACCCCTTGTCGGTATTTTCGGCATTTAACTTGCCTGCCTGTTTGAACACCCAACAATCCCTATTGGTGTGATTGGCCGGCTTTTCGGGGGTGCCATGTATCTGGCACAAGCGATCGAGTATTCGGTCCAAACTGGACGGGCCCCTAGGATTTCTTTTTGTATGGCTTTTTCTGCTGACCGGATTTATAGCCTCTGAATCCAGCATTGACTGTCGTATCCTCAGCATTGTCGCCGTTAATGCGGCGATTCTGCTTGTTGCGACGCTACCTGCCACTACTGTCCCTGGTATCCGAATTACCAGGGTTCTTGGTCATATTGTTGCTACGAGGAAGCCAGCTGTCTTCTCCCGCGCAAAAGCGGGTCATGAGTGTCGTGAGTGCTGCCATAGATTTTGGCTTTTCCTGTCCAAGGTGCCGGGCAAGCCACTCGTCACGGATATTGTGCTTGAAGGCTGCTAGGGCCTCTGCGTCCGGACAGTCGACTATTTGATTTTTCTTTGTTAGGAACCGTGTCCAGAATTGCCTGGCCGATTCCTCTGGCTGCTGAATTACGTGGCTTAGGTCATCGGCGTCTGGTGGTCGCACATAAGTGCCCTGGAAATTGTCGAGGAATGCGGCTTCCAGGTCCTCCCAACAACTGATTGATCCTGCTGGCAAGCTGTTAAGCCAATCCCGAGCTGGTCCTTTAAGCTTGAGTGGGAGGTATTTGATGGCGTGGAGATCATCGCCGCGGGCCATGTGGATATGAAGGAGATAATCCTCGATCCATACCGCAGGATCTGTTGTGCCATCATATGATTCGATGTTTACGGGTTTGAAACCCTCGGCGATTTGATGATCCATTACTTCGTCTGTGAAGCATAGTGGGTGTGCGGCGCCTCTGTACTGGGCTATATCACGACGTAGCTCCAATGAGCTTTGTCTACTGTGTTCGGCCCTACCGAATTTGTGTCCGGCGTGACGGTTACCGTCTCGAGTCGTGGGGCACCCACGCGATCCGTAGATCGATCTTGTTTGCCTTGCCTTGTCCTCCAACATATCTCGCAGGTCTGGCGCATTTTCCCGTGCCTTGGTACGGGGTGCGGCTTGATTGGAGGGCTGGGAGGCCTGTCTGTCGCGGCCACGAGGTGGCCGGTCGGCCGTATCAAGTGCTGGTGATGTAGGTTTAAGTGCTTCCTCCAATAATCGGGGTAGCAACCTGCACTTTGGGTAGCTCTTGAAGGGGCGTTCGAGTTTATGCTCTTAGGCCGCAAGGACTTCAGTCCATCTGTCGACTAGCAAATCTTGATCAGCTCTAAGTTGTTGCTGTTTTTTCTTGAGGCTTCTTGCCATGGCCATAAGCCTGCGTTGAAAACGCTCTTGCTCGACGGGATCCTCTAGCACGATGAATTCGTCATCGTCGAGGCTTGCCTCGTCTTTGGAGGGAGGCATATAATTATCGTCCTCGACCTCTCTGTCTGCCACTCTCTCATGAGGGCGGGCTTCTCCGTCCTCCTGTGCTGAATCTTGCTGGAGGGGGTTTTCTTCGGCACTCTCCGGAGTATTATTATCTCCCGTGCTGGAATTACCGTATTTGCTTTGGAGGGATTTTGAGCGGAGCCGCTGACGCCGGCGCTTAGGCTGTTTCTTGGAGGGGTCATCCTCCGCTGTTCCATCACCATCTCCTTCTTTTGGGGTGTCCACCATGTATATGTCATATGACGAGGTGGCTTTCCAGGGACCAATAGGCACTGGTTCTTCATCGTCTCCTGCATCGGCATCCATACCGTCGATGTCTTCGGAGTCGAAGTCGAGCATGTCGGTTAAATCATCGATAGTGGCTACAAAGTGGGTGGTGGGTGGGCTTTGAATTTCTTCATCGTCCGTATCCCAACCTTGCTGACCGTAGTCCGGCCAGGGCTCTCCTGATAAAGAGAGAGACTTTAGTGTCTTCAAAATATCGCCGAAAGGTGAGTGCTGAAAGATGTCCGCGGCAGTAAACTCCATGACCGGCGCCCAATCGGATTCGATCAGCAGGGGCGTGGAGGGTTCGGAGTCCGGAGAGGAGTCCGGCTCCTTGGAGTCACGAGTCTCGCGGAGTGCGGGGCTGGTGTTCGGCTCGATCGCCGTTGGGATCGCAGCCCCCGAGGCGGCGTCCAACCACCCATCCTCGATTGGCGCAGTTGGCTCCGAATTAAGGGTCGAAGCCGATGCGGGTGCGGCCTCAGGGCACTGTTCGGCGAGGAAGTCGACTAACAGAGTAATGTCTGTAGGTATGCTAACAGGTCGTCCTGCAGAGGAAATGCCCGGTTCTATGGGTGACCTTCTTCCCGAGCTCTCACAACTGCACGAGCGAGTTCGGCAGGTGATGCAAGCTATCGCCCAGGCCTTGTGGCCATCCGTCTCCATGCCCGAAGGCCTTGGAGAGCTTGTAGAGAGGCTGAAGGGAGTGCGGCGGCGTTTCCAATTATGGAAGATGTCGGCCTGCCGTCAAGGCGCCAGGGAGGCCTGGGCCATGGTGAAGACGTGGTACACGAAGGCTGACCCAAACCGCATGGCCGAGGTCGGACCCGTGGGGCCCGATGGGAAGGAGATCCCTGTGAGCTTAGTATATGGCCAAGTAGAATTGGCCGCAAAGTATTCCTTAGCAATGGTGCCGTCTTTAAAGACGGGATGAGGCATCCTTCCTGATGGCGACGACACAGAGGAACTCTCAATGAAAGCACCAATGTCGGTGTCAAAACCGGCGGATGTCGGGTAGGGGGTCCCGAACTGTGTGTCTAGGCGGATGGTAACAGGAGGCAGGGGACACAATGTTTTGCCCAGGTTCGGGCCCTCTTGATGGAGGTAGAACCCTACGTCCTGCTTGATTAATATTGATGATATGGGTAGTACAAGAGTAGATCTACCACGAGATTGGAGAGGCTAAAACCTAGAAGCTAGCCTATGGTATGATTGTTGTTCTGTATGTTGTCCTACGGACTAAAACCCTCCGGTTTATATAGACACCGGAGAGAGTTAGGGTTACAAAGTCAGTTACAATGGTAGGAGATCTGCATATTCGTATCGCCAAGCTTGCCTTCCACGCCAAGGAAAGTCCCTTCCGGACACGGGACGAAGTCTTCAATCTTGTATCTTCATAGTCCAGGAGTCCGGCTGAAGGTATAGTCCGGCCATCCGGACACCCCCTAATCCAGGACTCCCTCAACTAGTGCAAGCTTGTCAGAGTTGGAATATACGCTTTGATAAGTTGATCAAAGCATATAGTTTTATACAGACTTGATGTGAAGCCTGTATTTACAAGAAAGTGAGTGGGAGCACTACAACATTTCTGATAAGTATATGTGGATGACATATTGTTGATCGAAGATAATGTAGAATTATTCTGTAAAGCATAAAGGAATGTTTGAAAGGAGTTTTTCAAAGAAACACCTCGGTGAAGCTGCTTACATATTGAGCATCAAGATCTATAGAGATAGATCAAGATGCTTGATAAGTTTTTCAATGAGTACATACCTTGACAAGATTTTGAAGTAGTTCAAAATGGAACAATCAAAGAAGGAGTTCTTGCCTGTGTTACAAGGTGTGAAGTTGAGTAAGAGTCAAAACCCGACCATGGCAGAAGATAGAGAGAGAATGAAAGTCATTCCCTATGCCTTGGCCATAGGTTCTATAAAATATGCCATGCTGTGTACTAGATCTATTGTATACCCTACACTGTTTTTGGCAAGGGAGTACAATAGTGATCTAGGAGTAGATCACTTGACAGTGGTCAAATTATCCTTAGTGGAATAAGGATATGTTTCTCGATTATGGAGGTGACAAAAAGGTTCGCCGTAAAGTGTTACGTCGATGCAAATTTTAACACTGGTCCAGATGACTCTAAATCTCAATCTGGATACATATTGAAAGTGGGAGCAATTAGCTAGAATAGCTCCATGCAGAGCATTGTTGACATAGGAATTTGCAAAATACTTACGGATCTGAATGTGGCAGACCCGTTGACTAAACTTCTCTCACAAGCAAAACATGATCACACCTTAGTACTCTTTGGGTCTTAATCACATAGCGATGTGAACTAGATTATTGACTCTAGTAAACCCTTTGGGTGTTGATCACATGACGATGTGAACTATGGGTGTTAATCACATGGTGATGTGAACTATTGGTGTTAAATCACATGGTGATGTGAACTAGATTATTGACTCTAGTGCAAGTGGGAGACTGAAGGAAATATGCCCTAGAGGCAATAATAAAGTTATTATTTATTTCCTTATATCATGATAAATGTTTATTATTCATGCTAGAATTGTATTAACCGGAAACATGATACATGTGTGAATACATAGACAAAAAGAGTGTCACTAGTATGCCTCTACTTGACTAGCTCGTTGATCAAAGATGGTTATGTTTCCTAGCTATAGACAAAGAGTTGTCATTTGATTAACGGGATCACATCATTAGGAGAATGATGTGATTGACTTGACTCATTCCATTAGCATAGCACTTGATCGTTTAGTTTATTGCTATTGCTTTCTTCATGATTTTACATGTTCCTATGACTATGAGATTATGCAACTCCTGTTTACCGGAGGAACACTTTGTGTGCTACCAAACATCACAACGTAACTAGGTGATTATAAAGGTGCTCTATAGGTGTCTCAAATGTACTTGTTGGGTTGGCGTATTTCGAGATTAGGATTTGTCACTCCGATTGTCGGAGAGGTATCTCTGGGCCCACTCGGTAGTGCACATCACTATAAGCCTTGCAAGCATTGCAACAAATGAGTTAGTTGCAAGATGATGTATTACAGAACGAGTAAAGAGACTTGCCGGTAACGAGATTGAACTAGGTATTGAGATATCGATGATCGAATCTCGGGCAAGTAACATACCGATGACAAAGGGAACAACATATGTTGTTATGCGGTCTGGCCGATAAAGATCTTCGTAGAATATGTAGGAGCCAATATGAGCATCCAGGTTCCTCTATTGGTTATTGACCGGAGACGTGTCTCGGTCATGTCTACATTGTTCTCGAACCCGTAGGGTCCGCACGCTTAACGTTACGATGACAGTCTCATTATGAGTTTATATATTTTGATGTATCGAAGGTTGTTCAGAGTCCCGTATGTGATCACGGACATGACGAGGAGTCTCGAAATGGTCGAGATATAAAGATCGATATATTGGATGGCTATATTCGGACACCGGAAGTGTTTCGGGTGATTTCGGAGAAAACCGGAGTGCCGGAAGGGTTACCGGAACCCCCCCCCCCCCGGGGAAGTATTGGGCCTTAGTGGGCCTAAGGGGAGAGAGAGGGCAGCAGCCCAGGAGGTGGCGCGCCCCCTCCCATGAGGAGTCCGAATTGGACTAGGGGAGGGGGGCGCGGCCCCTCTTTCCCTCTCCCCCTCCCTCTCTTTCCTTCCCCCTTCTCTCTTCCTAGTTGGACTAGGAAAGGGGAGTCCTACTCCTACTAGGAGGAGGACTCCCCCCTCCTTGGCGCGCCCCAAGGGCCGGCCGGCCTCCCCCCTTGCTCCTTTATATACAGGGGCAGGGGGGCACCTCTAGACACAGAAGTTGATCTTTGTGATCGTTCTCTTAGCCGTGTGCGGTGCCCTGCTCCACCATAATCCTCGATAATATTGTAGCGGTGCTTAGGAGAAGCCCTGCGACGGTAGAACATCAAGATCATCACCACGCCGTCGTGCTGACGGAACTCTTCCCTGACACTTTGCTAGATCGGAGTCCGGGGATCGTCATCGAGCTGAACGTGTGCTAGAACTCGGAGGTGCCGTAGTTTCGGTGCTTGATCGGCCGGGCCGTGAAGATGTACGACTACATCAACCGCTTTGTCATAACGCTTCCGCTTTCGGTCTACGAGGGTACGTGGACAACACTCTCCCCTCTCGTTGCTATGCATCACCATGATCTTGCGTGTGCATAGGAAAATTTTGAAATTACTACGTTCCCTAACATCCACTCCATACCCCTTTTGCCACTGCCAGATCTGGAGCGGCTGCAGATCCGCTGGTTGAGGGTGCGACTTTACCCGCGACCATGGTGAATTCAATGGAGCTGTCAACTGAGCCTCCCTCATCAAATCCCGTGATCGAAGGTGGTGTCGGAGAGGCGAGGAGCACTCCCGCGGAGGCTGTGATGATGTCATTGGGTGTTCACCGTGGCACGCCGTCATCGCTCCCCGTGAAACTCAATACGTGCGGGGGCCAAGGATTACTGTGGTACACTCCCAGCAACCATGCCGGTGAAGCAGTCGCCCCGACCATGGGCTCCTCTAATACGTCTCCAACGTATCTATAATTTTTGATTGCTCCATGCTATATTATCTACTGTTTTGGATGTTTATGGGCTTTATTATACACTTTTATATCATTTTTGGGACTAACCTATTAACCCAGAGCCCAGTGCCAGTTTCTGTTTTTACCTTGTTTTAGGGTTTTGAAGAAAAGGAAAATCAAACGGAGTCCAATTGACCTGAAACTTCACGGAACTCATTTTTGGAAGGAAAGAATCCCAGAAGACTTGAAGTGCACATAAGGGAAGCTTCGAGGAGGCCATGAGGTAGGGGGCACGCCCTCCACCCTCGTGGGCCCCTCGTGGCTCCCCTGACGTATCTCTTTCACCCATATATACCCACGTACCCTAAAACTATCGGAGAGCACAATAGATCGGGAGTTCCGCCGCCAGAAGCCTCTGTAGCCACCGAAAGCCAATCTAGACCCGTTCCGGCACCCTGCCGGAGGGGGAATCCTTCTCCGATGACCATCTTCATCATCCCGGTGCTCTCCATGATGAGGAGGGAGTAGTTCTCCCTCGGGGCTGAGGGTATGTACCAGTAGCTATGTGTTTGATCTCTCTCTCTCTCTCTCGTGTTCTTGAGGTGGAACGATCTTGAAGTATCGCGAGCTTTGCTATTATAGTTTGATCTTATGTTTCTCCTCCGCCTCTACTCTCTTGTAATGGATTGAGTTTCCCCTTTGAAGTTATCTTATCGGATTGAGTCTTTAAAGATTTGAGAACACTTGATGTATGTCTTGCCGTGCGTATCTGTGGTGACAATGGGATATCACGTGATTCACTTGATGTATGTTTTGGTGATCAACTTGCGGGTTCCGCCCATGAACCTATGCATATGGGTTGGCACACATTTTCGTTGTGATTCTCCGGTAGGAACTTTGGGGCACTCTTTGAGGTTCTATGTGTTGGTTGAATAGATGAATCTGAGATTGTGTGATGCATATCGTATAATCATACCCATGGATACTTGAGGTGACATTGGAGTATCTAGGTGACATTAGGGTTTTGGTTGATTTGTGTCTTAAGGTGTCATTCTAGTATAAACTCTAGGGCTGTTTGTGACACCTATAGGAATAGCCCAACGGATTGATTGGAAAGAGTAACTGTCGGTATCAAAACCGGCGGATCTCGGGTAGGGGGTCCCGAACTGTGCGTCTAGGCCGGATGGTAACAGGAGGCAAGGGACACGATGTTTTACCCAGGTTCGGGCCCTCTTGATGGAGGTAAAACCCTACGTCCTGCTTGATTGATATTGAAGATATGTGTAGTACAAGAGTAGATCTACCACGAGATCGGAGAGACTAAACCCTAGAAGCTAGCCTATGGTATGTTTGTATGTTGTGATTGTTGTCCTACGGACTAAAACCCTTCGGTTTATATAGACACCGGAGAGGGTTAGTGAGGGAGTCCTGGATTAGGGGTGTTCGGGTAGCCGGACTATACCTTCAGCCGGACTCCAGGACTACGAAGATACAAGATTGAAGACTTCGTCCCGTGTCCGGATGGGACTTTCCTTGGCGTGGAAGGCAAGCTTGGCGATGCGGATATTCAAGATCTCCTACCATTGTAACCGACTCTATGTAACCCTAACCCTATCCGGTGTCTATATAAACCACAGGGTTGTAGTCCGTAGGCAATCAACTCCATATACAACAATCATACCATAGGCTAGCTTCTAGGGTTTAGCCTCCTTGATCTCGTGGTAGATCTACTCTTGTACTACCCATATCATCAATATTAATCAAGCAGGACGTAGGGTTTTACCTCCATCAAGAGGGCCCGAACCTGGGTAAAACATCGTGTTCCCTGCTTCCTGTTACCATCCGGCCTAGACGCACAGTTCGGGACCCCCTACCCGAGATCCGCCGGTTTTGACACCGACATTAGTGCTTTCATTGAGAGTTCCTCTGTGTAGTCGCCTTTAGGCCCGATGGCTCCTTTGATCATCAAAACCGATACGGTCCAGGGTGAGACTTTTCTCCCCGGACAGATCTTCGTCTTCGGCGGCTTCGCTCTGCGGGCCAATTCGCTTGGCCACCTGGAGCAGATCGAAAGCTACGCCCCTGGCCATCAAGTCATTTCTGGAAGCTTAAACTACACGGCTGACATCCACGGAGATTATATCTTCGACGGGTTCGAGCCACGGCCAAGCGTGCCGCACTATCTCGAGGGGCATGATCTAGCTCTGCCTCCAGACAGTGTCCTGGAGGCCGCACACGCATCGGTTCCGACCCCTAACTCGGAGCCTATTGCGCCAATCGAGGATGAGCGGTTGGACGTCACCTCGGGGGCTTCGATCTCAAAGGCGATCGAGCCGAATGCTAGCCCCGCGCTCTACATGATCCGTGACTCCGAGGAGCCGGACTCCTTTCCAAACTCCGAACCCCCCGCGCCCCTGCCGATCGAATCCGATTGGGCACCATTAATGGAGTTCATCGCCGCGGACATCTTTCAGCACTCGCCTTTTGGCGATATCCTGAATTCTCTCAAGTCTCTCTCTTTATCAGCAGAGCCCTGGCCGAACTGCGGTCAGTGAGGATGGGATACGGACGATGAAGAAATTCAAAGCCCACCCACCACCCACTTGGTAGCCACTGTCGACAATTTAAACGACGTG
Organism: Triticum urartu; assembly: GCF_056163025.1. Classification (NCBI taxonomy): domain Eukaryota; kingdom Viridiplantae; phylum Streptophyta; class Magnoliopsida; order Poales; family Poaceae; genus Triticum; species Triticum urartu. The sequence goes on along the minus strand of NC_141873.1, from coordinate 35,797,553 downwards.
CTCAACTTCGACTCCGGAGACATCGACAGCATGGATGACGATGCAGGAGATACCGACGAACCAACGCCCATAAGGCATTGGACAGCCACCTCATCTCACGATGTGTACATGGTGGATACCCCTAAAGGAAGCGACAACGAGGAAAAAGGGGATGGGACGGGAGATCGACCCCCCAAAAAGCAATCAAAGCGTCAGCGTAAACGCCGACCCAAGCCCCGCCTCGACAAAAACCCAGCCATAGAGCAGGACGGGCCGGTAGACGACGAGTAGGCCTTAGAGCAACCATCCGAACAGGGCAACACAGATAGAGAAACCGAACATCCCTCCTCCGGCGAAAACGGCATTCCGGACGACCTCACGCCGGATAAACCCATGGAGCAGAAGATGGAGCAAAGTAATCAATACCGCAGATAAATACAGCGACAGTCGCCGCACTAAAAGCTATCCAAAAAGAAAGCTACTGCCTGAATTCGACGAAGAGGCCCTAGTGCCCTCGCATTCAAAAAATGAGAAAGCCACACGGTCGGATAGACGACCCCATAAAGCGGCAAGCGGCGCCGCACTTAAATCGGCATGCAACCCACCTAAGGATTCGCATCATGGCCCAGTTAGGTCCATTTATGGGCCAAGAAAGCAAGCTCTCGTAAGCAATGCAATAAACCCATCATCAGAATCCAGCACACCCAAATACAGGGCGCTGCACACCCCCTATGTTTCATCGATGAGGTCCTGGACTATGAATTTCCGGAGGGATTCAAACCCGTAAACATAGAGGCATATGATGGAACAACAGACCCTGGAGTCTGGATCGAGGATTATATCCTCCACATACACATGGCTAGAGGAGATGATCTCCACGCCATAAAATATTTACCCCTTATGCTTAAAGGGCCAGCCCGGCATTAGCTTAAAAGCCTTCCTGAAAACACAATTGGAAGTTGGGAAGAGCTCGAGGATGCTTTCCGAGCAAATTTTCAAGGGACCTATGTCCGCCCTCCGGATGCAGACGATCTTAGTCACATAACTCAACAGCCCGGAGAATCAGCTCGGCAGTTCTGGAATAGATTCCTCACTAAAAAGAATCAGATAGTCGACTGTCCGGACGCCGAAGCCCTAGCAGCTTTCAGGCATAACGTCTGAGACGAATGGCTCGCCAGACACCTCGGCCAAGAAAAGCCAAGAACAATGGCCGCACTAACAAGCCTCATGACCCGCTTTTGTGCAGGAGAGGACAGCTGGTTGGCAAGGTGCAGCCCCAGGGACCCAAGTACATCTGAAACTAGGGATGGAAATGGAAAACCGCGATGCAACAAGGATCGTCGCCGGACTAAGGAAAAAAGTCCGAAGAGCACGGCAGTCAATGCCGGATTCAAAGGTTCACGACAAAATCAGACAAAACCACCCCTCCAGGATAACAGGGACGATCCATCCAACTTAAATAAAATCCTGGACAGGATATGTCAGATACACAGTACTCCCGGGAAGCCTGCTAACCATACCCAAAGAGATTGTTGGGTTTTCAAACAATCCGGCAGACTCAATGCCGAACACAAGGGGCTCGACACACCAAGTGAAGACGAGGACAAACCCCAAAAGCAGAGCACCAGGAAACAAAAGAACTTCCCACAAGAAGTAAAAACAGTGAACTCACTTCACATAACAAAACGTGCGGCGCCCGTAAAGGTACGCACCACACGGCCCATCCCCAAAGGGTCCTGCCACTGGTTGTCAAAACCGATCATCTTCGATCAGCTAGACTATTCTAGAAATATCAAGAATGTAGGCTGGACTGCCTTGATACTCGATCCAATAATTGGCGGACTCCAGTTTTCAAATGTCCTTATGGATGGCAGCAGTGGACTAAACCTGATATATCAGGATACAATCCAGCACATGGGGATAGACCTAGTAAGAATCCGCCGCAGCAAAACCTCCTTTCAAGGGGTAATACCTGGTTCGGACACCCATAGTACGGGTTTCCTCCGGCTCGAAGTCATATTCGGCTCTGCCGATAACTTCCGCCGTGAAAAGCTGACCTTCCATATCGCCCCGTTCTCAAGTCGCTATCAAGCACTACTGGGACGTGAAGCTTTCGCTCGGTTTAACGCAATACCGCATTATGCATCTCTCACGCTTAAGATGCCCAGTCCACGAGGCATCATCTCTTTGAAGGGGAAGCACTAAAGTGCGCCTCCCCAAGCGGAGGACTGTGCGGCCGCTTTGACAGCCCCACAGTAAAATGGCCTCACCGGCCAAAAAACTTCGAAATAGGTCATTAAAGACCACGAACGCGGATAGACGAGTTTGGGACAAAATCATCATTGATGCAGGCTTAGTGGCCATATACCCCCACTAGGGGCTCCATGCATATACAACAAGAGACAATAAAGCTCAATTTTATATATTTTACTTTATACTTTGTTTATTTTAAACTTTTGTTCAGCACGACCCGTTTTCAACTCAGTTCCTCTCTTTTACAGATGAACGTCGTGCGGCGCCCGTCCAGGATACGGCACAACGGAGACACAGGCGCAGACGTGCAGTAGGGACCCGTCCTAAAGGATTCTTTTTAGATTAAGACCCTGCGTAAACCTTTTTTACTGTCTCTTGTTGCTACACATCCCCTGGTTTTTTCTGATATAACCAAGGAGGAGGCTGGCGTCTTGGCATGTGGCCACGTCAGAATTTCTGCACGTACCTGGACACTAGGGGCTTTTTTAATAAAGAGTGTTGTTTCGCCCGCACTCATAAAGACCGAACACCTTAGGGAGTGTTCGGCGTCGCGAGTTTTGGCATTATATGCATCAGCTCCGAATCATGTCTTTGGTCAAATGTTGGGTTGCCCGGCTCCTGAGTTCGGCTACCTTACGTTCCGCTCTATCGGCTAAGGTAGCACCAGGAGAACTACTACGATTGTGCCCAGGTTCGGTCGGGCGAGCACCTCAGTAGAGAAATCTGAAAACTGACTGTCATGATGTAGCGTGAGACTGGTCAGCCACTTGATGACCTATCGGAATCTATCAGATTCCTCCGCTTTAACGAAGGACCGCTTCCCGGTCAGGCACATAAGCGCCCCGAACTCGGGCGAGCGCAGTCGCCACCAAGGGGCTACCTAAATAGTCTCACTTTCAAGCTCCTATGGCTAAGTGAAAGTGTTAAAGCATTATAGTCCAGTTGCCTGGCCCGCTGCGCTATCACCTCCTTTGTAGGACCAAGACATTGGGTTAAGTGTGAAAATGCGTCTTCTATGAGCACCCCCGCACTATGTGCGTGGGGGCTGAAGCCAACGACTGCCATCTTTCAGATTTTGTATATATATAAAACGGCCGCACAGGAGGTGTTCCCAATACTTGAAGGCACAAGTATAAAAAGGCCACTACAGTTTATCAAAATACTACTTTATAATTACATATGCTATCATAACATAGCATCTTTCGAGCACTGCATCTCTATTACACGAGCGCCTTCAAGGACTTCCTGAAAATAGTGCTCGGAAGGTACTCGGCTTTTGTCCGAATCTCGGGACGCAACAACGGTGGTCTCCATCTCTGCCCAGTATGTCTTGACACGGGCAAGAGCCATCCTTGCGCCCTCTATGCATGCTGACCTCTTCATTGCATTAATACACGGCACCGCGTCAAGGAATTGCTGCACCAAGCTGAAATAACTCTTCGGCTCCGATCTCCCCGGCCATAGATGACCCATGACGTACTTCATGGCGAGTCCAGACAACCTATTCAGTTCGGCCCATTGAGCCAAACGATCGTCCACTGCCAGTGGATGCTCTGGATTGTGAAACTGCGACCAGAAAAGCTTTTCCACTTCGTGATCTTTCTGATCTCGAAAGTGTTCGGTCACATCAGCAGCACTCGCTGCCAAATCCAGATAGGTATCCTACACACTCCACATCCGGTCCAACAGAGCAAACTTCGGATCGCAAAATTTCCTTCGCAGCATAAAGGGCTTTCCAGCCGCAATCTGTTTGGCCTGACGCAGCTCCTCCTTCGCAGCTCTCATCACAGAGCGCGTGTCCTTGGCATTGGCAACGGCCTTCTCTAAGTCTGTCTGTTTCGCCTGGTCTTCTTTCTCAAGAAGTCTGCAACGGTCTGTAGCACTCTTTAACTTTTTGGCCATCGCGGCCATCTCTTCCTTGCTTCGGCAATGAGCAGCCTGTTCGGCTCTTAGCTCTTCAAGGGCTTTCTTGGCAGCCGCATCACTTTCTCTGGCTTGTTCTTTAGCTCGGGCAAGTTCTGCCCTAAGACTCTACACGGTGGCCGCACCATCTGCGTCAAGCACACACATCGTAAGACACTGGCATAGAACTCTTCTTACCTGATGCCGCCCGAGGAATTACATACCTTGAGCCTCATCAAGCCGCTTGTTGACAAGCGCGATGTCGGCATCTGCCACGTCCAGTTGTCTCTTTAGTTTGGCAAAATCATCAGTTCGGCTCGATTCCGGACACCCTGCTGCCTACATTCAAAGGCGACATCTTAGACCTGGGATTATGATCCTCCGCGTGCCGTCATTTCTTGACGACGCGCAGAGTCTCAGGGGCTACTATCTACACAGGGCGCATCTTATTCATGCGCAACTGACAAAAGTGTACATTATCTAAGGTACCTCAAAACCTGTCAGTAAACTTTTGACGGCCTCATGCAATCCGCTCTCTGCGGATGAGATCCTTTCAATCACCGTGCCCATCAATGCACGGTGCTCCTCCGAGATAGAAGCTCACCCCAGCAGAATCTTTAGCTCCTCCGGCCGAGCACCAGACGGTGCCGGACTTGTCCCACGACCTCTTTCGAAGGCAGGACGCGGAGAACCTCGGGGGGCCACATAGCTATCTTCCGTCCCTGCCGGATTCGGAGAAACCCTCCGCGACGACACCTCAGGGTCGCCCGCCTCGCTAGGCGGCACGGCAGGGGGAGGAGTCCCGCTCTCCATCATCTCCGGAAGGAGATCCCCCGAAGACGAGCTCTGCTGAGAAGGGCTGAGGTCCGAGCTACAAGGTAAAAATTCGGTTAATCTTCTCAGATATAAATCAAGGATCTCCCTCATCCCTCAAAAGGAAAATCTTTCTCTACTTACGGCTCGCTGGAGGGCTGATCCCCTTGAGGGCGTAGTCCGGCCGAGGAGCTCCCTGGCGTCGGACCCTCTGACGAGGATTTTTTTCCCCGCTTCGAGGCCATGGTTCCCATATCGTCAGAGGCGGCTCTCTTCTTCCCCTTAGGAGAGGAATTGTCGGTTCCTCCCTTCGGAGCAGCCTCCTTCGAGGAGGCCATAGCTTCCTTGTCCTCCCCCTCCAAAGGCATTATCTCCAGCATCCTGACCAGCATGGGATCCGGCCCGATTTCAGGAAGGGGAGCCGGACACCTGATTAGCTTTGCCTTCACTATCCACTCCTGTTTAAAAGGACGGCTCTTTTAGGGGAAGTTTATGACAATTATACTGATAGAAGGTCCGGGCACAAGGTTGCTTACTTGAGTATCCAGGCAATTGCAGCTTAGGCCCGCGTCCTCAGTTAAATCCGGACACATCTCTTGTGATCCGAAGAACAGTTTATACATCTCCGCGGGCGTTGCGCCCATGAAATTCTGGAGAGCTCGCAGTCCCTCTGGATTAAACTCCCACAGGCGAAGGGAGCGATGTTTGCCGGGCAATATTCGGCGAATCAGCATGACCTGCGTCACCTTGACCAGGCTGAGGTCTCCTTCCAAGAGATCCTTAATGCGACCCTGTAACAAGGGCACGTCCTTGGGCAAACCCCAATCTAACCCTCTGTTAACCCATGACGCTAGCCGTGGTGGGGGACCCGAGCGAAAGGCAGGAAGCGCCACCCACATGGTGCTCCAGGGAGTGGTGATATAAAACCACTCTCGTTGCCACAAGCCTAGCTCCTCTTGAAAAGAGCCCTCGGGCCATGGAGCATCAGCATTTTTGCTTATAACAGCGCCTCCGCACTCTGCGTGCCGTCCCTTGATCATCTTCGGCTCCACTTTGAAAGTCTTGAGCCATAATCTGAGGTGAGGGGTAACACGGAGGAACGCTTCGCATACAATGATAAACGAGGAGATATGGAGGATGGACTTCGGAGCTAAGTCGTGAAATTCCAGCCCGTAATAAAACAGCAGTCCCCTCACAAAGGGATCCATCGGGAAGCCTAACCCCCGAAGGAAGTGAGACACGAACACTACGCTCTCACCGGGCTGGGGACTGGGGATAGCCTACCTTTGAGCAGGCAACCTGTGCGAAACTTCGGCGGTCAAGAACTTAGCCTCTCTCAACTTTAGCATGTCCTCCTCCGTGACGGAGGAGGGCATCCATCGGCCTTGAAGGTCAGAACCAGACATTGTCGAAGGTCCGAAGTGCCTGGAATCTGGAGCCTAGGGTGTTCGAACTCGAGGCGACGGGCGAACTCGCTTGAGATTGAAAAAAGGAGTAAGGCCCTGGTCTCTTTATAAGAGGTTGAATACCAGGAGCCCTCCCCGTATCCGTTTGGGACTCGCCTTTAATTGAGTAAACATGCTAACGGGCATGATTGGGTTACCCATGTCCGTATTGATGAGAATCCCGTAAAAGGGGGGCACACGATCTCTGCTTTGACAAGACGTGCCAAGGAAACTGCCTCGCAAAAACACGCTGAGGTGGAAAGGTGAAATCGATTCGAGTAAAGGACTTGGCTGTAGTGTGATGACGCACTGCGGAATACGTCAGCGGATTTGATTTGTGTTAATATTATTCTCTCTATGGCAATACGTGGAAGCTTATTTTGCAGAGCCGGACACTACTCTTGGTGTTTATGATCTTCTATGAAGGACTTGGAGGAGGAACCCGCCTTGCAATGCCGAAGACAATTTGCGCGCCAGACTCGTCGTCATTGAAGCCTGGTTCAGGGGCTACTGAGGGAGTCCTAGATTAGGGGGTGTTCGGGTAGCCGGACTATACCTTCAGCCGGACTCCAGGACTATGAAGATACAAGATTGAAGATTTCATCCCGTGTCCGGATGGGACTTTCCTTGGCGTGGAAGGCAAGCTTGGCGATGCAGATATTCAAGATCTCCTACCATTGTAACCGACTCTATGTAACCCTAACCCTATCCGGTGTCTATATAAACCGAAGGGTTGTAGTCCGTAGGCAATCAACTCCATATACAACAATCATACGATAGGCTAGCTTCTAGGGTTTAGCCTCCTTGATCTCGTGGTAGATCTACTCTTGTACTACCCATATCATCAATATTAATCAAGCAGGACGTAGGGTTTTACCTCCATCAAGAGGGCCCGAACCTGGGTAAAACATCGTGTTCCCTGCTTCCTGTTACCATCCGGCCTAGGTGCACAGTTCGGGACCCCCTACCCGAGATCCGCCGGTTTTGACACCGACAGTTAGGGTTACACAAGGTCGGTTACAAAGGAGGAGATATCCATATACTTATTTCCTAGCTTGCCTTCCACGCCAAGTAGAGTCCCATCCGGACACGAGATGAAGTCTTCAATCTTGTATCTTCATAGTCTAATAGTCCGACCAATGGAGATAGTCCGGCTGTCCGGAGACCCCCTAATCCAGGACTCCCACAGTAGCCCCTAAACCAGGCTTCAATGACGACGAGTCCGGCGCGCAGTATTCTCTTCGGCATTGCAAGGCGGGTTCCTTCTCTGAATTCATGATGGAAGAAGTTGAATACGAGGATACTGTCTGACCCTCCAAAATAAATTCCCCATTCCACCACAGAGAGAACAACGTTTTCGCAGATCTAATTTGCTGGCTTGTTTTGGCAGCATGACGTTACGTCACGGCCCGGTGATTATATGAACCGTTTCTTTTAACCAGCTCCACACATAACGCGAGGCGGTTTCGTGACACGTCTTGCCGAAGCGGAGATCGTGTTCCCCCAATTACGGGATTCTCATTAATGCGGTCGTGGGTAACCCAACTGTGTCTAGGACTCCTAGATTATAGGCAAGTCCTAAACGGCTATGGAAAGGATGCTTGATATTCACCCTCTTTATAAAGGGATGAGGTTTTTGCTTTTTCTCTCTCGTGCTCAATCGAACCCTTCCTCCGCCTCGAGTTCTAACACCCAAATCCCAAGTTAGGTGCTCCGGATCTTCAATCATGTCCGGATCCAGCCTTCAAGGCCGATGGATGCCCTCCTCCGTTATGGAAGAGGACATTAAGAAGTAGAGGGAGGCCAGATACCTGACCGCCGAGGTTTTGCATCGGCTGCCTGCTCGAGGGCAGGTCGTCCCTACTCCCGAACCCAATGAGAATGTTGTGTTCGTCTCCCACTTCCTTCGAGGTCTAGGCCTCACTCTAGATCCTTTCATCACGGATTTGATGTTCTATTACGGGCTAGATTTTCACGATCTAGCTCCGGACTCCTTTCTCCAGATCTCAACGTTTATTGTCGTGTGTGAGGCCTTCCTCCGCGTTACCCCTCACTTCGGCCTGTGGCTCAAGACCTTTGAAGTAAAGCCGAAGATGATCGAGGGGCAACAGGCAGCGTGCGGTGGTGCATCAATAGGCAAGATGGCAGGACCTCCATGGCTGGAAGGTTCCTTTCCAGAGGTGTCCGAATTATGGCAACGGGAGTGGTTTTACGTCACGGCTCCCCGAAGTGCCAAGTGGGCGGCTGCCCCCGCTTTCCGCTCGGGCCCCCCACCACAACTGATGTCATGGGTTAGCAGAGGCCTGAGCTGGGGTCCAGCCAAGGACGTGCCTATACTGCAAAGCTGCATTCGAGATCTCTTCGAGGGAGATTTTAATTTGGTTGTGGTAATACAAGTTATGCTGGTTCGTCAAGTCCAGCCTTGCAGACGCCGGCCCCTTCGCTTGTGGGAGTTCAACCCAGAGGGACCGCGTGCCACTCAAAGTTTCCTCGTCCTGACGCACGAGGAGATGTACACGTCATTCTTCGGATCTCAAGTGGAGTGTCCGGATATTACCGAGGATGTGGGCCTGAGCAGTAACCGCGCCGCCGAACAAGTAAGAAATCCTCTGGCCGAACACACTGTCTTTTATTCGAAGTTGTTTCTCAGAATTCGCTTTTTGACCAGGACTGGCTAACGAAGGCGAAGATGATTCGGTGTTTGGCCCCTGTCGGTGTCAAAACCGGCGGATCTCAGGTAGGGGGTCCCGAACTGTGCGTCTAGGCGGATGGTAACATGAGGCAGGGGACACAATGTTTTACCCAGGTTCGGGCCCTCTTGATGGAGGTAAAACCCTACGTCCTGCTTGATTAATATTGATGATATGGGTAGTACAAGAGTAGATCTACCATGAGATCAGAGAGGCTAAACCCTAGAAGCTAGCCTATGGTATGATTGTTCTTCCTACGGACTAAAACCCTCCGGTTTATATAGATACCGGAGAGGGCTAGGGTTACACAGAGTCGGTTACGATGGTAGGAGATCTACATATCCGTATCGCCAAGCTTGCCTTCCGCGCCAAGGAAAGTCCCTTCCGGACACGGGACGAAGTCTTCAATCTTGTATCTTCATAGTCCAGGAGTGTGGCCGAAGGTATAGTCCGGCTATCCGGACACTCCCTAATCTAGGACTCCCTCAGTAGCCCCCGAACCAGGCTTCAATGACGACGAGTCCGGCGCATAGATTTTCTTCGACATTGCAAGGCGGGTTCTCCTCCAATTTCCGTGTACCTGTCGAATAATGTCCGGTTTTTTGTAAATGTAGCGCTCCTTGGCTTCTACGCCCAATAATGGCCGTCTTCCACGTGTCAAACGAATACAAAAGTCAGGGTGTTTTTATATTTACACCCCTAGCCGCGTGAATGAGCCGCCTATTTAAGGGGACGAGGATTTAGATCCAAACCACACCTTCTCCCCTCCACGAGTATTCATCAGAGTGCATCCGGCAGAGGTCCATTCTATCATGGCCGGCTGCCGCAGCTCCTCCTCTCGCCCTTCCAGCCCTCAGTCTGGAGATTGGGAGAGATGCTCCATCCCGCACAGCGAGCTAGCGACGCTTCAGACCAAGGGATTTCTCCCCCCGGCCTATATGGTCCCGGTTCGAGCCGGACTTGCCACCTATAATGGCGGAGAGCAAGCGGAGAGCGCCCCCAATCCCTCCAAAGGACAGCGGGTATGCCTTGTCCCTTACTTAGTAAGAGGGCTTGGATTTCCAATTCATCCGTTTCTCCGGAGGCTCCTGGAGTTCTATGGCCTCCAGCTGCACAACCTTACGCCTGCCTCCATATTGCATATCGCGGGCTTCGTAGCCCTTTGCGAGCTGTTTTTGGGCTGCGAGGCTCATTTCGCACTGTGGAAAAGGCTATTCTGCCTTGTGCCCCGTTCTCAGAAGGGGTCAATATATCAAGTGGGCGGAGCCGAAGTGTGGCGCATCACCGGGACCGGATATCTATCCGGAACCCCAAAGAAGGCGTCCGAGGACTGGCCTTCAGAATGGTTTTATATAGAGGACGTCCCGCTGCCGGATCCTGTCCGGATCGGCCTCCCTGAGTTCGACAGTGCTCCCCTAAAGAAGCGCCTAAGATGGTGTCCACGGAGCCCACAGAGGGAAAGCGACAAGGACGTTCTTTACCTGATGGGTCGGATAAGATTGTTAGCTCATTCCGGACTGACCATGATCGGGGTCATGGCCGTATGCATCATGCAAGGGGTGCAGCCGCTCCAGTATAGAGGCCACCCCATGTGGGACTTCGACGGGGAGGCGACGCCACCCGCCACGGTCGTAAGGGGCCGGATTTGGCTGCCGCTCTAATAAAGATCTTGTCCGCTTTGTAAGAGGAGGAATTTCTCCACGTCAACCCACAGGGTGGATTTTCTATGTACAATCCCCCAAGTTGGGTAAGTGGACACTTCTACTTGCCCATCCGTGTTATATTCCCATTGTTAAATATTCAGTCTAACGACTTCAATGTAGGAACTGCGCCAGGCTGTTAAAGAAATAAACAGCCCTCCCCCGCAACCCGAGGATCCGGGACGGTCCCTCGACCCAGCCTCTCAAGAGGATCCGGACTTATCTGTGGAGCTGATTGATGGGGTGTTTCATCAATTGAGCAGGGACAACGCCTTGGTGGCCATTACGGCCGATTACCCAGGGCTACTCCCAGCCTCACAGGTAACTGAGACCGAAGTCCCAGCACTTTGAAAAGGGATCTATCCTCGCGTGTTTTCGATTGTCGTATGACAACCGTGTTTTGCAGGGGAGGTCCTTGAGGCGGGAGGCCGAGCCTGCGGCGACTAGCCAACGAGGGGCGGCAAGGCCCCGCGGGCTGAAAAGAAGTGCGGTCCGGACTGAGACGCCGACGCAAAGGTATAGCGCGCCATCTTATTCCCAGGGTGCTATTCCTTCAAGGCATATTAATGCTCGTGCTCTCTTCAGGACAAAGAGACCTCGCCGGACTATATCCGGAGGGGTTACCAATCGCGCCTCCACCAGCCAGGCTCCAAAGCCTGGTCCGAAAGCGGAGGCGAACACTAGGCGCGCACCGGACGCTCCTCCGACAAAGGATGCGGACAGGCTATCTGCCACCAATTCCGAGGTGCAGAGTGCCATGAACCACAGGCGTCGCCGGAAAGTTCTTCGCGACGCTTGTTTCTCCCAATAGGCATTGGATGCCTTCAATTCGGGAGATGTGTACCTCCGTGCCGCTCAAAATGGTCTAGCCAGAGCCACGGAGCGGTATGTAAAAGACATACGGGTAAGAAAATTTTGGTAATTATATATATACCAGTAGCCCCCGAGACTTGAAACAGTTAGAATAACTGATTTAAGGATCATTTGTTATGTAGGTTCTTACAGAAAAGAATACCCTACTGTCCCAGGAGCTGGAAGAGTGCAAAGCCCAACTTGAGGCCGCACTAGCCGCGGCAGGGGAGCCCAAGGAGACCCCCTTTGGTAATATACGCTTCGAAAGATAAGTATTTTGCAAAGTGCGGCGTGGGTGCAAATCTGACAAATGAAATTGCAGATGGCGCCGGATTAAATCCGGAAAAGCAACAACTCCTACGCCAGCTGAAGGCTGGTGAGAGTGCGCTGACAAAGGTGAGGCGGGAGAAGAACGATCTCCAAGATGCCAACACCAAGTTGGGCGTTGAACTGAAGGATGTTCGTGCCCAGCTGTTGGACTCTGTTAAGGAGAATCAGCGGCTTCGACGCGGCATATTTAGTAAGTGCTTAAATGAACATTGAAAAAAGAGTTCGGCGAGGAAGTCGACTAACAGAGTAATGTCTGTAGGTATGCTAATAGGTCGTCCTGCAGAGGAAATGCCCGGTTCTACGGGTGACCTTCTTCCCGAGCTCTCACAACTGCACGAGCGAGTTCGGCAGGTGATGCAAGCTGTCGCCCAGGCCTTGTGGCCATCCGTCTCCATGCCCGAAGGCCTTGGAGAGCTTGTAGAGAGGCTGAAGGGAGTGCGGCGGCGTTTCCAATTATGGAAGATGTCGGCCTGCCGTCAAGGCGCCAGGGAGGCCTGGGCCATGGTGAAGACGTGGTACACGAAGGCTGACCCAAACCGCATGGCCGAGGTCGGACCCGTGGGGCCCGATGGGAAGGAGATCCCTGTGAGCTTAGTATATGGCCAAGTAGAATTGGCCGCAAAGTATTCCTTAGCAATGGTGCCGTCTTTAAAGGCGGGATGAGGCATCCTTCCTGATGGCGACGACACAGAGGAACTCTCAATGAAAGCACCAATGTCGGTGTCAAAACCGGCGGATCTCAGGTAGGGGGTCCCGAACTGTGCGTCTAGGCGGATGGTAACAGGAGGCAGGGGACACAATGTTTTGCCCAGGTTCGGGCCCTCTTGATGGAGGTAAAACCCTACGTCCTGCTTGATTAATATTGATGATATGGGTAGTACAAGAGTAGATCTACCACGAGATCAGAGAGGCTAAACCCTAGAAGCTAGCCTCTGGTATGATTGTTCTTCCTACGGACTAAAACCCTCCGGTTTATATAGACACCGGAGAGGGCTAGGGTTACACAAAGTCGGTTACAATGGTAGGAGATCTACAAATCCGTATCGCCAAGCTTGCCTTCCACGCCAAGGAAAGTCCCTTCCGGACACGGGACAAAGTCTTCAATCTTGTATCTTCATAGTCCAGGAGTCCGGCCGAAGGTATAGTCCGGCTATCCGGACACCCCCTAATCAAGGACTCCCTCAGCCCCCCTCCCTGAGGGTTTGGAAAATCCGGTATTGGAAAAGATGCTCGAGATCGCACCTTGCCCGGAGCCCTCGAAGGAAGATACTGGGGGGGATAATACGGGCGGACGCGGGCCCCCGTCGCTACTCGTTCCAACCGAGGGAATGAGCGTCTCCATGAAGGAGGACAACCGGGGGAGGAAAAGGACTGCTTCCGAGGATCCGGAAGCCGAAGCCTCCAAACGGGAGAAGAAATCTCCCACAGAAGGTCCCGCCTTGGGGGGTGCTCCTGCCGCACACAGTCCGCGGGCGGATCTGCCCTCCAACGAGTCGTAAGTGATCCCAAAATATTTTAAGGTATGCTATCTTTCTTCTGAGAAAATAACCACCGCATATATCTTGCAGTTCGGGCCTTAGCCCCTCTCAGATGAGCTCGTCTTCGAGGGATCTTCTTCCAGAGATGATGGAGAGCAAAACGCCTCCCCCGGGCTCCTCCGCTCCAGAAGCGGGCGACCCCGAAGTGTCATCACGGAGGGCCTCTCCGAATCCGGTGAGGCCAGAAGATAATCCCATAGACCCCCGAAGTCCCCAGCATCCAGCTCCCGAGGAGAGCAGACAAAAGAGTCCGGCACCATCTGGTGTGCGGTCGGACGTTCTGAGGGAGTTGGTGGGGCGAGCGACCATCTCAGAAGAACACCGTGTGCTGATGGGTACGGTGATGGAGAGAATCTCGTCCGCCGAAAGTGGATTACATGAAGCCTTTATGAGTCTACTGACAGGCTTTGAGGTACGTAAGATAATATGTGATAGTACTGCACGTCTTAGGTGTGCCATGTGTAGATAGTAGCCCCTGAGACTCTGGTTGCCGTCGAGAACGGCAGCGAACAGAGGATCATATTCTCAGGCAATAACCAGACTGCCCTTATGTGCAGGTGGTGGAGGCTCCGGTGGCTAGCCGGACTAGTGAGTTTGCCAAATTAAAACGGCAACTGAATGCGGCAGACGCCGACCTCGAGCTTGTTAACTAGAGGCTCGACGAGGCACGGGGTAAGTGTTATTATCTGGTGAACGCCACATAGTAAGAGCAGCATGATGCCAGTATCTTTAATATGTTGTGACTGCAGATGGAGTTGCCTCCGTGGAAGCCTTGCGGGCAGAACTTGCCCGAGCCAAGGAACAAGCGAGGATTAGTAATGCCGCTACTTTGAAGGCGGCCAAAGAGTTGAAGGCCGAGAAGGCTGCACATCGCGAGAGCTAAGAGAAGATGGCCAAGATGGCCGTGGAATTAAAAGACACTGCCGACCGTTGCCGTGTCCTTGAAAAGGAAAACCGAGCAAAGGCAGCTGTGACGCCCGGTTAATCAAGCTGCAGTAACCCTCTGGTAATGATGCCATGTCACCACGATTACTGTTGCTAATCTCGTGTTAGTTCAGATCCGAGCCAAATTCAAATTTCAATTAAAGTCAAACATTAAAAGTTTCCAATAGTCAAATCAAAAATGTTCAAATTGTAGCAAATAAATCATAATCAATTATGGTGGAGGAACCACACTTTTATGAAATGATTAAATACTCTAAAGTGAATAAAACCATAGCAAAACAATTATTCAAATGATTTTAAATAATAAACAAATGTTAAAATAGTTTAATTGACCACCAAACTTTTTATGATAGAGGGATGTTCTGAAACCTTATTTTAGGAGCTATGGTCATATTTTATAAAAACTAAAATAAAGTGTGACTAAACCAAAACAGAAAAGTATAAATAAAAAGAAAAGACAAAAGGTAAAAAAAAGAGACGGAAGGAAACCCCCATCTGGGCCTCGGCCCGACAGGCCGATGGGCCGCCAGATCGGCCCACCCCGGCCCCCCCTTAACCCCCACACCCCCTTGACCTAGAGTGTCCCCCCACTCCATGCACTCCCTCCCCCACTCGCTCTCTCTCCCCCCACTCCCCCAATCCCGATCGGATCAGGGTGACCACGCCCCCGCCCCCGTTGACTCCTCGCCCCTCCCCTCCCTCGCGCGACGTCCGCCGGAATCCGCGGCCATGCCTCGCGCCGACCGCTTCGCCGACTGGATCGATCCCGCCGCCGCCGCCTGGGACCACGTCGCCGGATACGCTGCCTCATCCTCGCCCTCGACGGACCTCCCTGCGCCCACTGCCCCGTACCCTGCCACTCTCCATGTGAGGCCCCCGTTCTTCTCCTCCGCCTCGCCGTTCCGCTCGACGCACCGCGCTCGCCCTGCAAGCCTCGCCCCGCTCGTGACCCGCGCCGCTACCCCCGCCGCTCCTCTCCTACGTCGCCGCGCGCCCTCGCCGGCTCAGTCCGCCGCTGGCCCCGCCGTTGCGCGCGTCACACCCCCCTGCTCCCCCGTGCCGCCCTCTGCTGGCGCCCTTCGCGGCCGGCTCGCCGTGGCTGCGTTCCGGCGAACCACCGGCCGCCCGCGCCATGGGTTGGACGTTCGGGCGCCCCTGCGGGCTGGCGCCTCTCGCTCTTCACCCGCACCGCCCGATCGGGCGCACCCGATCCGCTAAGGCCCAGTGGCCCTATGACAATGGGGCCCCACTCCAAAACATTTTTTTGAAATAAAAATAAATATATAAATAATTAATTAATTAATAATCAAAATAATTAATTAATTAATAATCAAAATAATTAATGAATTAATTAAGTTAGTTAATCCTGTTAATTAATCTAATCATTTAGTTAGGTTAATTAAACCCTAATTAGACTAATCAGTCAATGACATGCGGGGCCCACACATAGTTGACCCAGTCAACTGCACAGTTGACTACTGACATCACTCTGATGTCATGCCTACGCCATCACACACTGTTTTGGATAATGTTGGAATTAAATATATAATTGAAATCAGAAAATGATTTAAATCTTTAGAAAATCATATCTTTTAATCCGTAATTCGGATGAAAATACTTTGTACATGAAAGTTGCTCAGAACGACGAGACGAATTCGAATACGCAGCCCGTTCATCCGCCACGCATCCCTAGCATAGCAAACACGCAACTTTCCCCCTCCGGCTCCTATGTCCGAAAACGTGAAACACCGTGATTTTTATAGCACCAAATAAAATACACACAAATTCAGATAAATCAAAGAGTGCTACTGGTCTATTAAATCTAACAAAAATCATTTTTAAAATACCAAAATGATTTCAAATTAATTTTTCTCCAATTTTCTATTGTAGGGAATCATGTTACCCTATTTTCCATGTATTTTGTTTTTGGAGAAAAATAATTTGAATAAAACTCAAATAACTCCCAATTGAAAAATAATTTCAAAAAGGACTTTGAAATTGATCCTTTGAAACTCCCAACTCATATTTCATATAATTTGAAGAAGTCATTTTATCTTCTCTCGTGAAAATCATTGAGTTGCTTAAAGTTTCTGAATTTGAATACTTTCAAATGAAATTCAAATACTTTCAACAACCCTTTGTCATTTAAATAATGGAAGAAGTCATGTCATCTTCTCTCCAGGGTTTTGTGATGAAAAGTATTTGAATTCACGTAGATCAGAAAGCAAATATGAAATTTTGGGAAAGTCCTTTTATTCCCTCTCATTTAACTTTCAAAAAGTTTCGAATTCACTCACTTTCAGACAATCAATCGAACAATCAATCAAATCTATCTATTTATTATAACATTCCAAAATTTAGAATTTTGGGATGTTACAAACCTACCACCCTTAAAAGGAATCTCGTCCTCGAGATTCGGAGAGGCTAGAAAGAAATAGGTTAGGTTCAGGGTCCCTTCAAAATTTCATCAATCGTGTTCGGGGTCTGGGGTGCTACCACCCTTAGAAGCATGGTTACGGTTCCATCAAAACTCATACACTCCATCCATATTGTTAACAGTGTCGGTCTTCTCATATCTTTAGGATAATTTCCTTATCTGGGCTCTTTCGGTAGTGGCATAACCTTTCCCACAATTTTTCTATCCTTTCATCTTGGTAAGGTTCTTCCGAGATTGGGTCTTCTTAGCTGACGGGTCTGGCGCCAAAACTAAACAACTATCGATATCTCATGGGGTCAACAATTTGTGGTTTCTCCTGCAGGAAATGGGTCTGGGTTGATCCTCACCATTTAACCTACGGTTGGCAAAAAGCTGCCGTGTACAAGGGAAAAATTCTTATACCATTCTAAGGTTTAGCAAGGTTTAATATCGTCGTCTCTCTACTATAGGCAAGTCACTCAGATTTACCATCCCATATAGCAAGGCGAATAATAAGAGTAAGTCGGTATGGTGATCAATCCATCCCGCACCCAAATCATTACCTTGTATATGGTTTAGCGAATCTCGCATTCTAACACTCGGTCATCCTCACAAGCATTGCAGAATTTCTCTTGTCGACGAACCAAGTTCGGATAAATCCATAGATTCTGCAAGCCAAACAACCATCTATCGTTCCTTCACAACTCTCAGGTTTTGCGTAACTCCTATAAGATCGTCTGTCGTTAAAATCGTAACTTCTTTCAGGGTTTTTGCTTCGGCAAGAATGTGCTTGCTTCTTGGCAGGTCCTGGGCCTGTGGGTTATGGCCCATCTCATCACTTGTAGTCCTTGAACTTATCATCGGACAACTGATCATTGTTCCAACTTCCTAGTATTCTTAAATCCATCCAATTGTACTGTCTTCCTTCCTTCTATTGGCACCAAACCAAGACGTGAGTACTCAGACTCTTCATGGAGTTTCCATTGATCCATATTTCCGACATCATACCTCCTTTATATCCAATAGTAATTTATCTCTTCAGCCTCGTGGGATATCCCACATACCGAGATAAAAACTTATACTTATGGAGTCCATATTCCACTTCGTGGAACATCATTATCCTTTCCAGGGTCAAGCGTCCTTATAGGGGAATATTGGCCATCTCTGCATGGCACTTCTTCAACTGGGATAACGTGAAACACATCATGAACTCCTGACAGTCCTTCGGGTGACTCCAACTTGTTGGCCACTTCTCCCATACGCTCCAAAACTCGGTATGGTCCTACAAATATCGGGGCTAACTGTCCCTTAACTCCAATCCGTTTAACTCCTCGCGTAGGGGGCACACGTAGACATGATCTGTCTCCAATTTCATAGACTACCTCCTTGCGTTTTTGAGTCTGCATAACTCTTCTGCCTGGACTGAGCTACCTTCAGTCTATCTCGAATCAACTTAACATTCTCTTCTGACTCCTTGATCACATTTGGTCCAAAAAACTGACGGTCTCCAACTTCATCCCACATACTCTTGGGGCATCACACATATCGAGACAAAACTCGTATTCATTTTGTCTGAAATCCATTACAGGGTACTACCACCCTTAAAATGCACAAATCTTCCATAGACCATATTTCTCTTATCCTCAAAAATGGTCAAAATCCTTCTTCATAGAGTAACAACTCATAGAATCCATATCCGTACCAACGATGCTACTTTATTCATTCTCAAGTGATTACAATCTCTCACTTTTCCATTACATGTCTCAACTCAACACCTCAATATAAAAGAAAAAGGTTCTCACTTCTACTACTCCATTTCTTTTGTTGCAAACTCAACTATCTAGCACAAGTTTCCTTCTTCTTGGGGCATTCTCTGGCAAAGCGCACTGCTCCATTACAACTAAAACAATTTACTTCTGACAAGTATCGAGGTTTCCTTTTTGGGCAACTGTGGAGGTAGTGCCCTGACTCCTTGCACCTATAACAGGTGATATGACTTAGGTCCTTCCTGGAATCCAATCGGTTTCTCTTTCTGGACCTTTCCATGCCAATCATGGCTTCTATTTCCTGTGGGTCATATTCTACTTCCTCTATCGGGAATTCTACTAGATCCCCATTCAAACAATTTTGGGAGATGTGTCCTTCTTCTCCACATGAATAGCAAGACGTAGTGCAGGGTTTTCTCGGGTCTTCTTTAGGTGTATCCTCCACCTCTTCCTTCATCACCGTTTCTTCTAAAATTCCCATAAGGGCTCCTTTTATTACTTCTTTCTTCTGCTGGATGGTTTCTTGTACCATGGGGTAAATGTGACACTGAGCAGGATAGTGGGTAGTCCCTTCACACAAGAAACAAGTAATCTGCCTAGTTGGGCATTCGTCAACTGGGTGACTTCCTTCACAGTTAGGGCATTCATCCTTGTGTTCTTTATGGGTGTGTCCTATTTCTCCACAAATCTTGCATGCACAAGGTTTCCTTATATCCTTTCCATAAGACTTCAACTTCTGGGACACAAGGTGAGATCTTTGCAGAGTCAACTTTAATTCTTTCCAAGTGGTTACTCCTTGCCATCCATTGATGGTTTGGTATATCCTCCACCAAGTAGCAGCACCTCTTTCAAAGCACTGAAGAGCATGCTGGGTCATATCATTTCCAGCTGTAGGATTATTCCCCATGTGATCCTCCATGTTCTGAATCCATTGGTCTGTCTCCAATTGACTTATCGGTCCAGAAAATATAAGCTCATCTTCATTCAACCTCTATTGGGTCCATGGGTTTGGGGTAAGATAAGAGAGAGGGAGAGGGATACACACAATACAAACAAAAAGTTTTAAAAAGGCAGATTTTATGTGTGGCTGTCGGAAAAACATCAAACAAATGACAGCTCACAATCGTCGCATCTAATGTAGGTATATAATAGGGGTTTGGTCTTCTAAAGGTCAACGTCGTCAAACTCTTCAAGTCTTGTTCCTATCTTCGATGGCTTCTTCCTGATCATGCTTGTCTTTCTCAAGTCCTTTTGCCAGCTCATCTCTGTTGACGCGAAGTCTCTCGCGACGTCCTTTAATATTCTGGTGTTGCGTTCTAAACTTCTGGTTTCAACATCCTTCACATGAACCATGGTCATACTGTCCTTCAGTTCCTGACAAATCTCCGGTATCTCGAGGTTGTAGCTCCTCCAACTTGGCTACTTTCAGCTTTTGGTTCCTGAGTTCTTCACGAAATGCTTCCTTGTCTAATACGGCTTCATGGAGCTTCACCTTAAACTTCTTGGTGTACAACTCCAGATCCTGGTGATACACTGGCTAAGGTTAAAACTTCATCTTACTAATAGGTGCTCCATCAGCCTTCTTCCATCAAATCCATTCTGATGACATGCATCCTTAACTCAGCATGGTTACAATAGCATCAGCGGGAGATAACTTCTTGGATAGCTGTGTTTCTGCTCTTGTCATTTCCATGAGCTATCATTCCATAGTTGATATCTCCTGCCTTAGGGTTTTCTTGACAAAACTTTGAGTTCTCATGCTCCTTGTTTCAGTCTTTCTCCGATACACCTTGATCTCGGGTATTGACAACTTCCATAGTCTGCCAAGTTCCAAAAGGGTAGCCTTCCTAGGTCATACAAATCTGGGAATTCTTCAGAGCCTTCAAATTCTCCTTGTCTTTGGTCTTCAACTGTTGTAGTTTCCATTATTTAGATGCACAGTAAAATCGTCTGCCTTCCGAAGCGGTCTTAGCTGTCCAATATCTTGTACTTCTTGGAGTGGTCTCATCAGTCGAATCCTCGAGTGGTCAAAAGGGGAAAGGGGTATGGTCTCACTAAAGGGAATTTTTGAACAAGCTCAAAAGAGAAGAGAGGTAAAAGATCTTTTGAAAGGGAAAGTTGTAGAGAAAAATCTTTGCTATGGACTTGCCGGTTTCTAGGGTCACGTTCCTACAGTCAACATGTGCTCTGATACCATCTTGTGGCGACCCGAACCGAATGGATCAAGTCTCTGTGCTTAAGTGTCATCCCTGGATCGGTATGCTAACACACAGAGTACTCGAGGATTTATAACAGAGGTAAATCACATGTATAAAGTAACGTAAATACTATTACCTAAATCCATATAGCGGAAGCAACAAGGTTGTGGATTCCCATCAACACCAATGGAAAAGTTGAGTGTAGAAATCGTAACCCTAACGTATCACTTACTCGTCGTAAGAAATCCTGCAACATGAGACGTTGCAGCCACAGAGGGTCAGTACATTGAATGTACTGGCAAATTCACACCATAGAGAATGACGAATAAAGGCTATCACTACATGCATATTTGGCTGGTGGAAAAGCTCTATGGTTATAAGGTTTTTGCGAAAAGCCAATTTTTCCCTACTGCAAAGGAATAAATTTTATTTAACTATCATGGTGGTTGTTGAACATTGAGAATGGTTGACAGCATTCTTAATCCCAATTAAGTAACATCATTAAACCCAACGATATTCATTTAAAGTAAAGTGATGAGATCAACAGGATAATCCAAGAACTAGATACTCAAGATGTCCATAACCGGGGACACGGCTAATCATGATTAGTTTATACACTCTGCAGAGGTTTGTGCACTTTTCCCCACAAGACTCGATCGCCTCCATTTGTTTTCTCGCACTACATGGTGTTTGAGAAGACGGATGACCGAGACATAGTCTTTCAGAAGCGCTAGCACCTTACGATCGGGTAGACCGTACCACCTACATCCCCTACATCTGCTAGTCTACCACTGTAAGAGTTCGCACGACTTAGTCAACTATGCTAGAGCCCATAATAGCTTGTGGCTGCACACGGAAGTTTCTAGTATGAATAGTCTTATGATCCCTTTGAGCCTGGGTGGCGGTCCAAAAGAAAACAGGCAAGTCCTGGAAACCCAGGTGCCTAGACAGGCAATCCTAGAATAACCAGGTGCCTCAATCCACCCAGATGTGTGTTTAAGTTGCCACCTTAAGTAAACCATTAATTAACAATCTCACATCTGTCATGAAATACTCTCAAACCCAATCCACATCTACGAGCATAGCATGGCAATATAAGCATAACGTGATAGTAACTCCCAAGGTTTGAATGCAGGGCAATAGGTTCCTACCTCATCAAGTACTTCCCATCCCACAATTTAATTAGATCCTAATCATGCAATGTTGGAGGTTTGATCTAATGCAATAAAAACTGGGTATGAAAGAGGTATGATCAAAGTGTGAACTTGCCTGCAATGTCGATGAAGATGATTCGCACTCAAATCTCTTGATAGATCTACTCGTCACACTCCGGTCAATCTATCGTAAGCAAACAATAGTAACCACACATAAGCAATCACTCAAAAGATCAGAAAGAACGAAGAAGATGATTCGGAGAACTTCAAAACCAAGCAAATAACTCTTGCAACATAAAACAATTTCTAACAGTACCAAAATTATGTGAATTTGGCCTTATTAGAATGTTTAGGTCAAGAGCTTCGATTTGCAAAAAGAATCAACTCAAACGGAGCTACGAAACTCAAGTTATGATCAAACGAAGTTTGAATTCAAATCTGATCAAATTTAAATTTTAAACTTTTCAAAAACATGTTTGAGTTGGATTACTGGGTAGAGGAGATCGTAACGAAGATGTGAGCGTTGGTTCAGCGGAGGGAAGCTCTTTTTTTTAATAAACTTTTTTTTAGAGAACTAAAATAATAAAAACAAAATAATTAAAAATATATTATATAGGCCTATAATATATCAAAATTTTCAGAAAAAGATTTCCTACAACGTGAACATTTTTGTAGCACCAAATAAAATACACACAAATTCAGATAAATCAAAGAGTGCTACTTGTCTATTAAATCTAACAAAAATCATTTTTAAAATACCAAAATGATTTCAAATTAATTTTTCTCCAATTTTCTATTGTAGGGAATCATGTTACCCTATTTTCCATGTATTTTGTTTTTGGAGAAAAATAATTTGAATAAAACTCAAATAACTCCCAATTGAAAAATAATTTCAAAAAGGACTTTGAAATTGATCCTTTGAAACTCCCAACTCATATTTCATATAATTTGAAGAAGTCATTTTATCTTCTCTCGTGAAAATAATTGAGTTGCTTAAAGTTTCTGAATTTGAATACTTTCAAATGAAATTCAAATACTTTCAACAACCCTTTGTCATTTAAATAATGGAAGAAGTCATGTCATCTTCTCTCCAGGGTTTTGTGATGAAAAGTATTTGAATTCACGGAGATCAGAAAGCAAATATGAAAGTTTGGGAAAGTCCTTTTATTCCCTCTCATTTAACTTTCAAAAAGTTTTGAATTCACTCACTTTCAGACAATCGATCGAACAATCAATCAAATCTATCTATTTATTATAACATTCCAAAATTTAGAATTTTGGGATGTTACAAGGAGCCATCAAGCCTAACGGCGACAACACAGAGGAACCCTCAATGAAAGCACCAATGTCGGTGTCAAAACCGGCGGATCTCGGGTAGGGGGTCCCGAACTGTGCGTCTAGGCCGGATGGTAACAGGAGGCAAGGGACATGATGTTTTAACCATGTTCGGGCCCTCTTGATGGAGGTAAAACCCTACGTCCTGCTTGATTGATATGGAAGATATGTGTAGTACAACAGTAGATCTACCACGAGATCAGAGAGGCTAAACCCTAGAGGCTAGCCTATGGTATGATTGTATGTTGTGATTGTTGACCTACGGACTAAAACCCTTCGGTTTATATAGACACCGGAGAGGGTTAGGGTTACACAAGGTCGGTTACGAAGGAGGAGATATCCATATACGTATTTCCTAGCTTGCCTTCCACGCCAAGTAGAGTCCCATCCGGACACGAGACGAAGTCTTCATTCTTGTATCTTCATAGTCTAACAGTCCAGCCAATGGAGATAGTCCGGCAGTCCGGAGACCCCCTAATCCCGGACTCCCACAGTAACTTTGAGCTGGTTTCGTACCCTACCATAATCTCTTCGTTCGTTCTCCGCTATTAGTGACTTTGGATTGACTCTTTGTTGCATATTGAGGGATAGTTATATGATCCAACTATGTTATTATTGTTGAGGGAACTTACACTAGCGAAAGTATGAACCCTAGGCCTTGTTTCAACGCATTACAATACCGTTTACGATCACTTTTATCATTAGTTACCTTGCTGTTTTTATAATTTCAGATTACAAATACCTTTATCTACTATCCATATACCACTTGTATCACCATCTCTTCGCCGAACTAGTGCACCTATACAGTTTAGCATTGTATTGGGTGTGTTGGGGACACAAGAGACTCTTTGTTATTTGGTTGCAGGGTTGCTTGAGGGAGACCATCTTCATCCTACGCCTCCTACGGATTGATAAACCTTAGGTCATCCACTTGAGGGAAATTTGCTACTGTCCTACAAACCTCTGCACTTAGAGGCCCAACAACGTCTACAAGAAGAAGGTTGTGTAGTAGACATCAAGCTCTTTTCTGTCGCTGTTGCCAGGGAGGTGAGTGCTTGAAGGTATATCTTTAGATCTTGCAATCGAGTCTTTTTGTTTCTTGTTTTATCACTAGTTTAGTTTACAAAAGAAAACTATAAAAAAATGGAATTGAGTTTGTCTCGTACGCTTCACCTTTTTAATATCTTTCATGAGTATGATGGAAAGGATAATTGTGCTCAAGTGCTAGAAGAAGAAATCTATAAAATGTTTGGCACTAAATATTTGAATGATGAGCATGATTGCAATGTTGTTAGTATGAATTCCTTGAATATCAATGATGCTAAGGATATGCAAAGCCACAAGCTTGGGGAAGCTATGTTTGATGAAGATGATATTTTTTATCCCCCAAGTTTTGATGAGCAAATTTATTATGATGAAAGCATGCCTCCTATCTATGATGATTATTGTGATGACATATATCCTTTAAAGAATAATGATAACCATGAAACTTGTCATCTTGATCTTAATTTTCAATCACATGATAGTTATTTTGTTGAGTTTGCTCCCACTATTATTCATGAGAAGAATTTTGCTTATGTGGAGAGTAGTAAATTTTCTATGCTTGTAGATCATGAAAAGAATGCTTTAGGTTCTGGTTATATTGTTGAATTTATTCATTATGCTACTGAAAATTATTATGAGGGAGGAACATATGCTTGTAGGAATTGCAATAATATCAAGTTTCCTCTCTATGTGCTTAAAATTTTGAAGTCATGCTTGTTTTACCTTCCTATGCAAGTTGATTCTTGTTCCCATAAGTTGTTTGCTCACAAAATCCCTATGCATATGAATTGGGTTAGACTTAAATGTGCTAGTCATATTCTTCATGATGCTCTCTTTATGTTTCAATTCTTATCTTTTATGTGAGCATCATTAAAATCATCATGCCTAGCTAGGGGCGTTAAACGATAGCGCTTGTTGGGAGGCAACCCAATTTTATTTGTGTTCATTGCTTTTTGTTCCTGTTTATTAATAAATAATTCATCTAGCCTCCGTTTATATGTGGTTTTATGCTTTTAATTAGTGTTTGTGCCAAGTAGAACCTTTGGGAAGACTTGGGGAAAGTCTTGTTGATCATGCTGTAAAAAACAGAAACTTTAGCACTCACGAGAATTGCTGCCATTTTTATTTGGAGAGTGATATTTAGTTAATTATTTTTTAATATGATTAATAGACAAATTACTCAGGTCCAGAAATTTATTTGAGAATTTTATGAGTTCCATAAGTATACGTTTGATCCAGATTACTACAGACTGTTCTGTTTTTGACAGATTCTATTTTTCATGTGTTGTTTACTTATTTTGATGAATCTATGGCTAGCAAAATAGTTTATAAACCATAGAGAGGTTGGAATACAGTAGGTTTAACACCAATATAAATAAATAATGAGTTCATTACAGTACGTTGAAGTGGTGATTTATTTTCTTATACTAACGGGGCTTACGAGTTTTCTGTTAAGTTTTGTGTTGTGAAGTTTTCAAGTTTTGGGTAAGGATTCGATGGACTATGGAATAAGGAGTGGCAAGAGCCTAATCTTGGGGATGCCCAAGGCACCCCAAGGTAATATTCAAGGATAGGCAAGAGCCTAAGCTTGGGGATGCCCCGGAAGGCATCCCCTCTTTCGTCTTCGTTCATCGGTAACTTTACTTGGAGCTATATTTTTATTCGCCACATGATATGTGTTTTGCTTGGAGCGTCAATTTATTTTGTTAGGATTTGCTTTCTGTTATTTAGAACAATGTTTTGCATCTTTTATTTCAATAAAAGTGGCATTGATAGCCTTTACAATGCCCATTTTACAAGTCCTCATGTTGCTGTTTGAAAACAGAAAGTTTACCGCTGTTGCAATAATTCCCTAGAAAAGTCAGAATGTGATAAATGTTGAAAACTTTTACATATTAAGATATGATAAATTTACTACAGTGGGAATTTTCTTTCATAATTTTTGGAGTTAGGGAAGTAAGGATCTAGCTGCATTCTTTACAGACTGTCCTGTTTAGGCAGATTGCTGTTATGCTTGCATTGTTTGCATATGTTTGTTTATTTAATGATTCTATTTGAGGATAGGACTATTAAATATGCAGAGTAATTTAGTATGCAATGTTGAATAATAATTTTTGTGATTTGCTACAGTAAAGTATGATAAGGTTTTTGCAATGTGTTATACTAACTTATCTCACGAGTCCTTGTTGAGTTTTGTGTGGATGAAGCTTTTGAGATTTAGGGAGACCGTGATATGAGAGGAATTAAGGAGACACAAAAGCTCAAGATTTGGGATTCCCAAGGCATCCCAAGATAATATTTCAAGAAGTCTCAAGCGTCTAAGCTTGGGGATGCCCCGGTTGGCATCCCACCTTTCTTCTTCAACAACTATCGGTTAGTATCCGTTGATCTTAATTTGTTGCTTCTTCACATGATGTTTGCCATTCTTAGAATGTTATTTTATTTAGTTTTTCTTGCTGTTTGAATAAAATACCAAGATATGAAATTATTGAATGTTAGAGAGTCTTCACATAATTGCATAATTATTCGACTACTCATTGATCTTCACTTATATCTTTCGGAGTAGTTTGTTGTTGCTCTAGTGCTTCACTTATATCTTTTAGAGCATGGTGGTAGTTTTATTTTGAAGAAATAGATGAACTCTCATGCTTCACTTAGATTATTTTGAGAGTCTTAAATAGCATGGTAATTTGCTTAAAATCCTAATATGCTAGGTATTCAAGAATAATAAAATTCTCTTATGAGTGTTTTGAATACTATGAGAAGTTTGATACTTGATAATTGTTTTGAGATATGGAGATGGTGATATTAGAGTCATGCTAGTTGAGTAGTTGTGAATTTGAGAAATACTTGTGTTGAAGTTTGTGATTCCCGTAGAATGCACATATGGTGAACCGTTATGTGATGAAGTCGGAGCATGATTTATTTTTTGATTGCCTTCCTTATGAGTGGCGGTCGGCGACGAGCGATGGTCTTTTCCTACCAATCTATCCCCCTAGGAGCATGCGCGTAATACTTTGCTTTGATAACTTGTATATTTTTGCAATTAGTATATGAGTTCTTTATGACTAATGTTGAGTCCATGGATTATACGCACTCTCACCCTTCCACCTTTTCTAGCCTCTCTAATACCGTGCACCTTTCGCCGGTATCATACACCTACCATATACCTTCCTCAAAACAGCCACCATATCTACCTATTATGGCATTTCCATAGCCATTCCGAGATATATTGCCATCCAACTTTCCACCGTTCCATTTATTATGACACACTCCATCATTGTCATATTGTTTAGCATGATCATGTAGTTGACATAGTATTTGTGGCAAAGCCACCATTCATAATTCTTTCATACTTGTCACTCATGCATCATTGCATATCCCGGTACACCGCCGGAGGCATTCACATAGAGTCATATTTTGTTCTAAGTATCGAGTTGTAATTGTTGAGTTGTAAGAAAAATAAAAGTGTGATGATCATCATTATTAGAGCATTGTCCCAGTGAGGAAAGGATGATGGAGACTATGATTCCCCCACAAGTCGCGATGAGACTCCGGACGAAAAATAAATAAAAGAGGCCAAAGAAGCCCAAATAAAACAAGAGAAAGAAAAGAGGCCATAAAAAGGGAGAAAAGGCCCAAATAAAAAATATAAAAAAATGAGAGAAAAAGAGAGAAGGGGCAATGTTACTATCCTTTTACCACACTTGTGCTTCAAAGTAGCACCATGATCTTCATAGTAGAGAGTCTCTCATGTTATCACTTTTATATACTAGTGGAAATCTTTCATTATAGAACTTGGCTTGTATATTCCAATGATGGGGGGCAGCCCGGTGCATGTAGCTCCCGCTTGCGCAGGGTCCGGGGAAGGGTCCAACCACTTTGGGTCTATAGTACGCAGCCTTTCCCTACATGTCTGTAAGAGGCTGTTTCCAGGACTTGAACCCGTGACCTCATGGTCACAAGGCAGCAGCTTTACCACTGCGCCAAGGCTCCCCTTCCTGTATATTCCAATGATGGGCTTCCTCAAAATGCCTTAGGTCTTCGTGAGCAAGCAAGTTGGATGCACACCCACTAGTTTCTTTTGTTGAGCTTTCATATACTTATAGCTCAAGTGCATCCGTTGCATGGCAATCCCTACTCACTCACATTGATATCTATTGATGGGCATCTCCATAACCCGTTAATACGCCTAGTTGATGTGAGACTATCTTCTCCCTTTTTGTCTTTTCCACAACCACCATTCTATTCCACCTATAGTGTTATGTCCGTGGCTCACGCTCATGTATTGCGTGAAGATTGAAAAAGTTTGAGAACATCAAAAGTATGAAACAATTGCTTGGCTTGTCATAGGGGTTGTGCATGATTTAAATATTTTGTGTGGTGAAGATAGAGCATAGCCAGACTATATGATTTTGTAGGGATATCTTTCTTTGGCCATGTTATTTTGAGAAGACATCATTGCTTAGTTAGTATGCTTGAAGTATTATTATTTTTATGTCAATATTAAACTTTTGTCTTTATTGATCTGAATATTCTTGCCACAATAAAGAGAACTACATTGAAATTATGCCAAGTAGCACTCTGCATCAAAAATTCTGTTTTTATCATTTACCTACTCGAGGACGAGCAGGAATTAAGCTTGGGGATGCTAACACGTCTCCAACGTATCTATAATTTTTGATTGCTCCATGCTATATTATCTACTGTTTTGGATGTTTATGGGCTTTATTATACACTTTTATATCATTTTTGGGACTAACCTATTAACCCAGAGCCCAGTGCCAGTTTCTGTTTTTACCTTGTTTTAGGGTTTCGAAGAAAAGGAAAATCAAACGGAGTCCAATTGACCTGAAACTTCACGGAACTCATTTTTGGAAGGAAAGAAGCCCAGAAGACTTGAAGTGCACGTAAGGGAAGCTTCGAGGAGGCCACGAGGTAGTGGGGCGCGCCCACCCCCCTAGGGCGCGCCCTCCACCCTCGTGGGCCCCTCGTGGCTCCCCTGACGTATCTCTTTCACCCATATATACCCACGTACCCTAAAAGTATCAGAGAGCACAATAGATCGGGAGTTCCGCCGCCAGAAGCCTCCGTAGCCACCGAAAGCCAATCTAGACTCGTTTCGGCACCCTGCCGGAGGGGGAATCCTTCTCCGGTGGCCATCTTCATCATCCCGGTGCTCTCCATGATGAGGAGGGAGAAGTTCTCCCTCGGGGCTGAAGGTATGTACTAGTAGCTATGTGTTTGATCTCTCTCTCTCGTGTTCTTGAGGTGGAACGATCTTGAAGTATCGCGAGCTTTGCTATTATAGTTGGATCTTATGTTTCTCCTCCCCCTCTACTCTCTTGTAATGGATTGAGTTTCCCCTTTGAAGTTATCTTATCGGATTGAGTCTTTAAAGATTTGAGAACACTTGATGTATGTCTTGCCATGCGTATCTGTGGTGACAATGGGATATCACATGATTCACTTGATGTATGTTTTGGTGATCAACTTGCGGGTTCCGCCCATGAACCTAGGCATAGGGGTTGGCACACGTTTTCGTCGTGATTCTCCGGTAGGAACTTTGGGGCACTCTTTGAGGTTCTATGTGTTGGTTGAATAGAGGAATCCGAGATTGTGTGATGCATATCGTATAATCATACCCACGGATACTTGAGGTGACATTGGAGTATCTAGGTGACATTAGGGTTTTGGTTGATTTGTGTCTTAAGGTGTTATTCTAGTACGAACTCTAGGGCTGTTTGTGACACTTATAGGAATAGCCCAACGGATTGATTGGAAAGAATAACTTTGAGGTGGTTTCGTACCCTACCATAATCTCTTCGTTCGTTCTCCACTATTAGTGACTTTGGAGTGACTCTTTGTTGCATGTTGAGTGATACATCTCCAACGTATCTATAATTTTTGATTACTCCATGCTATATTATCTACTCTTTTGGACATTATTGGGATTTATTATCCACTTTTATATTATTTTTGGGACTAACCTATTAACCGGAGGCCCAGCCCAGAATTGCTGTTTTTTGCCTGTTTTAGGGTTTCGAAGAAAAGGAATATCAAATGGAGTCCAAACGGAATGAAACCTTCGGGAACGTGATTTTCTCATCGAATACAACTTAGGAGACTTGGACCCTCCGTCAAGAAAGCCACGAGGCGGTCACGAGGGTGGAGGGCGCCCCCCCTAGGGCGCGCCCCTGCCTCGTGGGCCCCTCGAAGCTCCACCAACATACTTCTTCCTCCTATATATATCCACGTACCCCCAAACGATCAGATACGGAACCAAAAATCTAATTCCACCGCCGCAACTTTCTGTATCCACGAGATCCCATCTTGGGGCATGTTCCGGAGCTCCGCCGGAGCGGGCATCGATCACGGAGGGCTTCTACATCATCATCCAAGCCCCTCCGATGAAGTGTGAGTAGTTTACTTCAGACCTACGGGTCCATAGTTAGTAGCTAGATGGCTTCTTCTCTCTTTTTGGATCTCAATACAATGTTCTCCCCCTCTCTCGTGGAGATCTATTCGATGTAATCTTCTTTTTGCGGTGTGTTTGTTGAGACCGATGAATTGTGGGTTTATGATCAAGTCTATCTATAAATAATATTTGAATCTTCTCTGAATTCTTTTATGTATGATTGGCTATCTTTGCAAGTCTCTTTGAATTATCAGTTTGGTTTGGCCTACTAGATTGGTTGTTCTTGCCATGGGAGAAGTGCTTAGCTTTGGGTTCGATCTTGCGGTGTCCTTTCCCAGTGACAGAAGGGGCAGCAAGGCACGTATTCGTTTCCATCGAGGATAACAAGATGGGGTTTTTATCATATTGCATGAAACTATCCCTCTACATCATGTCATCTTGCTTAAGGCGTTACTCTGTTTTTAACTTAATACTCTAGATGCATGCTGGATAGCGGTCGATGAGTGGAGTAATAGTAGTAGATGCAGTCAGGAGTCGGTCTACTTGTCTCGGACGTGATGCCTATATACATGATCATACCTAGATATTCTCATAACTATGCTCAATTCTGTCAATTGCTCAACAGTAATTTGTTCACCCACCTTAGAATACTTATGCTCTTGAGAGAAGCCACTAGTGAAACCTATGGCCCCCGGGTTTCTTTCTCATCATATCAATCTCCATTACTTTATTATTGCTTTGCTTTTACTTTGCTTTCACTTTTCACTTTGCATCTCTATACCAAAAATACCGAAAATATTATTTATCATCTCTATTAGATCTCACTTTCGTAAGTGACCGTGAAGGGATTAACAACCCCTAAGCTCGTTGGTTGCGTTGAGCTATTGTTTTTGTGTAGGTACGAGGAACTCGTGCGTAGCCTCCTACTGGATTGATACCTTGGTTCTCAAAAACTGAGGGAAATACTTACGCTACTTTGCTGCATCATCCTCTCCTCTTCGGGAAAATCCAACGCAGTGCTCAAGAGGTAGCATTGAGGGATAGTTATATGATCCAACTATGTTATTATTGTTGAGGGAACTTACACTAGCGAAAGTATGAACCCTAGGCCTTGTTTCAACGCATTACAATACCGTTTACGCTCACTTTTGTCATTAGTTACCTTGCTGTTTTTATAATTTCAGGTTACAAATACCTTTATCTACTATCCATATACCACTTGTATCACCTTCGCCGAACTAGTGCACCTATACAGTTTACCATTGTATTGGGTGTGTTGGGGACACAAGAGACTCTATGTTATTTGGTTGCAGGGTTGCTTGAGAGAGACCATCTTCATCCTACGCCTCCTACGGATTGATAAACCTTAGGTCATCCACTTGAGGGAAATTTGCTACTATCCTACAAACCTCTGCACTTGGAGGCCCAACAACGTCTACAAGAAGAAGGTTGTGTAGTAGACATCATCCTCCTTGCAGGATCTGGATGAGGTCAACGAGAGGCTACAACTCGGCCTCGATGAAATGACCGCAGCACCGGGCAATGACAAGCCTGTGGACCACGACTCCCCTAAGGTTACCGAGGCAGTTTGTCCGCGGCCGTTGAAGACACACCCCCGCTGCCGCCGCCCTACTATGTCGTCCCATGCAGAAGTGGTAGCCGTGAGCGCGCAACTACAGGCGTCCGAGCGCAAGCGATGTTCAGCCCACGCCGATGCGCTCGAGAGGCCGTGATTCTCCGTGACACTATCGGCAGAAGAGATCGAGGAAGACATCTACGCCCTTACCGGCACGCTACCGCACAGCCGCCCTCGCCATCACCCACCCGCGGTGCAGCATCAGCTCAACGTGAGATATGTTCCTCCTCTGCTCCTTCCCTCACTCCCCTTATATTCGAGCTCCTATCGCTCCTCAACAGGGACCCATTTGTAATTCTATAAACATTCTTGTCCACAGGTGCTACTTCCCGGCATGCGGTTATCGTAGATTAACGTGGAGTCTCCTACCGGGTGCTGGACGATCACTGACCCTCTCAACTCACCAAGCATCGTCGCCCAACAGTAAGCAAGCAAAGTGAATTCGCCAATCACAATTCACATTCAATTCGTTACTTCCATTGTGAGCTACATAATCCATCGATTAATTGATCACATAGAGTAAGAGTTGGTATGTATGAATCGCATCAGCAGACTAGTTGTAAGCAACAAGTGATGACTTGTTAGCGGTTTCTTCTATTTTAAGTTGTAGTAAGTGATATTCTGTTTCATAGTAGCAGTAAGTGATATCCTGCTCTTGAATGAAATATGCCCTAGAGGGAATAATAAAGTTATTATTTATTTCCTTATATCATGATAAATGTTTATTATTCATGCTAGAATTGTATTAACCGGAAACATAATACATGTGTGAATACATAGACAAACAGTATGTCACTAGTATGCCTCTACTTGACTAGCTCGTTGAATCAAAGATGGTTAAGTTTCCTAGCCATAAACATGAGTTGTCATTTGATTAACGGGGTCACATCATTAGAGAATGATGTGATTGACTTGACCCATTCCATTAGCATAGCACTTGAGCGTTTAGTTTGTTGCTATTGCTTTCTTCATGACTTATACATGTTCCTATGACTATGAGATTATGCAACTCCCGTTTACCGGAGGAACACTTTGTGTGCTACCAAACATCATAGCATAACTGGGTGATTATAAAGGTGCTCTACAGGTGTCTCCGAAGGTACTTGTTGGGTTGGCGTATTTCGAGATTAGGATTTGTCACTCCGATTGTCGGAGAGGTATCTCTCTGGGCCCACTCGGTAATGCACATCACTATAAGACTTGCAAGCATTGCAACTAATGAGTTAGTTGCGGGATGATGTGTTACGGAACGAGTAAAGAGACTTGCCGGTAACGAGATTGAACTAGGTATTGGGATGCCGACGATTGAATCTCGGGCAAGTAACATACCGATGACAAAGGGAACAACGTATGTTGTTATGCGGTTTGACCGATAAAGATCTTCGTAGAATATGTAGGAGCCAATATGAGCTTCCAGGTTCCGCTATTGGTTATTGACCGGAGACGTGTCTCGGTCATGTCTACATAGTTCTCGAACACGTAGGGTCCGCACGCTTAAAGTTCGATGACGGTTATATTATGAGTTTATGTGTTTTGATGTACCGAAGGAGTTTGGAGTCCCAGATGAGATCGGGGACATGACGAGGAGTCTCGAAATGATCGAGACGTATTGGACGACTATATTCGGACATCGGAAAGGTTCCAAGTGATTCGGGTATTTTCGGGAGTACCGGGGAGTTACAGGAATTCGTATTGGGCCTTAATGGGCCATACGGGAAAGGAGAGAAAGGCCTCAAAGGGTGGCCGCACCCCTCCCCATGGGCTGGTCCGAATTGGACTAGGGAGGGGGGCGCCACCTTCCTTCCTTCTCTTTTTCCCTTCCCTTTCCTTCCCTCCTACTCCTACTACTTGGAAGGGCTCCTAGTTCTACTAGGAAAGGGGCAATCCTACTCCCGGTGGGAGTAGGACTCCCCTAGGGCGCGCCATAGAGAGGGACGGCCCTCCCCCTCCTCCACTCCTTTATACACGGGGGCAGGGGGCACCCCAAAGACACAAAAATTGATCTCTTGATCTCTTAGCCGTGTGCGGTGCCCCCCTCCACCATAATCCACCTCGATCATATCATAGCGGTGCTTAGGTGAAGCCCTGTGTCGGTAGAACATCATCATCATCACCACGCCGTCGTGCTGACGAAACTCTCCCTCAACACTCGGCTGGATCGGAGTTCGAGGGACGTCATCGAGTTGAACGTGTGCAGAACTCGGAGGTGTCGTGCGTTCGGTACTTGATCGGTCGGATCGTGAAGACGTACGACTACATCAACCGTGTTGTGCTAACGCTTCCGCTTTCGGTCTACGAGGGTACGTAGACAACACTCTCCCCTCTCGTTGCTATGCATCACCATGATCTTGCGTGTGCGTAGGAATTTTTTTGAAATTACTACGTTCCCCAACAATGGCATCCGAGCCAGATTTTATGCGTTGATGTAATATGCACGAGTAGAATACAAGTGAGTTGTGGGCGATATAAGTCATACTGCTTACCAGCGTGTCACACTTTGGTTCGGCGGTATTGTTGGATGAAGCGGTCCGGACTGACATTATGCGTACGCTTACGCGAGACTGGTTTTACCGCCGTGCTATGCACACAGGTGACTAGCGGGTGTCAGTTTCTCCAACTTTAGTTGAACCGAGTGTGGCTACGCCCGGTCCTTGCGAAGGTTAAAATAACACCAACTTGACAAACTATCGTTGTGGTTTTGATGCGCAGGTAAGAACGGTTCTTGCTAAAGCCCGTAGCAGCCACGTAAAACTTGCAACAACAAAGTAGAGGACGTCTAACTTGTTTTTGCAGGACATGTTGTGATGTGATATGGTCAAGACGTGATGAGATATAAGTTGTTGTATAAGATGATCATGTTTTGTTGAAGTTATCGGCAACTGGCAGAAGCCTTACGGTTGTCTCTTTATTGCATAAGATGCAAGCGTCAAATAATTGCTTTACTTTATTGCTATGTGATAGCAATAGTTGCAAGAGCAATAGTTGGCGAGACGACCATGTGACGACACATTGATATAGATCAAGATGATGGAGATCATGGTGTCATTCCGGTGACGATGGAAATCATGATGATGCTTTGGAGATGGAGATCAAAGGCATAAGATGATGATGGCCATATCATGTCACACATTTTGATTGCATGTGATGTTTATCTTTTATGCATCTTATCTTGCTTTGATTGACGGTAGCATTATAAGATGATCTCTCACTAAATTTCAAGATAAAAAGTGTTCTCCCTGAGTATGCATCGTTGCCAAAGTTCGTCGTGCCCAGACACCACATGATGATCGGGTGTGATAAGCTCTACGTCCATCTACAATGGGTGCAAGCCAGTTTTGCACACGCGGAATACTCAGGTTAAACTTGACGAGCCTAGCATATGCAGATATGGCCTCGGAACACTGAGACTGAAAGGTCGAGCGTGAATCATATAGTAGATATGATCAACATAGTGATGTTCACCATTGAAAACTACTCCATTTCACGTGATGATCGGTTATGGTTTAGTTGATTTGGATCACGTGATCACTTAGAAGATTAGAGGGATGTCTTTCTAAGTGGGAGTTCTTAAGTAATATGATTAATTGAACTTAAATTTATCATCAACTTAGTCCTGGTAGTATTAGCATATCTATGTTGTAGATCAATAGCTCGTGTTTAGTTCCCCTATTTCATTTTTTGATATGTTCCTAGAGAAAACTAAGTTGAAAGATGTTAGTAGCAATGATGCGGATTGGATCCATGATCTGAGGTTTATCCTCATTGCTGCACAGAAGAATTATGTCCTTGATGCACCGCTAGGTGACAAACCTATTGCAAGAGTAGATGCAGATGTTATGAACGTTTGGCTAGCTCAATATGATGACTACTTAATAGTTTAGTGCACCATGCTTAAACGGCTTAGAATCGGGACTTCAAAGACGTTTTGAACGTCATGGCCATATGAGATGTTCCAGGAGTTGAAGTTAATATTTCAAGTAAATACCCGAGTTGAGAGATATGAAGTCTCCAACAAGTTCTATAGCTAAAAAATGGAGGAGAATAGCTCAAGCAGTGAGCATGTGTTCAGATTGTCTGGGTACTACAATCGCTTGAATCAAGTGGGAGTTAATCTTCCAGATAAAATAGTGATTGACAGAATTCTCTAGTCACCATCACCAAGTTAGTAGAACTTTGTGATGAACTATAAAGGGATAACGGAAACGATTCCCAAGCTCTTCGTGATGCTGAAATCGACGAAGGTAGAAATCAAGAAAAGCATCAAGTGTTGATGGTAAACAAAACCACTAGTTTCAAGTAAAGGGACAAAGGGAAGAAAGGGGAACTTCAAGAAGAACGGCAAACAAGTTGCTGCTCAACTGAAAAAACCCAAGTCTGGACCTAAGCCTGAAACTGAGTGCTTCTACTGCAAAGGGACTGGTCATTGGAAGCGGAACTACCCCAAGTAATTGGCGGATAAGAAGGATGGCAAAGTGAACATAGTTATATTTGATATACATGTTATTGATGTGTACTTTACTAATGTTTATAGCAACCCCTTAGTATTTGATACTAGTTCAGTTGCTAAGAATAGTAACTCGAAATGGGAGTTGCAGAATGAACAGAGACTAGTTAAGGGTGAAGTGACGATGTGTATTGGAAATGGTTCCAAGATTGATATGATCATCATCGCACACTCCCTATACTTTCGGGATTAGTGTTAAACCTAAAATAAATGTTATTTAGTGTTTGCGTTGAGCATGAATATGATTGGATCCTGTTTATTGCAATACGGTTATTCGTGTAAGTTAGAGAATAATTGTTGTTCTGTTTACATGAATAAAACCTTCTATGGTCATACACCCAATAAAAATGGTTTGTTGGATCTCGATCGTGGTGATACACATTTTTATAATATTGAAGCTAAAAGATGCAAAGTTAATAATGATAGTACAACTTATTTGTGGCACTGTCGTTTAGGTCATATTGGTGTAAAGCGCATGAAGAAAATCCATGCTGATGGGTTTTTGGAATCACTTGATTATGAATCAGTTGATGCTTGCGAATCATGCCTCATGGGCAAGATGACTAAGACTCCATTCTCCGGAACAATGCAGCGAGCAACAGATTTGTTGGAAATCATACATACTGATGTATGTGGTCCGATGAGTATTGAGGCTTGCGGCAGGTATCATTATTTTCTGATCTTCACAGATGATTTGAGCAGATATGAGTATATCTACTTGATGAAACACAAGTCTAAAACATTTGAAAAGTTCAAAGAATTTCAGAGTGAGGTGGAGAATCATCGTAACAAAAATAAAAGTTTCTACGATATGATCATAGAAGTAAAATATTTGAGTTACGAGTTTGGCCTTCAGTTAAAACAATGTGAAATAGTTTCACTACTCACGCCACCTGGAACACCACAGTGTAATGGTGTGTCCGAACGTCGTAACCGTACTTTATTAGATATGGTGCGATCTATGATGTCTCTTACCGATTTACCACTATCGTTTTGGGGTTATGCATTAGAGACAACTACATTCACATTAAATAGGGCACCATCTAAATCCGTTGAGACGACACCGTATGAACTATGGTTTGGCAAGAAACCTAATTAAGCTGTCGTTTCTTAAAGTTTGAGGTTGCAATGCTTATGTGAAAAAGTTTCAACCTGATAAGCTCAAACCCAAATCAGAGAAGTGCATCTTCATAGGATACCCAAAAGAAAATGTTAGGTACACCTTCTATCACAGATCCGAAGGCAAGATATTCATTGCTGAGAATGGACCCTTTCTAGAGGAGTTTATCTCGAAAGAAGTGAGTGGGAGGAAAGTAGAACTTGATGAGGTAACTGTACCTACTCCCTTATTGGAAAGTAGTTCATCATAGAAGTATGTTCCTGTGACTACTACACCAATTAGTGAGGAAGCTAATGATGATGATCATGTAACTTCAAATCAAGTTACTACCGAACCTCGTAGGTAAACCAGAGTGAGATCCGCACCAGAGTGGTACGGTAATCCTGATCTGGAGGTCATGTTACTTGACCATGACGAGCCTACGAACCATGAGGAAGCGATGATGAGCCCAGATTCCGCGAAATGGCTTGAGGCCATGAAATCTGAGATGAGATCCATGTATGAGAACAAAGTATGGACTTTGATTGACTTGCCCATTGATCGGCGAGCCATTGAGATTAAATGGATCTTCAAGAGGAAGAAGGACGCTGATAGTAGTGTTACTATCTACAAAGCTAGAATTGTCGCAAAAAGGTTTTCGACAAGTTCAAGGTGTTGACTACGATGAGAGTTTCTCACTCATATCTATGCTTAAGTCTGTCCGAATCATGTTAGCAATTGCCGCATTTTATGAAATCTGGCAAATGGATAAACAACACTGCATTCCTTAATGGATTTATTAAATAAGAGTTGTATATGATGCAACCAGAAGGTTTTGTCATTCCTAAAGGTACTAACAAAATATGCAAGCTCCAGCGATCCATCTATGGACTGGTGCAACCATCTCGGAGTTGGAATATACGCTTTGATAAGTTGATCAAAGCATATAGTTTTATACAGACTTGCAGTGAAGCCTGTATTTACAAGAAAGTGAGTGGGAGCACTACAACATTTCTGATAAGTATATGTGAATGACATATTGTTGATCGAAGATAATGTAGAATTATTTTGCGAAGCATAAAGGAATGTTTGAAAGGAGTTTTTCAAAGAAAGACCTCGGTGAAGCTGCTTACATATTGAGCATCAAGATCTATAGAGATAGATCAAGACGCTTGATAAGTTTTTCAATGAGTACATACCTTGACAAGATTTTGAAGTAGTTCAAAATGGAACAGTCAAAGGAGTTCTTGCCTGTGTTACAAGGTGTGAAGTTGAGTAAGACTCAAAACCCGACCACGGCAGAAGATAGAGAGAGAATGAAAGTCATTCCCTATGCCTCAGCCATAGGTTCTATAAAGTATGCCATGTTGTGTACCGGACCTATTGTATACCCTGCCCTGAGTTTGGCAAGGGAGTACAATAGTGATCTAGGAGTAGATCAATGGAAATTGGTCAAAATTATCCTTAGTGGAATAAGGATATGTTTCTCGATTATGGAGGTGACAAAAGGTTCGTCGTAAAGGGTTACGTTGATGCAAGTTTTGACACTGATCCAGATGACTCAAAGTCTCAATCTGGATACATATTGAAAGTGGGAGAAATTAGCTAGAGTAGCTCCATGTAGAGCATTGTTGACATAGAAATTTGCAAAATACATACGGATCTGAATATGGCAGACCCGTTGACTAAACTTCCCTCACAAGCAAAAAATAATCACACCTTAGTACTCTTTGGGTATTAATCACATAGCGATGTGAACTAGATTATTGACTCTAGTAAACCCTATGGGTGTCGGTCACATGACAATGTGAACTATGGGTGTTAATCACATGGTAAT
This sequence comes from Triticum urartu, assembly GCF_056163025.1. Classification (NCBI taxonomy): domain Eukaryota; kingdom Viridiplantae; phylum Streptophyta; class Magnoliopsida; order Poales; family Poaceae; genus Triticum; species Triticum urartu. The sequence continues at coordinate 35,757,699 of NC_141873.1, read as the reverse complement.
GTGAACTATTGATGTTAAATCACATGGCGATGTGAACTAGATTATTGACTCTAGTGCAAGTGGGAGACTGAAGGAAATATGCCCTAGAGGCAATAATAAAGTTATTATTTATTTCCTTATATCATGATAAATGTTTATTATTCATGCTAGAATTGTATTAACCGGAAACATAATACATGTGTGAATACATAGACAAACAGTATGTCACTAGTATGCCTCTACTTGACTAGCTTGTTGAATCAAAGATGGTTAAGTTTCCTAGCCATAGACATGAGTTTTCATTTGATTAACGGGGTCACATCATTAGAGAATGATGTGATTGACTTGACCCATTCCGTTAGCATAGCACTTGATTGTTTAGTTTGTTGCTATTGCTTTCTTCATGACTTATACATGTTCCTATGACTATGAGATTATGCAACCCCCGTTTACCGGAGGAACACTTTGTGTGCTACCAAACGTCACAATGTAACTGGGTGATTATAAAGGTGCTCTACAGGTGTCTCCGAAGGTACTTGTTGGGTTGGCGTATTTTGAGATTAGGATTTGTCACTCCGATTGTCGGAGAGGTATCTCTGGGCCCACTCGGTAATGCACATCACTATAAGCCTTGCAAGCATTGTAATTAATGAGTTAGTTGCGGGATGATGTGTTACGGAACGAGTAAAGAGACTTGCCGGTAACGAGATTGAACTAGGTATTGAGATGCCGACGATCGAATCTCGGGCAAGTAACATACCGATGACAAAGGGAACAACATATGTTGTTATGCGGTTTGACCGATAAAGATCTTCGTAGAATATGTAGGAGCCACTATGAGCATCCAGGTTCCGCTGTTGGTTATTGACCGGAGACGTGTCTCAGTCATGTCTACATAGTTCTTGAACCCATAGGGTCCGCACACTTAAAGTTCGATGACGGTTATATTATGAGTTTATGTGTTTTGATGTACCGAAGGAGTTCGGAGTCTCGGATGAGATCGGGGACACGACGAGGAGTCTCGAAATGGTCGAGACGTAAAGATCAATATATTTGACGACTATATTCGGACATCGGAAAGGTTCCGAGTGATTCGGGTATTTTCAAGAGTACCGGGGAGTTACGGGAATTCGTATTGGGCCTTAATGGGCCATACAGGAAAGGAGAGAAAGGCCTCAAAGGGTGGCCACACCCCTCCCCATGGGCTGGTCCGAATTGGACTAGGGAGGGGGGCGCCCCCTTCCTTCCTTCTCTTTTTCCCTTCCCTTTCCTTACCTCCTACTCCTACTACTTGGAAGGGCTCCTAGTTCTACTAGGAAAGGGGGAATCCTACTCCCGGTGGGAGTAGGACTCCCCTAGGGTGCGCCATAGAGAGGGCCGGCCCTCCCCCTCCTCCACTCCTTTATATAAGGGGGCAGGGGGCACCCCAAAGACACAACAATTGATCTCTTGATCTCTTAACCGTGTGTGGTGCCCCCCTCCACCATAATCCACCTCGATCATATCGTAGCGGTGCTTAGGCGAAGCCCTGCGTCGGTAGAACATCATCATTGTCACCACGCCGTCGTGCTGACGAAACTCTCCCTCAACACTCGGCTGGATCGGAGTTCGAGGGACGTCATCGAGTTAAACGTGTGCAGAACTCGGAGGTGCCGTGCGTTCGGTACTTGATCGGTCGGATCGTGAAGACGTACGACTACATCAACCACGTTGTGCTAACGCTTCCGCTTTCGGTCTACGAGGGTACGTAGAAAACACTCTCCCCTCTCGTTGCTAGCACCATCATGATCTTGCGTGTGCGTAGGAATTTTTTTAAAATTATTACGTTCCCCAACAGTTCTGTAGTACTCCCTGTCCAAAAAAACTTGTCCCAAGCTTATTCCTCAAATGAATGTATCTAGCACTAACTTGATGCTAGATACATCCATTTAAGAGACAAGTTTTTTCAAACGGAGGGAGTAGGACCAGTAGTGGTTCGTAACTTTGATATCATCAAAAATTGGAAGGACGTAATGTAGTTTATTAGTACTCGCATTGCCCTCGATGATCCAGTTAGTTTATTCGTTAACGTCTATCACCTATTGCAATCCTAATGCTAGTACTACATACAGTTTCTTGCTCTTCTTTCTCTAGAAGATGTTTTTGGTAGCTATCTGTCGTGACGAGTGACAATACTACTGGCTGGAACGTGGGCCCGGGGACCGAACGGTGAGCAATGCGTAGTTCATTGTTTGTTTCCTGAGTCCTCATGAGGCTGGCGTGTCAGGGAGGTCCGAGTAAGGTAGTTGAATGAAAGGCATGTATGAACTATACCTAGTCATCTGTCGGGCCGGGCCTACCAAAACCCGACGCAAAAAACTAGGCCCGAGCCCATCCCGGCTTGGGCGTCAGGCCTAAAATTCAGGCCCAAGCCCGACCCATCAATCAAAAAGCCCGCTGGGCCTCTTCCTAAAATTGCAAATATGACAGGCCCAAGCCCGGCCTGGCGGTCAGCGGGCTCAAAATCTAGGCCCAAGCATGGCCCATGGGCAAGATCGGGTCGGGCTTTTTTGGGCCGGGTCGGGTCGGGCCGTCCAGGCCGGGATGTCCATGGCCAGGTATGATCTGAACCCTAGGTGGTACCTATCGTCCTCGTGGAGCATCCCATGATTCAATGATGTAGCACAGTTCATACACTTTCTAGATGTGAGATCTGTGGATGGGCTCTATCAATGCACACGTTTAGTTTCTTGCTCGCAGTAGCCCCCAAAAGGTTATCTCTAAGCCGCTTTTTTGTTAGCATATGTTAAACAAATTTGGTTCATATCAATCAAAAAAAAATACCATACTACTTGAAAATAGATGGTTTGATTTATTCGTTAGTCCATCATTGATCCCGTCCTCTACTCGCCAAGACGCCCGGTTTTGCAACGGATGGTCGAGATCGGCAGATCGTACTGATAACCCTAACAGTGCATCTACCTTAAACTATTCTTTATATCATTTGGAGGTTATTTATATGATTCTAATCCTTATGGTTTCCTTTCCTATGAATGCCATTTGGATCAAAGGAATGGTGCCACCAAAATTTGTTTGGACTGGCCTCCTATATCTCAATTCCATGTAAATTTGAGTATTGGCTCCAATCTCTTTTTAACACTCATCCCCGATGGGTTTTCTTTGTTCTGTCTGAGCGACTGTTCCAACAGTTTCCATGTCTTTTGTGGTTGCACTATATTTTGCACTCCCAAACTTGTCAGATTCATTTTTTGTTTGTATTCCTAATACATATGATTAATCTCAAGTCATTTATTGTCCATTTGAAACAATGTATTTCATAAAAAAATATGCAACACGACCCAAAAGATTCATAGCACATTTCCAACCTAAAATAGGCGGCATAAATTTCAAATGATTTAGTCCCAAATTAGGTAGCCCATGGCTCACAAAAGAATCCAACTTCTAATCTTGCCCTAAAAATCAGGGTAGAGAGTAAATTTTGGGCTACCTATCAATCTATGGGAGGAGGCGATTAATTGTCTAACCATTACATCCGATGTATTCTCTCTCCTCACATCTCGTAGTGTTCCCTCTCTCGGCGATCAACGACCGGCTTCCCCTCAAATTTGGTAAGATTTCATGAGCGCAATTAAGACCTAGTAGGGACATCCTAGTCCAAAATTTCTCTTTCTGCTGTGCGTGATCTTCGTAAAAAAAAATTTGCTCCAAAGATGGGTGATGGGAGTATAAATTTTTTATGTGATATCCTCATCATTTGGGAGATGAAATCTAACGCCTATTTAGATAGACCAAACTTGTGAAGAGTATGTGGTCTTCGTAAAAAATTGTGTATTGTACCAAACATTGAGGGGTGATGGGAACATGAGTTGTCGATGCGATATCCTGCTCATTCGGGAGATGGAATCTAAGATGTGCGGGAGCCAGCGGGGGTTATGGTGCCCTCCCGTTAACCGCGCTAGTGAAGCTATCATCACGGCTAGAGGCTCCTCCTCACAACGAGTTCAGCCAAAGGCTAAAGCTCGGCCTCGACGAGGTGATGGCGGTACTGGGAACCAACAACCTTGTGGATAACGACTCCTCTAAGGTCACCAAGGCGGTTTCTCTACGGTTTTTGAAACCCGCCGCCACTTCTACCACCCTACTATGACGTTCCACTCAGCCGTGGAAGCTGCGGGTGCGACACCGCAGGCAGCCGAGTGCCCGCGGAAGTTGATCCGCGCCTATGCGCTCGACAGGCCATGGTTCTTTGCAATGCTCTCCGCAAAGGAGATCAAGGAAGACTTCTACGACCTCACTGGTGCTCTCCTACGCAACTGCTCTCACCGTAGGTCCCCCGTGGTGCTGAAGGAACTCAATGTGAGTTCCCGTTCCTCCTCTGCTCCCTCCCTCACTCCCCTTAAATCCCATCTCCTACCACTCCTCCCCAGGGACCCACTATAATTCCATAAACGTTCTTGCCCCCGACTGGTACTTCCCGGCACACGGTTATCAGAGATCAACGTGGAGCCCTACCGGGTGTCGGACGATCACTGGCCCTCTCAATTCAACAAGTGTCGCCACCTAACAGTAAGCAAGAAAAGTGAATTTGCCGATCACAATTCACATTCAATTTGGTGCTACCGTTGTGAGCTAAACAATCCATCGATTAAATTGACCAGATAGAGTCAGTGTTGGTATGTATGAATCCCATCAACAAACTAGTTGTGAGCAATAAGTGTTGACTATTCTATGACATTTTTAGTCAAGTCAGTGATATTCTATTCCATAATAGTAGTGGTGGCTCATAATTTTGGTATCATCAGCAGTTGCAAGGAAGTAACCTGGTGTGTTAGTAATTGCATTGCCCTCGATTGTCCAGTTAGTATGTTTGTTCCGTCCCCTATCACAATCTTAATGCTAGGTAGTACCAGCTTTAGTGCATGTAGTTTCTTGCTCTTCTTTTTGTAGAAGATGTTTTTGGTAGCTAACTGTCGTGGCGAGTGCCTATATAGTACTGGTTTGCCTTTGAGCTGGCTGGCACATGGGTCTAGGACCGAACGGTTTCGAAAACTTTGGCACTGTGCGGCCTTGGCGGTGGGTGCTATCGCTGTTTCCTGGTTACTCGTGGGGCTGGCGTGCCCCAGTGAGGTACGTAGTTGAATGGCATGCACGTATCTGAACCCTGTGTGGTCCCTATCATAATCCTGGAGCATCCCAGGTTCGTACGCTCTGTGGATGCGAGTGAGGCCGGTGGATGGGCTCTGTCCGTGCACACATTCAATTTTCTTGCTGGCAGTAGCGTGGAAAAGGTCATTGTCGAGCTGCTTAGAGCATCTTCAGCCGTTGGCCCCTCACAGCGTCTAAAATCACCGTCTGAGAACGAGCCGGCGCAAAAAAAGGCCTGGGGTGAGTTGGTTCCCAGTCGCCGGCCCCAGAGGTGCCTCCAGATATGTCTAATTTTTCAAAAAGTTCGACGAAGTTCGGTTAAACAAGGCTAAATTTCGGCAAACTTTGGCATATATTAGACATGTTCGGCCGATTACATAGCAAATATAACTAAAAAAAGAAATCGCTGAGCGCCGAGTAGTTGCCGTCGTCGCCGCCATCCTCGCCGCCGTCGGCGGCGGCGGCCTTCTCCTCCTTGACGCGGCCGTCCCTGGTGGACCCTTGACCGGCGTCGCCATGGCGGACTGGTGGCGGCGGCGCGTCGTCGTCGTCGTCGCTGTCTTCGATGACGACGACTCCTTCGTCGCGGCCCCGGCGGCGCTACTCGAACCGCCGAAGGGCGGCGCACTGGCGCTCCCTCGCCATCTTCAGGGAGTCCTTGCACACCCATTCTAGGGCCGCGTCGTCGTCGAGCTCAACGTCGCCGTGCTCCGTTTTCACGGCGGGGAGACCCGGCTCCGTTTTCACCGGCGCGAGCCCCGGCTCCGTTTTTGGCTTGACGAAGCGTGGAGGAGCCGACGAGGAGGCGCACTGGCCGCCCTTGTTGATGACGATGCCGGCGCTGTGAGTGCGCCCGCCGAGCGGCATCTCCGCCACGGGTTCGGCCTTGACGCCGAGCAGCGCCAGAGAGCCGGAGGAGCGGGAAGAAGAGTGCGAGGAGGAAGACAAGGAGGAGCCAAACCTCCCGGGCATCCATTACCCGGAGCGTCGGCGGTGTGCCGGGGCGGCCGCCATCGCCGGGGAGGGTATGCTAGCGACGGGTTGTTGCCGCCCTCAAGGTGCGTCAGCACGCCCTCGAGCGTGCGGCCGGGGACGCCCCACCACAGGTGGCGCCCCTCGTTGTTCTTCGTGCCGCCCACCACCGGCGCCCCGTTGGTGGACGTCAGCCTCTGCTGCTGACGGCGCTCGAAGTACGCCGTCCACGCCGCGTGGTTGTCGGCGGCGTACTAGGGCAGGGCGAGCTGCTCGTCGGTGAGGGAGGAGCGCACGATCTCTACCTCGGCGGCGAAGTAGGGTGCGCGCGCCACGGCGTCGGGCAATGGGGGAATGGGCACTCCCCCGTTGCTGAGCCTCCACCCCATCGGCCTGGCGCGCATGTCCGGCGGCGCCGGGATGTTGGCCTCGAACAAGAATCACGACTCCTGTTCGCGGAGAGAGCGGCGGACGAAGCCGTTGGCCGTCGCCTCGTCGCCGGGGAAACGTTCGGCCATCGGGAGAAGGAGAGGGAGGACTAGGTGGCGGTGCACAGGAGAGGGAGAGGGAGGGCTCGGCGGCGGCGCACGGGAGAGGCAGAGCTCGGCGGCTAGGGCTGGTGTGGCCAGAGACGAGGGAGGCCACCGGCTTATATAGCCACACCCACGTGTACGCGTGCGCGGGAGGGGAGGCGTCGGCGCGCCGCCCCGTGACGCGCCGCCCGTGAGAAATCAATGGCAAGGCTAACCGGCAGCGGCAGCGCGGCAGCCTTGGCATTGATTCCCACAAGAACCGAGGCGATGAGGGCGATGAAGCGTCCGTCTTGCTGACTCGGCGGGTCTGTGGCTGCTTCGCGCCAAAACAACTTGCCCCGGTGCCCCCGGGCGCCCCCCAGCGCGCCGGGTTCGGCTTGTGTCCGTCGGCATTGATTTTGACCCAGGCCGGCGAAAATCGGGCTCCTGGGACGTGACTGGCCGTTTTTTCGACATAGGCGTGAAAAAATCGCCGGGGGGGCATTTCTGAGGACACAGCTGGAGATGCTCTTATTTGTCATCATATGTTATGCTAATTTGGTTCACATGGATCATAAAAAACTATACTCATTGGAAAATAGATGGTTTGACTGTTTCGTTAGTCCATCAATGATACTGGTCCTCTGCTTTCCAAGCCGTCCTATTTTGCAACGGATGACCGATATCTGCATATATCATACCAATAACCGTAACAGTGCATCTACCTTACTTATGGGATGCAACATTGACACACATGCATATGAAGCTAAAACAAGCTTACGCTACTCTTTGTATTGTTTCGAGGTTATTTCCATGATTCTAATCCTTATGGATTCCTTTCCTACAAATGCCATCTTTTGGGGGAGAAATGCAAGGTTTATTCCATTACTACAAAGTTACAATCAAGAGACAAAAGTTCCTCGATACATGGGTGTCCTTTATGTAGCCATACAACAGTGCTACATTTAGCACGACCAAAACAATGGTGCCACCAAAATTCATTTCGATTAGCCTCCTATATAAATTTGATGTGAATTTGAATACTCTCTCCATTCTTTTTTAACACTCATCCGTGTGAGGTCGAGATGGTTTCTCTTTGCTCTATTAGAGCGACTATTCCAACACTTTTCATATCTTTTGTGGCAATACTATGTTTTGCACTTCCAAACTTGTGAGGTTCATTTGTTATTTGTACTAGTACAATGCCCATGTGTTGCTACGGGCCTTTTAAATTTTGTTTGATGGCATTTATAAAGATAATTCATGTGAAATTTCACATGTATAAAATAACAAATTTTCTAATTTTGAGTCATCTATTTTTAAATTCGCTTCAGGCTATTTTTTGTGACCGTCGGATCTGCACAAATCATAGCGCTATTTGGTTTAGAGAAAAATCTAAAGCAAAACATTTAACTCGTAGAGCCAATTTGAATTAAATCCTGAACTTTCAATCCCTAAAATTAGCACTCTGTACTTATCGATCCCGGTCAATCCTGACCTTCTCCCGATCTAGACCAATTTTGGGGTGCTGAGAAACAGATAATCCCTAGTGGGATGATAACTTCTCTCAGTGACTAAGCTAGTCCACTTGTCACACATATCTTCTCCCCACTTCAAGAGCACAAACATGTATGGCATGCATATCCACAATGTCAAGCATGCTAATCTCTTCCTCGACCATATAAATGGAGAGGCAACCACTGCTAAGTAACACAGTTATTATCTGCGACAAGTTGTGAGGAAGAACATGTAGATGACACGTGAGCATCCCGTTCGGGATTGACCTTTCTCCCGGCGTGACAAACAGGTCTAAAGACAGATTGACCAGAATTGACAAGTATAGGGTGCTAATTTCAAGGATTGAGAATTCAGGGTCCGATTCAGATCGGCTCTATGAAGTCAAGGATTTTTCCAGACTTTTCTCTTTGGTTTATTCGCTCGCTCCATCTGTCCCCCTGTGTGGCGCGTGTCAGGTCTTGATTGTTTTTATTTTCGGGCTAAGAGCATCTCTAGCGTAAACCAGGCCATCCAACAAAATAACCGCCGGTTAACGGGATGGAGGCAGGTTTTTTCGCCCCGAAGAGGTCGCGTATATTCAACCATCCCAGATTCTTTTTTGCGGGATCCTGCATATTTTGGGGCCGTTTCCGCTATATCTATGGGAATGGGGCAATTTTTACTGGACCTGAAAAATAAGAAACAGTTGGCAGGAAGGAACTTTCAGCTCGCATCAAGCGCGACCTCGCCTCAAAGCCTCAACGTCAGCGACCACCGCACCCTAGTTGCAGCTCTGCAAGCTAGTCGCCGCCGCCGCCGCTAGCTAGCTTGGTGTTGCTGCGGCGGCCTGCGCTAGCTAGCTGTTGTTGCCGCTGGCACAAGATCGATGCAAATAGTTTCTTCTTGTTGTGAGCTCTAGCAATGGCCCTCTATCCATCCTAACGAGATCCTTGCGGTGGAAGCGTCCAAGGTGTACCCAATTATGATTTAGCGGGCGTTTTAAGGGCGGTTGTGTAATTTTGCCGAGACGATGAAATATTTTTACGAGATCCGTTTTGCCGGAACAAAAGTACCATAAAAATGCGCAAGAAAGCATTTTGCAATGTCCTGTAAATCGATTTTTGCGGGACGCGGTATACCGAATCTGGTAGAGATGCTCTATGGAGTGGGGCAGGAGGTCGGTTTGTATTGCTCCGCAGCCGGATCCAATTTTTTAGGAACGATCCATTTTCACCCACACAATTTTTTGAACTGTTTTTCGAAAAAGATAACAACTGAATTTCAGGTTTTAACGATCTCGTCCCAAAAGCATATGTTACCATTGGACCCTAAGCACCAATCCTGACGCAGAAGGATTGCCACGTCATCGGCAGGAGTCGTTCGTTCCAGAGACCGACCGAATCCAACAACACGACCCATCACTTCCTCTATCCCTCACCCATCGAAGTGGTCACACATTTCCCACTCTCCCTCACTTTCTCTCTCCCGGCGATCCCCAATTTAGCTCGATTCCGACTAATACTCCGGCGAGCTGCAGCGGCCAGATGATGGATCGCGACCAGATCTGGGGAGCGATGGGCGGGGGACCTGGTGGTGACGCTGTGCAGAGGGCGGGTGTTGAAGAATGCAGCAGGACCATGGCGCTGAATGTTGATGAGCTCCTGGTCTTTCGGCGGAACCTCTCCCCTCTCTCGGTGATTCAGTCGGAGCCCTCACCAAGATGTGTCGCGAGGGTGGGAGCACAAGGTAGAGCTGCCAGGCACACCACGTGAGCGGGGGAAGGCAGGGGGGCAGGCCGGTGGACGGGGGACGGGGCGTGCCGAAGACGGCGGCGAGGAAGACCAGGAGCTCATCAGTGCACAATAGCGTCCATCTCGCTGGTGGCCATGACCTCCATGTCCCTGTCGGACAGGTGGAGCAGGGAGCGGTTCACCTGCTGCTTCATTTGCTCGCGTCGGCCCTCTTTACCCACTGTTGCTATCCAAACAAAAATCGTGAGGGAATGAGGAGTGCAGCAGAGGTTCTGCACCGGCACGCCATGCAGGAGGTGTAGCAGAAGTTCTGGGTGACCTGTTGGAGGGAGGAGTATGGAGCGGACAATGCGTCGGGAGAGGCAGCAGCGAATAACGCACTGGAATGAGGTGCATCAGCAGACGATGTGTGGGATGAGCAGCAGTAACGCCTCTTCCCTGCATGAGTTTTCACTGGTAACCTGATGCTTTGTTGATCTCTAAATTCAGTAACGGATGTCATTTAGTAAACATTGGAAGGATAGTGATGGCTTAGTTGCCATACGAAAAAATAGGATGCTACATGACCGTATACAAGTTTATTTGGTACCATCTTTTTTACAATTTATTAAGTAATTTGCCATGCTGAAAGATTGTATCATGTATAAAGTTGCCATGCTAGTTTTTAGATAACTGAACACAGACAACATTTGGATTAAAATTTGCCATGCTATTTTACAGAACACGCAAACATTTGCCGCCTTGATATATAACTGAATATTAGTGCAGTAAGTTCAGTTCTCATTTGGAACTGTCACAACATTTTTGTTATCAGCAGTGTACCCGGCGCCACCCCATCCCCGTCTGCCATAGCGAGCGCCTCAAAGTGATCTTTGTCGTTGTCATAATGAACCAAAGTCTACATAAACAGTCAAAATTCTGTAAAAAGCAATCAGCATTCAGAGGCATGTTAACTAACGTCTCGTGGAGCATTTTGAAGCAGGGGAAATATCATGACAGTCTGGTTAACATGATTCTTGACTTGTTGAACATTCTACCTTTTTCAAGCTTGACCTCCTATATGAAATATCTTATATAACATAGCAAGGTAGCATATATGAAATACCAACCGGGACAAAAGAGAGAGAATACGGGCTTGTTTGGATAGCGCCTGCAGCCGCCCTGCCAACCCTAGGCGTGCCAACTTTTTAGCGGAAGGTTTCGCCTCCGCCGAATCGCCCCGCGGTTTGTGGAAAAACTGAATGTGTTAACTAAAAAATTGGCTACATCAGAATTTTGGGCAGCCATCCATACGCTTGCATGTGTCCTCAGTCAACGCCAACTTTTTTGGCAGGGTTGCCGTTGGCTTCCATCCAAACGGACCCTACTACTCAAGCTGACTGACCAAAAACTAACTGAAATATGAGATTTCAAAATCCGCCCCATTCACTAAAAATGGAAAAGCAAAACATGGACTAAATCGGTGAATCCTGTAACAGCTAGTTTAGAACTACTTGATTTAGCACAATGAATCTAGATAAAACAGTAAAATCACCGGCTTGCTAGTTCTCTCTTCCGCTTTCCTATAGATCTCATTGATTGTCCAAGTAGTATAGAAATCGTAACTCTACTTAGGCAGATGATGTTATGTTAGTATAAATGCATGTAGCTCACGTTGTAATCATCGTGAGTTGAAACAGTACAAACAACAAATATGTTACACATGCCGGTGTGTGTACTTTGCTAGCCACCTGTTGGAGACTTGGAGACTTGTTGCTGGATATTTTTAATAATATGAGCCGTATGCATCCTTCTGATGCAAAGGCTGGGGTAAAACCCCTTTTCGAAAAAAAAACCTGTTGGCTAGCCATGTGTACCAAATTCAATCCATCTCAAGTCAAGCTAGCTTTGCCATGTGTGCGTTTTGCCATCGGCCAGGCCGAATACTTGTTTCACGGGCACAAATACGTCAAAGGAGGTTTGAGATTATGCACCATTGACAGTGTCCTTGACGGAGGCAAAGGGCATCAAGTCTGAGCTGTTGCCTTCCATATGTCCTCGCCGCAGCCGCCTGCGATGAAAACGACTAGTCAAATTCTCATAGTTTACGCCTGCCACAGACCCAAATCATGAAAGCTGGCGTGGTCGTGTGGAGGACGACAATGGCTACGGGATGAGGTGGGCGAGGTGGAGGCCTTAGAGCAAGCCAGCCTTTGAGTAGTGTTGACACCGGATTTCGGCATGGCCAAGAACTTAATTAAGATGGCCTCAAATAGAGAAGTGTTCAAAGTGAGAAAGTTCCGTATCGTCAAAAGGGAAAACTTTGATATTTGGGCCATAGTCATCCGGTCTCATCTCTAAGGCTGAAGTTGTGTTCGAAGTACTCAGATTTTGTATTCAGAATACTATTCGGCTGATTACGCCCCCAAGATGGCCTCATATGGGAAAAGTTTCTAGACGGATTGTCTTCGTATCGTCGAAACGATCGATTTTGATATAAAGAACGTCTAAATCGGAGGTCGTATGCAACCTGTGGAGACAAAACAAGGTCAGAAATAGAAGCTGCAGAGTCATTTCGGACCGACCGAGTTGATTGACTCGGTGAGACCGAGTTGATCCGAAAAATTACAGAAAGTTACAGAAAGTTTGCAACGTTCACTCGGTGGGACCGAAAAAAACTAATCGGTGAGACCGAGATTGATCCGGAAATTGCCAAAGATTTCTGTCCGAGTTAGGTTAGGGTTTTTGATGTTTTGGACGGAATTTTTAGTCCTTTTCTTGTACGGGAAGTCCAGCCGCCTCTTATATATGTTGGGGGTGACGGCCGATTGAAACAACACACAATCGAACAAATCTATCTACATCTTTTACCTTTACTTTTCCTTCTCCCTTGTTCTTCTTCTTCCTCGTTCTTCGTTCGTTCTTCGTGTTGAAGGGCAGCGATCCTCGAGGCTCTAGGGGCGGGCGAACCGACCTAGGGCAGCCCATAGCCGCCGCACGCCCTGACGGGGTCCCTCCCGGGCGCATGGGGTTTCGGGTCCTCAAAAGCACCCGCCGGATTGCTTGCGTACCGCGCTTCCGGTCGGGTCTCCTTCGACGTGAGCTGCGGTGCATCACCCTCGGCGTTGGAGGTACACGGTGACGTGTTCGTGTGCGAACACACTTTTTGGCGACTCCGCTGGGGACGAAAGATCAAGAATCATCATCAACCATGTCTAATCTCCCCAAGCCCTCAGAAGTTGACGCCGATAACATTATTAAGCCCGGTCTTGATGAACTAGCGGATGAACATCGCCAAGCCTACGAAGCGCGCAAGAAGCAGCGTGAAGAGGCTTTTGAGGCGCTCAAGAAGAAGCGCGAGGAGGAGGATTTGGAAGCGTTTCTTTCAGGTTTCAAGAAGGACCGTCAAGGCAACATCACTCCGGTTAGAGACACCAATTTTCCTCCCCTTATCGACGAACAAGATCTAATCACTGTGAGTAAAGTTTTTTCTCCAGAGCAAGTGGCTGTGATTGAAAGTCTTGTTAGTAAGGGTAATGTGATGGCATACAATTCTTTTGTGGCTAGTGCTAATGCTCAGAAAAATATGCCTCCATCATCTAGTCGTACTGTTGGTATATCTGAAAACCCTAGTCCAATTTTACCTATTTCATCGGCACCACCTATGCAACAACAATATAATATGCCGTTGAATTTTTACCCTACTCAAACCAACCAGCTTGTGGCTGCACCTACATACTCTAATCCTATTATGAGTGTGCCCAATTCGGCGTCAACGCCGAATCACTTTGTCACGCCACCCATAGGCGCAGGCATGTTTGGTCTTCCGCCGAATTATGGTTCGGCGCCCATCCCACAAGTTGCACCAATAGCTAGTACTCAGGTTGCTTCTATGTCATTACCACAAACATCTTCATCTACCTCGGATCCAATTTTAGATAAATTAAGGGAGGATTTGCATAAGATGTTTCTAGAAACTTTCGGAAACGAGCCGAAAGTAAAGAGTCGTGTGTACCAAAAGCCTTATCCTAAACACTTCGATGCAATTTCTTACCCTCAAGGTTATAAGGTTCCTGATTTTGTTAAATTTAGTGGTGAGGGTACAAAAACAACTTGGGAGCACGTGAGTCAGTATCTAGCACAGTTGGGTGAAGCAGGTTCCATAGAAGAATTGAAAGTGCGTTTATTTCCATTATCTTTAACTGGTACCACATTTTCATAGTTTGCTGCTTTATCACATGGCTCAATTCTCTTATGGTCGCAATTAGAGCAAAAGTTTCATGATCACTTTTATAGCGGTGATAATGAGCTAAAGTTGTCACATCTTACATCGGTTAGGTAGAAACATGATGAATCGGTCACCGATTATGTCAAGAGGTTTAGAGATATAAAAAGCGATGTTATAGCTTAGTGATAACTGAGAGAGATTTGGCAGATCTTGTTCTTAATGGTTTGAAAACTCACATTAAAGAGAGGCTAGAAAGTTATGAGTTTTTGAGCATTAATCAAGTCTTGCAAAAAGCTTTGGCCCAAGAGAGTCGAAATAAAGAGGTTCATAGGTCTACAACCGATCGTCCTAGAATGCATATGGTTGAACACAATGATGATAATTCGGACGATGAGGTTGATGTCTATACTACTGAATTTGTTTGGCCCTCAAAGGCCAAACCCTATATGTGCAATGCTCTTAAGCCGATTCGCAAGAATCGTGATGAGGAGATGAGGTTTACTTTTGATATATCAAAGTGTGATAAAATATTTGATGCACTCTTGCAAGATAAGATGATTAGAATATCACACACCATACCGCCGTTTGAGGAGCTGAAACAGCGTGCTTATTGCAAGTATCATAATTCATTTTCTCATGCTACTAACGATTGCAATGTTTTCCGACGACAGATACAATCGGCCATTAATGACGGACGATTGAATTTTGCTGAGATGCAAGTTGATAAACAGCCCTTCCCGATAAACACCATAGACTTGGAGGGAAAGAAAATGTTGATTCGGCCTAGCATAGCCGAATCTGCTAATAAAGATAATGTTGTTATTGGTGAACCCAGGAATAGCAAGGAGGGCGACAAGGTCTTGGGAAGAAAGATTGTGCTTGAGAAGCAACCTGATGGCAAGGAAGTGTTGAAGATCACTATAAAAAATGCCACACTCGGGGGGCAACCACAAGTACAAGAGGATGCTCATGTTAAATTGATCAAGCCCAAGAATTCAGAAGTTGGCAAGTGGAAAAAGAATGAAACTAAGAACAAGAGAATCAAGCCAACTTTTGATATGTTGCTATCCAAATATGCAAGTCAAGCGGCCGGTTCTAGCTCTAATCGGCCATCACATTCAAAGCGTTCAAGATTGCCTCCAGAGCAAGAGTTTCGACGATATGCAAGGCCATATGGGTCATGGGCACCGACACCATGGATGTCACAACCCTTCTATGCGCCATATTACATGAGAGGCTTCGGTGGAGGATGGGGGCAGCCCCCAATGGCTCCTTATGCTTTCCATATGGGGTGGGCAGCACCTAGAAGGCCTGCTCGCGAGAGGCTTTATTATCCCACACAAGGCCATTTGAGCTATGGTGCAAATCGGCCAACAAAAATTTCTCCAAGTAAGGCCAATAAAAAAGTGTGGCGTGTTAAGTCATCTAATGCGAAAATTTCAGAATGCGACAAGCAAAAGGAGATCGAAAAGCCGGTTGTTGGTAATCTGGCTACTTCTAATGGTGATATTGTTATTGTTCAGCAGGGTTCCATGGTTAGTGATCATGAGGCGAGCACAAGCAAGGCCAAACCAAGGGATCCCAAATATACTCAACCTAAGTGGTGTCCTCCCGGTTTAACCAAGACCATGAAAAGGAGATTACAACGCATGAGGAACCACGAAAAGGTAGATCACAAAGAGGAGAGGCAAAGGGACGAATTGTTAAGTGAAATTCGGCCCATGGCACTCACAAAACAAGTGTGGAGGCCTAAACAAAAGGAAAACGCAGATGCTTCTACATTAGCTACAGCAACCCATTCGCCACCAAAAGAGGATGATGCAACCCCTATTACATCGTCCACACCACCTGAAACATCCCCTTCAGTTGAGGAATCTTTGAGCCCAATATTCACATTGGGGGATGAAGATGAGATGGTGGATTATGAATCTACGCCGGTTCGGGAAGGTATGGATATTAATATGGTATATTACTTACCTGCCGAGTTTCGTGCTATAGGTAAAGAATGGGAGGTAGCCCAGCTGGATTTTGGTCCTAAGAATGCTATCTTCGAGAAGCCAAAAGAACCGGTGAAACACTTGAAGCCATTGTACCTCAAAGGTCATATTAACGGATCGCCGGTTGCTAGGATGCTCGTTGATGGTGGTGTTGTGGTAAATCTTATGCCCTACTCGGTCTTCAAGAAGTTGGGGTTAGACGATAACGCATTGATGAAGACCAATATGGTACTTAATGGATTTGAGGGAAAAGAAAAAACAGAGGCCAAAGGTGTGATGTGCATGGAACTCACCGTGGGAAGTAAAACTTTGGCCACCACATTCTTCATCGCCGAGGTGCAAGGTAACTATAATGTTATATTAGGCCGCGATTGGCTTCATGCTAACCAATGTGTGCCATCTACCATGCATCAATTCTTAATACAATGGGTCGATGATGAGGTAGAAGTCATTCACGCGGATAATTCGGCTTGTGTTGCTTTGGCCGACACATCGGTGGATTGGAATCATCCGGATGTTACTTGCTTAACAGGGCGTGACCTCTCGGAGTTTGATTTCCTTAGTGCTACGAGGAACGGGTTCATTCCCATCTCTTTAAAGCCGATTGGTGGTAATCGGTTCCAGGGTATGATGTAAACAAGAAATTAAACATGGCTGATATAGAAATTATCGCCCTAAGCACATAGAATGGCTGATGGAGTGTTGACATCGTCCTTAGGAAAATCATCATGCAAGTTATTTTTCGGCACACAAGTTTGCCGAAAAACAGGGGGGCATGTGTTGACACCAGATTTCGGCACGGCCAAGAACTTAATTAAGATGGCCTCAAATAGAGAAGTGCTCAAAGTGAGAAAGTTCCGTATCGTCAAAAGGGAAAACTTTGATATTTGGGCCATAGTCATCCGGTCTCATCTCTAAGGCTGAAGTTGTGTTCGAAGTACTCAGATTTTGTATTCAGAATATTATTCGGCTGATTACGCCCCCAAGATGGCCTCATATGGGAAAAGTTTCTAGACAGATTGTCTTCGTATCGTCAAAACGATTGATTTTGATATAAAGAACGTCTAAATCGGAGGTCGTATGCAACCTGTGGAGGCAAAACAAGGTCAGAAATAGAAGCTGCAGAGTCATTTCGGACCGACCGAGTTGATTGACTCGGTGAGACCGAGTTGATCCGAAAAATTACAGAAAGTTATAGAAAGTTTGCAACGTTCACTCGGTGGGACCGAAAAAAACTAATCGGTGAGATCGAGATTGATCCGGAAATTGCCAAAGATTCCTGTCCGAGTTAGGTTAGGGTTTTTGATGTTTTGGACGGAATTTTTAGTCCTTTTCTTGTACGGGAAGTCCAGCCGCCTCTTATATATGTTGGGGGTGATGACCGATTGAAACAACACACAATCGAACAAATCTATCTACATCTTTTACCTTTACTTTTCCTTCTCCCTTGTTCTTCTTCTTCCTCGTTCTTCGTTCGCTCTTCGTGTTGAAGGGCAGCGATCCTCGAGGCTCTAGGGGCGGGAGAACCGACCTAGGGCAGCCCATAGCCGCCGCACGCCCTGACGGGGTCCCTCCCGGGCGCGTGGGGTTTCGGGTCCTCAAAAGCACCCGCCGAATTGCTTGCGTACCGCGTTTCTGGTCGGGTCTCCTTCGACGTGAGCTGCGGTGCATCACCCTCGGCGTTGGAGGTACACGGTGACGTGTTCGTGTGCGAACAAGTAGATCGTCTTGTTCCTGAAGGTGTCCTTCGTCTAAATTGAATTAGATCAAGCTGGGCAGGACGAGATATCTTTAGGAAAGGCATATATATATATATATATATATATATATATATATATATATATATATATATTTAAAAAGGAGGATGACCCCCGGCCTCTGCATCTGGAAAATGCATGCGGCCACTTTATTGATTATTCTCGAGGACCTTACAAAGTGTTACAAACAATATGCCTGAATCCGCCGTCTAGGCAACATATGCCACTACTCCTATCCAAATGATGAAGGGATGCTAGCTGGGCCACTACCCAGACCACTCACCTAAACCTAACATCAATAGCCGGAATCCCCAGCCTAGCCACATACCGGGTCTGGGGCATAAACCGGTCTGACGCACTCACAAGTGTCGTCGCCGCCATCTTTCACTGGTCCGTCTTCAGAGCAGATTGAAGTTCCAACCTTGGCAGGATCCTCTGCCATCGACGCCACCATGACGCCAAATGACCACCACCACCTACGCTAGTCCATCTCCAAGCAGAAGGAGCGCTACCACAAGATGAAGATCGACGGTAGAAAAGATGAAACGCCGCACACATTGCCGCCGCCAAATACCTCACACGCACCACAAAACGCCCACCGTGCTTTCGGGAACCCCAGGCGACGCCTTCAAGAAGGAGCGTGACGAAGGTACGACGCCGTCGCCCGCAAGGGGAACTAGTGCTTTCGCCCAAATGAATAGCATAGCGAGAGACGGGATAGGACCTCGACAAGGCCTCCAAGAAGGGAACCGACGCCCAGAAAGGCGCCGCCATTGTCGTGGACTCCACCGACGGCCAAGGGTTTCCCCTGATCCCGTCCCCGTCCCATCCACCCGGCCAAAGACCTAGCCAGGGGAGCGCACGCAGTCGGAGAAGGCGTTGGACTCCATCAAAGCAGGCACGCCGGATGACGGGGCACCCCGACCCACCGCAGTAGACGTCCACCGCGACCTCGCCGCCCGCACGACCGAAGTCACGGACCACCAGCTCCCACGACCGTTGTCCGACGAGAGGCAACGCCGTCCACACCGCCCGAGGCCGCCGCCCCGGCATCCACCCACCGCGCACATCCCATCAAAACACGGAGAATGACCCACATAGCCGCCACCAGGGAGACCACACCGTGAACACCCAAGCCGGGCGACGAGGCAGGGCTGCACCGGCCAGATCTGAGCGGATCCGGCGATTCCCGGCCCACCAGCCGCCAGAGAGGAGCCGGCCTCGATCCAGGGCAAAGCCGGCCTGATCTGACAGTCGGACCTTCCCAGGAGTCCCCCGCACCGGAACGGGAGGGGGGCAAGCCGACAGCTCCGGCGACCAACGGCCGCCACAGAGGGCTGGCGTCGGCGGCCACCAGGATCTGGAGAAGTGGGCGGCGGTGTCTGATGCGGGGTGGGGCGGTCACCAATGTCGAGGCGGGTGCAAGGGGAATCCCTGCCGCCGCCTACCACCGCGAGGGCGGCTGCCGGCGGCGGCGGAGGAGGAGGAGGGAGGTGGGGGGAACCGGCGGCCTGCTAGGGTTTGGCCCTCGAGTCGCCCAGAGCGGACGACGCGGGGGGAGGAGCCCAAGGCGTCCTTAAAAATGGGAGAGAATTTCACTTTCCGGCCTCTGCACCAACTAGGGATGCATACGGCCATTTTAGTATGAGTACCAAGATAAACATGGTCCTCGGATATTTTTAAATGAGTATCAAGATATTTCTTGATGAGTGGTTTCACCACACACCAAACTTGATCCTCAATAAACGGGGGAAAACCCCTGTGCATCACCTGTCAATTCTAGGAATTGAACTCGGGTCGTTAGGCTGCACAACCGCATGCCCAACCACTGAGCCAAGGCTCTCTTTGCAGGCATATATATCCTCACTCAAGCCTCTATTCCAGGCAAAGTTTTTGCGTTGAGATTCAGCCATTTGGATGAAAGTGACTCTTGGTGAGTTTTGGTTCTGGCGCGTGGTATTATTTTGGTACGGGGCGGGGTAGAAACGCGTTGTGGCTTCGGTTTTTTGTTTCAAATTTTTTGAACTGGTGTGATGATTCCTTTGGTGGGTTTAGCATTTTTGATTGCATGTGGGGTAGGCTGGCGTGGTTGTTTCTTTCGTTTCTATTGGCCATTGGATTTTTTCTGTGTCGTTGTCAGGTTCGCTGTTTGCGCTAGCCGTTGTTGGTCCATCTGTTGCGTCGCTTTCTGCTGTTCGGCCGTTGTCGGTCCGTTTGTGCTGTCGCTATCCCAGCTCTTCTCGAGATCTGTCAGGACTAGCGAGCTCGCTAGAAGGATCCCGTCCAATCCAGCGCAACCGTCGCACCGCCGTAGATGACTATAAAAAGTGACTCTTCTCCTAGCTAACGGTCCCTATCTCGCCTCCTCCCGGCCCTCCTAACCTCACCGTCGAGCTCCTGTCTCCCCTCTCGGCGCAGCCCCTCTCCGCATCTCCTCTCCCCATGGCCGAGCTGGTGGCAGGGGAGCCATCGGAGATGGCGTACAGGAAGCGCAACCGACGCGGTGGGGATGGTTACCTTGAGCCACAGAAGCACGATCGAGTGCTGGAGCGGCGGCGGCAGGGTTGTCCCGTCCGCCGGCGTCCTCTTCCACGCCTCGATCATCGAGGAAGATTGCCACGTCTACCGCAGCTCTTCCCATGGCGGCTCCGAGATCTCGATCAAGTTCTTCCACCGGCGGCGGCTGGAGCTTGAGAGGGAACTTCCAGAGTGAATTAGCCTTGGATTGGAGCATCCCGGGCATCTGATGGCCATGGGACAGGGCGTCGTCTAGATCCAGCCCAGCGAGCTGTAGTTCACCTGTAAGCACACACGACTCTAGTAGTAATTTATTAATTCTGATCCATGTCGAGCGGCGAACAAATCCAGTCGGTGTTCAGCGTTCGTGCGATTTCTTCCTGCTTGCCTCGATTTCATGTTTTGATCGGTCGCGCCTCCTCCCTCTGTCCATGTTTCAAAGTAGCTCAGGCGCGGCGTCTACTCGCTTAATGCTTTAAAGCAGAAGATGAGGATGTGCAGCCCCGCGCGGCAAGCAATCGCCTATGCCGAATCAGGTGATTTTTCTCGGCCCCTCAAGTTTTCTTCCTCATTCCCCTTCTCCCGTTGTTCCTCCTTCCCCTCCCACGGCCGCTCCCATGGTTGCTCCCCACCTCTTCCATCATGCTTCTTCTCTACCTTCAATAGCGCTTCTCTGCCTCTCCCGCGCAGCTCCCCCCTGCCCCTCCTATGTCTGCTGCCCACATCCTCCCACGGGCGCTTCTCTCCAACCTTCTCATAGGGCATCTCTCTCTGCCTCTCCCTTTTCTGATGGTTCCTCTTTTACATTTGTCGTAGCATCTCCCCTGTACAGTAGTCTGCTCATTAAAAATCTACAGGTCAGAAATATCTCAAGCCTCAAGTTCCTTCTTGGCTGCACATAATTTGTTTTCTCTTTCCCCTTTTATGCTGTTTTGGAGCTGTAGATGAAGATAAGGTAGCAGATCAGAAAATTTGCCGGTGAAGGTCACAAAATAGGTCTTGCTGATTATGTAGTTGCATAAAGAAATTGACTTGACTCACAGTGTGCTACATCATACTAGATATTTGGTTCCATGAACACCTACTTCATTTTATATGAATAAATCGAGTTATTTACCTAAAACCACCACACTTGGGGCTAGGGTAACAACTTACTACCACATTAGTGCCAGGGCACACAAAACCACCAGATTTGCGCCTAACGAATAACGAAGAGCATTGATTGTCTGATTTGCTCACGAAAATAGCGGAACTGACACATTGGGCCCACCTGTCGGGCTGACGTGGCCAAGACCAAAAAGTTTGACCGACTGATGTGGCAAATGAGCCGGGGGCCCCATCTGTCAATGACTAGAAAGTCATCTTCACACCATTTTTCTCTATGAAGCATTCCATCGAGCACTTTATGTGCGTTCATCCTCTGGCCACTGAAGGAGTCACAACACGCCATGGCCACGCCGGAGCAGTGACCAAAGGAACGGCGGGAGTAGTGAGTAGAGGAACGCCTCCATCCCGTCCGCCAGCTCACGAAGCTGGCATACGCAGCGGCGCGGGCATGGTGCCGGTCGAGCCAAGTTGTGGCCACGCAGGGAAGGGGAGAGTGGCTCACCTTGAGCATGTATGCTTGCTCAGACGCGTCAACGCCATGCGTGAGCACGCATGCGTGAAGAAGAAGGTGAGCGCATATTTGTGTACAGGAAAAAGAAGGTGAGCGCAGACTCAGGAAGCGAACGCCGTCGCGCCGCCCGACGGAGTCGCCGTGTCCAGGAAGTTCCGCGGGACCTGCGCCTCCTCGCTAGCCATGCCTGCAAGCCAGCAAGCCGACGCCATGCGTGAAGAAGAAGGCGAGGGCATACACGTCGTCGTCCATGGCGGACTCGCCAGCGAACTCCGTCGCGCCGCTCGACGCAGTCGCCGTGTACAGGAAGCTTCGCGGGATCTGTGCCTCCTCAATTGCCCTGCCCGCAGGCCAGCACGTCGACGCCAAGAGTAAGGTGGCCCTGCGCTAGCTTGAGCAGGGCTCGGCTGCGGCGGCCATGGTGGCCATGAAGCTCTCGGCTCGGCCGTCCATGCCGGCGGGGGCGGCGGCCAGATTCGATGGTTCATGGCGTGCAGGGAACAGGCTGAGGCGGCCCGGGCCTAGTTTGAGCAGGGGCTCGGCTGCCATGGCCATGGAGCTCTCGGCTCGGCCGCCCACAAGCTGCTCGATGCAATGCTCCTAAGGAATAAAGATGGGATGAAGATGAATGTGTAGTCAATGACAGGCGGGGCCCGCATCTCATCTGCCATCTCACCTAGTCAACACATTTTTTTGTACTTGGTCTTTGCCACGTCATTCCGACAAGCAGGTCCTACCTGTCAGTTTGGCTGTTTTCGTGACCAAATCCCAGCAAGCATCAGTGCTCTGCGTTACATGTTAGGCACAATTTCGGTGGTTTTTTGTGCCCTGACGCAAATGTGGTACTAAGTTGTTACCCTAGCCCCAAGTGTGATGGTTTTGAGTAAATAACTCGAATGAATCAGATTGCCAGTTAGTTTTTACTCACAATTGATTGTTGTTGTTTTGCTGAAGAGTTTGTGACAAAAAAGATAATTGTTACAGCTGAGAGCATAGACAAATCTTATGTTGTAACAGGTTTGGAGTTACGATGAGAATCAAAATGACAAGGCTCAAAAAACTAGATGCTGCCTTCAACTATGTTCCTTTGTCCATCTCCTCAAATACTCTATATCATGTTCCTTTCAGCGGTTACATATTTTTAGTGACAATATGTCAGCGGTCGATCTCATTGGAGTTTTCCTTTGGTGTGTAATCATCTCTTATAGTGGCCATAAATTAGTACATATAAATTCAATTTATATGAACAAGATTCCTGCTCTATGGCAGTTATGGTTAGTGATATGTAACAGTGAGCTGCCGTATCTTTTTTTCATCCAGTTAGCAAAGCATCATTTTCATTTTTGAGAAGATTTGATGATAGTCCAGTTTATAAACTTACTCCAGATTGGACCGATGTTGATAATTCTTATTCTTTTGTTAGATATATGGGTCAATAGATTTTGTGATTTAACTCCCTGATAGTCTAAGTTGCTTCAGTTTTGTACCTAGATCAGATTGTATTTAGGCAGCACACTGTACAAGCATTTTCAGATGTACAAGATGGTAGACGTGCATATCATGGTAGACGTGCAGTATTGCGCAGCCGTGTCAATTTTAAATTGGCATTAGACTGGACTATAAGATGTTTAATGCCTGCAAACATGGCCTAATTTATTAACAAAGAGAACTCTATATCCTACTACTGTATGTGAATTCGTGTGTGAAATGAGCTGACAATAGGATTATCGACTACTCCATAGGTTTGCTGGGCAATTGCCATTCTTTTTTAATGACAGTTCTATATGCCTTGTTGGAGAAGGAAATTTCCCCCTTTGTCGTGTTCTTATGTCAAATATATCGTGTTTATTTTTTTCATAACAATCACATTATATAGATAATTTATAATCCACCAAGTTCTTGCCAGAAAATACGATGAAAAGATAAACATAACTTTTCTTTTTGAAATTTACACCTATTTGCAAGGCCCCATATGAATACATTACCGATGCAGTACTGTTATTTTTCGTGATTTTTTTATTACATTTCTTTTGCTCTTTGAGTGAGGAGCTTGAAAAGAATATATCTCAAGCGCATTGTATGAGGCTTTAGAAGGAAATACATACGAGACTTCAGGAGGAAGGGAAGACATAACAGGCTAAGAAAGACTTTGGTGAGGTGTAGGACTGATTTTTCTCTACTGTTCTATGGTATCCCTTCTATAGTTTGTTCTACACATGTACCTTGCACTTGGTATAGATCATGATGATATTTTCCATTATATTTTTGTCAATGGAACAACTAGCTAGAAGAAACGGCTTACCATGTTCCCATTTGAGTCTTGTGTGCAAGCCTATATTGTATACTATCTGTCTATATTATAATTAACTAGAAGAAACGGCCAACCATTCTTCTATTTGGAATCTCAAGTGCAAGGCCATATTATGAAATGATATAAGCATCTCAGATTCAAGGAAGTTGCTGATCTGGTGTCATGTTACACTATTTATCCTCCCCGAAGTACTAAAAGACAGAAAATAATGCATTTTCCTATAAGTAATCATTTTATTTTTGATTGTACTGCGAAAATGTATGATGTTATCATATACTCCCTCTGTTCCTAAATATTTGTCTTTCTAGACATTTCAAATGGCTACTATATACGGATGTACGTAGACATATTTTAGAGTGTAGATCCACTCATGATCTTTACCTATCCTTTTGGTAACTGCAGAGCGCCTTACTTTGATCTGGTAAAAGAGGAAGTTGAAAAGAAGCAGGAAGAGTAACAAAAAAATCTCTGCCTTTTTCCTGACGGGTGTCATCTTATCATGTTGGCTTTCTTATATGATGCCAGTCCCGTGTGTTGATACCAGATCGCTACAAAGGATGAGATGCTCCACAGATTTGGAGAGAGTAATGGTTAGTTCCTAGGTTTGTGGTGGAATCGAAAACCGCTTCAGTGTCCGACTTGGTGTAAGCTGGCCGAGTTATCATCTTCTATTTTAATATATTTTTTGCCAAACCGTCAATCTAACCAAATAAAAACATATTAGTGATCCATGTTTGAGGAGAATAATGGACAAATATAGTGAAATGTTTTTACACAATATTTTTCACAATGAAAAATCAACCATCTATGCAATCTGTTTCACCATGACACTAGCACAATTTTAACAAAAAAATAGCACATTCTTTATAAAAAATGAATATAATTATAGGCTGTCAGTCTATCAATCATGTGATGCAGATTAATCAGCCCTTGGTGAACAAGGAAGTAGTACAACAGGGAATTAGATGTTCGGTGCCAATGACTTTGTATGTTTTGTAGTACTTCTGTTCAGTGGTAATGAATTTCTTTAGTTTGTACAAACCTGTAGAGCACTTATCTGTGCACTTGTATATTTAGTGTTGATGAATTTGAGACCCAGTATGTAAAACATGTGTTTTTGTGAGTAGAGAGAGAGAGAGAGAGAGAGAGAGTACAGTTTCATCAATTTATATTGTTTGACCGATGCAAACTTTACATAGCGTCTGTTATCGATCTAGAATGCATCACGAATAGTGACAATAAATTTATCCTTTTCAGTTTGCTTCTATATATTACTTATTTGTTGAGAATACAACATTATTCTCATAATTTTGTTATTTTAATTTAAAATTCAATGTGTACAACAAAGATGCCACCTACAAACACTAAGTATCAATCGGGCGCGGCGTGGCGCCGCACGGGTATAGCTAGTAAGAGATTAGTGGGAAGGAGAGGACTGCATCCTAGATATTCAGGAGAAACTTATGTTAATGAGAAGGAAGGGCATGTGTCCCGATTTTTTACAGGAGAGATGTGCATTAGAGGAAAGATGGATTGCAATCTGATTTTTTTGGATAGAAAAAAAAGGAAACTAGAAACGTGGAGGAGATCGTGCGAGGGGTAGGGCTGGCGACTTCTTTCGATCGATGGAGAGGGGAGGGAACGAGCGAACGAAACGACGTACGTACTGGCACATTAGGAGTAGAGATTCAGGAGAAACTCATGTTAATGAGAAGGAAGGGCATGTGTCCCGATTTTTTACAGGAGAGATGTGCATTAAAGGAAAGATGGATTGCGATCTGATTTTTTTGGATAGAAAAAAAAAGAAAACTGGAAACATGGTGGAGATCATGCGAGGGGTAGGGCTGGCGACTTTCGATCGATGGAGAGGGGAGGGAACCAGCGAATGAAACGACGTACGTACTCGCACATTATAGGAGTAGAGAATAATGAGATTATATTCCATTACAAATTAAGTAGGTACATAAATGCTTTAATAATGAGATTTCTTAAAACTGATTATTTGTTTCCTAATTAATGTGATTGAGCGATTTAAGGTAATTAATTTAGATTTGAACTCTAGAAATTGACCGTGATTGATTCTTTCACATAAAGATATTACTAAATAACTTGCGTCAGTATGAAAAGTTCTGACCCGTTCAGATTTTTTTCGTTGTGTGAGAGGGGGATGCGAAACTAAACCAACGGGGTGGGGGAGGGGACGAAAAAAACCAGCGAAATAAAACGGTTGAAAATGGTGAGACGAAAATAAACCATACTATTCAACCAACTCAGACATTAGAAGTAGAGATCCCTAATACTCTTATTCATCTCAAGTCATTTTATTGTCAGTTGAAATGATGTATTTCATAAGACATTTCCATGCAACTCGACCCAAAAGATTCGTAGCACATCTCCAACCCAAAATAGAAGGCATAATTTTCAAAGATTTAGTCCTGGGTTAGGCAACCCAAGGCTCACAAAGGAACCAGACTTCTGATCTTGCCCCTTGAGATCATGGTAGCGACCAAATTCTAGGCAATCTATTGGAGAAGGCGATTAATGCTTTAGCAATTACATTCGATGCATTATCTCCCCTCAGGCTGGCCATAGTGGGAGTAACATCACTAGTAACATCACATTTTTCAAGATAATTTTGCTTATGTGGCACACATTTAATGATGAGAGAGATGATGATGGTAACTTAGCTAGTTACTGTAACATCACATACCAAGATAATATGAGTTTATAGGCTAATAAATGAACCATAACATGAGAACACACACGTTTCTACCCACTGTGAAGGTAGTAACATAGCCTAGTAAAATGTGATGTTACTAGTCTAAATTACTCCCCATTGTGACTCCATCTCACATTGTTCGCTCTCTCGGCCATTAATGACCCGTTGTCCCTCAATTTTGGCATGATTTCAGGACCGCAATTAATACTTAGTAGGGACATCTCAGTCCAAAAATGCCCTTTTGCTGGTTGTGATCTTTGTAAAAAATTCGCGCCAAATATTGAGGGGTGGGGTTGTGTAAGTTGTTTGATGTGACTGGGAGATAGACCCAAGGCATGTTTAGACAACCCAAAGTTGTGCAAGATTCCACCATCCACTAGGGTTATGATCTAGGGGCATTTTGAACATTCACAACAATCTTTTTTTAACACTCCTCCATGTAGGACAAAGAAACTTTTCCTTTGTTATGTTGAAATGACATGTAATCTTCATGTCTTTTGTGACAATACTATGTTCTGTACTTGCAAGCCTACCAGATTCATATGTTTTTCAGATTTGTAAATCTTCCTTTCACCACACGTCATTTATTACCTGCTTGACAAACGTATGGATTCATAACACTTTTCCATGCAACTAGGTTCAAAATAATTGTACTACCTCTCTCAGTTTACAGGGCGTGCGCGTGCTCCTAGGTCATCAATTTGACCAACCTAATACAAGTCATATATTATAAAAAATATACCAATATAAACTTCAAATGTTCTATTTTCAAACCGTATAATTTTTGTATTATATAATTTATATTAAGGTGATAAAATTGGCAACCTAGGTATACGCGTAGGACTTGTAAACTGAAACGGAGGTAGTAGCACATATTCTCTCCGTCCCCAAATGGGTAGTAAAGATTTCTAAGGACCTAGTCCCGAGTTAGGTGGCTCGATACTTAGAGTATGGTTAATAATTGAGCCAACAATCGGCTATAAAAAGTCACCATATCGTCTACAACCAACCTAATAGTCGTCATGTACAAATAGTATATTTTAATTGTGTACTACTTTATGAATAATTGGCTTACCTTACAACCTCATCAACTGTCTTGGGGCTCGTGCTGCGGTTGACTAGTAGTACTAACTAAGAGTTTGTTTTTTTTCTCTCTCCTTCAACTAAGAAAAGATATAATATTTTAGTCCTTATAGCCTGCTTATGTCATCTTATTGTAATTGCTCTCAGAAAGAAACTAAGCGTCATATGCCCCCTTTAATCATGGTAGATAGTAAATTCTAGGAAATCTATGTGAGAAGATGATTAATGCTCTAGCCATTACATCCGTGCAGGCATGCATTTCCTCTCCTCACATGCATATCGCAGTATGCCCTCCATCACAATCACACGACTGCGTGGCCGAGGTAGTAGCTAACGAGCTATAGTGACCTGGCCCTATCCTTCTCGTTCATATTCACCCCAAAAGTGTAGGTGCATACAACATTCCAAAGATGCAGGCCAGGATCACGAGGAGCATGGAGGCCAAGTGGAGGGCCTAGCTAGAGGTCGAAGAAAAGCCATGGAGGTGGTTCAATGACCACCGGCGGCCACGCTGACGAACAGAGATATAGGTACGGTTCATCGCAGGGGACACGACTGGGGAGGCTGAGGCGGGGAAGCGGTGTAGGCACCATCGATCCGCGACACGGTTTACATGTGGAGAAGCCGGAATCGGACGCAAGTGTGAATTTGCTTAGAGAGATAGAAGGATGAGGGGGTGGCCGGAAGATGACGAAGTTGAAGGACTCTCAAGTAGTAGTGAACTGACATGGAGGCATGGAGTTTGACCAGAATTTGACCGTCGCTTATGTTTTCTAAGCTGACAGGTCCATGGCACGACCTGACCCTGTCAAATGGGCCCATTTAGGGGGAAAATAACGAAACTCTCACATGCCTTGGAGCTTAGAAACTTAGAGGATGTTCCCTTTCATATAATCTACTTCTTAAGGGGGCAATATATAGAATTTGCTTGAAAACAACATTCAGGTCACTATTCTTTTCATTGTTGGATCAAAATTGGATGGCTATCGTGTTCTTCTACCTCCAGTTGGTCCATCTTCAGAATCGCATTCTAGCGCCGGTCGGGCTGCCTACTGCCGCGAACCGTGTACGCGGCAGACGAGATGGGATTGGCAGCGACAGCAGCAAAAGGAACGAGAAAGGACGATGCGATGCACGTGGAGGCAGAGTAGATGTGATATGTTCTTCATGACGGCTAGGGTTGGCCAACGCCTCAGTTATATAGGCGCGGCCAGATGAAGAGACGTGGGTTGGACCCATGTCCGAGTCGACAACAGCCCACGATCCGACATCTCAGATCGTGGCTCATCTATTAAGGACTCTCCGTTCTTGACCGGCAAAAATAAACTTATAGGTGTGAGCTCAGGTCGTTCCCGCAACTCGTGGCGCACACGTCATGGCGAGGCGGGCAGCGAAGGAGGAGCGCATGTGAATTACTTCTCTTCTCAAACTCTAATAGCATGTGGAAAAGAAACTCTTATAAGGAGGTCCAAGTCCTCTTCCATTAGCGGTATGAGACTAAACTTCCGACCACACACATTGTCATAAAATCCACATCGGTTCTTAGAGATTTTCTGAAATTGTTAGATGAGCCCAAGCCCCACCCTATATTTCAACACTTACATATAATCTACTTCTTAATGGGCCAACTATATAGAATTTGCTTGAAAACAACATTCAGGTCACTATTCTTTTCATTGTTGGATCAAAATTGAATGGCTATTGTGTGTTCTTCTACCTCCAGCTGCTCCATCTTCTAAACGATATTCTAGCGCTGGTAGGGCTGCCTGCTGCTGCCACCAGTGGCCAAAGACGCTCCCACGTGCGCCTCATCGCACGCCCTACCCTGGCCTGCCTGTGGATCCCTCTAAACCTCCGCTAGCAACAAGATTTCTCCGGCGAGCCTGGACCCCCTCACCCGAATCAGACAAGCCTTGGCGCGGCCGCCGGCTCCGGGTCGTTCCTGCCTGAGACCTGGCCGGCCTTCCCGCACCTCGTCTTCTTCCTAGATCGACTTACCCAAGTGTCAAGTTCATGCAACTTACAAATAACTATTTCAACTTTTTAAGCATGTGTAGAAGTTAAATGTTTATTTTGTAGTTCTCTTCACAAGTTTAGACGACTTGTGAGTACTTTTTCTTTGGTTACTGCAGCTTCATTTATCAACGCGATGGGATCCAGGTGAATAGAGTCAATTATATCAGTGGTGCTATAAGTTGGCAAGAATGGTCACTTTAATGCTAGAACTTGTAGCGTACATTGAACTGGATTAACAAGTTGGCTCAGCGGTGTAAATACAGTGCATTTACCATACATACTGCTAACTTGGCACCGTATTTCAGTATGGATCCGTATACTCTGCCTACATGGCATAAAGTGGGTCCTACTTGTAAGAAAACATAGAAATAAATAGTAGTAGTCTCCAGGCACCGAGCAGGTCCCACCTGTCAGTGAGACAACACAATTTATTGTAGTGGACTAAAAAGTAATTGTAGTGACCCGACCTCAAACGGTCAAGTCTCTATGCTTCAGTGTCATCCCTGGATCGATAATGCTGACACACACAGTACTCGAGGATTTATAACAGAGTAGCAATCACACACTTATTACATCGAATGTCTCAAAAGAGAACTTATTACAATAAATATGGCTTAAGGCCATCTAATACGATAACATCGGAAGGCTTGTAAGATAAAGTGAGTCCATCAACTCCAACGGCATAGCTGAGCTGCACAGCAACGACCTAATGAATCTTAATTACTCCTCGTCTGATAAGTCTGCAACATAATAGGTTGCAGCCCAAAAACGGGTCAGCACATGGAATATGCTGGCAAAGTAACACAGTAGAGCAAGAATAGAATAATGCTATCACTACATGCATATTTTGCTGGTGGTAAGCTCTATGGTTATGGTTTTTGCGAAAAGCCAATTTTTCCCTACAACAAAGGAATAGATTTTATTTAACTATCATGGTAGTTGAAACATCATTGAGAAGGTTCCTCCAACTCAATTCCAATTAAAGTAATTAACAACCCAACAATATTAGTTTAGTGTGATGAGATACTTATGATACTCCAAGTACTAGATACTCAAGATGTCCATAACCGGGGACACGGCTAACCATGATTAGTTTATACACTCTGCAGAGGTTTGCGCACTTTTTCCCACAAGACTCGATCTCCTCAGTTGGATTTCTCGCACTACAGGGTGTTTGAGAAACGGATGACCGAGACACAGTCTTTCAGAAGTATTAACCCCTTACTCCGGGCAGACCATATCAACCTACATCCCTCTACCTGCTGATCCACTTCTTTGGGAGCTTCATGCAACTTACTCAACTATGCTAGAGCTCATAATAGCTTGTGGCTGCACACGAAAGTTTCTACCATGAAAATATCTCGGTTCCCTTTGAGCCTGGGTGGCGGACCATAGGATTATCACGCGGGTACTCCAGGATATCCTAGGACAACATTGGATTCCCCAGGTGCCCAACAAACAATCCACCCAGATGTGTATTCAAGTTGCCACCTTAAGTTGAACCATTAATTAACACTCTCACAGCTGTCATGGATTTCACTCACCCAAACCACGTCTACGAGCATAACATAGCAATATAAGCAATTCGTAGAAGTAACTCCCAAGGGTTTGAATATAACAGAGCAATAGGTTCTACCTCATCAACTACTTCCCAACCCACATGTTAATCACATCCTAACCATGCAATGTTTGAGGATTAGAACTAATGCACAAAAACTGGGTGATAAAGGGGTATGATCAAAATGTTACTTGCCTTGCTGATGATCCGCAAAACCTAGGGACTCGTAGTAGCACGCTTCTCACTCCGGGTGTTCCATCGCAAACAAACAATAGCATACATAAGCAATCAAGCAAAGAAACACGGGTAAATCTCAAATAAGAAGATCTAACCAGAAAGTTCAACTTAAGAACTCCGGTTTGCGAAAAGAATCAATCAAACGGAGCAACGAAACTCAAACTGCGAAAGAAATAAGATCCGTTTACTAATCTGGACTAAGGTCAAATTTTACAGTAGCAAAAACTTGTTCAAGTTGGTTAAACGGAAAGAGGGTTTCGAGACGAAGATCTAGGCGCTTGAATCGCCTGATTCCGACAAACGAGCGAAAAGATAAACTCAAACGAAAATCGGATCAGAAATCGCGATTGAAAATAATTGCGGAAAATCCGAGAAAAAGAAAACTGACAAACAGGCTAACGAACGAACGTTCGTTGTCTGCGGCTAACGAGTGAACACCGTTCGTTAAAACGAACGTACGGACGAATGTCCGCAAAGTAACTAAACCAAAAAAACCGGCGAACCGATCTATCCAAAAAAACTAGGGTTTTCTAACAAAAACCGAACCGGTTTTATAAAAAAACCGAATGGCGCTTATACCTCCGGCGAGGTCCGACGCGGCAGGGCGGCTCCGGCGAGTGGGGCGGGGCGGCGCGGGGCCAGCGGCGGCGCGGGGCAGTGCGGGCGGCGGCGGCGGCGGCGTGGGGCAGCACGGGCGATGGCGGGGGCAGGCGACTTGCGGCGGCGGTGTGGGGCGGCTCGGGGCTCCAGGGGGGGGGGCTTATAAGAGGAGGGGGTGCGGCGGCTTGGGGAAGGGGCAAGCGGCGCGGGAGGAGTCTCGGTCGGACTCCGCTAGCGGCGGCGGTGGCGCTCGCGGTCTCCAGGTCGGAGACGAGGCGCGGGCGGCTTTGGCCGGCTCAGCTGGGCTTCGGCCCAGTCGGGCCCTACGAGTTTTTTTAAATAATTTCGCCGGAACTAAATAAATCCTGGAAAATAAAATAAAAATCTAAAAATGCCAAAACAAATCTTCACCGTCTAAATAAAATATTTAGAATAAGATGAACATTTTCTTGAACCTAAAATGCAACTTTGAAAAACGTGCAATTTTTCTAATTCAAATAAAATACCAATAAACTCCGAATAAAATCCAATATTTGATTTTAATATTTTCCCCAATATTTCATTTATTTTGGAGAAGTCATATTATCTCGTCTCATATATTTTAATATGAAATATTTTCAGAGAGAAAAATAATTAAAACCAAAAATCCTCGTTTCAATATTTGATAAAACTCAAATATGAAACAAGGGAAATCCCCAACTCTCTCCGAGGGTCCTTGAGTTGCTTAGAATTTCGAGGATCGAGAAACGAAATGCAATAAAATATGATATGCATGAATGATCTATGTATAACATTTCAAATTGAAAATTTGAGATGTTACAGTAATGGGTCGCTACGGTGTTCGAACCTTCGACCCGATAGCTGCATGCCTGGTTTGCATGCAGGCCAACTCATTAGACTGCCCGTAATGGGTAGTATCATTGCTTAGTATCATGCATATGATATTAAGGCTGGTTGTAATGGGGAGTATCATATACTAGTATCATGCATATGATACTAGTCTATGATACTACATCCCTAATGCATAGTATCATATGTTGGTATCATAGATGACTACATTTATTGTCATGCATGACACAAAGTAGCACATCATTTAATATGATATGGTATCATGATATGATACTCAAGGCTCTCTTTCTTCATTTAATTCTATGCCACCTCATCCAAATTGCTTAGTTGGCATACATGATACTATCTATGATACTCCCATTACAGGCAGCCTAAGGTATGATACTACCTTCGTAAGGCATAGTATCATATACTAGTATTTTAGGTGATCTTATTTATTGTCATGCATGACACGTAGTAGCATAGCATTTATTATGATACGGTATCATGATATGATACTCAATCCTTTCTTTCCCTATTTAATTCCATACCACCTCAGCAAAATAGTCTAGTTAGCATGCATGATACTAGCTATGATACTCTCATTACAACCAGTCTTAGGTTAACCTTTGATATCTGGTAACGATGCATACGGTTTATATCATTTTGGCTAAACAACTTGAATTAAAAATACTGATTAAAAGTTGTATTTGGAGTGAACCAACTTGTGGTTTGGATGGATAAAGTGATTGTGGTATCCCCAGCCTATCAGGGTTCAAGTTCTAGTGCTCGCATTTATTTCAGGATTTTCGGTGATGCGCATTCAGTAGGAGAAGACGTTCCCGTCAATGACGAGGTGCATACAATGAGTTCGTAATTTTTAAGATGATATGCCGACTCAGTCTTTTGGAGGTGTTCATAGGGATAGGGACGTGTGTTCGTTTGTAGGGATGAGTGTATGTGCATGTATATAAGCGCTTGGCTCTGTACTGTGTTAAAAAAATTGTATTTGGAAAAACAGATGCGCTGGTGGTCCGTGGTTCGCTAGCCACACCACCCCAATAACCTACAAAGTTATATGATGAAATAATCCTTTATATCTTTTATAAATGGACAAAATAAATTTAAGATTTTCAAAAATAAACATGCAGCCTTGCTGATCGAACCAGCAACCTCAAGCTATCATTCGGCCATGCATGCCCAGCTTATTTGTACGTTTGCTTACAGGCGGGACCGACCTTATCCCATGTAGGCAGAGTATATACTGCTCTAAACCAAAATACGGTGCCAAGTCAGCGCTACAAAGTTACAAACAGCAAATGCACCGTGTTTGCATCGTTAAGCCAATTTTTTTACACCACTCCGATGTATCATGTATGACATAAGTTTTAGCACTAAAGTGACCATTCTTATCAAGTTCTAGCATCACCGATGTAATTGACAGAGGTGAATAAGATTGTGAGGATCTCACATTGCATCTGGGCTTTTCTTCTCCCCTCCTCTCGTGTCGCCTCTGCTAGGGCGACTCGGGGGCCCTGGCTGCCCTGCCTCTACTGCGGGGGGCCGTGTTCTCCGGGGCGGCGGCCCTGGTCGGAGTGGCGTCACCGGCCTTGCGACAGGCGGTGGCGCGGGCGTGGGCCGGCGATCCTGGCCGTGTGGACGGTGGGTGAACCGAAGGACGAGAGCCTTGGTGCAGCGGCAGTTGTGGCTGTCGGTGGCACTAGATCTGGCCGCCCCTGCCTCCCCTGTTAGGAGAGCTCTGCCCCGGCCGGATCCGGCCTGCTTCGTTGTGGGCCGCCGGATCTCACCTCGTTGGGGTAATGGAGGCGGGGATTAGAAGACCGGGGGAAATTCGAGGCCGGCCTCACCGGTCTTAGCGGCGGCAACGCTCGAGGGCGCCGCTCCCCTCCTTGGAGGCGCCATTCAGGTCAGATCCGCCCCCCTTCCCTCTAGTCTCCCAGGTGAAAACCACAACTCAGTTGGGCGGCGGCGGCGCCCTTGGCGCCGCGTCCTTCCTGAAGACGTCGTTTTTGGGAGCTAGGTGGGCATTGGGCTTCTCGGCGATGTGGTGGGTGTGCAGCAGCGGTAGTAACTGGTCTACTAAGTCTGGGGCGAGATCCTTGGTGGCTCCTTGCATTCAGGAGCTCTCCTGGCAGAGGAGGTGTGCCTTGCCTTCCAGAGCGAGAGGGGAGCGTGTTCCCCTCCGGTGGCTCATCTCAGCGTGCTATGAGAGCTTCATTTTCAGTCAAGGCCTTAAGTTCTCAATGCCTTCTAGGGACACTATGCTACTGCTCTTCTTCGTCCGTTCCGGCATCTCTTCCTCATTCGTGTCCAGCCCGTGGCTTTTGGTGGTGCTCTGCTCTAGGTGAGCATTCCGTGGCTAGTCGAGTGAGCTCAGTTCCTTTTCAGATGCAGCCTGCCGGTGTTCTTCCTCCCGGGTTCTAAGGGTGAATGGCCACACTGTCAATGGTCGCGCCTTCGAGACAAGCAAGGAGGCAGGGGCCTTCTTCGACAGTGGAGTTGGGCCGCTGGTGATTTGGCAACGGTGTGCCCTTCCTCGCTGTCGGAAGTGCTGCTCCTGTGTTGGCATTCTCCTACTTCCCTGTGACTTGTCCGCGATCGAGGACCTTCACGTCTTCGAGTTGCGTGTCTCCATGTTTGATCATATTTAGCTAGGTGTGTGAGGCTTGTGAGCTGCTTTCCAATGCTTTTGTATCTTGTCGCTTTTATGTTTTCTTGTATTAGTTTCGGGTTTATAATTCTGACTGGTTGATGGCTTTGTTAATTCAAAGTCGGGCTTTTTTTGACCCTTCGTTTTAAAAAAAAAGATAGTGAAGGAAAATTGGATTCTCTTCTGTGTGTTTACAGTTCCCAAGCAACTCCTCCTTTATTACTCGTCGAGAAGCCGAAGGGACAACCGCAAACGCTTCTCTTCAGTTGATTACTACTCTAGCAACCAAATCCCTTCGCCTCCTTCCTTAATTTCGAGGCCCTCCTATATAAATCCCACCACCCCATCCTCTCCATCGATCATCTCCGGGACGGGAACCATCAGCCATGTCTTCCAGCAACAAGATCTCGCTGAAGCTGCTGGTGGACACCAAGTCCAAGAAGGTGCTGTTCGCGGAGGCCGGCAAGGAGTTCGTCGACTTCGTCTTCAGCCTGCTGACCCTGCCCATCGGCGCCGTGGTGAAGCTCATCTCCGCCGGCACCATGCAGGGGAGCATCGGCCGCCTGTACCAGAGCGTCGACAACATCGGCTCCTCCTACCTGCAGCCCAACAAGGACAAGTCCGAGCTGCTCCAGCCCAAGGTGCTGCACCCGGACGCCCGGGAGCTGCTGCTCCTGCAGGGCGGCGGCGGCGAGGGGTCGTCCCCGTCCTCTCCGCTGGCCAGGTTCAAGATGTACACCTGCGCAGGCTACTGCGCCACCGCCACCATGGAGGCCAAGGCTGCGTGCCCGCAGTGCAAGCAGGCCATGGCCACCGAGGTCACGTTCGTGCTGCCGTCCGCCGCGCCCAAGACCTCGTCCACGGCGGCTGCGGCCGGCGACGAGACCGGCGGGTACGTTAAGGGGCTCGTCACCTACATGGTCACGGACGGGCTGGAGGTGACCCCCATGTCCGCCATCTCCAGCATCACCCTCATCAACAAGTTCAGCGTCAACATGGACGTGGAGCTCGCCGAGAAGTTCGTCAGCGTCGGCATGGACGAGGGGCTCGGCCTCCTCAAGGCGGCGCTGCGCTCCGACACCGTGCTCTCCGACGTCTTCCTCGCTAAGAAGAAGTGAAGTGATCGACGATGCACGTACCGTACGTGCCTCTGCTGAGGGAATAATAATCATAAACTGAACTATTGTTTGGTCTTTCCTAAGGTGTCGATTGAATATAAATCTAAGAGAGACCAAAATTAATCTCTATAGGTTGTCATTGCCGGTTGAGTGATTGCCGTGAACCACTTATAGCGGTAGCCTAAAAATATCACCTATTTGGATTTTTCGTTAACCCGGACCTAAAATGAAATTTGATTACAGTAATTCAATTAGTCAATTCTACAAGCCAAATTTTCAATTGCCAATTGAAAACCTGAGAATTCAGCTTATTTTAATTTATCAATGGTAAAGATCGCAGTGTTGTAATCTAGGTACAAGATTGTAGGAGATTTTGCATTTGTGTTCCAATTTTTGGCGGCGTTTCTAACTCTGTTTGAAAAATGACAGCAAATAGACATCGAGCCCATGCATTCGAACGTGGGCTTGGTTAAGGCAATTCCAGGTTTTCTCTATTACGCTATCGAGAGCATCAGTTTTGACAAGCTGGTTAATCTTGGAAAATGTACACAATATTCTCCTTGTGTATATAAAAGGAAAAATTGTCATGTACTTTAAAAATATTCTCTGCATACTTGAATATGTATTCACTGTATTTTTTAAATTGTTAATGTAGGCATAACATATTTATAAACGAAAACTGGGGAAAACTATGAAAAAGGAAAAACAAAATGGAAAATCTTTAAAGGCATAGAATGAAAAAGAAAAGTTGAACGGAAATTAAAAGAAAAAGGAAAAAGTAATACCGAGCTGAAAACTAGAAAAAGGAATAAAAGTCTCGAAAAACAAAGAAATAAGAAAGGGGGGAAAAGAAACCCCGCCCAAATCCTATTCATTGCTTATGCCGCTAGTTACAGTCTTATTCGTAGTGCCAATGCTCCATCTACTGGCTAGCGCACTAGGCCGCCCCAAAATGTCTCCTCCCAACACCAGTTTCTAAAAGGTTCCCGTAGGTTTTGGCTCGGTTTTTTGTTTACTTTTCTCATTGTTTTTCTTTCCCTTTTTCTTTTCTTGTTTTTTTTTTCAAATTTGAAAACATTTTTAAGATTCATAATTTTTTTAGTCAATATATTTTCTTGAATTTGTGAAGTTTTTAAACTTTTGAACTTTATTCAGGTTTTGTAAATTTTTTATCCAAAATTCATGATTTCTTCTAAAATTCGTGAACTTTTTCAAACTTGCGAATTTTGTCAAACTTTATTTCTCAAATTTTTTAATTTTTTTATCCAAAATTCCTAAGCTCTCTTTTCAAATTTATAACTTCTGTGAATTTTCTCCAAGATTTATGCTTTTTTAACAAATTTATCATTTTTAAAAAATTTTAGGAACCTTTTTCAATCTCGTGTTTAGCGATGAGCAACCCAAGCTAGAGCGACTCGAGCAAGAGTGGCTCCAGCTAGAGCGACTGAGCGGTTGGAGCGGTGCAATGTGCTAATGGGCTGCGGCCCAGCCACGACACACGCGGGTGCTAGGGTGCTTCAGGGCGCCTTAAGCACTGGCTAGGAGGAGCGCCCTCATGAAAACATGCTAGAACTGTGAGATCGCTAATTAAGGGGTATCTCTTGGTCACTCCACCTTTTCTCTGGTACTAGTGGATGGGGCGCGCCTCCTGTGCAGTCCTTTGCGCACTTGCCTTGGCGGTGACGTTGTGAATGTGCATATGCGTGCTAGAGTAGCTCAGTTGTTAAAATATGAATAGAGTTAAACAAGCTTAACAGAAAAATGTTCAATCATCAGGCATAGCAAGGTTACGTCCATATTATCAGATAGGTGACAGTTTTACAAGGTTGATAACAGAGCACATCATTGAATTGAAATCAAAGCCTAACATGCTCCAAAAGACATGTGATCTCCAAAAGAGAAGTAGAGTCATTGTAGAACTTGCCTCAGGCCGCACAACATATCAAACCCCAGCCTGAGACACTGCACCATCTTCTCCGCCGCCGTTGAGCCACGGCCATCACTCGTTGTCTCCGCGGAATCAAAGAGCTGAGATTGGGATGCAGGCTGTCTTCACACTTCATGGGTAAAAAAGGGATAAAATGTCAAATTCACAAATCCGATACAGGTAATCAAGAAGAAATAACATGCATACTAAATTTAGTGATAGTTTATAGAAGCGACAAGCTACCAATATGCAGATTCATGGGCAATGCCCTCTATATATCTAGACTGTCACTCCAGGCTAGAGTATGTTGCGATATGTTTCACATGTTACTGTTTCTCATCTAGCTAAAAAGAAAGATAAATATACAATTTGACACGGAGCATCCTACTGTGTCAGTTGCATCCTCCCTTCATCCTTTTCAATCTTAAATTGCTCCTGAAAATAACACAAAAAGCATCAAGAAAAAATTGAATGATTGAAGTGTAAAGAAATAGAAAGCAGCATGGGTGTTCAAATTATGTTCTGTACCAAATGGTATCGTCGCCCAACAAAGGTCTAAAGAGCAAGAATGCATAAACAACCAACCATACCGCACATGCACAACTCATAAATATGGATCGGCCATACGGAATTTTCTTCAGAGTTCCCATATCATTAACGTAAGCTAACATATTAATGGAACTGGATCAAAACAACTATTGCACCAGGGTACAATTACTACATAAAATGTTGTCTCACTACTTAACTCTGCAAACCCCATATTCCATATACCACTCAGAACTGATGCAAAAAGATAAAAGTAGCCAAGTATATTAGGACATAGTCTCGCTATGTTCTGAAACCAATATATAGGTCATTTTACTAAAAATCTACCAGGTCTTCTAGACACCCACTGAACCATAATGCATGAAATTAAATACATCAGCAACGGTGAGCACAATAAGCAGCGCAGGAGCATCAAGCAAAGAGGAGTACCAGGTGGTGATAGAAAGTAGCTGAGTCGTTGGGGTCGGGCGGATCGGAGCAGTGACGATGAGTATATTGTGGGCATGGGGTACCATGTTCGAATTGATCAACTGAAGAGCAACGAGAAAGAAATTGAACAGGCAAAGAGAAGATATGTCTGCATACTGTTAGAGGTAGAGGGTATTAGCCATGTGTATGAGAGGGTGATACCCGAGTGTGTCTGGATATGTTGTGTGTGTTCTAAAGGAAAGGTAATGATCTGAGGGATATGCTTATCAGTACTTGTCACTTGGAGTAAGTTCTAAAGAAGAAAAGGTAGTGGTCTGAGGAACCAGCAAATAAAAAAGAGAGGCTACCTTGAAACAAACAAAAACTGTGTTGTATACTGGTATCAATGGCATATATCCTATACGTGAACTGAACACTTCCCCAGATCAAGACTAACGCCATCATTTCCTTGATTCCTTCTATTCAACAGGACATACGAGATACAACACCATTGGTTTATCTCAAGTACAACTGGAATTTACGTAGCTCCTTTTTTCATAGGCAAATGTAAAGAAATATCACAAAGAAAAGTGTATTAGCAATTCAAAAGAATGTTATGGCACAAACCAAGTCTCAACAAATGACCCTCCTATATTGAACAAATCATTGAGAAGCAAACTAATAATCAGAAAATCATCCACGTGATACCACCACAACTCTTCCTTTCAATTTTCATAGGTAGCGCTATAATGCAGGAGTAATCATCATTCTACCAAACAATCAATCTTGCCATGACATGTCGTTTTGCACTTCGAAAAGTACAGACAATGCCCTTTCGGCAAGCATCCATCATGCTTGGCAAGACATTAATAAAACTAAACCAGGTTAGAAAATATATTTCTGCAAGTAGTTGAAGATACAACACCATATGAGAGTAGAGAATGCAATCAATATGCTAACTGTATATGAGTACAGAAAATTTTATAGACATTGAATTTAGTGACCACATATGAATCTGTTAGGTGGCAAGATGCTACATATTATTAGTTAAATTTCAGTGGTACCTAAGATAAACTCATACCTGGAGCTGTAGCAGGATTCAGTATGTTTAGCAGTGGCCAGACCATCAAGTAGCCAAGCTTATAGATAATCCCCTCTTGTAAGATATGTAAATAAGCACCGGCAAATGATGTTGGTACGACTGCACACTGGTAGAAAAAGGGCCTATTGTCCCGGTTCGTAAGGGCCTTTTGTCCCGGTTCCTGAACCGGGACTAAAGGGTCGGTACTAATGCCCTGCCCCTTTAGTCCCGGTTCAATCCAGAACCGGGACTGATGGGCCTCCACGTGGCCTGTGCGCGGAGCCCAGGCAGGAGATCCTTTGGTCCCGGACCAATAGGCATCCACGCGTCAGCATTTCTGTGGCTGGGGTTTTTGTTTTTTTAAGGGGGGGGGGGGGTTGGGGGTTTTGGGGGGTTAATTTAGGTGTTTCATATATTGTGTTAGCTAGCTATAATTAATAGAGAGAAGTGTCCTCTCTTATGTCCGTGCTTGGTCGACGCTACGTACTATACGTATAGAGAGGACTAGACACGCTAGCTAGCTAGTAAGCAAACGAAGGAAACAGAAGATCGTCATGAACATATATGCATACAGAGAGAAGTGATATCGACCACCTCTCCTTCTCCGAGAGATTGGTCGAACAACAAGTTCTCGTATATCTATCCGACACTACCGGCTACATATATACAATAATTATCTCTTACAAATATAATCATACAGACTCATGGTCCACATAGTATTCTCCGTCTTCAGCGATCACGTGGTCAAGAAAGAATGCCGCCAATTCCTCTTAAATTGCTCGCATGCGAGCTGGTGCTAGGAGTTCATCCCGCTTCCGGAACATCTAATTTGAAGAAGGGGGTCAATACATATATATATGAATGAATGAAACTCAACACAAATGATGGTGATAAAATAAAATTGTGAATGTTGTTATTTACGTACTTCATATTGTTCGTCAGTGTAGCCCCGCTCACAGGTCGTGTGGCGGATGGACTCACAAACGTAGTATCCACAGAAATCATTCCCTTTTTCCTGCCACAACCACTTTACAAGAAATAGAGGTCAATCAAACTGATAAGCAAGAATGCCAAATCAATAGGAGATGCGCGGAACATGCTACTATAGTACTTACTTTCGGGTGTCTAAATTGCAGCTTCTTCGGGAGTCTTGGAGCTTTTTTGGAGAATTTTTTCCAAACCCTGCCAGACAAAGAAAACAATTACTTGATATATCAGGAAATGAACAAAGTTGCTGATATGGTGGATAATGATCAATTTAACTTACTTCTCGAGCATTTGAGTCATGTCCGCATAGTCCTGGGAATCTTTTCGTTTTGAGTCTAAGACAGTTACTAGTCCCTGCTCAAGCTTAATCTCTAGGAGAATATAGTGGTAACTGCACACACATGCATAACTCATCAATTACATTACTATAACCTTGACTAATATATATATAAGGGAAACCGAATACG
This sequence comes from Triticum urartu, assembly GCF_056163025.1. Classification (NCBI taxonomy): domain Eukaryota; kingdom Viridiplantae; phylum Streptophyta; class Magnoliopsida; order Poales; family Poaceae; genus Triticum; species Triticum urartu. The sequence continues at coordinate 35,715,190 of NC_141873.1, read as the reverse complement.
CACAAGACAGTAACACTCACTTGAAGTTGTAAGGAAAGAGTATTATATCTTTGTTTTCATTTATTATCAACGATCGTAGCAAGTTGGCCTCGGTATCTGCGGCATGAAATTTAACCTGAGTTGCATCTATGAGATATGTGTTAATGAACCCAATATCACCGACTTGTCTTTTCTTCAATTCGGCGATCTTCAATCTGCATAATATAGTGAGGATGATTATAAATACATGCAATGAAAGAGCTGAGCTATATAGAGAGACTTAATGACAGAAGTAGTACTACTTACAGACAGTAGTAGGTGACCGTTGTTTTATCGAGGGCCAATTGATTGAAAAACTAAAAGAACTCCTCAAATGGAACATGCAACAGTTCAATTCCAATGAGGTCATGCTCTTTTTTAACTTTCACATACAAAGTAGTCCTCCCCCCAGAGTCTCTGCAGATTTTCAAGTACCAATCATGCAATCTTCGCATCATCGTTGATAGAGAACTTTCATCTTTGACGAGAGGCTTCCCGTACTCGTATCTTTGTATCTGCACCTCCATGGGTTCATAATGTACATCGTCGGGCAGGTAATCGGCAAGATTGCTATAACCGGGCACCATCCTCGGATCATTAGCGACGTTGTCGCTAGGCACCTTGAGCGGGGGGCACGATTGCTTCGCTTGTTCACCGAGCTGGGCAATTTGTTTCCCAGCTCGTCGTTCTTTCAGCCTTTGATCACTGACAGTACTTCCCGACCGCTCCGCTTCGGCAAATTCCTTTCCAATAATGCGCTCATAGTTTCCTTTCGGCGGAGACTTGGGTGGTTTTGTCAGGGCTGCCAGAGTGCGCTTCGCTTTCACCGGATCTACCTTCTCCTCCGGAGGTGGATGTCTCTTTGCTTTCAACCCTTGAAACCAGTCATCCACTTCGGTTCGCGCGATCTCGACGTTCTCCTCCGGGGTCCTCTCGTATGGTAACTTCTCTGGAGTCTTCAGAGAAGGACCGAATCTGTATGTCTTCCCGCCTCTGGCTGTACTGCTAGACGCCGGCCGAGCAGACGGAACGGTTGTCTTCTTTACTTGCTTACGAGGCGGAGGAGAAGGACTACGACGCGCCGGAGCAGCCGGAGCGGCGGCAGGTCTATTCCGTCCTTGCTGACGAGGCGGAGAAGGAGGAGGCTGGTTGCTCGGGCGCGTCGACGCAGGCGGAGAAGGAGGCGGAGTGCCGCCATGCGCTGGAGAAGGAGCCGGTCGAGTGCCCTGATCGTCACTTGCCGGAGGAGGATGCGGTGGAGGAGGCGGAGTGCCCTGACTCGCCGGAGGAGGAGGCGGTGGAGGAGGCGGAGTGCCCTGACTTGCCGGAGGAGGAGGAGGAGGCGGAGGCGTCCAGTTCGGAAGGTTGATGAGCTCCTTCCGCCATAGGCATGGAGTCTTCAGAGCAGACCCCAGCCTAGTCTCCCCTTCACTGGTAGGGTGGTCAAGCTGGAGGTCCTCAAATCCCTCCGTTATTTCATCCACCATCACCCTAGCATATCCTTCTGGAATCGGCCGGCAGTGAAAAGTTGCGCCGGGTTCAGTAGGATAAACAGAGCCAACAGCCGCATTGACCTTCAAATTCATCCATTGCGTCATAAGGTGGCAATTTTGAGACTCCGTGGTAGCATCCACGGGATAGCTGGCAGGAGCCGTCAAGGCATGCTCCGGCTGAAGCAGCTCGGTGGAAGCCATGCTGCTTCTCCGCTGAGATGGCGGGGTAGCTTCGGGGGAAGCTTCGGCAGTACGTTTGCTGCGATTTGCTTCTCGTTCCTCTATCACTTGTACCCTTGCTTGCAGTGCCTGCATTTGAGTCTGCTGTACTTTTTTCCTCCTCTCATGGGATTTGTAACCGCCTGCGTCCGGAAACCCAACCTTCCACGGAATGGAGCCTGGCGTGCCTCGTGTCCGTCCAGGGTGCTCAGGATTCCCGAGGGCCATTGTGAGCTCGTCGTTCTCTCTGTCTGGAAAGAACATCCCTTGCTGCGGTGCTTCCATATACTGCTGAAGCTTCCTGACTGGTATGTCCATTTGATTATTCGTCCAAATGCACTTCCCTGTTACAGGGTCCAAGGTTCCGCCAGCCCCAAAGAACCAAGTCCGGCAACGGTCTGGCCAGTTAATTGTCTCTGGTTCGATCCCTTTATCAACCAGATCATTCTCAGTCTTGGCCCACTTAGGCCGGGCTACGAGGTAGCCACCTGACCCCGTGCGATGGTGATGCTTCTTCTTCGCAGCATTTTGCTTATTTGTCGCCGATATCTTCTTACTCTTTTCCGATGTCTTGTGGGCCACAAATGCGGGCCAGTGATCTCTGATCTTCTCATATCTGCCCTTGAATTCTGGTGTCTCATTATTTTTGACAAACTTATTCAGCTCTTTCTTCCACCTCCTGAATAGTTCTGCTATCCTCTTAAGAGCAAAAGACCTGATTAATTGCTCTTTAACTGGCTTCTCTGGATTATCCTCTGGCGGTAGGGTGAAATTTGACTTCAGCTCAGTCCAAAGATCATTTTTCTGCATATCATTGACATAAGACACCTCAGGGTCTTCTGTAGCCGGCTTAAACCATTGCTGGATGCTGATCGGGATCTTGTCCCTAACCAAAACCCCGCACTGAGCAACAAATGCGCTCTTTGTCCGGAGGGGTTCAATCGGTTGGCCGTCGGGCGCGATTGCTATGATCTCAAACTTTTCATCCGAGCTCAACTTTTTCTTCGGGCCTCATCTCTTTACCGAAGTTGTGCTCGATCCGGAGGGCTAGGAAAAAGAACAAAGACTTAATTAATATGTGTACATACCAAAACAATGAATGCATCAATTAGCTAGTCGGCAGAAGCTTAACTAATATATATAACTGGCCGGACTCGGTTCGGTCACCGGAGACGTCATCACGGTCTCCTTCTTGCACCGGCATTGGGTCACCGAAGCCATCCTCACGGTCTCCTTCTTGCACCGGCATTAGGTCACCGGAGCCATCATAATCATAGCCAGCTGCTTCCAGACCATCGGTGTCGTTGAGAAACAACGAGCAGACGGCATCACTTCCTCGTGCGATTATGTCCCCCAACAACTCTTCTTGTACTTCGTCTCGGGCGGTGTCCATAGTTTCTACAAATATTGACAACATGGCAATTATTATTCAAACATGACAGATGGATATATTAGTGGCAAACGTAGAACTAATATTAATTAGTGGCCTCGACGCTGCTTCTCTAGGGTTTGGGGTGGCCTCAGCGATGCTTCTCTAGGGTTTGGGGTGGCCTCGACAACGCTTCAAGGATAAAAAAAGAAGAGGAAGAAGAAAAAAAAGAGGAGAAGAAAGAATAGAGGAGTAAGAACTCCTCTATTCTTTCTTCTCCTCTTTTTTTCTTCTTCTTCCTCTTTTTTTTATCGAGAACGAGGGTCGTCGAGAGTCACCGAGCGGTAGAGGAAACCCTAAATAGCAAGTATCGTGGGTGTGAGATACATGTGGCCGTCGGTGTCGGACACTACATCCACATCCCACAAGTGACGTGGGCGTCGAAGCCCGCGCCACATCCCACAAGTGACGTGGGCGTCGAAGCCCGCGCCACTTGTGGGACGTGGATGTAGTGTCCGACACCGACGGCCACATGTATCTCACACCGACGATACTTTCTATTTAGGGTTTCCTCTACCTCTCGGCGACCCTGACCCTCGACGACCCTCGTTTCCGATAAAATAAAGAGGAAGAAGAAGAAAAAAGAGAAGAATAGGAAGAAGAAGAAAAAAAAAGAGAAGAAGAAAGGGTCAGGGTCGCCGAGCGGTAGAGGAAACCCTAAATAGAAAGTATCGTGGGTGTGAGATACATGTGGCCGTCGGTGTCGGACACTACATCCACGTCCCACAAGTGACGTGGGCGTCGAAGCCCGCGCCACTTGTGGGACGTGGATGTAGTGTCCGACACTGACGGTACATGTATCTCACACCGACGATACTTTCTATTTAGGGTTTCTCCTCTACCGCTCGGCGACCCTCGACGACCCTCGTTCCCGATAAAAAAAAGAGGAAGAAGAAGAAAAAAAAGAGGAGAAGAAATAATAGAGGAGATCTTCTCCTCTATTCTTTCTTCTCCTCTTTTTTTTCTTATTCCTCTTATTTTTTTATCCTCTTCTTCCTCTCATGTTCGACGACCCTCGACCCCTCGGCGACCCTAGACCCCTCGAACCCTCGACGACCCTGGAACCCTCGACCCCTAGACGACCCTGGAACCCTCGACCCTCGATCCCTCGACCCTATGGAACCCTCGAACCCTCGACCCTCTACCCTAGTTCCCGATTCTATTTTCTCTTCTTCTCCACTATTCCTTTCTTCTTCTCCTCTTCTTTTTCTTCTTTTTTCTTCTTCTTATTTATTTCTCCTTTTCTTCCTCTCCTCTTGTTCTTTCTTTCCTCTTCTTATTTTCTTCTTTCCTATCCTTCTTTTCCTTCCTTTCTTAATATCACTTAGCAAATTTTGCAACGATAGGGAGGGGGTGCTCCCGTGGTCTAAAATCCGTCTATGCATGATAGAAAATTCTGAAAAATGCCATCTATTATCCCTCAACGTCCCGCCTGATCATGAACAAAAAAAATCTGTGAATTAAAAAAACATCATGTTCTATGAACAAAAAAACATTATATTTCATCCACATTCGTGCATACATCATATATGGGATCATCTATGAAAAAAACATCATATTCTATAAAAAAAAATCATTACATATATATAAAAAACAAGCATATATATATATATAAAACAAGTATCTATCTTTTGCATATATACACGAACATATATATACACAGAGAACATATATACATACTATCATATACTCACACATATACATATAATCTGAAAAAAAACACCATATATACATGAAAAAACAGATCAGGGGGGGGGGGGGAGCGGCGCCGGCCTGACAGGGCAGTGGCGGCGCGCGGCGCCAGCGCAGGGCAGGGGCGGCGCACGGCAGCTGCGCAGGGCAGGGGCGGCGGCCGCGCAGGACAGGGGCGCAGGGGCGCGGGACGGGAGGGGCTGTGTTCACAGGGGGCGGCAGCGACGGCGAAGGCGATCAGCCTGACGGCGTCGGTGGCGGCAGCGACGGCGAAGGCGAGCAGCCTGACGGCGTCGGTGGCGATGGCGACGAGGAGGAGTAGGGGCGTCGGGCGGCGACGGCGACAAGGAGGAGTAGGGGGCGTCGGGGGAGAAGTGGGTGATTTGGTCGAAAACTGCTAAGTGCTGTATATATAGCAAGAGCATTGGTCCCGGTTCGTGAAACCAACCGGGACTAATGCCACCTTTAGTCCCGGTTGGTGCCACCAACCGGGACCAAAGGCCAATTTTCAGCAGCCCAAAGGGCGGGAAGCGGCGGCCTTTGGTCCCGGCGGCCTTTTGTCCCGGTTGGTGGCACCAACCGGGACTAAAGAGGGGCATTGGTCACGGTTGGTGCCACCAATTCCCCCCTTTAGTCCCAGTTGGTGCCACCAACTGGGACCAAAGGCCTTGTGCTGCCCTGCGCCCAAATGTTTAGTCCCACCTCGCTAGTTGCGAGGAGCCGCACCTGTTTATAAGGTGCGGTGCGCCTTCCCTCTCGAGCTCCTCTCTAAAGCAGGCTTTCGGGCCTAACCGTGCAATGTGTGCCTGTGGGCCTACTGGGCCTCCCGCGGGCCTGAATCCTGGCCCATGGTAGGGTCTCTAGTCGTATTCAGGCCGTGGGTGCCCAGTAGGTGGCACTTTTTTTGTTTCTACTTACAACAAAATACTTATTGTTGCTATATTTAATTTTTTTTCCAGTTTTTTTGTTTTGTTTTCTGCATTATTTATTTTCTTTTGTTTTTTGCTTTATTTTTTTAATTCTTTTTGCTTTTAGTTTTAGAAAATTATAAACTTTCTGTTAGTGCCATTAGTTTTCAAATTTGAAAACACTTTTTTTGTTTTTTTTGTTTTCTTTGTTGCTTTATTTATTTTATTTTGTTTCTACTTACAACAAAATGCTTATTGTTGCTATTTTTATTTTTTTCCAGTTTTTTTCGTTTTGTTTTCTGTATTATTTATTTTCTTTTGTTTTTTGCTTTATTTTTTTAATTCTTTTTTCTTTTAGGTCAGCAAAATTATAAACTTTCTGTTGCTTTATTTATTTTATTTTGTTTCTACTTACAACAAAATACTTATTGTTGCTATTTTTTCCAGTTTTTTTGTTTTGTTTTCTGCATTATTTATTTTCTTTTGTTTTTTGCTTTATTTTTTTATTCTTTTTTCTTTTAGTTTTAGAAAATTATAAACTTTCTGTTAGTGCCATTAGTTTTCAAATTTGAAAACACTTTTTTAGCTTTTTTGTTTTCTTTGTTGCTTTATTTATTTTATTTTGTGATTAAATTTACTATAAAAATAGTTTTTTTCCTGTTTTTTTGATTTGTTTTTTGCATTATTTATTTTCTTTTGTTTTTTGCTTTAATTTTTAATTCTGTTTGCTTTAGGTTAGCAAAATTATAAACTTTCTGGTAGTGCCATTAGTTTTAGAAAAATTATAAACTTTCTGTTAGTGCCATTAGTTTTCAAATTTGAATAGTTAAAAGTTGAATTCTTTGAAAATTGTTTGAATCACAAGTTTGTGATTAACTTACTAAAAAAATGAGAATAGATGCGCTTATAGAGAAAATTCAACCTAAATTCCTAGTAAATTTCTATGAATTTCAGAGAAATTCACTATGAATTTAGGTTAAACTTTTCTCTATTAGGGCATCTATTTTCACTTTGAGAGGAGCTCAACAAGGCAGAGAGGGAAGGGCTTATAAACCGGTGTGAGCCCCCTTCGGTTGGCGAGGTGGGACTAAACTCTGCCTGCAACGAGGACCAACCCTTTAGTCCCGGTTTGTGGCACAAACCGGTACTAATGGTCATGGGCCAGGGGCGAGGAGCAAAATTATAAACTTTCTGTTAGTGCCATTAGTTTTAGAAAGTTGAAAGTTGAAAGTTGGCATGGGCCAGGGACTAATGGTCATGGTATTACGAGGGCCGAACCATAAGACATGAAAGCATTTCAAATGAACTCTGAAAAAGTTGAAAGTTGGCATGGTATCATAATTTCACCCACATAGCATGTGCATGTACAAAACGGACAATGGTAGCATGTTCGTGTGTTACAAAGTTGGCATGGTATCATCATAATAGTTGCGGGAGAAAGTCTTCACTTTTTCTTCGCTTGTGTCATTTGCTTATTGCGCCGTAACCATGGATAATCTTCATTGTTTATCAGGATGCTTGGGTCAGCCTTGACATTGAAGGGAGGAATTTCATGAAACTTTTCATAATCTTCAGACATGTCTGTCTTGCCATCCACTCCCAGGATGTCCCTTTTTCCTGAAAGAACTATGTGGCGCTTTGGCTCATCGTATGATGTATTCGCTTCCTTATCTTTTCTTTTTCTCGGTTTGGTAGACATGTCCTTCACATAGATAACCTGTGCCACATCATTGGCTAGGATGAACGGTTCGTCAGTGTACCCAAGATTTTTCAGATCCACTGTTGTCATTCTGTACTGGGGTCTACCTGTACCCCGCCGCCTAACAGATTGACCCATTTGCACTTAAACAAAGGGACCTTAAAATCAGGTCCGTAGTCAAGTTCCCATATGTCCACTATGTAACCATAACATGTGTCCTTTCCGCTCTCGGTTGTTGCATCAAAGCGGACACCTCTGTTTTGGTTGGTGCTCTTTTGATCTTGCGCGATCGTGTAAAATGTATTCCCATTTATCTCGTATCCTTTGTAAGTCAATACAGTCAAAGATGGTCCCCTGGACAACAAGTACAACTCATCACAAACAGTGTTGTCACCTCTGAGACGTGTTTCCAACCAACTACTGTAAGTCCTGATGTGTTCACATGTAATCCAGTCGTCGCACTGCTCCGGGTGTTTGGAGCGCAGACTGTTCTTGTGTTCATCGACATACGGGGTCACCAAGGTAGAGTTCTGTAAAACTGTGTAGTGTGCTTGAGACCAAGAATATCCGTCTCTGCATATTATTGAGTCTCTTCTAATAGTGCCTTTTCCAGTCAGTCTCCCCTCATACCGCGATTTAGGGAGACCTATATTCTTAAGTCCAGGAATGAAGTCAACACAAAACCCGATAACATCCTCTGTTTGATGGCCCATGGAGATGCTTCCTTCTGGCCTAGCGTGGTTACGGACATATTTCTTTAGGACTCCCATGAACCTCTCAAAGGGGAACATATTGTGTAGGAATACGGGCCCCAGGATACAATCTCGTCGACTAGATGAACTAGGACGTGCGTCATGATATTGAAGAAGGATGGTGGGAACACCAGCTCGAAACTGACAAGACATTGCGCCACATCACTCCTTAGCCTTGGTACGATTTCTGGATCGATCACCTTCTGAGAGATTGCATTGAGGAATGCACATAGCTTCACAATGGCTAATTAGACGTTTTCCGATAGAAGCCCCCTCAATGCAACCGGAAGCACTTGCGTCATAATCACGTGGCAGTCATGAGACTTTAGGTTCTGAAACTTTTTCTCTGGCATATTTATTATTCCCTTTATATTCGACGAGAAGCCAGTCGTGACCTTCATACTGAACAGGCATTCAAAGAAGATTTCTTTCTCTTCTTTCGTAAGAGCGTAGCTGGCAGGACCTTTATACTGCTTCGGAGGCTTGCCGTCTTTTTCGTGCAAACGTTGTAGGTCCTCCCGTGCCTCAGGTGTATCTTTTGTCTTCCCATACACGCGCAAGAAGCCTAGCAGGTTCATGCAAAGGTTCTTCGTCATGTGCATCACGTCGATTCAGGAGCGGACCTCTAGGTCTTTCCAGTAGGGTAGGTCCCAAAATATAGATTTCTTCTTCCACATGGGTGCATGTCCCTCAGCGTCATTCGGAACAGCTAGTCCACGGGACCCTTTCCAAAGATTACGTAGTGTAAATCATTGACCATAGCAAGTACGTGATCACCGGTACGCATGGCGGGCTTCTTCCGGTGATATGCCTCGCCTTTGACATGCTTGCCTTTCTTTCGACATTGATGGTTGGTCGGAAGAAATCGACGATGGCCCAGGTACACATTCTTCCTGCATTTGTCCAGGTATATACTTTCAGTGTCATCTAAACAGTGCGTGCATGCGTGGTATCCTTTGTTTGTCTGTCCTGAAAGGTTACTGAGAGCGGGCCAATCGTTGATGGTCACGAACAGCAACGCCTTAAGGTTAAATTCCTCCTGTCTGTGCTCATCCCATGTACGTACACCGTTTCCATTCCACAGCTGTAAAAGTTCTTCAACTAATGGCCTTAGGTACACATCAATTTCGTTGCCGGGTTGCTTAGGGCCTTGGATGAGAACTGGCATCATAATGAACTTTCGCTTCATGCACATCCAAGGAGGAAGGTTATACATACATAGAGTCACGGGCCAGGTGCTGTGATTGCTGCTCTGCTCCCCGAAAGGATTAATGCCATCCACGCTTAAAGCAAACCATACATTCCTTGGGTCCTTTGCAAACTCATCCCAGTACTTTCTCTCGATTTTTCTCCACTGCGACCCGTCAGCGGGTGCTCTCAACTTCCCATCTTTCTTTTGGTTCACACTGTGCCATCGCATCAACTTGGCATGCTCTTCGTTTCTGAACAGACGTTTCAACCGTGGTATTATAGGAGCATACCACATCACCTTCGCAGGAACCCTCTTCCTGGGGGGCTCGCCGTCAACATCACCAGGGTCATCTCGTCTGATCTTATACCGCAATGCACCGCATACCGGGCATGCGTCAGATCCTTGTATGCACCGCGGTAGAGGATGCAGTCATTAGGGCATGCATGTATCTTCTCCACCTCCAATCCTAGAGGGCATATGACCTTATTTGTTGCGTATGTACTGTCAGGCAATTCGTTATCCTTTGGAAGCTTCTTCTTTAATATTTTCAGTAGCTTCTCAAATCCTTTGTCAGCCACAGCATTCTCTGCCTTCCACTGCAGCAATTCCAGTACGGTACCGAGCTTTGTGTTGCCATCTTCGCAATTGGGGTATAACCCTTTTTTGTGATCCTCTAACATGCGATCGAACTTCAGCTTCTCCTTTTGACTTTTGCATTGCGTCCTTGCATCGACAATGACCCGGCGGAGATCATCATCATCAGGCACATCGTCTGGTTCCTCTTGATCTTCAGCAGCTTCACCCGTTGCAGCATCATTGGGCACATCGTCTGGTTCCTCTTGATCTTCACCAGCTCCCCCCGTTGCAGCATCACCGTATTCAGGGGGCACATAGTTGTCATCGTACTCTTCTTCTTCGCCGTCTTCCATCATAACCCCTATTTCTCCGTGCCTCGTCCAAACATTATAGTGTGGCATGAAACCCTTGTAAAGCAGGTGGGAGTGAAGGATTTTCCGGTTAGAGTAAGACCTCGTATTCCCACATTCAGTGCATGGACAACACATAAAACCATTCTGCTTGTTTGCCTGAGCCGCATCGAGAAACTCATGCACGCCCTTAATGTACTCGCAGGTGTGTCTGTCACCGTACATCCATTGCCGGTTCATCTGCATGCATTATATATAATTAAGTGTCCAAATTAATAGAAGTTCATCATCACATTAAAACCAAAGTGCATACATAGTTCTCATCTAACAACATATAGCTCTTCAGAGCATCTAATTAATTAAACCATACATTGAAACTATGTAAAACATTTCAATGCGAAAACAAATGCGATCATAATCGCAACCAAGGTAACAATTTATCCAACGCATAATGATACCAAGCCTCGGTATGAATGGCATATTTTCTAATCTTTCTAATCTTCAAGCGCATTGCATCCATCTTGATCTTGTGATCATCGACGACATCCGCAACATGCAACTCCAATATCATCTTCTCCTCCTCAATTTTTATTTATTTTTTCCTTCAACAAATTGTTTTCTTCTTCAACTAAATTTAACCTCTCGACAATAGGGTTGGTTGGCATTTCCGATTCACATACATCCTACATAAATAAAATCTATGTCACGTTGGTCGGCATAATTTTCATAAACAATAAATGAACCAATAGTTATAAAGATAATATATATACCACATCCGAATCATAGACAGGACGAGGGCCGACGGGGGCGGATACCAAAACCATCGCACTATATAAGATGCAATAATAAAAGTAAGAAAATAATACAAGTATCTATGTAAACATACAAGTAAGAATATTTTTCCTTTCAGAAAGAAGATAAGAACAAGAGGCTCACCACGGTGGTGCCGGCGATGAGCTCGGCGCGGGTGATCAACGGCGGTGAAGACGGGGACGGGGCGTGACGGACCGCTAAACCTAGACAAATATTATGGAAAATGGAGCTTGGAGGTCGAGCTTGGAGAAGAGAAAGCTTAAGTAGTGTGGCTCGGGCATTCCATTGAACACCTTGTGTGCATAGGAGGTGAGCTAGAGCACCACCAAGCCCTCTCCCCCTCGGCCAGAGAAAAATAGAGCACTGGGGTGCTCTGCTCGCAAGCGAGGGGTATATATAGGCACCTCATTGGTCCCGGTTGGTGACATGAGCCGGGACTAAAGGGGAGCCTTTGGTCCCGGTTCAAGCCACCAACCGGGACCAATGGTGGTGGGCCAGGAGCGAGGCCCATTGGTCCCGGTTCATCCCACCAACCGGGACCAAAAGGTCCAGATGAACCGGGACCAATGGCCCACGTGGCCCGGCTGGCCCCCTGGGCTCACGATCCGGGACCAATGCCCACATTGGTCCCAGTTCTGGACTGAACTGGGACAAATGGGCTGACCCGGCTTGGACCAAAGCCCTGTTTTCTACTAGTGGCAGTTACCCTAGGACAAAAGGACGCATCATGAAATGAAAAACATATGCACAATTGGTCTGCTGCCATGTTATGTGCTAAACAGTACCTGCACGTCGATGATGACCATGTGTATGAGCTTGATAGGACCGCTCTCTAAACTGCTGCAAAAATGCGTAAGCCGAGGCACCCGGACACATAGCATTTGATTTTGTCTTCCACAACATAGATCAGCAAGGGTGATAGAAGCCATCTGACAAAAGATACAATGAATAGCAGCTATCCGCTTAGGTAAACATTCAGGGGAATAAAACAATAAATGAAAAATCTACCGACTTTAAAAGATAAAACCATGATTGTATGAAAATTGTACTGATCCTAAAAGATATAAATCATGTCTCCTATGAAATATGTTAGTCCCTGGCACAAACAGACCATTGTTCTGGAAGGAAAAAATAATTATCTTATTAAGTTCTTGAATTTGCATCTATCTTTCCTATAAGTATTGTGTTAGCTGAGGCAATCATTTTCCTTACACGAACTTTGCTAAGGCAAGGCAACTATTCCCTTCTAATTCATAAGTGCCCATTTAAATATTTATGTAAGAACCACATCTCACATCTTCAAACCACACACTTCCCGAAGTTGCAATTATAGAAGCACTTGCAGCAGAAGTGGATATTGGCAAGCATGGTAAAGCAGACATATAATTTAAACAAGCATTTCTATCTCTATTAGAATAGTGCTTCTCATCACATAGCAGGAATAAATTGTCCATGTCTTTGTTTTATATTTCTGTTAGGAGTATATAGTATGTTTCAACAATTCTTAGAACCTAAGCTAGCCTTCTTATTTACTACTCCCTCTGTAAACAAATATAAGCCTTCCAATATTTTTCGACCCAAGACAAAATAAACAAGCCTTCCAATATTTTTCGACGAAAAGCCTTCCAATATGGGGACTGTTATTTCCTAACTGCAAGTATTTAGCGTCATTGACAGAACTGACAGCCTCCTTAGTCGAGTGATTGACAAAACACTACCAGTTTAGGGGTTTGCGTCCCACAGAACTACCACTTTTTTAAAAGTGGCCGAAAACTACCAAAAAATGTAAAAACGTGACTAAAAACTACCAGGTTGACTGAATGGTGGTTTTGACTGTTTTAACCGCGATTCTGACGTGAGTGGCCCACATGCCAGGTTGGCCGCCCGCCTAACGGCTAACGGCGCGCGCGCGGGGCCGTTAGAGCCGCTCGTCGGTCGCACCTGGTCGGGACCAGGTCATAACCTGGCCGACCGGGCTGCTCGTCCCCACCAGCTCTCCCACTCTCCCCCGAGCTCACTCAACTCCTCTATGCTCTCCTCTGCTTCTGTTTCTTCTTCTCGCGTTCCGGCGACGCCGCGACCATGCCGTCATGGCCGAACAGCAACGAGACGTCGGACGACGATGATGAGTACATGAGTGAGTTCAGCAGCATGCAGATGGAGTACTTTGTAAGTCATCTCAGTCTATCCTCTCCCTCTCCTGTCTGTTCTGTTCTAGGGTTAGGGTTTGAAGATATTTGAGATTTTTCCATTTAAGTTGATATATGTGAGTTGTTCTTGATATAGATATGCTTTTGCTTTTGCAGCAAACTCCTAACACTGTGATAGACCCTAGTTTCTGTGGGCTTGTGACTGAATCTGACAGAAGGTGCATCCTGCACAGGCAGAGGGCGGGCAAGTTTGTGGCATTTGAAGGCACTGACACTGGCAGGAGATTCATAGGATGTGCTACTGAGGTAATGGACCAAGTTGGTGTGGATTTGATTAGTTTGAATTTCTGCTATGTAGTGGAAACAGAGTGTTTAGTTGCTGTTATTCTGAATTTTCCTTAAGTCTGAAAACATTGGTATGTCTGAATACTTTACTTGTAATAAAGAGCACTGGAAACAAGTATGAATACTGTACTTGTAGTATAGAACTAACTAGCTAGTGTAGCTTATATCATTATTGTTTATGATTTGTTATTCTGAATTTGCTTGTTCACTGTAAAATTAAATTGATTTTTAGGATGGTGTGAACTGTGGTGTTCTGGAGTGAGTAGATGCCCCCTGGCCTGTAATTCTGCAAAGGTGCTTAAGCAAGCTCTGGGATATGTATCATGAGCAGAACCTTGGTAGAGCCCAGGATAATGAGGCTCATGGGATAGAGGTTGCAAAACTGCAGAAGGAGCTTGCTTCTCTGGCCAATCAGTATAGCCAGCTGGTGGATGATGTGTCCAAGTTGTTTGATTATCAGGATGGAATCAAATATCATGACATGGGTTGCACAAGCCAGGCAATCAATGAACTGAAGGAGAAGAAGAAGCAACTTGAGGAGCAGGCAAAGATTGAGCTTCAAATGGAGAAGCTTAAGCTCAAGAAAGAACAAAGGTGCATCCTTCAGAGTCAAGCTGATATAATCCAGAACACAAGGAAGGCCATGAAGGAGCTAGAGGTGGAGAAAGATCTCCTTAAAGAAGAGAAGAAGAAGCTGGAGAATGTCATTGCTGAGCTCCTTAAGGTTGGTCATGGGTGCAAGGAAAAGTTGGACAAGATAAAGGAAGTTGTGATGGAGGAGTGAAGTGGCAGCTCTCTGGATGGTAAGTATATATGAGGCCTATATATATAATTGGCCTAGGAATGATAAGTCTGATGCAAATATGCCCTGATCTACCTTTGAACTACCTAAGAACTGTAATGGGTTCAGATCATTTTGGTTGGTGTGGGGGTGGTGTTTGCCCTGATCTGTACTGCCCAAATATTATCCTGATGCTGAGAACTGGTGCTAAGTTAAGTTAAGAACTAAATTATCTAAGTCTGATGTAGTTTATTTGTGTGTGTTGTATCATAAGTTCTTGCTGAGATCTGTTTACTTCATAAATTGCTTCATCACAGGTTCAGACAAATTCAGAGAAGTTTGGAAGACATCTAGTCTCCCATAGACAGCATTTAGTCTTACATAGATAGGACATGGACACTGAAATTGTTCAAAGACACTTAAACTGACAGAACTGAATCTCACTGAGATTGCAAACACCCTGATAAACTGACAGAACTAAACTGACATAACTGAATCTCACATAGATCTGGTGAAAACTGAATCTGAAACTTACTGTTTCAGATTGTTAGGCCCCTGCCCTGCTATGCGACCTGACCGTCGCACCTCTTGCTTGACTTGAGTGGTAGGTGGCAGCTCTGGCACCTCCTCTTCGTCTCCATCGATGACGATGATGGGAGGAGGACATCGGCGAGCCAGCAGTGCTGGTGGGGTGATGATCTGCAGGTCCTCGTCGGCGTTGCCCATAGTAGTTGGAGTTGCAGCTTGTGCTGGAGGGATATAGCAGTGGGCTGCCCACCGTTCCCTCTGCCCAGCATCGCCGGAGTCCGCCTCCTTCATTACCCACAGCAACATGTCGATGGGCATGATACCCTTACCTGGGGTTGCATAGCGCTGGTCCATGCGCTGCTTCTCCTCAGTCGTCGCCTTCTTCCTCACCTCTTCTGATGCATCCACGAGCCCTTGTGCGCTGCTGTATCTCATGGAAATCTTCATGTAGTCGAGGAAGAGGTCTTCGTCGCCGCGAGCCGACCCAAAAAGCATGGCAACCCAGCCCTTGCCGGTGGGGAAGGGGTTCAGCCATGGGTCTGGCGTAGAGGAAGAACTAGCCATGGATGTAGGTGGAGTGAGGTTTTCGAGAGAGAGGTAGAGTGAGCAGAGATAGAGTGAGCTGTTGGGCTACTTAAATGTTGGAGTGGAGGAAGTGCGGTGGAGTGTGAAAGTGAGGTTTTCGAGATTGAGTGATGAGAAATGGTGGTAGTTGTGTTGCAATTAAAGTCTTTGTTGAAACCCAGCAACTTGGAACTTGTGTGCTCAAACAGTGGAGTAGTTGATGGTCAAACAGTGGAGTATTTCAAAAATTAGAGTGACGAAAAAATCACATTTCAGCAAAGCCCAAGTATAGAAACATTCAGATAAATGCAGATAGATGGATTCTGGCATAAGTTCAGAGTTAAAAATACTGTGCCATGGATACATTTCTTAGAAAATAAGCATAGTCTTTATCATAGATTTTCCAACAACCCAAACATAGATAGTTCAGAAAATAAGCATAGTCTTTAACATGAGTACTCTCTTTAACATAGATTCAGGTAGCCACATTGCATCGTCTTCATCATGGTTGGTGCATCTCCTGAACTGCATCCTTCACTGCAATCATAAAGTTCAGAAAGTTCAGAAGAAGACAAGATTCAAAGCAAGACTAAGAACAAGATTCAGGGCAATATTGAGCACAAGACAAGCAGATTCAGAAACACCACAATTTAGTCAGAAACTACCGCGTAGAACTAATCCCAATCCTGTCTTCCTTCTGCTGCAGCCAGGATCTGAGTCCATCTCTTCCTTGTTTCTTGGAAGCGATGGAAAGAAGCCCTATCTCTGGCCCACCAGATGATTAGTTCATCTGTGATGTTGGTTCCTTCTGGGAACACCTCCTTGAACTGCTTCACGTAATTCTGGTTGCGTTCCGCCATAATCATGGCAGCAATCCTCTGGCGTCACTCCTGTGCCTGTGCTCGACGGTTGGCCCTCCTTTCAGCCCTAGCAACCTCGTCTTGTTCATCAACTACCTCTCCTAACTGTGGATCCATCAGTGGCGGCTAGGTTTTGGTCAAGGGGAATGAGGCGCAGGGATCCAGTGGTTTCTGGTGGCCTCTCTTATGTACACAGTGTGGCAGGCTTGGTGGGTTAGTTAGGTCCAACACGGAAGCCCACCACCACAAATTTGATACAAGTACAGTGAGGTTCGGTCAGGTTCACCCAAATTCAGACATACTCATGCCGAAAAGTACAGACAGGTTCAAAATAAAGAGAAACAGGTTCTAAACTAATTCAAACAGGTTCAAAGAGAGAAGTTCTACCTTTTTATAGTGTCAGTTACCACTGGCATAGAAATAACCCCTCAATCTGCTGCTTGCAAACCTCTTCCTTTTGTTACCAGCCAAAACCTCTGAAGTTGCAGCAACAGATCTTGGTGCACTGAATTCCTTGCCTCTCCCTCCACCTGTAGGCCTACCCCTTTTTGCAGCAGGAGCTGGTGCTGATGCAGCAGCAGCTGGTGCTCTTGCACTAGGGGCTGGTGCTCTTGGACTTTGTATTGGAGCAGATGGAGCAGGTGCATAGACTGCCCTGTTTTCCTACATTAAAGGTCCAACTTAACTTAGATTAGACTATGTAAAAGGAAACATTGCTCTGATGCTTGATAATTACCCGCTGTTTGTTTTTCCTCATTTGCAGTTTAGGCCTAAGAGTCTTATTGCAACTTGTATACTTGTGTCCTTCCAACCCACAATTTCCACAGGTAATTGTTCCCATCCTACTGGTGTCTCTTGGGACAGGAACTTCAAACTCTCCTTTCCTCCTTGCAGTCTGTTTTCTGCCTGCCTTTTCTTTGAACACAGGAGGTTCAATGTCTGGAGTGTTTGTGTGAGGCCAGAAATCTGGACCAGGAACAGGGTATATGATTTCTTTGTACGTCTCCAAATAAAGTGGCTTCTTGAAAAAGTCATTGACATAGTCCTCAGGATGCAGCTTTTGCTTTGTTAGTACAGATATGCCATGACTGCAAGGTACACCAGTCATGTTCCATCTCTTGCAGTCACATGTATACCCTTCCATGTCCACACAATACTGTTTTTCTTTGCTAGTAACTTGCCAAATTGTTGGACCTGCTCTGTCAGCCTGACAATACTTGGCATACTACTTGTTCTCTTCTAAAATCTCTGAGTAGGTTGGTGTGATTGTCCACCTGCTAATCTGTAACTTCTCCCTAATTTGTTGCCTCTTGATCATTTGCTTGGTCCTAATCCCTTCAAACATTGTCCTTATTGGTTTGGCCCTAACATCCAGTATCATCTTGTTGAAGACTTCACTTAGATTGTTCACAACTAAATCTGTTTTGCAAGTATGATCCATAGCAAACCTAGCCCAAGTAGAGACCTCAATTTTTTGAGCCATTTCCAAGCATCCTCAGACTGTGCTTTCAGCTCTGCCATGCCTAGTTCATGCCCATGTTTAGTGTAGGAGTAGCTAGCCTTGTCAATACACTTCTTTAGTTCCTGGCCTCTAAATCCAGCAGATTGAAAATTTGCATATATGTGCCTAAGGCAATACCTTTGAGGTGAATCAAGGAATACCTCATTTATTGCCTTAAGCAAGCCCTGCACATTCACAAATTATTAATACAATTGAAAAAAGTAATAACATAAATTGCTTAATGAAATTCTTCCCAAGCTTTTGCCTGTCAGACATGATAGTGTATGTTCCAAATTTGTTGCCACTGCCAATGCAACATCTCAATTGAGTTAAAAACCAATTCCAACTTTCACCATCTTCCTTGTCAACCACACCAAAAGCTATAGGATAAATATTGTTGTTTCCATCCCTTCCTGTGGCTGCAAGAATTTGTTGTCCAGTGGTTAACTTGATGAAGCATCCATCAAGACCTATAAATGGTCTGCAACCATTAAGGAAACCTTCCTTTGAAGCTGCTAAACAATAGAACATATACTTGAATCTAGGAGTAGGTGCTGGATTCTGTGGATCTTCAAATGTTGTTACTATACACCTGCTACCTGGGTTTGTGTCAAGAACTGCTTGAAGATAATCCCTGAGCCTCAAGTACTGCTGCTTGTGGTCACCTTGAACTACATCAACAGCCTTCCTCCTTGCCCTATATGCCACACTTCTTGATACATCCACTGAAAACTTACTCTTGGTCTTCTTAATTAATGCATGCACAGGAGATCTAATGTCTTTTCTCAATGCTGCCTCCACTGACCTTGACATCCACTTAGTAGTAACCTTTGTGGACTCTGCACATGCTCCACAGTGTGCAACATATCACACTTCTTGATGCAGAATGTTTTTTCATGAGCTAACTTAGAGGCACATATATAAAAATCACATCCCTGGGTGGCTCTCTCTGAGAACCAAACAATAATCCTATCTCGGGCATTTCTGTGGTATTGAAAATTTCTCAAAGTCCTAATGTGAAAATCCCTAAGTGCATCTCTGAACTCATACACAGTGGTGAAGCACAAGCCCTTACAAAACTGTTCTACTGGTCCTTGAAGTTTGTGATCATACCATATCCTGTCTTTCAACTTCTTATTCCTTCTCTTCCTACCACTTGGTAGTTTATAGGATCCTTCAGGCTCATCTTCTTCATCACTGATGCCATAGTCACCAGGGAAACATTTTTCATCTGCTTCAGGGAACCAATCTGCTTTCTCCATTTTCTCAATCTCATGGTGGGATCTACTAGTTGGACCAGGTTTTCTCACTACCTTCAGTTTCTGTACCACTGATGTATCTTGTTTTGCAGCTTCATCTTCAGACGAATACTCTGACTGAAAATCCACATTGTTCCCATCTGAACCTGAATTTGCAGCTTCATCATCAGAAACAAATTCAGACACATCAGTATCACCTTCAAAATGGTTAAGGTCAGCCTCTCTCTGCACCATGCTTTTCTTCAGCTCTTCCTTTCTGTCCATGCTTATATCCACCACCTTAGTGCAACTTTGTTGAGTGTTAATGCAATGTTCAGCAAAATAACTATCTCTATTCTCATCTGCATTACATTCCTCAAGAGCTCCCACTACTCTTATGTTCAGAAACTTTTCATTATGAGAGTGTGCCAACATCTGCTGCACATCATCTTCACAGCATATTTTATCTAAACCTTCTAATCCTTTCTCCTCATCAAATACATAGTACATATAATCATCAGCCACAAAGCCCTCACTCCCAATAAGAGAAAGCATTGTCAAATATGATATGTCTGACTGGTATAAATTTCGAACCACAGATTCTCTGGCATTGAAATGGAACCAAATTGACCACTTTGGGTCATCAATTCTGAAAATTATAAAATGAAATACCTTTATTAACTGAATACATGATTACTGAACCTAAGTAGGCACAATATTGAGTTTCTGTCAAACTACTTTTTTCAGTTTCTTACACAACAAAGTATGCACAATACTAACAATTTCCAAGATGACCATAACTAAATCTAACCATGCAAAAAACTAGCCTAAATTACCGATTCTCTGAATCTCTGAATCTCACAACCATGCAAAAAACTAGGCCGTACCTGCCGCCGCCAGCAGAACGAGGAAGCTTCCGCCGACCTTGAGCTCTGCTTCTTGTCGTCGACGGTGGTCGCGCCGGCACCGACCAATCCAACCTCTGCTGCGCGCCGCCAGCGGAAGGATTAGATTCGGACTGAGAAGGCTGCTGCGCCGCGCTGCCGCCAGGAGGTATGCCTGAATCGCCACCGGAGTTTGCATCCACCACTACTAGAAAAAGGGCTATAGATGGGATTGACACTAATGGCGCACCAGACAAGCGGTGCGCCATTAGTATATACTAATGGCGCACCACCTCCTGATACGCCATTAGAGTTGAAACTACTAATGGCGCACCTGGCCCAGGGTGCGCCATTAGTATCAATTTTTTTTAACTAGTGCGCCTGTCCAAACATACTAATGGCGCATCCAGACATAGTGCGCCATTACTAGTTGTAACTAGTAATGGCGCACCTGCCAGAAAGTGCGCCACTAATGTTGTTTTTTTTATTATATTTTTTATTCCCTTTTTTGCAAAACTACTACTGGCGCACTGTTCCACCGTGCGCCATTACTAGTTTAAACTAGTAATGGCGCACTGTGGGACAGTGCGCCATTAGTATATTTTTTTTTGCAAAACTACTAATGGCGCACCACCAGAAGGTGCGCCATTAGTAACCTGGATTACTAATGGCGCATTTAGAGTTGGTGCGCCATTAGTAAGTGGGCAGCAACAAGATATTTTGGACAGCCTCTCCTACCCACACTCACTTTCTCCCCACTTCATTCTCTCCACCTCCTCCTTGTCTCGGGTGCCTCCTCTTTTTCACCTCATTTCCACCATAGATTCATTCAATTTAAGTGGTTAAATTACCTTGTTTTGATAGGTAATTAAGGGGGGAAGCTATATTTATGTTGTTCTCCCTACAACAATGTGCACATGCACTTTTTATGGCCTAGCTAGATCTATGTATGTTCGTGGTGTTGCATATGTTTGTGGTGTTGCATATGTGTTTGTGTTTGGAGGTGTACCGGTATTTGAAATGCGATAGTTGCCAATATTTTGCTGGAATGTTGATTCATTAACGTTTCGGCAAGAATTTTGGCATTAAGCATTCTTTTTGGTCCTATTTTTAGGGAAAGTCATGACAAATTTTTTCTTGGTTCTAAAATATCGTTTTGCTCTACCCCGCAGGCGACCATGGTCCGCATGATGACCGAAGGCATCGTGAATAGGTTTTTGAGGTCCGCGAAGGCCGAGATGCTTCAAAAGAACGAGACGGAGATAAGATGTCCGTGTCGAAGATGCAAGCTGAAGAGCCTTATTGCGGACCCGGAATCCGGGCAGGTGCGGGACCACCTGCTCTTGCGTGGTTTCATGGATGGCTATCGGTGGCAAGGTGATGAAGATTACTACGAAGTCGTCCATGGGGGCCGGGCAAGAAATGAGGAAGGGCAGCAAGACAACCACCGCGGCTCGGGCGGGCGAGAAGACGAAGAATCCCCAGGAGATGATCACGACGGTGATGCTGTACACAGTCATCATGTAGAAGATGCAGGACATGATGATGAGGAAGATGCCGGAGCATACGATGGGCATGATCATGAAGATGATGATGCCGGCGGAGCAGACGACGCTGGACCATCGATGGGCTGGGTGCAGGACCCTCATATTCAAGAGCTGCTTCTCAAGCAGACGGATAACGCAAGAGCTGCCGCTCGAGAGAAAGCCAAGATGGATCAACTTGAGTTAGATGCGGTTACTCCATTGTATGAAGGATAAAGGCCCGAGGATACCCGCCTGAAAGTAACGCTCATGGCTCTGGAGATGAAGGTAAAACACAAAATGACCGACGCATGCTTCGACGAGAACATGTCATTCTGGCACGAACGTCTTCCCAAGGGGAACAAGTGCCCGACCAGTTTGGAGGAGGCGAAGAAAATCGTGTGTCCTCTGGATTTACCGCACGTGAAATACCATGTGTGCATGAACAATTGCATCATTTATCGGGACGAGCATGCGGAGTCTACCATATGTCCGGTGTGCGGCGTCACTCGATACAAGAAGAGGAAGAAAGCTCCTCGAAAAGTGGTGTGGTACTTTCCGATCACTCCTCGTCTGCAGCGGTATTTCGCGGACCCTAAGGTAGCAAAGCTCCTGCGTTGGCACGCGGATAGGGAGGAGAAGAAGCGAGAAGATGACGCAAATGATCCGGAGATAGATAAAAAAGACAAGATGCTGAGTCACCCTAAGGATGCGAGCCAGTGGCAAGCATTGAACTTCGAAGACCTAGAATTTGGGAACGATCCAAGGAACATCGTGCTGGGCGCGAGCACCGATGGAGTTAATCCGTTTGGCAGCCAGAGAAGCACACATAGCACCTGGCCTGTGTTTGTGTGGATGTACAACCTCCCCCTTGGTTGTGCATGAAGAGGAAGTACATTCACATGAGTATGCTAATTGAAGGACCGAAACAACCAGGGAACGACATCAATCTGTATCTGGGGCTGCTGAAAGTGGAGCTTGACACGCTGTGGAAAATGCCAGCCAATACGTGGGATGCCGCAGAGAAAGAATATTTCCCTATGAGAGCCGCGCTGCTCACGATGGTGCACGACTATCTCGGTTACGGATATGTCACGGGGCAGGTGGTCCATGGATTTTCTGGATGCGTCAGGTGCATGGATGACACAACGTATCGCCAGCTAGATAGAGATCCCGGGTCTTCGAAAACCGTGTGCATGGGACATCGAAGGTGGCTTCGCGACGATGACCCGTGGAGAAAACGCAAGGATCTATTCGATGGTGAAACCGAACCCCGAGGACGCCCGTGTACGAGGAGCGGCGAGGAAATAGACGAGCTGTTGAAAAATTGGAAAGACTGCTCACTGCCGGGAAAGAAGCAAAAGGCGCCAGAGCCGGGAAAGAAGCGAAAGGCGCTAGAGCCGCTGCTGAAGGTATGGAAAACGAGGTCTGTTTTCTGGGACTTGCCGTACTGGAAGATCCACCGTGTGCCTCACAGCCTTGATGTCATGCATATCACGAAGAACGTGTGCGAGAGTCTGCTTGGTACCCTGCTCAACATGCCAGAGAGGACCAAAGATGGGCCGAAAGCAAGGGCAGACTTGAAATCAATGGGCATCAGGCATGAGCTTCACGCTATATATGATGATGATGATGAGGCGAAGCAGGACACGGAAAGTCGTCGCAAAGGAAGAAAGGCCAAGAAGACCGGAAATGACTACCCTCCCGCGTGCTTCACTCTAAGTCAGGAGGAGATCGAGCAGTTTTTCACCTGCCTCGTAGGAGTAAAACTTCCTTACGGTTACGCGGGGAAGATAAGCAGATACCTAGACCCAGCGAAGCAGAAGTTCAGCGGGATGAAGTCTCACGACTGTCACGTGCTGATGACGCAGATACTTCCAGTTGCAATCCGTGGGATCATGGACGCGCACGTCCGTGAAACCCTATTTGGCCTATGCATCTTTTTCGACGTCATCTCTCGGAAGTCTGTTGGCGTGAGGCAACTCAGAAGGCTACAGGAAGAGATCGTGGTGATACTATGCGAGCTTGAGATGTACTTCCCACCCGCATTCTTCGACGTTATGGTGCATCTGCTGGTCCATATCGTGGACGATATCATCCAACTTGGGCCGACGTTCCTCCACAGCATGATGCCGTTCGAAAGGATGAATGGTGTCATCAAAGGATACGTTCGCAACATGTCACGTCCAGAGGGAAGCATAGCCAGGGGCTTTCTGACCGAAGAGTGCATCTCCTACTACACGAATTATCTAGGCATCAAGAACCCCATTGGTCTGCCCGTCAACAGGCACCTCGGCAGGCTCGCTGGATGGGGTCACCGTGAGGGTCGCCGCGAAATGCATGTCGACTTCGAGGGTCGACTCGCCGACTTTGAAAGAGCAAACCTAGTCGCGCTACAACACATAGACGTGGTCGATCCTTGGGTGGTAGAGCACAAAACCTTTATTAAGAAGACGTAAAATGACCGAGGCCAACAGAGGACGGACGGAGATATACTCCAAGAGCACAACTCATGTTTCACGCGTTGGTTCAAGCAGAAGCTTCTGTCGTACCCTTTACATGAGGATTCTTCCGCGGAAGAACAACTCATATTCGCCTTGTCACAGGGCGCCGAGCACAACCTGATGACCTATGAGGCGTACGATATCAACGGCTACACATTCTACACCGAGGCCAAGGACATGAAGAGCGATGGTTATCAGAACTCTGGGGTAACGATGGAATCCTACACCGGTAACGACAAGGACAGATACTATGGAAGGATCGAGGAGATCTGGGAGCTGAGCTATGCTGGAGAGAAGGTCCCAATGTTCCGTGTCAGATGGGCCAAGAGCGTCCTAAAAGAAGACCGGTATTTCACCACCATGGTTATACCCGAAGCCAAATCCAAGACCGTGGGCGCAAACGTCACCGCGAAAAATGAGCCATGGGTACTGGCTTCCCAAGTGGACCAATGCTTCTTCATTACCGACCCGTCAAAGCCCAGTCGTGTTGTCGTGAGGAGAGGCAAAAGGAAGATCATCGGAATGGATGGAGTAGCCAATGAGCAAGACTTCGACAAGTACGGCGACCCGAGGATCGAACATGACGACGATGATGAAGTAGCAGCATACACCACAAGAAGAAGCAGGACCACCCTACCTAAAGGACGTCCGTTCCACAGAAGAACTCCATTTGCGAAAAAGAAGGGCAAGAAGATTGTGAACAAATAGCTAGCTAAGATCGATTGTATTTAAATCATAGCCTTCATTTCTCGATTGTATTACATGGGCACTTTTTGAACTATCATGAATATTTTTAAATTTCATGGACACTCGATCTCGATCCCCCTCCATCTTGATCGCTATCCCACCTCGCCAGATCCGGTCCCCCTCGCCGCCGAGCACCCCCCGGTCCACCGGCCGCCGCCGCCGACCCCCCGCACCCTCGATTCCCCTACTCAACCGCCGCCGCCGACCCCCCGCACCCCTCCCCTACTCAACCGCCGCCGCCGACCCCCCGCACCCCGCGCACCCTCCCCCGCTCCACCGGCATTACTGTTTGATGATATTTTTTAAAAAATTATTACTGTCTTATAAAAAAAATATTACTGTTACTGTCTTATAAAAAATATTACTATTATGATTTAATCAAGTTTAAAAAATTATTACTGTCTTATAAAAAAATACTAATGGTGCACCACGGTGAGGTGCGCCATTAGTATGGATGTACTTATGGCGCACCAAGGGGTGGTGCGCCATTAGTATTGTGCCATTGCTATAAGAAAAAAAAACTACTAATGGCGCACCACGGTGAGGTGCGCCATTAGTATGGATGTACTTATGGCGCACCGAGGGGTGGTGCGCCATTAGTATTGTGCCGCCCCCATCCATATTTCCTCCCCGGCCCAAATTAACCTATCCCCTCTCTCTCCCTCGCCCTCGCCCTTGATCCCCTTCCCCTCTCCTCTCCCGCCGCCGCTGCCCCGCCGCCTCGACGCTGGCCTGCCGCCCCGACACCGCCCCGACGCCGCCTCGACCCCGCCCTGACGCCGCTGCCCCGCCGCCTCGACGCTGCCCCGCCGCCTCGACACGACCCCGCCGCCCGGACGCCGCCCCGTCCACACCACCGTCGCCAGAGCACCACCACCACCCGGACCTCGTCCCCGACATCCTCCCCGCGTCCCACTGCCCTATCCCTACGGCCCCCGTGAGCTCCCCCTCCTCCTCTCCCCCTGTCCCCCTCTCCCCCTCTCCCCCTCTCCCCGCGCCCCACCACCACCATTGTGATTTGGGCATTTTGCTCTTAGTACATTTAGTTTTGGTCCTTTTCACCATGAAGCCTCATGATCCTCCACCCTCCTCCCCCTGTTTAATTGTTGATAAGTAAAAGATGATCTGAGGGTGTACTAGTATAATGCATACTGCATATAGACTGCATGCAAATGTACCTGCCATTTCCTCTGAAATTTGCCTGCCATTTGATCAACATTTCAGTGCAATAAATTGCAATATTTCCATCTAAGTATCCTTGCTCGGCTTCTGGTGTTTTTATTGCTATAGGATTACTAAATGGGATCTTCTGGGATGTTATCTGTTGTTCAAAAAACTGAAAATGTAGCAGTTGTGACTGAATATCCAATCTAGTGGATAGTAGTGGAATGCTAGTTTAGCTGGTTTGTTGCTGTGTAGGATCTTTATTGTTGGTGCCTCAAAACTAAATATGGTTTTTTCATAACATAACTTGAGGAGCAGTTTATTTAGTAAAATGTGATTTTAGGTATCTCTTTTACTATGTACTTGACACTCTTCTTGTTTATGCATTCACTGTATGTTGCACTTTCTTCTTCCTAAGAGTTCATTGATGTAGATGCTTTCCTGATTTTTATTGGGAGTAAAAACAAGAATCTTTTCTCCCTGGATAGTAACAGGGCAAAGGTGAAAGTTGCATGTTGTTTTCTCTGTAATTTAAGAATGTGATTTAGTAAATTACAGTGTAATCTCTCTTGGTAAATATAGACAATAGTAAATTAGAGTTGAATGTAATATACCCTAGAATTACAGTGTAATTTAGCCCATATTTTCAGTGTAATCTCCATGATTAAATTTTTTGTATAGGCTCATTCTTGTTATATATTCTTTGTATTGTTGCAGTGCAGTTCTTGTTATATATTTCTGGTTGTTAGACTGTTCAGCTATGCAGAGTCTGAGGCACCGTCTAGTTCTCAGGTCTCAGCTCCCAGCTTGATTGATACTCATGTTATTAAGTCTGAACTAGTGAACATATGCGGTTGAAGATGATACGTTTCTGGAAGTTAACTTGCATCTAAACAGAGGCAACTCTGCATTGTTTCTGAATCACATTTCAGTAAAAAGTTAAATGGAATGTGGTAACAAATGCACCAAAAGATCAAGCAGGGTCACTGCTGTAGATTGCAGTGGCATGGATATTTACACCACATTGCTTGTTGACACTCAAACTACAATACACCAGGCCTTATTATAAGTAGAGAAACCATGGACTGAAGAGGCTCAGCCACATAGTGACCTGACTGAGTCATTCTAGTTTCTTGTATGTGTCCAGCCGGCTCAGAGCACCGTCTGGCAGAGCCTTCGTACTGTTGCTGATCACTTCCCTTGATTGTTTCAGCTCAGTCTTGCCTGCAATGAACCAATCCTCCTTTTATCCATTTGATTGGCTCCTATTATAATTGCAGAGGATAAGAAGAACTTGCTCTGTTCTTGCTTGTACACATATCTCTGCTTCAACTGCTGCATTTACTTTCATGTAACAGTCTTGTACCCAATGCTTCAGTGGCAATGCATCCTAAGCAATGGAGGCCTTTTTTCACATGCCAATGTATTTTCCATGTTGTGATGGAGGCCTTTTTTTCCTTGTCCACTCGAGAGGCCCTTGAGTTTGCTGGAATGTCGATTAACTTCCGTTCCGGCAAATTCGGGTACTCCATATTGAAGGAAATATGCCCTAGAGGCAATAATAAAGTTATTATTTATTTCCTTATAATCATGATAAATGTTTATTATTCATGCTAGAATTGTATTAACCGGAAACATAATACATGTGTGAATACATAGACAAACAAAGTGTCACTAGTATGCCTCTACTTGACTAGCTCGTTAATCAAAGAGGGTTATGTTTCCTAACCATGAACAATGAGTTGTTATTTGATTAACGAGGTCACATCATTAGTTGAATGATCTGATTGACATGACCCATTCCATTAGCTTAGCACCCGATCGTTTAGTATGTTGCTATTGCTTTCTTCATGACTTATACATGTTCCTATAACTATGAGATTATGCAACTCCCGTTTACCGGAGGAACACTTTGGGTACTACCAAACGTCACAAGTAACTGGGTGATTATAAAGGAGTACTACAGGTGTCTCCAAAGGTACATGTTGGGTTGGCGTATTTCGAGATTAGGATTTGTCACTCCGATTGTCGGAGAGCTATCTCTGGGCCCTCTCGGTAATGCACATCACATAAGCCTTGCAAGCATTACAACTAATATGTTAGTTGTGAGATGATGTATTACGGAACGAGTAAAGAGACTTGCCGGTAACGAGATTGAACTAGGTATTGGATACCGACGATCGAATCTCGGGCAAGTAACATACCGATGACAAAGGGAACAACGTATGTTGTTATGCGGTCTGGCCGATAAAGATCTTCGTAGAATATGTAGGAGCCAATATGGGCATCCAGGTCCCGCTATTGGTTATTGACCGGAGACGTGTCTCGGTCATGTCTACATTGTTCTCGAACCCGTAGGGTCCGCACGCTTAAGGTTACGATGACAATTATATTATGAGTTTATGCATTTTGATGTACCGAAGGTTGTTCGGAGTCCCGGATGTGATCACGGACATGACGAGGAGTCTCGAAATGGTCGAGACGTAAAGATTGATATATTGGAAGCCTATGTTTGGATATCGGAAGTGTTCCGGGTGAAATCGGGATTTTACCGGAGTACCGGGAGGGTTACCGGAACCCCCCGGGAGCTATATGGGCCATAGTGGGCCTTAGTGGAAAAGAGAAGGGGCTGCCCTACATGGGCTGCGTGCCTCCCCCCTTCCCTAGTCCTATTAGGACTAGGAGAGGTGGCCGGCCCCCCTCTCCCTTTTCCCCCCTCCGCGAATCCTATTCCAACTAGGATTGGGGGGGGGGGGAATCCTACTCCCAGAGGGAGTAGGACTCTCCTGGCGCGCCTCCTATGGCCGGCCCGCCTCCCCCCTTTGGTCCTTTATATACTGAGGTAGAGGCACCCTAGAACACACAAGTTGATCCACGTGATCTATTCCTTAGCCGTGTGCGGTGCCGCCAGCCACCATATTCCTCGATAATACTGTAGCGGAGTTTAGGCGAAGCCCTGCTGCTGTAGTGCATCAAGATCGTCACCACGCCGTCGTGCTGACGGAACTCTTCCCCGACACTTTGCTGGATCGGAGTCCGGGGATCGTCATCGAGCTGAACGTGTGCTCGAACTCGGAGGTGCCGTAGTTTCGGTACTTGATCGGTTGGATCGTGAAGACGTACGACTACTTCCTCTACGTCGTGTCAGCGCTTCCGCAGTCGGTCTGCGTTGGGTACGTAGACAACACTCTCCCCTCTCATTGCTATGCATCACATGATCTTGCGTGTGCGTAGGAAATTTTTTGAAATTACTACGAAACCCAACAGTGGCATCCGAGCCTAGGTTATTTATGTTGATGCTATATGCACGAGTAGAACACAAGTGAGTTGTGGGCGATATAAGTCATACTGCCTACCAGCATGTCATACTTTGGTTCAGCGGCATTGTTGGACGAGACGACCCGGACCAACATTACGCGTACGCTTACGCGAGACCGGTTCCCCCGACGTGCTTTGCACATAGGTGGCTTGCGGGCGACTGTCTCTCCAACTTTAGTTGAACCAAGTGTGGCTACGCCCAGTCCTTGCGAAGGTTAAAACGGAGTCTATTTGACAAACTATCGTTGTGGTTTTGATGCGTAGGTGAGATTGGTTCTTGCTTAAGCCCGTAGCAGCCACGTAAAACTTGCAACAACAAAGTAGAGGGCGTCTAACTTGTTTTTGCAGGGCATGTTGTGATGTGATATGGTCAAGGCATGATGCTGAATTTTATTGTATGAGATGATCATGTTTTGTAACCGAGTTATCGGCAACTGGCAGGAGCCATATGGTTGTCGCTTTATTGTATGCAATGCAATCGCGATGTAATTCTTTACTTTATTACTAAACGGTAGTGATAGTCGTGGAAGCATAAGATTGGCGAGACGACAACGATGCTACGATGGAGATCAAGGTGTCACGCCGGTGATGATGGTGGTCACGACGGTGCTTCGGAGATGGAGATCACAAGCACAAGATGATGATGTCCATATCATATCACTTATATTCATTGCATGTGATGTTTATCCTTTTATGCATCTTATCTTGCTTTGATTGACGGTAGCATTATAAGATGATCTCTCACTAAATTATCAAGAAGTGTTCTCCCTGAGTATGCACCGTTGCCAAAGTTCGTCATGTCCAGACACCACGTGATGATCTGGTGTGATAAGCTCTACGTCCATCTACAACGGGTGCAAGCCAGTTTTTGCACACGCAAAATACTCAGGTTAAACTTGACGAGCCTAGCATATGCAGATATGGCCTCGGAACACGGAGACCGAAAGGTCGAGCGTGAATCATATAGTAGATATGATCAACATAACGATGTTCACCATTGAAAACTACTCCATCTCACGTGATTATCGGTTATGGTTTAGTTGATTTGGATCATGTGATCACTTAGAAGATTAGAGGGATGTCTATCTAAGTGGGAGTTCTTAAGTAATATGATTAATCAAACTTAAATTTATCATGAACTTAGTCCCTGATAGTATCTTGCTTGTTTACATTGATTGTAGATAGATGGCTTGTGCTGTTGTTCCGTTGAATTTTAATGCGTTCCTTGAGAAAGCAAAGTTGAAAGATGATGGTAGCAATTATACGGACTGGGTCCGTAACTTGAGGATTATCCTCATTGCTGCTCAGAAGAATTACGTCCTGGAAGTACCGCTAGGTGCCAGACCTGCTGCTGGAGCAACACCAGATGTTATGAATGTCTGGCAGAGCAAAGCTGATGACTACTCGATAGTTCAGTGTGCCATGCTTTACGGCTTAGAATCGGGACTTCAACGACGTTTTGAACGTCATGGAGCATATGAGATGTTTCAGGAGTTGAAGTTAATATTTCAAGCAAATGCCCGGATTGAGAGATATGAAGTCTCCAATAAGTTCTATAGCTACAAGATGGAGGAGAACAGTTCTGTCAGTGAGCATATACTCAAAATGTCTGGGTATAATAATCACTTGATTCAATTGGGAGTTAATCTTCCAGATGATTGCGTCATTGACAGAATTCTCCAATCACTGCCACCAAGCTACAAGAGCTTCATGATGAACTATAATATGCAAGGGATGAACAAGACTATTCCCGAGCTCTTCGCAATGCTGAAAGCTGCGGAGGTAGAAATCAAGAAGGAGCATCAAGTGTTGATGGTTAACAAGACCACTAGTTTCAAGAAAAAGGGTAAAGGGATGAAGAAGGGGAACTTCAAGAAGAACAGCAAGCAAGTTGCTGCTCAGGAGAAGAAACCCATTCTGGACCTAAGCCTGAAACTGAGTGCTTCTACTGCAAGCAGACTGGTCACTGGAAACGAAACTGCCCCAAGTATTTGGCGGATAAGAAGGATGGCAAGATGAACAAAGGTATATGTGATATACATGTTATTGATGTGTACCTTACTAGAGCTCGCAGTAGCACCTGGGTATTTGATACTGGTTCTGTTGCTAATATTTGCAACTCGAAACAGGGACTACGGAATAAGCAGGCACTGGCAAAGGACGAGGTGATGATGCGCGTGGGAAACGGTTCCAAAGTCGATGTGATCGCGGTAGGCACGCTACCTCTACATCTACCTTCGGGATTAATATTAGACCTAAATAATTGTTATTTGGTGCCAGCGTTGAGCATGAACATTATATCTGGATCTTGTTTAATGCGAGACGGTTATTCATTTAAATCAGAGAATAATGGTTGTTCTATTTATATGAGTAATATCTTTTATGGTCATGCACCCTTGAAAAGTGGTCTATTCTTATTGAATCTCGATAGTAGTAATACACATATTCATAATGTTGAAGCCAAAAGATGCAGAGTTGATAATGAAAGTGCAACTTATTTGTGGCACTGTCGTTTAGGTCATATCGGTGTAAAGCGCATGAAGAAACTCCATACTGATGGACTTTTGGAACCACTTGATTATGAATCACTTGGTACTTGCGAACCGTGCCTCATGGGCAAGATGACTAAAACACCGTTCTCCGGTACTATGGAGAGAGCAACAGATTTGTTGGAAATCATACATACCGATGTATGTGGTCCGATGAATATTGAGGCTCGTGGCGGATATCATTATTTTCTCACCTTCACAGATGATTTAAGCAGATATGGGTATATCTACTTAATGAAACATAAGTCTGAAACATTTGAAAAGTTCAAAGAATTTCAGAGTGAAGTTGAAAATCATCGTAACAAGAAAATAAAGTTTCTACGATCTCATCGTGGAGGAGAATATTTGAGTTACGAGTTTGGTGTACATTTGAAAAACTGTGGAATAGTTTCGCAACTCACGCCACCCGGAACACCACAGCGTAAGGGTGTGTCCGAACATCGTAATCGTACTTTACTAGATATGGTGCGATCTATGATGTCCCTTACAGATTTACCGCTATCGTTTTGGGGTTATGCTTTAGAGACGGCCGCATTCACGTTAAATAGGGCACCATCAAAATCCATTGAGACGACACCTTATGAACTATGGTTTGGCAAGAAACCAAAGTTGTCGTTTATTAAAGTTTGGGGCTGCGATGCTTATGTGAAGAAGCTTCAACTTGATAAGCTCGAACCCAAATCGGAGAAATGTGTCTTCATAGGATACCCAAAGGATACTATTGGGTACACCTTCTATCACAGAT
Source organism: Triticum urartu (assembly GCF_056163025.1). Taxonomy (NCBI): domain Eukaryota; kingdom Viridiplantae; phylum Streptophyta; class Magnoliopsida; order Poales; family Poaceae; genus Triticum; species Triticum urartu. The sequence goes on along the minus strand of NC_141873.1, from coordinate 35,682,648 downwards.
CCGAAGGCAAGACATTCGTTGCTAAGAATGGATCCTTTCTAGAGAAGGAGTTTCTCTCGAAAGAAGTGAGTGGGAGGAAAGTAGAACTTGACGAGGTAACTGTACCTGCTCCCTTACTGGAAAGTAGTACATCACAGAAAATTGTTCCAGTGACACCTACACCAGTTAGTGAGGAAGCTAATGATAATGATCATGGAACTTCAGATCAAGATACTACTAAACCTCGTAGATCAACCAGAGTAAGATCCGCGCCAGAGTGGTATGGTAATCCTGTTCTGGAAGTCATGCTACTAGATCATGATGAGCCTACAAACTATGAAGAAGCGATGGTGAGCCCAGATTCCGCAAAGTGGCTTGAAGCCATGAAATCTGAGATGGGATCCATGTATGAGAACAAAGTATGGACTTTGGTTGACTTGCCCGATGATCAGCAAGCAATTGAGAATAAATGGATCTTCAAGAAGAAGACTGACGCTGATGGTAATATTACTGTCTACAAAGCTCGACTTGTCGCGAAAGGTTTTCGGCAAGTTCAAGGGATTGACTATGATGAGACCTTCTCACCCGTAGCGATGCTTAAGTCCGTCCGAATCATGTTAGCGATTGCCGCATTTTATGATTATGAAATATGACAGATGGATGTCAAAACTGCATTCCTGAATGGATATCTGGAAGAAGAGTTGTATATGATGCAACCGGAAGGTTTTGTCGATCCAAAGGGAACTAACAAAGTGTGCAAGCTCCAGCGATCCATTTATGGACTGGTGCAAGCCTCTCGGAGTTGGAATAAACGCTTTGATAGTGTGATCAATGCATTTGGTTTTATACAGACTTTCGGAGAAGCCTGTATTTACAAGAAAGTGAGTGGGAGCTCTGTAGCATTTCTGATATTATATGTGGATGACATATTGCTAATTGGAAATGATATAGAATTTCTGGATAGCATAAAGGGATACTTGAATAAGAGTTTTTCAATGAAAGACCTCGGTGAAGCTGCTTACATATTAGGCATTAAGATCTATAGAGATAGATCAAGACGCTTAATTGGACTTTCACAAAGCACATACCTTGACAAAATTTTGAAAAAGTTCAAAATGGATCAAGCAAAGAAAGGGTTCTTGCCTGTGTTACAAGGTGTGAAGTTGAGTAAGACTCAATGCCCGACCACTGCAGAAGATAGAGAGAAAATGAAAGATGTTCCCCATGCTTCAGCCATAGGCTCTATCATGTATGCAATGCTGTGTACCAGACCTGATGTGTGCCTTGCTATAAGTTTAGCAGGGAGGTACCAAAGTAATCTAGGAGTGGATCACTGGACAGCGGTCAAGAACATCCTAAAATACCTGAAAAGGACTAAGGATATGTTTCTCGTATATGGAGGTGACAAAGAGCTCACCGTAAAAGGTTACGTTGATGCAAGCTTTGACACTGATCCGGACGATTCTAAATCGCAAACCGGATACGTGTTTACATTAAACGGTGGAGCTGTCAGTTGGTGCAGTTCTAAACAAAGCGTCGTAGCAGGATCTACATGTGAAGCGGAGTACATAGCTGCTTCGGAAGCAGCGAACGAAGGAGTCTGGATGAAGGAGTTCATATCCGATCTAGGTGTCATACCTAGTGCATCGGGTCCAATGAAAATCTTTTGTGACAATACTGGTGCAATTGCCTTGGCAAAGGAATCCAGATTTCACAAAAGGACCAAGCACATCAAGAGACGCTTCAACTCCATCCGGGATCTAGTCCAGGTGGGAGACATAGAGATTTGCAAGATACATACGGATCTGAATGTTGCAGGCCCGTTGACTAAGCCTCTTCCATGAGCAAAACATGATCATCACCAAGGCTCCATGGGTGTTAAGAATCATTACAGTGTAATCTAGATTATTGACTCTAGTGCAAGTGGGAGACTGAAGGAAATATGCCCTAGAGGCAATAATAAAGTTATTATTTATTTCCTTATAATCATGATAAATGTTTATTATTCATGCTAGAATTGTATTAACCGGAAACATAATACATGTGTGAATACATAGACAAACAAAGTGTCACTAGTATGCCTCTACTTGACTAGCTCGTTAATCAAAGAGGGTTATGTTTCCTAACCATGAACAATGAGTTGTTATTTGATTAACGAGGTCACATCATTAGTTGAATGATCTGATTGACATGACCCATTCCATTAGCTTAGCACCCGATCGTTTAGTATGTTGCTATTGCTTTCTTCATGACTTATACATGTTCCTATAACTATGAGATTATGCAACTCCCGTTTATCGGAGGAACACTTTGGGTACTACCAAACGTCACAACATAACTGGGTGATTATAAAGGAGTACTACAGGTGTCTCCAAAGGTACATGTTGGGTTGGCGTATTTCGAGATTAGGATTTGTCACTCCGATTGTCGGAGAGGTATCTCTGGGCCCTCTCGGTAATGCACATCACATAAGCCTTCCAAGCATTACAACTAATATGTTAGTTGTGAGATGATGTATTATGGAACGAGTAAAGAGACTTGCCGGTAACGAGATTGAACTAGGTATTGGATACCGACGATCGAATCTCGGGCAAGTAACATACCGATGACAAAGGGAATAACGTATGTTGTTATGCGGTCTGATCGATAAAGATCTTCGTAGAATATGTAGGAGCCAATATGGGCATCCAGGTCCCGCTATTGGTTATTGACCGGAGACGTGTCTCGGTCATGTCTACATTGTTCTTGAACCCGTAGGGTCCGCACGCTTAAGGTTACGTAGACAACACTCTCCCCTCTCGTTGCTATGCATCACATGATCTTGCGTGTGCGTAGGAAATTTTTTGAAATTACTACGAAACCCAACACATATGTCCTATTTTCAGCAAAGGTCATGCTGAAATTTTCTGTGAATTTTAGCATGACTTTGCTAAAAATAGGACATATGGGGTACTTGTGACTAATGCATGGGCCGGGGTATCTTAGTAGTTAATTAAGTAGGATCAAGTGCCCGGCGTACTTGTGACTAATGCATGGCTTTTAGGGTGCCTCGCTGTCGATAAAAACCGAAATGATGAAAGCTTAGGCTTTTAGGGTGCCTCGGCGTTGAAAAACCCTCAATGATAAAAGCTTAGCTTTTAGGATGCCTCGGTGTCGACAAACCCTAAATGATGAGACCATGATCTTGTTCCTTGACAATAACCAACTTTTTGACCAAACTTTGTTCCTATTTATAGAGAAACATGGCCAACAACGATGAGGCCGGGGGTTCGGGCGACAAGAAATTCTGGGAGCTGTCCCAGGAGATGGAGGACCAACCTCACTTGTATGAGGACGCCGCCTTCCCCACCGATCCTGAGACCACTGATGGTACCGCCGAGGATTACCCCACTGATGCCACCACTGATGGTGCCGCCGAGGATGCCACCACTGATGATGGTGGCGCACGCACAGATGGCAGCCAACCGAAGAGGCAACGGAAGGACCGGCGCCCGACCGTGCTCCGCACCCTCAAGGAGGAAGTTACTGAAGTGGACTCCAACGGGAATCCAACGGTGCCCGAACGAATAGTCAAGGGGTACTCGCTTCAGCTCGGGTGCATTCTCCGGAGCACCATCTCGATCAACACCGAGAACCTGAGGCATCCTGACCGAGGGAATTTGCGCAACCTCCTCTTCACGAAGCTGCACGAACGATACAAGTTCCCCGCTGAATTTGAAAACACAAGCCTCAAAGGGAATAAAGTGAACAATGCTGCCCTCATGAAGATGAGCAAGGCCCTGTCTACTTGGAAAAGCAATGTGAAGAGAATGATCGAGAAAGGTGAGAGTTATGAGAAGATCAAGGAGAAAAATCCTTCGATCACCGAAGATGACTACAACGACTTCAAGATCAATTGCTCGAGCACCGCAAACTCCGAATCAAGTAAGTGGGGGAAAGAAATGCGGGAGCTGAACTTAGGGGAACACACACTCGGTCCCGGCGGTTACAGAGTGGCGGAGCCTATATGGGACAAGGAGGAGGCGGACTATGCCGAGCAAGGCCTACCGCCCCTCTTCGATAAATACGGTGACAAGCAGACCAGGAACTTTGTCAGGGCCCGGTACAAGAAGGACCCAAAAACAAAGGAGCTTACCACGGATCCGAAGACCAGGGCGCTTGAGCTTGTTCTGGTAAGGAATACACCCCCGTGTAATTAGCTCCATATGGTTGCATTCTAATTAATGAAGCCAAATTTCTAAATGGTTCACATTCCTTCCGCAGGCGACTGAAAGCAGTAGCGCGGGGTCGACTAAGAGCAACCCTTGCGACACCACTCTAAATAGGGCGTTGAGTGTAATGAAGAACAAGGATAAGCTCAGTAAGCCGATGTCAGCTGGTCGTGTGGCCGGCAAAGGCTTGTCGACAAAATGGTCGTCATACTATAACACTGGTGGGCCAAAGGAGAAAAAGACCAGCTCGGAAAGCCAGGCGCGCGAGGTTCAAGAACTCAGGGCACAGGTGGCGCGGATTCCGGAGATTGTCCAAGAGCAAGTGCAACAACAACTCGGAGCGACGATCACCGCCATTGTGCCTACCTTGATCTAGGGGATTAGTGCATGGATTGCGGGCGGCCAACAGAGGCCGCCCCCGATTCCTAGCTTCACGGCCAGCAACTCGCAGAACGCGATGGCGGGGCCATTGGTGTCTCCGGCGGAGGCGGCATTGGTGTCTCCGACTCCGGCACGGGAGCTTAATGCATCCGGGTGTACGTCGGCCGGCACCTCTGCAGCAAGCGGTGAAGGAAATACCTAGAGGCAATAATAAAGTTATTATTTATTTCCTTATAATCATGATAAATGTTTATTATTCATGCTAGAATTGTATTAACCGGAAACATAATACATGTGTGAATACATAGACAAACAAAGTGTCACTAGTATGCCTCTACTTGACTAGCTCGTTAATCAAAGATGGTTATGTTTCCTAACCATGAACAATGAGTTGTTATTTGATTAACGAGGTCACATCATTAGTTGAATGATCTGATTGACATGACCCATTCCATTAGCTTAGCACCCGATCGTTTAGTATGTTGCTATTGCTTTCTTCATGACTTATACATGTTCCTATAACTATGAGATTATGCAACTCCCGTTTACCGGAGGAACACTTTGGGTACTACCAAACGTCACAAGTAACTGGGTGATTATAAAGGAGTACTATAGGTGTCTCCAAAGGTATATGTTGGGTTGGCGTATTTCGAGATTAGGATTTGTCACTCCGATTGTCGGAGAGGTATCTCTGGGCCCTCTCGGTAATGCACATCACATAAGCCTTGCAAGCATTACAACTAATATGTTAGTTGTGAGATGATGTATTACGGAACGAGTAAAGAGACTTGCCGGTATCGAGATTGAACTAGGTATTGGATACCGACGATCGAATCTCGGGCAAGTAACATACCGATGACAAAGGGAACAACGTATGTTGTTATGCGGTCTGACCGATAAACATCTTCGTAGAATATATAGGAGCCAATATGGGCATCCAGGTCCCGCTATTGGTTATTGATCGGAGACGTGTCTCGGTCATGTCTACATTGTTCTCGAACCCGTAGGGTCCGCACGCTTAAGGTTACGATGACAATTATATTATGAGTTTATGCATTTTGATGTACCGAAGGTTGTTCGGAGTCCCGGATGTGATCACGGACATGACGAGGAGTCTCAAAATGGTCGAGACGTAAAGATTGATATATTGGAAGCCTATGTTTGGATATCGGAAGTGTTCCGGGAGAAATCGGGATTTTACCGGAGTACCGGGAGGGTTACCAGAACCCCCCGGGAGCTATATGGGCCATAGTGGGCCTTAGTGGAAAAGAGAAGGGGCTGCCCTACATGGGCTGCGTGCCTCCCCCCTTCCCTAGTCCTATTAGGACTAGGAGAGGTGGCCGGCCCCCCTCTCCCTTTTCCCCCCTCCGCGAATCCTATTCCAACTAGGATTGGGGGGGGGGAATCCTACTCCCAGAGGGAGTAGGACTCTCCTGGCGCGCCTCCTATGGCCGGCCCGCCTCCCCCCTTTGGTCCTTTATATACTGAGGTAGAGGCACCCTAGAACACACAAGTTGATCCACGTGATCTATTCCTTAGCCGTGTGCGGTGCCGCCAGCCACCATATTCCTCGATAATACTGTAGCGGAGTTTAGGCGAAGCCCTGCTGCTGTAGTGCATCAAGATCGTCACCACGCCGTCGTGCTGACGGAACTCTTCCCCGACACTTTGCTGGATCGGAGTCTGGGGATCGTCATCGAGCTGAACGTGTGCTCGAACTCGGAGGTGCCGTAGTTTCGGTACTTGATCGGTTGGATCGTGAAGACGTACGACTACTTCCTCTACGTCGTGTCAGCGCTTCCGCAGTCGGTCTGCGTTGGGTACGTAGACAACACTCTCCCCTCTCGTTGCTATGCATCACATGATCTTGCGTGTTCGTAGGAATTTTTTTGAAATTACTACGAAACCCAACAGTGGCATCCGAGCCTAGGTTATTTATGTTGATGCTATATGCACGAGTAGAACACAAGTGAGTTGTGGGCGATATAAGTCATACTGCCTACCAGCATGTCATACTTTGGTTCAGCGGCATTGTTGGATGAGACGACCCGGACCAACATTACGCGTACGCTTACGCGAGACCGGTTCCCCCGACGTGCTTTGCACATAGGTGGCTTGCGGGCGACTGTCTCTCCAACTTTAGTTGAACCAAGTGTGGCTACGCCCGGTCCTTGCGAAGGTTAAAACGGAGTCTATTTGACAAACTATCGTTGTGGTTTTGATGCGTAGGTGAGATTGGTTCTTGCTTAAGCCCGTAGCAGCCACGTAAAACTTGCAAAAACAAAGTAGAGGGCGTCTAACTTGTTTTTGCAGGGCATGTTGTGATGTGATATGGTCAAGGCATGATGCTGAATTTTATTGTATGAGATGATCATGTTTTGTAACCGAGTTATCGGCAACTGGCAGGAGCCATATGGTTGTCGCTTTATTGTATGCAATGCAATCGCGATGTAATGCTTTACTTTATTACTAAACGGTAGTGATAGTCGTGGAAGCATAAGATTGGCGAGACGACAACGATGCTACTATGGAGATCAAGGTGTCACGCCGGTGACGATGGTGGTCACGACGGTGCTTCGGAGATGGAGATCACAAGCACAAGATGATGATGTCCTCATATCACTTATATTCATTGCATGTGATGTTTATCCTTTTATGCATCTTATCTTGCTTTGATTGACGGTAGCATTATAAGATGATCTCTCACTAAATTATCAAGAAGTGTTCTCCCTGAGTATGCACCGTTGCCAAAGTTTGTCATGTCCAGACACCACGTGATGATCGGGTGTGATAAGCTCTACGCCCATCTACAACGGGTGCAAGCCAGTTTTTGCACACGCAGAATACTCAGGTTAAACTTGACGAGCCTAGCATATGCAGATATGGCCTCGGAACACGGAGACCGAAAGGTCGAGCGTGAATCATATAGTAGATATGATCAACATAACGATGTTCACCATTGAAAACTACTCCATCTCACGTGATTATCGGTTATGGTTTAGTTGATTTGGGTCACGTGATCACTTAGAAGATTAGAGGGATGTCTATCTAAGTGGGAGTTCTTAAGTAATATGATTAATCAAACTTAAATTTATCATGAACTTAGTCCCTGATAGTATCTTGCTTGTTTATGTTGATTGTAGATAGATGGCCCGTGCTGTTGTTCCGTTGAATTTTAATGCGTTCCTTGAGAAAGCAAAGTTGAAAGATGATGGTAGCAATTATACGGACTGGGTCCGTAACTTGAGGATTATCCTCATTGCTGCTCAGAAGAATTACGTCCTGGAAGCACCGCTAGGTGCCAGACCTGCTGCTGGAGCAACACCAGATGTTATGAACGTCCGGCAGAGCAAAGCTGATGACTACTCGATAGTTTAGTGTGCCATGCTTTACGGCTTAGAATCGGGACTTCAACGACGTTTTGAACGTCATGGAGCATATGAGATGTTCCAGGAGTTGAAGTTAATATTTCAAGCAAATGCCCGGATTGAGAGATATGAAGTCTCCAATAAGTTCTATAGCTGCAAGATGGAGGAGAACAGTTCTGTCAGTGAGCATATACTCAAAATGTCTGGGTATAATAATCACTTGATTCAATTGGGAGTTAATCTTCCAGATGATTGCGTCATTGACAGAATTCTCCAATCACTGCCACCAAGCTACAAGAGCTTCATGATGAACTATAATATGCAAGGGATGAACAAGACTATTCCCGAGCTCTTCGCAATGCTGAAAGCTGCGGAGGTAGAAATCAAGAAGGAGCATCAAGTGTTGATGGTTAACAAGACCACTAGTTTCAAGAAAAAGGGCAAAAGGATGAAGAAGGGGAACTTCAAGAAGAACAGCAAGCAAGTTGCTGCTCAGGAGAAGAAACCCAAGTCTGGGCCTAAGCCTGAAACTGAGTGCTTCTACTGCAAGCAGACTGGTCACTGGAAACGGAACTGCCCCAAGTATTTGGCGGATAAGAAGGATGGCAAGATGAACAAAGGTATATGTGATATACATGTTATTGATGTGTACCTTACTAGAGCTCGCAGTAGCACCTGGGTATTTGATACTGGTTCTGTTGCTAATATTTGCAACTCAAAACAGGGACTACGGAATAAGCGGGCACTGGCAAAGGACGAGGTGACGATGCGCATGGGAAACGGTTCCAAAGTCGATGTGATCGCGGTCGGCACGCTACCTCTACATCTACCTTCGGGATTAATATTAGACCTAAATAATTGTTATTTGGTGCCAGCGTTGAGCATGAACATTATATCTGGATCTTGTTTAATGCGAGACGGTTATTCATTTCAATCAGAGAATAATGGTTGTTCTATTTATATGAGGAATATCTTTTATGGTCATGCACCCTTGAAAAGTGGTCTATTCTTATTGAATCTCGATAGTAGTAATACACATATTCATAATGTTGAAGCCAAAAGATGCAGAGTTGATAATGAAAGTGCAACTTATTTGTGGCACTGTCGTTTAGGTCATATCGGTGTAAAGCGCATGAAGAAACTCCATACTGATGGACTTTTGGAACCACTTGATTATGAATCACTTGGTACTTGCGAACCGTGCCTTATGGGCAAGATGACTAAAACACCGTTCTCCGGTACTATGGAGAGAGCAACAGATTTGTTGGAAATCATACATACCGATGTATGTGGTCCGATGAATATTGAGGCTCGTGGCGGATATCGTTATTTTCTCACCTTCACAGATGATTTAAGCAGATATGGGTATATCTACTTAATGAAACATAAGTCTGAAACATTTGAAAAGTTCAAAGAATTTCAGAGTGAAGTTGAAAATCATCGTAACAAGAAAATAAAGTTTCTACGATCTCATCGTGGAGGAGAATATTTGAGTTACGAGTTTGGTGTACATTTGAAAAACTGTGGAATAGTTTCGCAACTCACGCCACCCGGAACACCACAGCGTAAGGGTGTGTCCGAACGTCGTAATCGTACTTTACTAGATATGGTGCGATCTATGATGTCCCTTACAGATTTACCGCTATCGTTTTGGGGTTATGCTTTAGAGACGGCCGCATTCACGTTAAATAGGGCACCATCAAAATCCATTGAGACGACACCTTATGAACTATGGTTTGGCAAGAAACCAAAGTTGTCGTTTCTTAAAGTTTGGGGCTGCGATGCTTATGTGAAGAAGCTTCAACTTGATAAGCTCGAACCCAAATCGGAGAAATGTGTCTTCATAGGATACCCAAAGGATACTATTGGGTACACCTTCTATCACAGATCCGAAGGCAAGACATTCGTTGCTAAGAATGGATCCTTTCTAGAGAAGGAGTTTCTCTCGAAAGAAGTGAGTGGGAGGAAAGTAGAACTTGACGAGGTAACTGTACCTGCTCCCTTACTGGAAAGTAGTACATCACAGAAAATTGTTCCAGTGACACCTACACCAGTTAGTGAGGAAGCTAATGATAATGATCATGGAACTTCAGATCAAGATACTACTAAACCTCGTAGATCAACCAGAGTAAGATCCGCGCCAGAGTGGTATGGTAATCCTGTTCTGGAAGTCATGCTACTAGATCATGATGAGCCTACAAACTATGAAGAAGCGATGGTGAGCCCAGATTCCGCAAAGTGGCTTGAAGCCATGAAATCTGAGATGGGATCCATGTATGAGAACAAAGTATGGACTTTGGTTGACTTGCCCGATGATCAGCAAGCAATTGAGAATAAATGGATCTTCAAGAAGAAGACTGACGCTGATGGTAATATTACTGTCTACAAAGCTCGACTTGTCGCGAAAGGTTTTCGGCAAGTTCAAGGGATTGACTACGATGAGACCTTCTCACCCGTAGCGATGCTTAAGTCCGTCCGAATCATGTTAGCGATTGCCGCATTTTATGATTATGAAATATGACAGATGGATGTCAAAACTGCATTCCTGAATGGATATCTGGAAGAAGAGTTGTATATGATGCAACCGGAAGGTTTTGTCGATCCAAAGGGAACTAACAAAGTGTGCAAGCTCCAGCGATCCATTTATGGACTGGTGCAAGCCTCTCGGAGTTGGAATAAACGCTTTGATAGTGTGATCAATGCATTTGGTTTTATACAGACTTTCGGAGAAGCCTGTATTTACAAGAAAGTGAGTGGGAGCTCTGTAGCATTTCTGATATTATATGTGGATGACATATTGCTAATTGGAAATGATATAGAATTTCTGGATAGCATAAAGGGATACTTGAATAAGAGTTTTTCAATGAAAGACCTCGGTGAAGCTGCTTACATATTAGGCATTAAGATCTATAGAGATAGATCAAGACGCTTAATTGGACTTTCACAAAGCACATACCTTGACAAAATTTTGAAAAAGTTCAAAATGGATCAAGCAAAGAAAGGGTTCTTGCCTGTGTTACAAGGTGTGAAGTTGAGTAAGACTCAATGCCCGACCACTGCAGAAGATAGAGAGAAAATGAAAGATGTTCCCCATGCTTCAGCCATAGGCTCTATCATGTATGCAATGCTGTGTACCAGACCTGATGTGTGCCTTGCTATAAGTTTAGCAGGGAGGTACCAAAGTAATCTAGGAGTGGATCACTGGACAGCGGTCAAGAACATCCTAAAATACCTGAAAAGGACTAAGGATATGTTTCTCGTATATGGAGGTGACAAAGAGCTCACCGTAAAAGGTTACGTTGATGCAAGCTTTGACACTGATCCGGACGATTCTAAATCGCAAACCGGATACGTGTTTACATTAAACGGTGGAGCTGTCAGTTGGTGCAGTTCTAAACAAAGCGTCGTAGCAGGATCTACATGTGAAGCAGAGTACATAGCTGCTTCGGAAGCAGCGAACGAAGGAGTCTGGATGAAGGAGTTCATATCCGATCTAGGTGTCATACCTAGTGCATCGGGTCCAATGAAAATCTTTTGTGACAATACTGGTGCAATTGCCTTGGCAAAGGAATCCAGATTTCACAAAAGGACCAAGCACATCAAGAGACGCTTCAACTCCATCCGGGATCTAGTCCAGGTGGGAGACATAGAGATTTGCAAGATACATACGGATCTGAATGTTGCAGGCCCGTTGACTAAGCCTCTTCCATGAGCAAAACATGATCATCACCAAGGCTCCATGGGTGTTAAGAATCATTACAGTGTAATCTAGATTATTGACTCTAGTGCAAGTGGGAGACTGAAGGAAATATGCCCTAGAGGCAATAATAAAGTTATTATTTATTTCCTTATAATCATGATAAATGTTTATTATTCATGCTAGAATTGTATTAACCGGAAACATAATACATGTGTGAATACATAGACAAACAAAGTGTCACTAGTATGCCTCTACTTGACTAGCTCGTTAATCAAAGAGGGTTATGTTTCCTAACCATGAACAATGAGTTGTTATTTGATTAACGAGGTCACATCATTAGTTGAATGATCTGATTGACATGACCCATTCCATTAGCTTAGCACCCGATCGTTTAGTATGTTGCTATTGCTTTCTTCATGACTTATACATGTTCCTATAACTATGAGATTATGCAACTCCCGTTTACCGGAGGAACACTTTGGGTACTACCAAACGTCACAACATAACTGGGTGATTATAAAGGAGTACTACAGGTGTCTCCAAAGGTACATGTTGGGTTGGCGTATTTCGGGATTAGGATTTGTCACTCCGATTGTCGGAGAGGTATCTCTGGGCCCTCTCGGTAATGCACATCACATAAGCCTTCCAAGCATTACAACTAATATGTTAGTTGTGAGATGATGTATTACGGAACGAGTAAAGAGACTTGCCGGTAACGAGATTGAACTAGGTATTCGATACCGACGATCGAATCTCGGGCAAGTAACATACCGATGACAAAGGGAATAACGTATGTTGTTATGCGGTCTGACCGATAAAGATCTTCGTAGAATATGTAGGAGCCAATATGGGCATCCAGGTCCCGCTATTGGTTATTGACCGGAGACGTGTCTCGGTCATGTCTACATTGTTCTCGAACCCGTAGGGTCCGCACGCTTAAGGTTACGTAGACAACACTCTCCCCTCTCGTTGCTATGCATCACATGATCTTGCGTGTGCATAGGAAATTTTTTGAAATTACTACGAAACCCAACACATATGTCCTATTTTCAGCAAAGGTCATGCTGAAATTTTCCGTGAATTTTAGCATGACTTTGCTAAAAATAGGGCATATGGGGTACTTGTGACTAATGCATGGGCCGGGGTATCTTATTAGTTAATTAAGTAGGATCAAGTGCCCCGGCGTACTTGTAACTAATGCATGGCTTTTAGGGTGCCTCGCTGTCGATAAAAACCGAAATGATGAAAGCTTAGGCTTTTAGGGTGCCTCGGCGTTGAAAAACCCTCAATGATAAAAGCTTAGCTTTTAGGATGCCTCGGTGTCGACAAACCCTAAATGATGAGACCATGATCTTGTTCCTTGACAATAACCAACTTTTTGACCAAACTTTGTTCCTATTTATAGAGAAACATGGCCAACAACGATGAGGCCGGGGGTTTGGGCGGCAAGAAATTCTGGGAGCTGTCCCAGGAGATGGAGGAACAACCTCACTTGTATGAGGACGCCGCCTTCCCCACCGATCCTGAGACCACTGATGGTACCGCCGAGGATTACCCCACTGATGCCACCACTGATGGTGCCGCCGAGGATGCCACCACTGATGATGGCGGCGCACGCACAGATGGCAGCCAACCGAAGAGGCAACGGAAGGACCGGCGCCCGACCGTGCTCCGCACCCTCAAGGAGGAAGTTACTGAAGTGGACTCCAACGGGAATCCAACGGTGCCCGAATGAATAGTCAAGGGGTACTCGCTTCAGCTCGGGTGCATTCTCCGGAGCACCGTCTCGATCAACACCGAGAACCTGAGGCATCCTGACCGAGGGAATTTGCGCAACCTCCTCTTCACGAAGCTGCACGAACGATACAAGTTCCCCGCTGAATTTGAAAACACAAGCCTCAAAGGGAATAAAGTGAACAATGCTGCCCTCACGAAGATGAGCAAGGCCCTGTCTACTTGGAAAAGCAATGTGAAGAGAATGATCGAGAAAGGTGAGAGTTATGAGAAGATCAAGGAGAAAAATCCTTCGATCACCAAAGGTGACTACAACGACTTCAAGATCAATTGCTCGAGCACCGCAAACTCCGAATCAAGTAAGTGGGGGAAAGAAATGCGGGAGCTGAACTTAGGGGAACACACACTCGGTCCCGACGGTTACAGAGTGGCGGAGCCTATATGGGACAAGGAGGAGGCGGACTATGCCGAGCAAGGCCTACCGCCCCTCTTCGATAAATACGGTGACAAGCAGACCAGGAACTTTGTCAGGGCCCGGTACAAGAAGGACCCAAAAACAAAGGAGCTTACCACGGATCCGAAGACCAGGGTGCTTGAGCTTGTTCTGGTAAGGAATACACCCCCGTGTAATTAGCTCCATATGGTTGCATTCTAATTAATGAAGCCAAATTTCTAAATGGTTCACATTCCTTCCGCAAGCGACTGAAAGCAGTAGCGCGGGGTCGACTAAGAGCAACCCTTGCGACACCACTCTAAATAGGGCGTTGAATGTAATGAAGAACAAGGATAAGCTCAGTAAGCCGACGTCAGCTGGTCGTGTGGCCGGCAAAGGCTTGTCGACAAAATGGTCGTCATACTATAACACTGGTGGGCGAAAGGAGAAAAAGACCAGCTCGGAAAGCCAGGCGCGCGAGGTTCAAGAACTCAGGGCACAGGTGGCGCGGATTCCGGAGATTGTCCAAGAGCAAGTGCAACAACAACTCGGAGCGACGATCACCGCCATTGTGCCTACCTTGATCTAGGGGATTAGTGCATGGATTGCGGGCGGCCAACAGAGGCCGCCCCCGATTCCTAGCTTCACGGCCAGCAACTCGCAGAACGCGATGGCGGGGCCATTGGTGTCTCCGGCGGAGGCGGCATTGGTGTCTCCGACGCCGGCACGGGAGCTTAATGCATCCGGGTGTACGTCGGCCGGCACCTCTGCAGCAAGCGGTGAAGGAAATACCTAGAGGCAATAATAAAGTTATTATTTATTTCCTTATAATCATGATAAATGTTTATTATTCATGCTAGAATTGTATTAACCGGAAACATAATACATGTGTGAATACATAGACAAACAAAGTGTCACTAGTATGCCTCTACTTGACTAGCTCGTTAATCAAAGATGGTTATGTTTCCTAACCATGAACAATGAGTTGTTATTTGATTAACGAGGTCACATCATTAGTTGAATGATCTGATTGACATGACCCATTCCATTAGCTTAGCACCCGATCGTTTAGTATGTTGCTATTGCTTTCTTCATGACTTATACATGTTCCTATAACTATGAGATTATGCAACTCCCGTTTACCGGAGGAACACTTTGGGTACTACCAAACGTCACAAGTAACTGGGTGATTATAAAGGATAATACTGTAGCGGAGTTTAGGCGAAGCCCTGCTGCTGTAGTGCATCAAGATCGTCACTACGCCGTCGTGCTGACGGAACTCTTCCCCGACACTTTGCTGGATCGGAGTCCGGGGATCGTCATCGAGCTGAACGTGTGCTCGAACTCGGAGGTGCCGTAGTTTCGGTACTTGATCGGTTGGATCGTGAAGACGTACGACTACTTCCTCTACGTTGTGTCAGCGCTTCCCCTCTCGTTGGGTACGTAGACAACACTCTCCCCTCTCATTGCTATGCATCACATGATCTTGCGTGTGCGTAGGAATTTTTTTGAAATTACTACAAAACCCAACAAGCGGCCCCTCCGTCAACTGCACGCCCGCCGTTGGCGGTGCCTCGACATTAGCCGAGCTCGACGCCATCATCACGGTAACTAATTAAGCCTCTCTCGGCCGAGGACTTCATCTCCTTGCCTTTGACTGGGCATCCCTGACGCCCTACATGTTTTCGCAGGGCGCCGCCGTCGTTCCGTGCACTCTCCTGCACTTCGTGAACAACGAGTTGGTCGATGTCGCCAAGGGAAAAATCGTTCAACTGGGCAACCCCTTGTTCCACGGTACCCAGATGCCACCCAACTTGTTTAGGGTTCAACTGGTTCGGGTGCTGCCAGGCTACGATGAGTTGTTACCTCCGATTCGACCCGTCGGGGCCGACGATGATGACGTGATGACCCTGAGCGCCCGCCTGAGCTGGCCCCTGCTTTGGCCGAAGAGCCAGATTCGTTTGGGGCGGGGGACACCACCCCAAAGACAACACCGCCAGTCGTGCCGGCGCCAAGTCGGCCCCATGGCAAGACTGCCGCAACGGTGCCGGACATCCCTATGCCACTGGATCCAAACATGCATATGGCACAGGATCAGAACGACGACGACGACGATACATTTGCCAACGTCGATCAGTACTTTGCCGATCATGGGTACGGTGGCGACTTCATGGGGCCTCCTTCTCAAGAACCCAACCCAACAAAAGACGTGCGCGATCTAGCTGGTACCGCGGAGAAGCCAAGTTGCAACAGGCGTCATCTGCAGTTCAGCTCTCAGGAGACGCCTCCAGCTGCCGGCTTCATCGAGCCTCAGATAGGCGAGGTGCGAAATATGATCAGCCCCAACACACTCAAGAAGGTGGTCTGTGAGCAGAACTCGGTCCCATTACAGGAGAAGAAGAAGGCACGCAAAAGAAAGACTAACAAGGGTGCGGGCCAGCCGGCACCGAGTACGATCCGTGCTCAGGACGGGCCACCTTCACCTGAGGATATCTCGAGGAGGGTGCATGTGGCGGGTAGGCCGATGCTACCGAGAAATATGCTCGATGCTGCAACCAGTGCTATGCGGAGTCTGCATGACAGTGTTCTTTCTTTGGAGAAGCGGCGTCTCGGAGAGAAGGATGTGGCATACCCGGTTTTCGCGGCCAAGGTGCCAGAGGGCAAGGGCTTTGTGGATAACTCCATCGGGGGTACGATCGTCCTGCAGTTTGATGACATCCATGCTATGTTGAACCTTCATCCGCTGCACTACACATTCGTTCGGCTATTTCCGCTGAGTATGGAGATGCGGATCATTCGCGACAAGACCCCGGACATCGTGATAGTCAACCCCTTCTACATGTGTGCCAAGATCTTGGGCAGCGCTGGGGACCGGCAAGTCGCGAGTTCTTACCTCGAAGGCGTCATTCTGGCAAACCAAGATAAGGATAACTTCCTCGTGCCTTACTTTCCCGAGTAAGTCCTCCCCTCAACCGCCCCGTAACATATGAATTCTTAGATTTCAATCGTTTTTCTTTTAACATTCCGTGTTTTCTGCAGTGACACACATTGCACGCTCATCCTCCTAAGCCCCAAATATTCCATGGTCACGTATTTCGACCCGGACCGTCAGTCGAACGTAGACTACACAAATGTCAAGAAGGTTCTTGATGATGTTCTCCCCGGCTACGTCAAATCTGGAGGCACCTTCACCAGGCCTATTCGTAAGTATGGCAAGCACGTGTTCTCCCACAATACGACGTTCTGCTGCGTCAAGCAGCCGCCTGGCGGTCAGAAGGGTGCCTACTACGCCATCCATCACATGCGGGCGATCGTACGGGACCATCATCAACTTCTGCTACCGAGGAGACTCAAAGATTGGGCCGCGAGCGTGTCGGCAATCCAGGACGCGGACATCAGACAAGAATTCTTTCGCATCCAGTCGGAGTTTGCGGAAATCATCCATCAAGATGTCCTTCGTACCGCGGGGCAGTTCTACCTCAGAAATCAACCGTCCAACAGTGACATCGACACAATCCTACAAATGCAGGCTGACAACGCCCGTTGTTTCATGACTCCCACGATAGACGGCGGCTTCATCCACGCTCCGGTCCCTTGAGTCGAGTCGAAAGCAGTGATGCTGTGTCTAGTTCTGAAACATCGATTGACTCATGTTGTAATTAAACTTTAATGAACTTGTAGTATGTCTCTTTGGATTCGAGAGTCGTCCAACTTAGATGTAATCGATGCTATTAATGTCTTGCTTTTCTCTTCCGATCGTTCTGTTGCATACTTATATATTGCTTATGTATTGTCTGTGAATTGGTACTAACGTTTCGTTTGGCTACTGCATAGTGATGCCGTGGTATGTCGTGTACAAGGGTAAGGTTCCCGGAGTCTACGACGACTGGGAGGAGTGTCGGAGACAGGTTCACCGATTCAGCGGTAACAGTTACAAAGGGTACGCCACTAGGGCCGAGGCCGAATCTAGATACGCCCGCTATCTAGCGGGAGAGGGGAGGGAGCGTTGGAGGAACCGGATGAAGACGAGTTTCATCGTGATGATGCTCATCGTGATGACCGCAGCTCTCTTCTATGTGATGGTAGTTTAGATGATCGATATCGACTTGTAATGTGAAGACAAACTCGCGGTCTCGAGACTTGTAATATAATGTTCTATCTTTGTTCGGTCTTTTCAATTCAGAGACTAATATGATGAATTGTATTCGGAGACTAAAATGATGAATTGTATTCAGAGACTAATCTTCTATTGTATTCGATGAATCTGTTGTTGATGTGTGCTGTCTATATTTTGTCCAATTATACATTTTGTAACCTGTGCAAAAAACAGAAAATAATAAAAAAAAACCTAATATTCATACTAATGGCGCATCACATCATAGTGCGCCATTAGTATGCCAAAGGATACTAATGGCGCATCATTAAACAGTGCGCCATTAGTATGCCGAAGTTACTAATGGCGCATCCTGTTGTCGTGCGCCATTAGTATGCCAAAGCACCTGGGTATACATGGCCCGCTGGGAGGCATACTAATGGCGCACTATTGTATATACTAATGGCGCATCTGAGGTGCGCCATTAGTATACCAGATACTAATGGCGCACTATACTAATGGCGTGCTACTAATGGCGCACCACTAATGCGTCATTAATGGCCAAATTAGGTGCGCCATTAGTAGGCCTTTTCCTAGTAGTGCACAGCCGCCATGGCTGCCGATGGCTAGGGCTAGGAGCTCGGGGGAGAGTGAGAGAGCTGGTGGGGACGAGCGGCCCGGTCGGCCAGGTTATGACCTGGTCCCGACCAGGTGCGACCGACGAGCGGCTCTAACGGCCCCGCGCGCGCACCGTTAGCCGTTAGGCGGGCCGCCATCCTGGCACGTGGGCCACTCAGGTTAGAATCGCGGTTAAAACGGTCAAAACCACCATTCAGTCAACCTGGTAGTTTTTAGTCACATTTTTACGTTTTTTGGTAGTTTTCGGCCACTTTTAAAAAAGTGGTAGTTCTGTGGGACGCAAACCCCTAAACTGGTAGTTTTTTGTCAATCACTCCTCCTTAGTCACAGAAATCAGCACACATGTAAACAATAGATCCCACTACAAAAATAGGATGAAGCATAGGCATGCAATATCTAATAAACAAAATTAAGCAAGGCAACAAACGCCTCACCTGGAAAGAGGACAGCAGGCCTAGCCTCTCTCAAGAACAATACAAGATAAATGAGGGTAAACAAAAAAGGGGATTAAAGAAAGGAGGGCTAAACCTGCACAACCGTGGACGTAGCTACTGCAAGAACGTGACCACGAGAACAAATCAGACGCGGGCATGTGCATGTACGTGACTTCAAGGAACTTGAGAGTTGAGACAGACAGTAACAATCCTATGATAAAATTGGACAGAAAATCAATGGGAAAACAAAAACCTAGCACAAAAGAGAACACCTCTGGGCAGTGGCGGAGGCAGGGGGTGTTGGCAGCGGCCTTGCCCCCCCTATGCTCTCAGAAATACACCTACATGTGCTCTTGATCCTCTATTTGTCAAACGGAAATAGCAATATTTAGATGATTTAGCCCCGTCTAACATCATATAACACAGTTTGGCCCTCTCTATATTGAGTTTCTGGCTCCGCCACTGCCTCTGGGCAGCGGAATGGATCACCTGGCCGTCGTTGGAGTGGCTACATTGGGGAGCGCCGGCGCCGACGGCGGTGTCACCCTGGGCCTCCTCGCTGACGAAGGGCACTCCGGCAGCAGCGGCCGTTTTGCCGCGTGCACGAATTAGGGGCTGGATGCGAGGGATTGGAGGCCGGCGGAGGCGCGAGGCCGATGAGGGCCTTCCATTGGCCAGAGGCCAGACGTATTCCTGTCCGAACAGAGCTCCAGAAGCAGCAGCTGCGCCGCAGGAGGGGAGGAGCACAGGTGGTGTGGGCGCGGCCATGAGAGGCCTCTAAATCGACCCTATGTTAACCCGGCCCCGCCCACCTTCCCAAATTCTCCCTCTCCCACATCCATCGTCGAGAGGATCGTCCGCCACAGGAGGGGATGGAAGGGGGCGCAAGGAAGAAGAGGAGGAGCGGCGATAGTGGCGGCGACGGCGTGGAAGGCGAGGAGCGAGAGGAGGAGGAGGCGATGTGAGAGATGAGAGGGGACGGTGGGGAGAGCGGATGGGTGGAGCGCCGGCCAAGGGAAGGAGATGGGGTGAGGCAGTGCGGCGGCAGCGGCGGCGACGAAGACCACAGGGGAGAGAGAAGAGGTTGCGTGTGGGCTTGAGGAGGAGGCAAAGGAATCTGAGTTGCCGAGCGCCCTTCTCCTTGCCTATTAAGCTTCTGCTGCCTCTTTCTTTTTTTCTTTCTTCTTATTTTCCCAGAAAACACTCAATACGTGGCTCACTCAAAACAAGCAGGCTGCGGTTCTGCCCAACCCACACGCTCTCTTCAATCCGACGTGGCAGCACTGAGCGTTCGCCCATACCGTGACCGTTAATGGGTTTTATTACTATTGAGAAGTGAAACAATGAATGTGTGTCACTTGTCGCAACCTGTGATTTTTCCCTTTTTGTCATTTTTTCCAAAACCTTTTATTTCATGAACCGCGCGTCCACGGACTTTATGCACTGTTATTTTCGCTTCATGATGTTGGAAACAAGATCCCAAGTTAATATATTTTGACGAACATTTTTTGACGAAAAAAAAGAAATATAGAAATAAAAAAACAAAAAAGGTTAAAAAAGGTTAAAAATGAAAAGCAAAAAAGGAAAACAAAACAATCGTAACCAAAAAAATAGAACCCGAAAGCACTATTTTTTTCATTTCTTTTTCGAAGCATAGCTGTGTTTTCCACTTTTCGGGGAGACAAATTGTGTTTTTCTATTTGTGTGAAAGCACAGTTGTGCTTCTCGTGTTATACCTTTCCTTTTTCCGATAGCACAATTGTACTTCTCGTCGAAGCATAGGGTGTACTTTTTTCTTTTCCAGGGAAGCACGACTGTGCTTTTCGGGGAAAATAAATATGTGCTTTTTTCGTTTTCAGGAAGTATGGGTTGTGCTTTTCCCTTTTTCGCGAAGCACGCAGAAAAGCACAACTTCCTTCAAAAATTCCTTCAGAACCTAGAGAAAATCAGACAAAAATTGAAAAGGGAAAAAAAATCTAAAACCAAAAACGGTTACAGGAAAATAAAATACCAAAATTCAAATGCAATGCTAGCACGGGACAAGTGGCGACGGCTATTGATGTCTAATATGCAACCTTCTTCTAGTCGACTCGTGTTGGGCCTCCAAGTGTAGAGTTTTGTAGGACAGTAGCAAATTTCCCTCAATTAGATGACCTAAGGTTTATCAGACCGTGAAGAGGCATAGGATGAAGATGGTCCCTCTCAAACAATCCTGCAACCGAATAACAAAGAGTATCTTGTGTCCCCAACACACCCAATACAATGATAAATTGTATAGGTGCACTAGTTCGGTGAAGAGATGGTGATACAAGTGTAGTATGGATAGTAGATATATGTTTTTGTAATCTGAAAATATAAAAATAGCAAGGTAACTAGTAACAAAAGTGAGCAAAAACGGTGTTGCAATGCTTGAAAACAAGGCCTAAGGTTTATACTTTCACTAGTGCAAAATCTCTCAACAATGATAGCATAATTGGATCACATAAAAATACCTCAACGTGCAGCAAAGAATCACTCCAAAGTTTCTATTAGAGAACGTAGGACGAAAACATGCATCAACCCCTATGTATAGATTACCCCAATGCCACCTCGGGAATCCGCGAGTCGAGTGCCAAAACATACATCAAGTGAATCAATATAATACCCCATTGTTACCACGGGTATCCATGTGCAAGACATACATCAAGTGTTTCTCAAATTCAATATTCAATCCAACATAACGAAATCTCAAAGAGCCAGACTCCATTCATCACAACAATATAGAGAGGAGAAAACACCATATGATCCAACTATAATAACAAAGCTCGTGATACATCAAGATCATGCCAAATCAAGAACACGAGAGAGAGGGATCAAACACATAGCTAATGGTACATACCCTCAGCCCCAAGGGTGAACTACTCCCTCCTCGTCATAGAGACCGCCGAGATGATGAAGATGGCCTCCGGTGATGATTTCCCCCTCCGGTAGGCTGCAGGAACAGGTTTCGATTGGTTTTTCATGGCTACAGAGGCTTGCGGCGGCAGAACTTCTCATCCAGGGTTCTTTTCGGGTTTTTTTTAGTATTTATAGGAATTTTTTGCGCCGGTATCACGTCAAGGGGGTGCCTGAGGGGCCCACAAGCTCGGAGCGCGCTCCCTGGGGCCGGGGTATGGCACGCCTAGCCAGCTTGTGGCCTCCCTGACCACTTCCTGGCCCAGCTCTGGTACTTCGGGGGTCTTTTTTGGTCCACAAAAAAATCTTCGTAAATTTTGAACCCATTCCGAGAACTTCTATTTCTGCACAAAAAACGACACGACGGTAGTTCTGTTGAAAACAGCGTTAGTCCGGGTTAATTCTAATCAAATCATACCGAAACCATATCAATTTGTTGTAAACATTACATGAATACTTCATAAATTATAGATACGCTGGAGTCGTATCAGCATCCCCAAGCTTAATTCCTGCTCGTCCTCAAGTAGGTAAATGATAAAAGAAATAATTTATGAAGTGTGAATGCTACCTAACATGTTTATCAATGTAATATTTCTTTCTTTGGCATGAATATTCAGATCCATAAGATTCAAAACAAAAGTTTAATATTGACATAAAAACAACAATACTTCAAGCATACTAATGAAGCAATCATGTCTTTTCAAAATATCATGGCTAAAGATAGTTATCCCTACAAAATCATATAATCTTGTCATGCTCTATCTCCATCACACAAAGTATAAATCATGTACTACCCCGATATTGGTCAAGCAATTGTTTCATACTTTTAATATTCTTAAGTTTTTTCAACCTTCACGCAATACATGAGCGTGAGCCATGGATATAGCACTATAGGTGGAATAGAAGGTGGTAGTAGACAAAAAGGAGAAAGAAATTTTCACATCAACTAGGCAAATTAATAGGCTATGGATATGCCTATCAATTGATATCAATGTGAGTGAGTAGGGATTGCCATGCAACGGATAGAGCTATAAGTGTATGAAAGCTCCAAAGAAAACTAAGTGGGTGTGCATCCAACTCGCTTGCTCATGAAGACCTAGGGCATTTTGCGAAAGCCCATCATTGGAATATACAAGCCAAGTTTTATAATGAAAAATTCCCACTAGTAATATATGAGAGTGACAAAATAGGAGACTCTCTATATGAAGAACATGGTGCTATTTGAAACACAAGTGTGGAAAAAGGATAGTAACATTTTCCCTTCTCTCTTTTTTCTCTCATTTCTTTCTTTTTCTTTTTTTCTTTTTGGGCTCTTTGGACTCCTTTTTTATTTTTTTATTAGGCTCTTTGGCCTCTTTTTATTTATTTAAGTCCGGAGTCTCATCCCAACTTGTGAGGGAATCATAATCTCCATCATCCTTTCCTGGCATGGGACAATGCTCTAATAATGATGATCATCACGCTTTTATTTGCTTACAACTCAAGAATTACAACTTGATACTAGAACAAAGATATGACTCTATATGAATGCCTGATGCATATGAGAATAATATGACAATGATGGTGTGTGTCATAACAAAATGGAACGGTGGAAGTTGCATGGAAACATATCTCAGAATGCCTATGAAAATGGCATAATAGGTAGGTATGGTGGCTGTTTTGAGGAAGGGTATATGGTGGGTTTAGTGCACCGGTGAAAGTTGCGCGGTACTAGAGAGGCTAGCAATGGTGGAAGGGTGAGAGTGTGTATAATCCATGGACTCAGCATTAGTCATAAAGAACTCAAAAACTTATTGCAAAAAATTATTTTCCATCGAAGCAAAGTACTAATACGCATGCTCCTAGGGGAGAGGTTGGTAGGAGTTAACCATTGCGCGCTCCCGACCTCCACACAAAGGAAGACAATCAAGGATAAATTGTGCTCTAACTTCATCACATAACGAGAGACCATATGTGCATGCTACGGGAATCACAACCCTTAACGTAAATATTCTTACTAAACCACAATTACTCACTAGCATGACTCTCACCATCTTTATATCTCAAAACAAATGTGAGGAATCAAACTTCTCATATATTCAATGATCTTCATGAAAGTTTTTATTATATCCCTCTTGAATACCCATCATATTAAGACAAAATTCATAACCCAAGCAAATTGCCATACTATTTTAAGACTCTCAAAATGATATAAGTGAAGCATGAGAGTACTGAAAAACTACTACAAAAGGATAATAGTGAAGATCAATGAGTAGTCAAATAATTAAGTAGCTATGTGAAGACGCTCACTCATTTAAAAATTTCAGATCTTTAGTATTTTATTCATATAGCAAGCAAAACAAAATAAAATGACATTCCAAGGATAGCACATATCATGTGAAGAAGCAAAAACTTAGGCTCAACCAAAACTGACCGATCATTTTTGAAGAAGAAAGGTGGGATGCCAACCGGGGAGTCCCCAAGCTTAGATGCTTGAGACTTCTTGAAATATTAACTAGGGATGCCTTGGGCATCCCCAAGCTTGAGATCTTGTGTCTCCTTAATTCCTCTCATATCACGGTTTCCCTAATTCTTAAAAACTTCATCCACACAAAACTCAACAATAACTCGTGAGATAAGTTAGTACAAATCGATGTAAAACCTTATCATTCTCTACTGTAGAAAATCACTAAAATTATAATTTGACATTGCATAGTAAATGCCTCTACATATTTAATATTCTTATCCTCAAATATAATCATTAAACAAGCAAACATATGCAAACAATGCAATCATAACAGCAATATGTCTAAACATGATAGTCTGTAAAGAATCCAAGAGGAATCATACTTCTTTAACTCTAAAAATTCTGAAAAATTACCACACTATATATAATTTTTTGTTTCTCATTGTGTAAAAATTTCAAGATTTTATCATGTTCTCACTATTCACAATTATTCAAAACATGACAGCAAACTTTCTATTTTCAAACAGAAACATATAGACTTGCAAAATAAGTATGGTAAAGGCTACACTTGGCCTTTTTATTGAAATAAAAGATGCAAAATATTACTCTAAATAACAGCAAGCAAATCCTAATAAGCGAAAATGACGCTCCAAGCAAAACTCATATCATGTGGTGAATAAAAATATAGCTCCAAGTAAGGTTACCGATGAACGAAGACGAAAGAGGGGATGCCATCCGGGGCATCCCCAAACATAGGCTCTTGGTTGTACTTGAATATTACCTTGGGGTGCCTTGGGCATCCCCAAGATTAGGCTCTTTCCACTCCTTATTCCTTAGTCCATCGAAACTTTACCCAAAACTTGAAAATTTCACAACACAAAACTTAAAAGAAAACTCGTAAGCTCCGTTAGTATAAGAAAATTAATCACCACATTTGGTACTGTTGTGAACTCATTCTAAATTCATAATGGTGTAATATCTACTGTATTCCAACTTCTCTATGGTTCATACCCTCCGATACTACTCATAGATTCATCAAAATAAGCAAACAACACATAGAAAACAGAATCTGTCAAAAACAGAATAGTCTGTACTAATCTGTAACTCTCGAATACTTCTGTAACTCCAAAAATTCTGAAAATATTTAAAGTCCTAGGAAATTTGTTTATTAATCTTCTGCAAAAATAATCACTATTTTATCGCGCTTCTGTTAAAAATGAGAATTGTTTTCCTGAGCGCAAAAGTTTCTGTTTTTCAGCAAGATCAAATCAACTATCACCATAGATCATCCCAAAGGCCTTACTTGGCACTTTATTGAAACAAAAGATATGAAACATGATTACTACAGTAGCTTAATCATGTGAACACACAAAAATAGTAGGTAAAGGTGTTGTGTTGTCTCCCAACAAGCGCTTTTCTTTAATGCCTCTCTAGCTAGGCATGACGATTTCAATGATGCTCACATAAAAGATAAGAATTGAAACATAAAGAGAGCATCATGAAGAATATGACTAACACATTTAAGTCTAAGCCACTTCATATGCATAGGTATTTTGTGAGCAAACATTTTATGGGAACAAGAATCAACTAGTATAGGAAAGCAAAACAATCATAACTTCAAGATTTTAAGCACATAGAGAGGAAACTTGATATTATTGCAATTCCTACAAGCACATATTCCTCCCTCACAATAATTTTCATTAGCATCATGAATGAATTCAACAATATAACCATCACATAAATCATTCTTTTCATGATCTACAAGCATAGAATTTTTATTACTCTCCACATAAGCAAATTTCTTCTCATGAATAGTAATGGGAGCAAACTCAACAAAATAACTATCATGTGAGGCATAATCCAATTCAAAGTTAAAATCATGATGACACATTTCATGTATATCATTATTCTTTATAGCATACGTGTCTTCACAATAATCATCATAGATAGGAGGGATGCTTTCATCATAATAAATTTGCTCAACAAAACTTGGGGGACAAAAAATATCATCTTCATCAAACATAGCATCCCCAAGCTTGTGGATTTTCATATCATTAGCATCATGGATATTCAAATAATTCATACTAACAACATTGCAATCATGCTCATCATCCAAAGATTTAGTGCCAAACATTTTAATACATTCTTCTTCTAACACTTGAGCACAATTTTCCTTTCCATAATTTTCACGAAAGATATTAAAAAGATGAAGCATATGAGGCAACCTCAATTCCATTTTTTGTAGTTTTCTTTTATAGACTAAACTAGTGATAAAACAAGAAACTAAAATATTCAATTGCAAGATCTAAAGATATACCTTCAAGTGCTAACCTCCCCGACAACAACGCCAGAAAAAAGCTTGATGTCTACTACACAACCTTCTTCTTGTAGACGTTGTTGGGCCTCCAAGTGCAAAGGTTTGTAGGACAGTAGCAAATTTCCCTCAAGTGGATGACCTAAGGTTTATCAATCCGCGGGAGGCGTAGGATGAAGATGGTCTCTCTCAAACAACCTAGCAACCAAATAGCAAAGAGTCTCTTGTGTCCCCAACACACCCAATACAATGGTAAATTGTATAGGTGCACTAGTTCGGCGAAGAGATGGTGATACAAGTGCAATATGGATGGTAGATATAGGTTTTTGTAATATGAAAATGTGAAAACAGCAAGGTAACTAATGATAAAAGTGAGCACAAACGGTATTGCAATGCTTCGAAACAAGGCCTAGGGTTCATACTTTCACTAGTGCAAGTTCTCCCAACAAGGATACCATAATTAGATCATATAACAATCCCTCAACATGCAACAAAGAGTCACTCCAAAGTGACTAATAGCGGAGAACAAATGAAGAGATTATTGTAGGGTACGAAACCACCTCAAAGTTATTCTTTCCGATCAATCCGTTGGGTTATTCCTATAAGTGTCACAAACAGCCCTAGAGTTCGTAGTAAAATAACACCTTAAGACACAAATCAACCAAAACCCTAATGTCACCTAGATACTCCAATGTCACCTCAACTATCCATGGGTTTGATTATTCGACATGCATCACACAATCTCATATTCATCTATTCAAACCAACACAAAGAACTTCAAAGAGTGTTGTCGGTGTCAAAACCGGTGGATCTCGGGTAGGGGGTCCCGAACTGTGCGTCTAAGGCTGATGGTAACAGGAGGCGGGGGACACAATGTTTACCCAGGTTTGGGCCCTCTCGATGGAGGTAATACCCTACTTCCTGCTTGATTGATCTTGATGATATGAGTATTACAAGAGTTGATCTACCACGAGACCGTAGAGGCTAAACCCTAGAAGTTAGCCTATGATTCTGATTGTTGTTCTACGGAATAAACCCTTTGGTTTATATAGACACCGGAGGGGTCTAGGGTTACATAGAGTCAGTTACAAGCACTACAGGAAACAACTAATTTGCCGTCTAGCACGTCTTTGCCGTCAAGTTTTTGTCGGGCAAGACGGCAAAGAAAGGGTTTGACGTCATCACAAGACGGCAAAGAAAAACTAACGGCAAAATAAACTTTGCCGTCTATAGAAAAAACACAGACAGCAAAGAGCTCATTTTGCCGTCTGGCAAAAAATACACAGACGGCAAAGATTCTTTGCCGTCTGTATTTGTTTTTGCAGATGACAAAGATACTTTGCCATCTGTGGTTTTTCCGGCAGACGGCAAAGTGAGCTCTTTGCCGTCTGTGCTTGTTTTGCAGACGGCAAAGAGCATACTTTGCCATCTATAACAAAAAATGCAGACGGCAAAGAAAGAAACACAGCACACAGATCGATCACATGGATCGATGACATGGCAGGATCCGTGCCACACATCCCCACGTGACCCCCAGCCCCACGCACCCACGCGCCCCACGCCCCCACTGCTCTCTCCTTATCCACTTGACCGGTACCCGATCCCCACCACGATCTCTCTCTCTCCATCTCATTTCTCTCTCTGGTCTCGATCCAAATCGAGCAGGCCGGCACCCGCCACAACCTCGCTCGGCCTCACTGGCCACCACCTCGCCGCCGGTCGCACCCACTTCCCCCTTCGGCCCCAGCGCTACCGGCCCAGCCACTGTCGCCCCCCAAGCCTGCCGGCGCACGCCACCACCTCGCCTGCCGGCCCCGGCCTAGCTGGCTCGCCCCCACCGGCCTCTCCTTCGCCCTGGGCACCGCCGACCCCATCGCCCCCACAGGCTTCTGCTTCGCCCTGGGCGCCGCCGGCCCCGTCGCCCCCGCCGGCCTCTGCCGGCCCCGGCCTCGTCGCCCCCGCGTGCCTCCGTCGGCCCCGACCCCATCCCTCGATGATGCGCCCCCGCGTGCCTCCGTCGGCCCCGACCCCATCCCTCGATGCTGCACCACCTCCTGCCTCGAGGAGCGGTGACAGCTCCGTGGTCGTTAGTGTGCTCTGTCCTTTGAGAACGGAAGAGGAAGGGAGAGGGGTGCGGCTGCTGGTTGCTGCTGCTCCGGCGAGCAAGGGCACAGGGGATGGTTGCAGGTTGGCGCGGGTGTGCAGATCAAACTCAAGATGGATGATTGCAGGTTGGCGCAGGCGTGCAGATCAAACTCAAGATGGTTGCGCACGCTAGATCTCGGCTGCTACATTAGCTATTGCTCTTTTGTAATCTAATGAGATAGAGCAGTTTTTTCCTTGGATCATTAAGTGATATATATATTCTGTGTAGTCTTGTATTGTGAAATTTGTTGTTCCTCATAGATTCTTGGAACAAAGTGCTAATGTATACTGTGGTATGGTGTTAATTGTTGTCCTCTGCACTTGGACTATGGTTCGGGTTATTTTAATATAAAAATTTCTTTGTCGTCTGTAATTTTTGAGGATGACGACAAAGATAGATTCTTGCTGACGGCAAAGACATCTTTCTTTGATGGCTGTAATATTCATGGGAGACGTCAAATCTATAGTTGGATGACAGCAAAATCTTTGCCGTCTGCCCGAAGAAAAGCTGACGGCAAAGAATTGTTTGCCGATTTCGACTTTGCCGACTCACTTTGCTGTCAGCCTGTTGACGGCAAAATCTTTGCCATCTGTAATACTGCCTTTGTTGTCTATAGAAGCCTGATGGAAAATTAGTTGTTTCCTGTAGTGAAGGGAGGAGATCTACATATCCGAATTGCCAAGCTTGCCTTCCACGCAAAGGAGAGTCCCACCCGGGCACAGTACGAAGTCTTCAATCTTGTATCTCCATAGTCCAACAGTCCGGCCGAAGTATATAGTCCGGCTGTCCGAGGACCCCCTAATCCAGGACTCCCTCAGTAGCCCCTAAACCAAGCTTCAATGACGATGAGTCCGGCGCGCAGATTGTCTTCGGCATTGCAAGGAGGGTTCTTCTCCAAATGCTGAGTACCTGGTAATGAGTAGTGTTCAGCTTCCCATGAATGTTGCACTCCTTGGCTTCTGTGCTTTAATAAAGGCTATCTTCCACGTGTCGAGCGAATGCGAGAAATCGGGGCATTTTTACATTTGCCACCCTAACCATGTGAGTAAATCGTCTAGTTAAAGAGTCAGGGATCCTCAGATCCAAATCACACCATCCTCCCACAGCGATATCCATCGGAGTGTTGGGGTACGTAGAAGAAATTCAAAATTTTCCTACGTGTCACCAAGATCTATCTATGGAGAAACTAGAAACGAGGGGAAGGAGAGTGCATCTACATACCCTTGTAGATCGCTAAGAGGAAGCATTCAAGAGAACGGGGTTGAAGGATTCGTACTCGTCATGATCCAAATCACCGGAGATCCTAGTGCCGAACGGACAGCACCTCCGCGTTCAACACACGTACAGCCCGGTGACGTCTCCCATGCCTTGATCCAGCAAGGAGAGAGGGAGAGGTTGAGGAAGACTCCATCCAGCAGCAGCACAACGGCGTGGTGGTGGTGAAGGAGCGTGGTACTCCAGCAGGGCTTCGCCAAGCACCGCAAGAGACGAGGAGGGAGAGGGGTAGGGCTGCGCCAAGAAGGAGAGGAACTCGTGTGTCTTGGGCAGCCCAAACCTCAAGTATATATAGGGGAAGGGGAGGGGCTGCGCCCCCACCTAGGGTTACCTCCCTAGGGGTGGAGGCAGCCCCCAGATCCCATCTGGGTGGCGGCCAGGTGGAGGGGGAGAGGGAGGCGCACCAGGTATGGGCCCTAAGGCCCATCTGCCCTTAGGGTTTGCCCCCCCTCCTCCCCTTAGGCGCCTTGGGCCCTTGTGGGGGGGCGCACCAGCCCACCTGGGGCTGGTCCCCTCCCACACTTGGCCCATGCAGCCCTCCGGGGCTTGTCGCCCCACTTGGTAGACCCCCGGGACCCTCCCGGTGGTCCCGGTATGTTACCGATAAAACCCGAAACTTTTCCGGTGACCAAAACAAGACTTCCCATATATAAATCTTTACCTCCGGACCATTCCGGAACTCCTCGTGACGTCCGGGATCTCATCCGAGACTCCGAACAACATTCGGTAACCACGTATATCCTTTCCTTATAACCCTAGCGTCATCGAACCTTAAGTGTATAGACCCTACGGGTTCGGGAGACATGCAGACATGACCGAGATGACTCTCCGGTCAATAACCAACAGCGGGATCTGGATACCCATGCGGGCTCCCACATGCTCCACGATGATCTCATCGGATGAACCACGATGTCGAGGATTCGATCAATCCCGTATGCAATTCCCTTTGTCTAGCGGTATTGTACTTGCCCGAGATTCGATCGTCGGTATCCCGATACCTTGTTCAATCTCGTTACCGGCAAGTCTCTTTACTCATTCCGTAACACATCATCCCATGATCAACTCCTTGATCACATTGTGCACATTATGATGATGTCCTACCGAGTGGGCCCAGAGATACCTCTCCATCACACGGAGTGACAAATCCCAGTCTCGATTCGTGCCAACCCAACAAACACTTTCGGAGATACCTGTAGTGTACCTTTATAGCCACCCAGTTACGTTGTGACGTTTGGCACACCCAAAGTATTCCTACGGTATCCGGGAGTTACACAATCTCATGGTCTAAGGAAATGATACTTGACATTAGAAAAGCTTTAGCATACGAACTACACGATCTTGTGCTATGCTTAGGATTGGGTCTTGTCCATCACATCATTCTCCTAATGATGTGATCCCGTTATCAACGACATCCAATGTCCATGGTCAGGAAACCGTAACCATCTATTGATCAACGAGCTAGTCAACTAGAGGCTTACTAGGGACATGGTGTTGTCTATGTATCCACACATGTATCTGAGTTTCCTATCAATACAATTCTAGCATGGATAATAAACGATTATCATGAACAAGGAAATATAATAATAACTAATTTATTATTGCCTCTAGGGCATATTTCCAACACGGAGCGCACCCGGAAAAGTCCATCCCATCATGGCCGGCCATTGCAGCTCCTCCTCTCGCTCCCGTAGCACTAAGCCAGGCAATTGGGAGCAGTGTTCCGTCCCCCACAGCCAATTAGTAGAGTTACAGACCCAGGGGTTTCTCCCTCTTGCGTATATGGTCCCCTTCCGAGCCGGACTAGCCACTTATAATGGCGGGGAGCAAGCGGAGAGCTTTCCCAACCCATCCATGGGGGAGCGGGTATGCCTTGTCATTTACTTATTGAGGGGACTCGGATTTCCAATCCATCCGTTCCTCCGCAGTCTCCTGGAGTTCTACGGCCTCCAGCTACATAACTTTACTCCCGCCTCCATATTACACATCGCCGGCTACGTCGCCTTTTGCAAGCTGTTTCTGGGCTGCGAAGCTCATTTTGAGCTATGGAAGAGGCTATCTGCCTCATACCCCGTACACAGGAGGGGTCAATATATCAAGTGGGCGGAGCCGAAATATGGCGCATCGCCGGGACCGGATACCTGTCTGGTACTCCGAAGAAGACATCCGAAGACTGGCCTTCGGAGTGGTTTTATATGGAGGACGTCCCCCTTCTGGACCCTATTCGGATGGGCCTTCCTGAGTTTAATAATTCCCCTTTGAAGAAACGCCGTAGCTGGCGCCCTCGGAGCCCCCAGGGGGAAGATAACAAAGAGGTCCTTTACCTGATGGGCAGGATAAAAACGCTGGCCAAATCAGGACTGACAATAATCGAGGTTATGTCAATATGTATAATGCGGGGGGTACAGCCACTTCAGTATCGGGGGAAACCCATGTGGCACTTCAATGGAGAAGACGATGCCACCCGCTGCGGCCTTAAAGGTCCGTACTCCGCCGCTGCTCTAGCGAAAATACTATCCGATTTATACAAAGGAGAGGAAGAGGAGTTCATCCGCATTAAGCCACGGGATGGATTCTCCATCTACAACCCCCCAAACTAGGTGAGCTGCTACCTTTTACTCCATACCTTCCCGCATTCTTCATCATAAATATTTACGTTGCTATTTCATAGCAGGAACTGCGAAAAGCTGTGAGGGAGGTCCATAACCCGTCTCCACAGCCTGAGGACCCTGACCAGGCCCTCGACCCCGGACTCGAAGAAGATCCGGACATATTTGTGGAGCTCATCGACCTGACGTTCTATCAGTTAAGCTGCGACGGTGCCTTGGTGGCCACCATAGCCGATTATCCTGGCTTACTCCCTGCACCACATGTAAGTAAAACCAGAGTCCCAACTTCCGAGAAGGATCCCTTTTTTGCACTTCACCCACTGTCGTGGTTTTGTCACGGCAGATGTCCTAGAGAAAGGACTTAGTCGTGGAGCGGGTTAGCTTGAAGGGGTTAAAGTGGACACAAGGACGCAAGAGAGTTTATACTAGTCCAGCCCCTTCGATGAAGGTAAAAGCCTACGTCTAGTTGTGATGGAATTGATGGGGTTTCGATGACTAGGGAGCAAACAAGCTTCGCCTATGTCTCGGGTTGTTGTCTGTTGTCCTTGAACCGCCGTCGGGTCGTCCCCTTATATACACGGGTGACACCCGTCGGTTCACAGAGTCCCAACACCGGTCGATATTCGTATCCGGGTTGGTCTCTCCTTATTCCGAACTTACAGTACAAGTTTATATACAAATTCCGGTTTATAGCTACAAGTCTTGAACCGGCTACGGGCCTTAGGCCCTCATCTGCCTTCTTGGGCTTTATCACTTCTGGAACTACTGATGAAGTTGACCCGGCCCAGATAGGCCGGTTTAGGCCCAGCAGTAATATCCCCAACATTAGGCCCCAGATTGATTTGAACGGGTTCATGTCAATCCTTTAACAAAAACTTCCTCTTCAACGTCTTCTCATAAATTGGTAAATCGCCATGATGTCATCTTCTCTGATTACTGTAAACCGGAGTGACGTCACCTATCATAACGAAGATATCCATTATGCTTCTTTATTTAATATATCTGCGGAAATCGAGGCGACAACTCCGTTTCGTGGCCCCTTGATTGTCGCGCCTGACACATGTCTTTTTGCCTTATAAATAGGACCGAAGGGTCATTTCCTTTCTCTTTCCCTTCTTCCCCTTCTGCTTCTTCTTCCTCGCATCGCCCGACTTCAGAGCTCCGCCGCCACCGTCGACCTCTGCCTCAACCTTGGCCGCTGCATCAACCTGGGCGCACCAAAGCATCACGGCAACCTTCCGCGTCTTCCGCAGCTCCGGTAAACCTTCTATCCTTTCCCCCGCATATCTGTTTTAGGGTTTCACAGTTCTTCAGTATTCATCGTCTGCTTCTTGCTCATGCGACAGATCTTTAGATGAATCCGCAAATATTTATTCTGTGCAATGATAGTTGTTTGACCTTCGCCTTCACTTATGCATCTCAAAACCATAGATCTATATGAACGCTTTGCTCATAGGTTCGGTACTGCTCCTTTTGAACCTCTAAGTATTTATCTCTTTTCTGAACTTGCTTCAGATCCAATGCTGTAAAGAAATCTTGTGAAACCTGTTTCTGCGTACTTGTCCATCCGTAATCTCAGTTTTTCAATGCTTAGATCAGGCGGTTTAACCTTATAGAAAAAATTTCCAAAACGGTATATGCCATTAGTCCCCTTGTTGAACCGCCAGATGTTGGTTGCTTCATGAAACTCCGGTTCAGATAGTTCTGTCTCCGGTTTAACAGTGTACATACCAACGTACCTTGATCAAATACATTTTTGAATCGGGATCTTCTACCTTGTAGATTCCATCATGGCCAAGCAAGTATATGAGTGCAATTGGGTTCCTTCTCGCGTCACAGAGGCTCAACTGGACGATTCAGTCCTGATTGGCGCTTTAGGCAGCAAAGATACTATCCATTGGAGGGCTCCTGGCAAAGAATGCCCTCCCACACCTCGAGAAGGAGAGGTTGTTGTTTTCGTAGATCACTTAGCCCGGGGCTTTAAGCCGCCCGGTTCTAAATTTTACCGGGATGTTTTAGCCGATTTCCAACTCCATCCACAAGACACTGGCCCCAACTCTGTTACAAATATGTGTCACTTCCAAGTGCTCTGTGAGGTGTTCTTTCAAGAGGAGCCCACAGTGGAATTGTTCAGAGACCTTTTCCATTTAAACCGCCGTACTGAGTTTACTGATGGCTCTAACACGGAGTTGGGTGGCGTGGCGATTCAGAAAAGGAAAGAGGTCACATACCCTCACGCCAAGCTGCACAGCCACCCCAAAGAGTGGAATCGGACATGATTCTACTACAAAGACACCTCCCCTGCCGGTGAGAATCCCTTGCCTGGCTTTCGTCTGGAGCGGCTCAGCAATACACACCCTTTTCCTCAAAGATTGACTGCCCAGGAGAGAAGCAAATGTGCTCCCCAACTGTCAAAGCTCAGAGCCTTTATGGCCAACGGTTTAACAGGGGTTGATCTCGCTCGCTATTGGATATCATGGAGCATACTGCCCCTTAGTCAGCGCTCCGGTTTGATGTGCGAGTATACTGATAGTGTTGATGACCCACTGCGACATTCAAAAATCCAGCTCTCCGATGAAGAAATCACAGAGGCTGTGAATAAGATGCTGAATGAACCGGAACACGTCTGCGCTAGGACCGGCCTGCTTCCCTTCTGTGCCACCAACAAACCGCCAGCTGTAAGACTTTGATTTTTCTCTTTGCTGAATCTGTTATTGATATGTCTGGTCATTGTTTAATATCAGTGTCTGTGTAATCAGGGCAATGATCTGTTTTGGAGCAAAAAACTGCCGCAGGAGAAACCAGAAAAAGCAGACAAACCAGAAAGAGTAACTTGGCAAAAGACTAAAGATGTGAAGAAGACTGCCCACAGGAAAAGAACCACGGCATCTTCTAATCCGGCCCCTGATGATGATGTGGATAATCCGGACTTTGAGGTAGAGCTTGACTCACTTGGTTTACTTGTCATGCGTCTTATTGATGATGATATCTGTTAGGATGATGTCGAAGCCAGCCACGCGGATGTTGCAGAGGTAATTATTCTCTCTTCCGATTCAGAAACTTTGCCTTCACAAAAAATCCGTCAGGCAAACCGGAAAGTTAAATTTTCTCATCCTCTTGCTTATCTGGATCCTAAATTTCTTATGAAGACCCAACAACACGAAGCTCGTCGCACAACCCGGCACAGCGGCCAGGTAGTTACCTCCGCCGGCTTACCGAACAGTCCGGTTCGGAAACGCCATTCAGAGGTCTCTAATTTGCTTGTCAGTTCTTGTCCTAAAGAGGGCTGCTTTCGTCAACCTCTTAATCTATCTGACTCCGATTACCAGGTTACTTCCCACTCATCTTCTGGCGAGTCATCGGCTACTCAGCTGCCACCGCTCAAAACGGTGCTTGGGTAAGCTACACTTATTGTGATATTTGCAGTACATCGCCTTAGAACATATGCTATATTTGATTTTGTTATTCTTCTCAGGGCCAAACCTAGGCCAAGCAAGAAGGACCGCCTGGACAAAGCGGCCGAAGAAGATGCCGTTCTTGAGCCAGGCAAGACGCCCGATCTTGAAGCAGCTATTCCTGAGGATATACCCAACGATCCACCGCAGCAAGACGACGATCTTATTGCTAAAGAGAGACCTGCTGATGCCTCAGGTCCTGTCAATCAGCCCACAGACTCCATCCGGATTGAAAGCTCCACCGGTCCAGCAAAACCTACTGACAAGCCAACAGCTCCAGCGCAAACCGGCGGTACCCAGGATGATGAGGATGTCATTACTGGCACTGGCCATACTGAGCCAAGCAATCCTGTCGCTTTGTCCAAACATTCTGCCAAGGAAGAATTTGCTGCCTTTGGCAAAGGCAAGTGGAACGCTGATCTGACGACTTATGCTGCTCTGAACGCCCAAGATATCCATTCCAGCTATCTGAACCGGTTGTATACCAGTCGCGACTATGAAGCCAGTCTGGTTAATATGATGAAAGATAAATATGAGGTAACTTCCATATGCTCCTTCCTGCTTGTATGCTTCCATTCTTGCTGACTCTCCTAGCCCCTAAGGGCCGGTTTGTAATATTCTTTCAAACCGGGACTTACTAATATAAATCTTGATGCTTTAAAATTCGCTGATGTAGCCCCCAAGGGCCGGTTCAACTTAGCGTAGTTAAACCGGTACTTTAAGTAATTGAAATTGCCGCATCAGAATATATACGAGCAAATAGCCATTAGCCCCCAAGTGCCAAGTTGAATACTTGTATTGATCTTGGGACTTTGTAAGCAATTGAAAGATGAAGATCGAATATGCATTAGCCCCCAAGTGCCAAGTGCATAACTTGTTATGTGGTTGGTACTTCAATCCTTGTACCGTTTTGTTGAAGCATATAATTGTCTGCATGCAGGCTGAGCTGAAGACCAAAGAAAACCAAATCACCGACCTCCAAGAAAACCTGAAAACCCAACAAGCTGAAACCTCCAAAGCAAAAGAGGAATTAACCAGCGCTTTAAGCGCCATGGAGCAGCTTAAGGAGAGCTTCAAGAAGAAACAGGTGGATTGGGCCACTGCAAAATCCACTTTAATCAAACGAGCGGAGGATGCCGAGGCTGCACTAAAACCGGTGGCGGATGAATTGACCAGTATAAAGCGGCACGTGCATACTATGACCACTGCTATCTTTGGTAAGCCAGTTTGACTTCTGAATTGACTTGGCCTTCTTACAGAGCTGCCGGTTTAACCCTTATGATATTTCAGGGCACGCACTGGTCACTTGGGTTCAGATGTGCGGAAAAAATTGAAAGCCGTCTACACGTTGGTCGAACAGCTGTATACTGGCGCACAGCGGATCATCTGTACCGTATCTCACAACAAACCGGCACCCACTTTGATTCAAGATACCCTGATGAAACTATCGGTGCTTCTCGCCCGGGTTGAAGAACTGAAGAAATCTGCTGCTCGAACCAGTGCAATCAATGCCTTAATGCGGGCAAAAGCCTGGGTGCCGGAGTTTGATCCTATTGAAGCGGCTCATGGCTATCCCAGCTTGAAAGAAGATGGGTCAGAATTTAGTGAAGCGGATCAGCGAGCCATAAACCGGGAGGTGCGTCCGCTAGCTTGTCAACTGGCTGAAGAAGCAGACTTGTCCCGTTATCAAGCTCAATATGATAATCAGAACAAGCAAATAGCTGCCCCAATTCATGAGTCGGAAAATCTTATCCCTCCAATCCGTAAGCACACTTACGCTCCTGATATTGACCTGTCATTGCTGATCCATGATGAAGCTGTTTTTCAAGCATTAATGGGAATCGACTGGACAACTGTTGATTTCCAGCCACTGGGTAGAGAAATGGAGGCTAAAGCGGCGCAGGGTGACCCACAACCATCAGGCCAAGCTGGTGACCAAGCTTGAACCGGAATCCGGTTTTGAAACTGCCTCTCCTTGGCGAAAAACAATGATATTATTATGGGCACCGTGTTGCCTTGTAATAGGCTAGCTGATACTTTTGATGTTGATATGCCTTCGTGCATAATTTGTTCTTCTTGTGGTGATGAACTTTCCAAAGCACCTTCTGCAATAAAAAACTCTTCAAGTGCCACCGCGGTTGTACCGTCCGGCGGAATATGATGTCTGCATATATGAAGTCAAAACATCCAAAAAAATTCTTAAGTATATGACCAAATTTTTGTGATACATAATACCTGCTCTCGTTGAACATGAAGTTGGCTTGGCCAATCTTGAAGCGGAGTTTTGCAAACCCACACTGTTGGAGGAGATAACAGCTCCTGTACATATACGACGCTGGTTTACCAGGTAAACCGTGCTGTGTTATAATAAACACCGTGTTACTCCATAAGAGGATGTTAACAACAAGGATCAAACCGGGCAAATAGTCTCCGGATTGACGTGAACTGTGTTCCGTCAATTGATTGGTTAAAAAACTTTGTCGGTTTAAAAAACGCAATAAAAAACAAAAAAAACCCCTTCAAAGAAAAGTGTAAATCAAGTGCAATGACAAAACCGTTGCAAAAAAGGTTTATTTGAGCTGATCAGATGGTGTTACCATGGCCGAACACGACCAAGCTCCCGTTAGGTGTAACTATGGTTCTAGTCAGTCAGGTCCCCAAATGAAACCGTGGCATTTATGCCGATCAAGTGGCATGGTCATGGTTCTGGTTCGACCAAGCCCCCAAGTGATTCTGTGGCCTTAGGCCGATCAAGGGGCATGACTGGTTCAGACATGACCAAGTCCCCAAGTGATCTGGTGGCTCTCGCCTATCAAGAGGCATGGTATTGGTTCGGACACGACCAAACCCCCAAGTGATATGATGCTTTTAAAAAGCAAACTCAAGGGGTAAACTGGAGGCCGCTTTAGAGCAACTCCATGTAACCTCACATGATGTAAAAGAACAGATACCCCGCTTTAGCTGAGGTTCCGGTTTATTATATTTAATCATACTATATACATTGTCATAATATGTACGCAAGTACAGCCAATGGCTCAGGTATAGTAAGGCCGAAGATGAGCTATGTTCCATGGCCTGTTGGTCTCCTCCTCTGATGTGCGTGAGTCTTTATGCTCTCGAATATCGATCAGATAGTACGACCCGTTGTGCAGATTCTTGCTGACCACGAAAGGCCCCTCCCAAGGTGGGGATAGCTTATGCATATCAGTCTGATCTTGGATGAGCCGAAGCACCAAATCTCCTTCCTGAAAGGTTCTGGTTCTGACTCGGCGACTGTGATAACAACGAAGATCCTGCTGGTAAATTGCTGATCGGGCGGCTGCGATGTCACGCTCTTCATCCAACCGGTCCAAAGCATCTTGCCGTGCTGTCTCGTTGTCCGCTTCAATGTAAGCCATCACACGAGGTGAATCATGACGGATATCATTGGGGAGAACTGCCTCCGCTCCATAAACCATGAAGAACGGTGTGTATCCTGTTGATCTGTTGGGTGTTGTATTGATGCTCCATAACACAGATGGTAATTCTGCTACCCAACAACCCGGCGTTCTCTGCAAAGGAACCATGAGCCGAGGCTTGATGCCTCTCAAGATCTCTTGATTAGCTCTTTCTGCTTGACCATTGGACTGTGGATGTGCCACAGACGAAACGTCGAGCCGGATGTGCTCCCGTTCGCAGAACTCCTTCATAGCACCTTTGGACAAATTGGTACCATTATCTGTGATAATACTGTGCGGAAAGCCAAACCGGAAAATCACCTTTTTGATGAACTGAACCGCCGTGGACGCATCACACTTGCTAACAGGTTCTGCCTCGACCCACTTTGTAAACTTGTCAACCGCCACCAGGAGGTGGGTCTTCTTATCTTTGGACCTTTTGAAAGGCCCAACCATATCCAGCCCCCAAGTCGCAAACGGCCAAGTAATTGGAATCGTTCTCAATTCTTGAGCCGGTACATGAGCACGTCTTGAAAACCTTTGGCAACCATCACATCGTCTAACCAGATCCTCCGCATCAGCATGAGCAGTTAACCAATAGAAGCCATGGCGAAATGCTTTAGCCACCAGAGACTTTGAACCGGCGTGGTGACCACAATCTCCTTCGTGGATCTCACGCAAAATTTCACGGCCTTCTTCAGGAGACATGCAGCGTTGAAAAGCTCTTGATACACTGCAATGATGCAACTCGCCGTTGATGATAGCCATGGACTTGGATCGCCAGATTATCTGCCGGGCCAGAATCTCATCCTCTGGCAACTCGCCCCGGCTCATGTACGCCAGGTAAGGAAGCGTCCAATCCGGAATAACATGAAGAGCCGCCACCAATTGAGCCTCCGGATCAGGAATAGCCAAATCCTCTTCACCAGGGATCTTGACCGATGGGTTGTGCAGCACATCCAGAAAAACATTGGGCGGGACCGGTTTGCGCTGAGAGCCCAGCCGGCTTAAAGCGTCCGCCACTTCATTTTTCCGCTGGTCCACGTGGTCCACCTGATAGCCTTTGAAATAACCTGCAACAGTATCCACCTCACGACGATATGCTGCCATGAGTGGGTCCTTGGAGTCCCAAGTGCCAGACACTTGCTGAGCCACAAGGTCCGAGTCACCGAAGCACTTAACTCGACTTAGATTCATCTCCTTAGCCATCCGGAGACCATGGAGCAAGGCTTCATACTCAGCTGCATTGTTAGTACAAGGGAACATTAAGCGGAGAACATAACAAAACTTATCACCTCGTGGGGAAGTTAATACAACTCCAGCCCCCGAGCCTTCCAACTACCTGGATCCGTCAAAATGGATGGTCCAATACGTGTGATCCGGCTTTTCTTCAGGTGCTTGCATTTCCGTCCAATCATTGATGAAATTAACAAGTGCTTGAGACTTAACCGCTGTCCGAGGCACATACTTCAAACCGTACGGCCCCAGCTCTATAGCCCACTTTGCAACCCGGCCAGTTGCTTCCCGGTTCTGGATGATATCTCCCAAAGGAGCAGAACTGACCACCGTAATTGGTTGCCCTTGGAAGTATTGTTTAAGCTTCCGGCATGCCATGAAAACTCCATACACCAGCTTCTGCCAATGCGGATATCTTTGCTTGGACTCGATTAGCACCTCGCTGATATAATAGACCGGTCGTTGAACCGGATGCTCCTTGCCTGCCTCCTCTCGCTCCACCACAATATCCATGCTGACAGCCCGAGCATTAGCAGCAACATATAGCAGTAACGGCTCCTTGTCAATAGGAGCGGCGAGCATAGGTGGATTGGCCAACTGCCGCTTTAAGTCCTCAAATGCTTCATTAGCGGCGGAGCTCCAAACAAACTGATCCATTTTTTTCAACATCTGATACAAAGGGATTGCCTTCTCACCAAGATGACTGATAAACCGGCTTAACGCGGCAATCCGGCCTGCCAGGCGTTGAACACCATTGATACACTTCGGTTTAGACAGGGAGGTGATAGCCATGATCTTCTCCGGATTAGCCTCAATTCCCCTGTTGGACACCAGAAAACCCAATAGCTTGCCCGCCGGTACACCAAAGACACACTTGTCCGGATTAAGCATCATCTTGTATGTTCTCAGGTTATCAAAGGTTTCCTTCAAATCATCAATCAGAGTCTCCTTCTCCCTGGATTTAACCACGATATCATCCACGTAAGCATGTACATTACGGCCAATCTGCTTGTGAAGACAATTTTGTACACACCGTTGGTAAGTTGCCTGGGCACTCTTGAGCCCGAAGGGCATAGGCACATAGCAGAAAGCTCCAAAGGGAGTTATAAATGCTGTCTTCTCCTGGTCCTTAACTGCCATTTTGATCTGATGATAGCCAGAATACGCATCCAAAAAACTTAAACGCTCACAACCCGCCGTAGCATCAATAATTTGATCAATACGGGGGAGGGCAAAAGGATCTGCTGGACAAGCCTTATTAAGATCTGTGTAATCCACACACATGCGCCAGGTGCCATTTTTCTTGAGGACCAGCACCGAATTGGCAAGCCACTCAGGGTGAAAAACTTCAACAATAAAGCCAGCCGCTAAGAGCCTGGCTACCTCTTCTCCAATCGCCTTGCGTCTTTCTTCGTTAAACCGGCGGAGGAACTGTTTCACCGGTTTATATTTAGGATCCAAATTAAGTGTGTGCTCAGTGAGTTGCCTCGGTACACCTGGCATGTCAGAGGGCTTCCATGCAAAAATGTCCCGATTCTCATGGATGAACTCGATGAGCGCGCTTTCCTATTTCGGATCCAGGTTGGCACTGATGCTGAACTGCTTGGACGAATCGCCAGGTATGAAGTCAACAAGCTTAGTTTCTGCTGCCGATTTGAACTTCTGGGCCGGATCATGCTCCGTTGTTGGCTTCTTCAATAGATTCATGTCCGCCGGATCAACATTGTCTTTATAGTACTTCAACTCCTCGGTGGCACAAACCGACTCTGCATAAGCCGCATCTCCTTCCTCGCATTCCAAAGCAATTTTGCGGCTTCCGTGAACCGTTATTGTCCCCTTGTGACCCGGCATCTTGAGCTGCAAATACACATAACAGGGTCGAGCCATAAACTTGGCGTAGGCCGGTCGCCCAAACAGGGCATGATATAGACTTTGGATTTTCACCACTTCAAACGTCAATGTCTCCGACCTGGAATCATGATCATCCCCAAAGGCCACTTCCAGAGCTATCTTACCAACGGGATATGCTGATCTGCCAGGCACTACACCGTGGAATACTGTATTAGACGGTTTGAGATTCTTATCTGTTAGTCCCATACGACGGAAGGTCTCATAGTACAGGATGTTAATGCTGCTCCCTCCATCCATGAGTACCTTGGTGAACTTGTAACCTCCCACCTGTGGCGCCACCACCAGAGCCAACTGACCCGGATTATCGACCTGGGGAGGGTGATCTTCTCTGCTCCATATGATTGGCTGTTCAGACCAACGTAGATAACGGGGTATGGCCGGTTCTACAGAGTTGACCGCCCGCCTCTGAACCTTCCGGTCTCACTTGTCCAAGCTAGTGGTGAAGACATGGTACTGCCCATTACTCAACTGCTTTGGGTTGCTCTGGTAACCTGACTGTTGCTGCTATTGGTTGTAACCACCCTGGTTGTTCTGACTATTTTGACCATTATGTCCGCCCGGATTACCATTGAATCCTGAACCGGAACTCCCTCCACCGTAACCCGGCCCGGATCCTGAGCCACCGCCAGATTCGTGATCATACCGGAAATTATTAGAATTCTTGAACTCCTGCATAATAAAGCAATCCTTCCAAAGGTGGTTTGCTGGCGCCTCCTTCGTCCCATGTCTTGGACAGGGCTGGCTTAGCAGATAGTTTAGGCGGTTTGGGTTAGGGTTGGGTGCTCCATTACGATTTTTCGGCCTACCCTTGCGTCGCTGGCCATTGTCCTGTGCGTTGGTATTAGCCACAAAGTCCATGTTACTATCTGCTTTACGCTTGCCTCCTCCACCATTGCC
The DNA here is from genome assembly GCF_056163025.1 of Triticum urartu. Taxonomy (NCBI): domain Eukaryota; kingdom Viridiplantae; phylum Streptophyta; class Magnoliopsida; order Poales; family Poaceae; genus Triticum; species Triticum urartu. The sequence goes on along the minus strand of NC_141873.1, from coordinate 35,639,019 downwards.
TGCCCAGTGATGCTGCTGGCCTTTGGAGCTGTTGTTCTTCTTCCCTTTCCCTGTCTTGTCATCATTAGATTCGGGATCCTTGGTACTATCAGAATCAACATATTTCACCAAAGCGGCCATGAGGGTCCCCATGTCGGTGCAATGACGCTTCATCCGTCCCAACTTCAGCTTCAGGGGCCCAAACCGGCAGTTTCCTTCTAGGGTTAATACTGCGGTGTCAGCATTGATGCGGTCTGAGGAGTGCAACACTTGTGGAACCCGACGCACCCAATGAGTCGTTGATTCTCCTTCCTCCTGGACGCATGCAGCTAAGTCCACTTTCGACATAGGCTGTTTACAGGTATCTTTGAAATTGCTGATAAACCGGGCTCGTAATTGGGCCCATGAACTGATAGAATTAGCCGGCAAGCTTTTTAACCAAGTACGGGCCGTTCCTTCAAGCATCATGGTGAAGTATTTCGCACACGCCGCATCATCCACATCAAGCATCTCCATGGCCATCTCATAGCTCTCCACCCATGTCTCTGGAGGTTGATCCGCCGTGTAATTTGGTACTTGCGCGGGCCTTTGAAATCCTTGGTCAGGCGCATGTTGCGTAAAGCAGGGATAAGGCAGGCACCCCCAAAGAACTAGAAGTAACACCAGGTTCAGTCAAGATGGTTGGACGAACTGGCGTGAGCTGCCGAGCCTGATGCTGTGTTGCTAACTCGGCCTCCCTGCGCGCGCGGGCCTGGTCCACTACTCCCTGAGCGTTATCAGCACCACCCGCCGGGTTTTTGTCACGGGGTGCTCCATGTCATTCATTACTTGACACTGCTGGTTCATCCATATGTCTGCTATAGCTCCGGCTTGGATGGGGGGTCGAGTGGATCCGGTCGCGGCTGTACGAGTACGCTTCCTGTTGGGCCAAAGCTGTCCTCAGAAGTTCCTTGACCCGCCGCGTCTCTACTTCCTGCGGCGAGTCACCTTCAATTGGAATGGCCTCCAGCCGTGCAGCAGCAGCAACAAGATTGTCCATTGGGTTGGAGTAGTGACCCGGAGGTGTTAAAGCAGCCTGAGGTATAACAGTGTTTTGACGAGGCGGGTCCATCTGATGAGGCTGAACCGGTGCACCGGTCCCATGGGCTTCTGCCCGGTTTCCCTCCAGTGGATTGCCAGCTCTTGGTCCTAGAGTGTTGAAAAGGTCTCTGGCCTCGAAAACCGGAGGTAAGCGGGATTGGTGCTTCCTCCTCATGACTTCATGCGACGCGCTCTGGTGCAACATAAGCCTGTAGGCCTGTGCGTCTAAAGCGGCCCGCTCTGCGGCCATCCTGGTGTCCTCAGCCGCCAGATCCGCCTTGGCCTAGGTGATCTGTTCCTTTACCTTTGCAATCTCCGCGTTGTGATCCGGCGGATTAACTTCCGCCATAAGCACAGCCAATGCATCAAATAGTTCTGATAGAACCTGAGCCAGCGGGCGCACAGGGCCTCCTGTCCTGGCAGCTGTCGCCGCTGCTGAACCGGAGATCGTTGCCGCAGCTGTCGAAGAATGAATCGCTGCTTGTGTCCCGACCATGAATATCCCAACCCGGTTGGGCAGATCAGAGGGGTCCGGAATACTGTCGCCATCGGAACAGCTCCCAATCTGGCCATCTTGTAGCTGATAAAGAGATTCGGTTTCTCTGCTCGAAGATTCGTCACCGGAACAAACGACGGCCGCGCCGCGAAATTCCGATCTGTCCTCATAACTTCCTCCATGGATGACTCCTACGAAGGCACGCTTCATGGCCGGTTTAACCCGGGCGGATCGCACATGCTGAGCCGTCTCGACGAGGTCGGTGCAGATGTCCGGCTCAGGGCCCGGTTCACCGATCTTGCCAATGAAAACGTGAATGCTACCAAAGGGGACCCGGTACCCGTACTCAATTGAGCCGGCCTCGGGGCCCCAGCCTGCGTCGTTGATGTAGAGCTTGCCGCGACGATCTTAGTCATCCGGCCTACAGCGTAGCCCTCGAGTCCTTCAAAGCGGCCCTCCAAGAACCGGAAACCATCGTGCGATTGCCCCATGGTGGGCGCCAACTGTCGTGGTTTTGTCACGGCAGATGTCCTAGAGAAAGGACTTAGTCGTGGAGCCATCGCGACAGGTTAGCTTGAAGGGGTTAAAGCGGACACAAGGACGCAAGAGAGTTTATACTAGTTCGGCCCCTTCGATGAAGGTAAAGGCCTATGTCTAGTTGTGATGGAATTGATGAGGTTTCGATGACTAGGGAGCAAACAAGCTTCGCCTATGTCTCGAGTTGTTGTCTGTTGTCCTTGAACCGCCGCCGGGTCGTCCCCTTATATACACGGGTGACACCCATCGGTTCACAGAGTCCCAACACCGGTCGATATTTGTATCCGGGTTGGTCTCTCCTTATTCCTAACTTACAGTACAAGTTTATATACAAATTCCGGTTTATAGCTACAAGTCTTGAACCGGCTACGGGCCTTAGGCCCTCATCTGCCTTCTTGGGCTTTATCACTTCTGGAACTACTGATGAAGTTGACCCAGCCCAGATAGGCCGGTTTATGCCCAGCAGTAATATCCCCAACACCCACCGCACACATATGGTGTCTTACAGGGAAGGCCCTCGGTACGCCATGCCGAACCCACGGTGACTCACCAACAAGGGGCACCGAAGCCGGGTAGGCTTAAAAGGAAGGTAGTCAGGACTAAGACGCCGTCGCAGAGGTATGAAAAAGAACCCTGCTCTGTGGTTGTCGTCTTTAAAATATAATAACGTCCATGGTTCCTGGCAGAAAAAACGCTCGCCGGACCGTGTCCGGAGAGCCTGCCGGCCACGCCTCCACCAGCCGGGCTTCAGAGCCGGACTTAGGGGCAGATGCTAACGTGGGGACAACACCGGATGTTCCTCCTACAGAGGATGCAGATAGGCTGTCCGCTACGAATTCCGAAGTGGAGAGTGCCATGAATCACAGGCGTCGTCGGGCCGTACTCCGTGACCCTGGTTTCTCCGAAGAGGCGTTCGATGCCTTCAACTCAGGAGACGCGTACATCCGAGCTGCTCAAAATGGTCTTGCCAGAGCCACGGACTAGTATGTAAAGGATATACAAGTAAGAAAATCTGATAATTATGTATATCAGTAGCCCCTGAGACTTGAAACAGTTGGCACAACTGATTTATGGATCATTATATGCGTATGTTCTTACGGAGAAGAATACCCAGTTGTCTCAAGAGCTGGAGGAGTGCAAAGCCCAGCTACGGGCTGCAGTTGCCGAAATGAAGGAGTCCAAGAAGGCCCCATCTAGTAACACTTGTTCTAATCGAAAAGAATGGAATGACATGTACCAGTTAGTATTCGGCATGCATGCAAATCTAACAATAGATTCTGCAGATGATCCCGGAGTGAATCCGAAGATCGTGTGAGCGGATGAGCAACATGCTCAAAAACAGCTAGAGGCTGGCGAGCGCGTGCTTACGTAGGTTAGGCAAGAGAAAAACGATATCCAAGATGCCAATACCCGGCTGGGCGTTGAACTGAAAGATGTTCGGGCCCAGCTAGCTGACTCCGTAAAGGATAATAAGGAGCTTTGACGCAGCATTTTTAGTAAGTGCTTGAACGAACTTTTATAGAGTCCCGAAGAGGAGATTCCCGGGTCTGCGGGCGATCTTCTGCCAGAGCTCTCACAACTGCATGAACAAGTTCGGCAGGTGATGTAGGGCATTGCCCAGGCCTTGTGGCCATCCGCCTCCCTGCTAGGAGGCATGGGGAGCTCATAGAGATGCTCAAGGGAGCGCGGCGGCGCTTCTGATTATGGAAGATATCTGCCTGCCGACAAGGTGCAAGGGAAGCCTGGGCCATGGTGAAGACGTGATATACCAAGGCTGGCCCGAACCACATGGCCGAGGTCGGACCTGTGGGGGTCTGATGGGAAAGAGATCCCTGTTAGTCTAGTGTATTACTAGGTAAAATTAGCCGCAAAGTATTCCCAACAGGATTGTAGGCTAGACAGCCTGTTGGATGGTATAGAAGAAGAATTTTGTCAGTCTAAGTGACTGTGTACTTCAAGTGACATATATTGTCCCTAGCCGGATTGTAAATCATTTGTCATGGCAGACCTTTTCGCTTCGACCTCCAGACTCGACAGTCCGGAGTGTATCCGAATACCCGCTCAGTTATGTAAAAACCGGGGTACGCGTGGAAACCAGGCGTAGGGGTCATAAGTGCTTGAACCGACAAGTACCCAACTAGCTATGTTATATTACATGGATAGTAAGAAACATCTTCCAGGGAGAATAGTTCCGTTAAGGGTTCATTTCCCTGGGTACACATGCATTAATGTGCTTGTCCGAACTGCGAAAAGAGACGCAGGATATAAACTTCTGAGGGCATGTATTGCAATAAGTAAAAGTCATCTTTTGTTCACCGACTAAATATTCCCTTAAGAACGCTAGCTTTCGGCTTCACACAGTCTGAGGTACACATCCGGCTGACCCGACAGTAACAATCGCAGAGGTGCCCCCCTTATGCCCTAGCCGAATTAACGAGAACGTAGGGCATAAACACAAGAGCCAGGCAACCCATCTTGGCCAAAACTTAAGTCATATCGATGTATATAATGGCGAATAAAAGGTACATGTGGAGAAGTAACACATGTGCAGGGGGCATAGAGCCCGGAACATAATTATATTAAGCTTCTGTATAAGAAGCCCCCAGGTATAATGAGCACACATGGCGCGTCAAGATTGTGTAGTCAAGACACATTATAACCTTTTAAGGCCGTGAAGAAAAAGGGAAGAAAGAAAGAAAGAAAGACAGATAGCGGATATATATATATATAAAGGCGGGGGTAAGGAGACGAACACATAGTTCGGTACTAGGCGTAGAACCTTCGGAGTTGGCCGCGTTCCATGGGTTTGGCTCGAGTCGATTGTCCGATGCATCCCGTAGACGGTACGCTCCACCAGTTAGAACTTTGTCAATGACGAAGGGACCTTCCCATTTGGTCTTGAGCTTGTGCTTTTTCTTCTCTGGTAGGCGTAGAACGAGTTAGCCAATGTTATAAGTTTTGGCCCGTACTTCTCTGCTTTGATACCGTCGAGCCTATTGCTGATAGAATGCAGAGCGGGCTTTTGCAACATCACGCTCCTCCAGGGCGTCTAAATTGTCCTGCCGATCAAGCTCGACGTCTTTCTCTTCGTACATGCGCACTCGAGGTGAGTCATGAATGATGTCGCAGGGCAGTACCGCCTCTGTGTCGTACACCATAAAAAACAGTGTGTATCCAGTAGTGCGATTCGGCGTGGTCCGCAGCCCCCATAGTACGGACTCGAGCTCCTCAACCCAGTGCATATCTGATTCCATCAAGGATCACACTAATATGGGTTTAATGCCACTCATAATAAGACCATTTGCTTGTTCGACTTGACCGTTTGTTTGGGGGTGATAGACGGAGGCATAATCCAGCTTAATGCCCATGTTGCCGCACCAAGTTTTTACCTTGTAAGCTGTCAAGTTCGAGCCGTTATCGGTGATGATGCTGTGGGGGACACCATAACGGTGTACAACCCTGGATATGAAGTCTATAGCTGGTCCGGACTCGGCTGTTTTAACTGGTTTGGCTTCTATCCATTTGGTGAATTTATCCACCATGACCAATAGGTACTTTTTCTTATGGCTTCCTCCTTTAAGGGGTCCGACCATATCAAGCCCCCAGACCACAAAGGGCCAAGTAATGGGGATTGTTTGGAGAGCGGTAGGTGGCATATGGCTTTGGCTTGCAAAAAGCTGGCAACCGACGCAATGTTGGACGAGGTCCTGTGTGTCTGCTCGGGCTGTCGGCCAGTAGAAACCTATATGGAAGGCCTTGCTTACAAGGGCCCGAGCTATGGCGTGATGGCCGCCGAGTCCAGCATGAATTTCTGCCAAAAGTTGCCATCCTTCCTCTTCAGAGATGCACCTTTGAAGTACTCCGGTAGAGGTTTTCTTATAAAGCTCTCCCTTGTGGACCTTGTAGGCTTTAGACCGCCGCACAATGCAACGTGCCTCGTTTGGGTCCTCAGGGAGTTCTTGCCTATTTAGGTAAGCCAAGAAGGGTTCTGTCCACGGGGCGATGTCAGCCATAATCATGTGGGCCGAAGGTGTTATTTCGGTGGCGGAGCCTCCGATTACGTCAGAGTGTTCGGGATCTGGTGTTGTGGCCGGATCCGGACTGTTGTTGCCGGTCTCCCCTTCCCACACCACAGATGGCTTAAACAACCTTTCCAAGAAGATATTAGGTGGTACAGGGTCGCGCTTAGCGCCAATGCGGGTGAGGATATCCGCCGTTTGATTGTTTTCTCGGACCACATGGTGGAATTCGAGCCCGTCGAACCGAGCTGACATTTCGGCATTGCGTTAAGCCGCCATTTTTGGGTCCTTGCCATCAAAGTCTCCATTTATTTGAGATATTGCGAGGTTTGAATCCCCACGCACCTCTAGGCGTTGAATCCCCATGGAGACTGCCATCCGGAGACCATGCAACAGGGCCTCATATTCTGCTGCATTGTTGGAGTCTGTGTATAATATTTGGAGTATGTATCAGACTGTATCTCTGGTGGGGGATGTCAGGACGACGCCTGCCCCCAGACCAGCCAGCATCTTAGAGCCGTTGAAGTGCATGATCCAATTGGAGTACGCGCCGTACTCTTTAGGGAGTTAGGCTTCTGTCCATTCGGCGACGAAATCAGCCAGTACTTGCGACTTAATGGCTCGTCGTGGTTTGTATGTTATGTCGAACAGGAGGAGCTCAATAGCCCATTTAGCCATCTGGCCCGTGGCATCGCGGTTTTTAATTATATCGTTGAGTGGTACTTCAGAGGCCACCGTAATTGAACACTCTTGAAAGTAGTGTCGTAGTTTTGGGGATGCCATGAAGACCGCGTATGCTATCTTTTGATAATGTGGGTACCGTGATTTGCATGCAGTGAGGACAGTGGATACGTAGTATACCGGCTTTTGAAGCGGGAACTTATGTCCGTCCGTTTCTCGTTCGACGACGAGCACTGCGCTTACAACCTGGTGTGTTGCCGCTATATATAACAACATTGGGTCGCCGATATTTGGCGCGGCCAAGATTGGGTTGCTGGCCGTAGGGCTTTTATTTCTTTCAATCTGGTCGTGGCCGCATCCGTCCACTCGAAGTGTTCGGTGCGCCGAAGAAGGCGATAAAGAGGTAATGCCTTTTCTCCCAATCGGGAGATAAAGCGGCTTAAGGCTGCCACGCATCCGGTTAATTTCTGGATTTACTTGAGGTCTGTTGGGATAGCCAATTGTGACAGAGCTCGAACTTTAGCCGGATTTTCTTCAATTCCTCTATTGGAAACGATGAAGCCCAAGAGCTTTCCGGCGGGCACACTGAAAACGCATTTTTCCGGATTGAGCTTTATGTCATATGTTCGGAGATTGTCGAACGTAAGCCTCAAGTCGTCTATTAAGGATTCGACGTGTCTGGTTTTAATGACCACATCGTCTATGTATGCCTCCACTGTTTTGCCGATTTATGTTTCCAGACATGTCTGAATCATGCGTTGATAGGTTGCACCGGCGTTTTTGAGCCCGAAAGGCATGGTGTTAAAATAGAAGGGGCCGTATGGAGTGATGAATGCCGTTGCGGCTTGATCGGACTCTTCCATCTTGATTTGATGCTATCCGGAGTATGCGTCGAGGAAACACTATGAGTCGTGTCCTGCGGTAGCGTCGATAATTTGATCGATGCCGGGGAGGGGGAAGGGATCCTTGGGGCAAGCTTTGTTAAGGTCCTTGAAATGGAAACATAGGCGCCAGGACTTGTCCTTCTTTGGTACCATCACCACGTTTGCTAGCCATTCCGGGTGTTTTATTTCTCTAATGACTCCGGCCTCGAGTAACTTGGCTAGCTCTTCTCCCATGGCTTGTCGCTTAGGCTCTGAGAAACGCCGAAGAGTCTGCTTGACCCGCATGAATCCCTTTAGAATGTTTAGGCTATGCTCGGCCAGCCTGCGTGGGATTCCTGGCATGTCTGAAGGATGCCAGGCGAAGATGTCCCAATTCTCGCGCAAGAACTCCCGTAGTGCGGCGTCTATTGTGGGGTTCAGCTGTGCCCAGATGGATGCTATTTTTGTAGGGTCCGTTGGGTGGACCTGGAATTTGACTATTTCGTCCGCTGGTTTAAAAGAGGTGGACTTGGGTCTTTTGTCGAGTATCACGTCGTCCCTGTCCACTGTGGAGCGCAGCGCAGTTAGTTCTTCGGCCGTGAGGCTTCGGAAAACGCCTCGAGGGCTAGTGCGGCGGTTTTATTTTCGGCGCGGAGTGCTATGTCTGAATCAGTAGCTAGAGTGATGATTCCATTGGGCCCGGGCATCTTGAGCTTCATGTACCCATAATGGGGTATAGCTTGGAAGATCGTTAATGCCTCCCGCCCTAAAAGGGCATGGTATCCGTTACTAAATGGGGCCACTTGGAATGTGATTTCTTCGGACCTATAATTCTCCGGTGTGCCGAATACCACATCTAGTGTGATTTTTCCCGCACATTGTGCCTCCCGACTAGGGATGATTCCTCTGAAGGTCATGCTGCTTTGCTCAATGCGGCTCTTGTCTATTTCCATTTTGCTAAGAGTCTCCTTGTATATGAGGTTTAATCCGATGCCACCGTCCATGAGCACTTTAGTAAGCCGGAAGCCGTCCACAATTGGACTAAGGACCAAAGAGGCTGGTGCTCGGGCTGTTCGGAATTGAGGTTCGTCACTGGCATTGAAGGTTATAGCCGTATCGTTCCATGGATTTATTGTTGCAACGTGGCAGACTTCGGCGAGGCTGCGGAGTGCTCGCTTGCGCCTATTATTTGAGGTGGAAGTCTCGAAGACTATTAGTACTGTATTGTTATTTTCCACGGGATGGTGCTCTGTGGTATTGTTGATGAGGAGATCCTCGCCGCTCTTGGCCACCTGCCGGAGTATCCAACATGCTCTAAGGCTATGTGTTGGCATAGTATCTGGTGTACTATGAATTTTGCATGGCACATTGAGCCGTCCCTCCAATACGGTTCCACGCCCCGCAATGGGCTTTGGTTTCTTTGTAATTCGATCAGGTGACATACTAGAGTACACCCTTTTAGTTCGGACGGAGGGTTTAGTGAGAGCCGGAGGATCCCAGAATTTTGTTTGGGTTTTTCAGGTGCTTTCCATCGCACAGTACTTCTGTACTATGGCCGCCAAGTCAGCGAAGTGTGCTATGTCAAGAAGACTTATGGCGTTGAGGATTCCCTTGTCCGTGCAATTTTTGCAAAAGAATGAAATTGCGTCTTCCTCGCGACAGTCCTTGACCTTGCTCATTACAAGGAGGAATCTGGCCCAATAGTGATGTACTGTCTCTTGGGGCTCTTGTCGGATGTGGGAAAGATCACTTATGTGAGGGTGGGTGGGTAGATTTAGGTCCAAACCCTGACCCGATCTGAGACCCAGGGGCAGAGGAGTTTCCCAGCTTGGCAGTTCAGGCTCCGGGACGTTGCCCAATAGTTCTGGCCCGCTGTCCGATTCTAGGTTCGAAGCTTGGGCCATGTCCTCCCGTAGAAGGGTATCCAGCTCGGAGAGCTCGGGAATCCGGACATAGTTTGTCCTCAAAATAGAGTAAGAATCGCTGCATTGCTCGTCCACCACCACTATTTGATGGGTGACCGGCGGAGAGTTAATCTCCCTTTGGTTGGGTTTAAGCCCGATCCGATCATAGTCCGTAGCGACTCCCAAGGCGACAATGCGATCCAAGAGCTCGTTCAAAGAAGAGAGCTCCATTGGATCCATCTGCTCGGTGAATCCCGAGACGACATGGATGTTGTTTCTGATGACCTGAGAAGTCATCGTCGGCGCGACAGCCGAACGGGCGGTCATGACGAAGCCGCCTAGTCAGAGAGTTTGGCCTATAGCCAGGGCTCCCCCATAGGAAATGTTGTCCTTGACAACAAGACGAGCAATCAAGCCTTATCATGATGGCACAGTGTAACTCTCAATGAAAGCACCAATGTTGGTGTCAAAACCGGCAGATCTTGGGTAGGGGGTCCCGAACTATGCATCTAAGGCTGATGGTAACAGGAGGCGATGGATACAATGTTTACCCAGGTCCAGGCCCTCTCGATGGAGGTAATACCCTACTTCCTGCTTGATTGATCTTGATGATATGAGTATTATAAGAGTTGATCTACCACGAGACCATAGAGGCTAAACCCTAGAAGTTAGCCTATGATTCTGATTGTTGTTCTACGGACTAAACCCTCCGGTTTATATAGACACCGGAGGGGTCTAGGGTTACACAGAGTCGGTTACAAGGGAGGAGATCTACATATCCGAATTGCCAATCTTGCCTTCCACGCAAAGGAGAGTCCCACCTAGACACGGGACAAAGTCTTGAATCTTGTATCTTCATAGCCCAATAGTCCGGCCGAAGTATATAGTGCGGCTGTCCGAGGACCCCCTAATCTAGGACTCCCTCAAGTGCCCCAAAGATTCTACCGGAGAGTCAAGGCGAAAACGTGTGCCAACCCCTATGCATAAGTTCACAAGGTCACTGAACTCACAAGTTGATCACCAAAACATACATCAAGTGAATCAATAGAATACCCCATTGTCACCACGGATATCCCACGCAAGACATACATCAAGTGTTCTCAAATCCTTAAAGACTCAATCCGATAAGATAACTTCAAAGGGAAAACTCAATCCATTACAAGAGATAGAGGGGGAGAAACATTATAAAATCCAACTATAATAGCAAAGCTCGTGATACATCAAGATCGTGCCAAATCAAGAAAACGAGAGAGACAGAGAGATCAAACACATAGTTACTGGTACATACTGTTGGGGAACGTAGCAGAATTTTAAAATTTTCTACGCATCACCAAGATCAATCTATGGAGTAATCTAGCAACGAGGGAGAGGGGAGTGCATCTACATACCCTTATAGATTGCGCACAGAAGCGTTCAAGAGAACGGGGTTGATGGAGTCGTACTCGTCGTGATCCAAATCACCAATGACCTAGCGCCGAACGAACGAAACCTCCGCGTTCAACACACGTACGGTTGGCAAGACGTCTCCTCCAACTTGATCCAGCAAGGGGGGAGGAGAGGTTGATGAAGATCCAGCAGCACGACGGCGTGGTGGTGGAAGCAACGGTGATCTCAGCAGGGCTTCGCCAAGCTCAGGGAGAGGGAGGAGTGTCACAGGAGGGAGAGGGAGGCGCCAGGGGCTAGGTTGCGGCTGCCCTCCCTCCCCCCACTATATATAGGACCCCTAGGGGGGCGCCGGTCCTAGGAGATTGAATCTCCAAGGGGGGGGGGCGGCGGCCAAGGGGGGTGGAGTGCCCCCCAAGCCAAGTGGGGCGCCCCACCCCTAGGGTTTCCAACCCTAGGCGCAGGGGAGGCCCATGGGGGGGGCGCACCAGCCCACTAGGGGCTGGTTCCCCTCCCACTTCAGCCCATGGGGCCCTCTGGGATAGGTGGCCCCACCCGGTGGACCCCCGGGACCCTTCCGGTGGTCCCGGTACAATACCGATTACCCCAAAACTTTCCCGATGGCCGAAACTTAACTTCCTATATATAAATCTTCACCTACGGACCATTCCGAAACTCCTCGTGACGTCCGGGATCTCATCCGGGACTCCGAACAACTTTCGGGTTACCGTATACTAATATCTCAATAACCCTAGCGTCACCGAACCTTAAGTGTGTAGACCCTACGGGTTCGGGAGACACGCAGACATGACCGAGACGACTCTCCAGTCAATAACCAACAGCGGCATCTGGATACCCATGTTGGCTCCCACATGCTCCTCGATGATCTCATCGGATGAACCCTACAAGAAATTTGTTAATCCATGACTGATTTCTATTGACGTTTTCAAAACTTTCATGGATGGCGTGGTATAGCCCGCCAAGCCCGCCCAAGCCCGCTAAAGCCCATCTAATCTTTACCCATATAAGATGCTAACCCTAACCCTCGTCCTCGGCCCCTCTTATCTCCTTCGTCCGCAACCCCCTCCTAACTCCCAATCGCCGCCACCTACTACCTCGCCTCCCTCCTCCCACAACTCTCTGTCGGCAAGCAGTAGAGGAGCCCGCCCCCGCCGCCGGCCGCCTACACGTCGGTGTGCCCTTCCTCACCCCAGCGGCGGCGCTCGGATCTCGCCCCGCCCTGCCGCGGCAGAAGACCAAGACGGCGAATTCGCTCCTCCTCCCGATTCACCTCCACCCAGGCCGCCTCTCGCCTTCACCCGTCCTCGACGCGCAGGGGTTCCCGCATTTGCTCAGGTACCGATGGATCTGCTCTCCTGCATCCTCTTCTTCCTCTCGCCCCCGGATTTCCCGCCCAGATTCGCTTCTCCCTCCTCAGATGGACGCGGAGGACGCGCTGGGCTTCTGGGAGGACGGCGCCATCCGCTTCATCTTCGGCAAGGATGTGGACACCAGGGTAGATACGACGGCGGCACTGGTGCGAGTGCCTTCGACAGGTCGCTCATGGAGCTCCGCGTCTTCTAGGAGGTCTTCTCCAGGGTGCCAGGCAGAAGGAGGGCGATGTCTGGCGAGGCTTTGCTTCTCTCCATACCCTCTGTCCCATAATGTTTTTCGTTCTACATCCATGCACTGATTCCAAACAAGATAGGTAATGCATTTCTGTGATGAAGATCTGTGATATTTTCTCCTTTTCTCTTTGAGATACTATGGACATATACTGTACAACAACAAAACATAAATCTGTTGCACTAGGTTTTTTGTTGCTTACATAAATCAAAGCAAGCATGCTGCAACATCGACTTGTTTGTTTCATATGATTATATATTGCAGTTGTCCTCCTTTACTGCTCAATAGTTGGTAGGTTTGTTGTAAATAGTTGTTCTGGGTTATGCACCTTGCTGAATTTTAATTTGTGCGCACTATATTTGTATCCAACTGTGCAAATTTGTAATATATTGTGTTAATTGTGGTCTTGTCTCTAGTAGGCACAACCTTAAGACATAATCCCTCTATCCCCAAATACATGGTGTATAAATTCAGTCAAGAAGTCATTTCTTTCTAAGTTTGACCAAATATGTAGGAGAAAATATCAACAACTAAAGTGTTCAATAAATATATTATGGAAGTATGTGTAGTGGTGGATATATTGATGTTGGTTTGACATTATTTATGTTCATATTTCTGTACATAATCTGCCATCTATTTTGGGGACAGAGTATTGCTACTTTCTTTCTTAAGCATGAAGTTTGCTTACACGATTTATTGCAATTGTCCTGCTTAAATAAGAACTGCAAGTTCTTTCATTATGTGTCTGTTGCAATAATCTGTTGTATATGATGCTCCTGTTCTTTATCTGTTAAGTATGTGCCTGACCTTTACTGCTCCTAGTTGGTAGGCTGTTGTAAATAGTTGTTTTGTGTTGTCCGCCTTGCTTAATTATATTTCTTCCATGTATTGGTGTCCGTCTGTGTGTAAGCACGAAGTATATATGTTCTGTTAAAATAGCTCTTCGAGACACGATTTTTGCTACTGTATTAATAGAGCGACATGTTTTTTTAGTGTTTTGTTCTCAAGTTAATTCATTAATCTCAATCAAATGACTAAGAGTAAGATTGTTTGCTTTGTAGTTGTACACTGCTAATTCAGAAATCAGATGTATGTTGTCTGATTTTTTGAATAGTAATTGCCTACAGCATTTATCCTGCCGGCTTTTAGAATTGAGAAACTCATACCATTTTATATCTAAATGAAGAAAAACTCGTATCTGCAGATTCTGTAGGTACATGCTCGTTCTTATCTGCAGTTTTATTGCATGTATTGAGAAAAGTGCCATGGCTGCCACCTCCCATGTCCTCCATTCGCCTCATCATCCCCGGTGAGCTTGCCAAGAACGCCATTCTTGAATGTCTATGAAGTTTGGACAGTGCACTGAATATTCACACACTTTACTCAAACATCTATTTGCCCTTATGTTCTGCTATGGCACTTGCTCAATTTGCATTTGTGAATTATGATGTTTGCTGGAAGTAAACTTGACTGAAAATACACATAATTCATGCTTGTTCTTCCAACCAAAAACTCAGTCCATGCTTTTGGTCTTTTACTTACATTAAATGATTATTGAGATGTCCCTGTGTCACCGAAAAAGATAATTTGGAATCCAGCTCTTGAAAAATGTTTGGTTGAGTTACATCATGAGCACAACACTTCTTACTGCTGGCTATTTTCTTTTCTTTTCTCACCGTGCGAGCACTAGCAGTGTAGATTTTGTGAGATATGCTAGTTAGTTAAGCAACTACTAGAATTTTGGATAAGACGTGATTCAGTTTTTACATTTGTTGCAATTCTCTTCTATCTATTTATATCTAACATATCTAATGGTCTTGTAAATATGCTAGGTATGATTGCATAGTGGGCTACTTGGTGCTGCCAATAACAATCAGCATGACATGATACATAGTTTCCATCAGGAGGGCCGACGACAAGATGAATAATAACTTCAATAGTTTAAATGTTCTCTTTGTGTGAGCTGGATTGTACTATTTCCTAACTTTGTTGAGTGATATTTTGTCAACCTATATTGTAAAATTATCATTTCCTGAGAATTTTGTAAACTTCTATATTGTAAATACTTGTGGATGATTGCATACTGATTCATATATGTATGTATGAAACTTTGGAAATACTTTGTCTTGGGCCATAGTTTGCATTATAATTTGTCGAACACATTGTGCTTAAAAATGTAGTTGTTGAAAATTGGGCCGAATGAAATAGGCTAATGGGAAGAACTAAATTTAAATTGCCCCAAAATCTGTGACGATTTCTGTGACAGAAAATAGTGTCCACGTAGGCAGCCACGTTATTGCAGTTGGTTAATTGGAAATCCTATGTGGCGTCAATCCATGACGGACTGTTCCGTCACAATGATTTGGGCCTTGGGCGGGCCTGGGGCAAATCCATGACGGTGAAAATCCATCATGGTCAGCATGATGCCAAATTATGACGCGATATACATGACGGACATCGACTCCGTCATGGGTGGGCACCCATGACGGTTTTCTCCTAGTCCATGACGGACTGTCACCGTCACGTATTAACAAATTTCTCCTAGTGGAACCACGATGTTGAGGATTCAATCAGTCCCGTATACAATTCCCTTGGTCAATCGGTACGTTACTTGCCCGAGACTCGATCGTCGGTATCCCAATACCTCGTTCAATCTCGTTACCGGCAAGTCACTTTACTCGTACTATAATGCATGATCCCGTGATCAACCACTTGGTCACATTGACCTCATTATGATGATGCATTACCGAGTGGGCCCAGAGATACATCTCCGTCATACGGATGACAAATCCCAGTCTCGATTTGTGCCAACCCAACAGACACTTTTGGAGATACCCGTAGTGTACCTTTATAGTCACCCAGTTATGTTGTGACATTTGGCACACCCAAAGCACTCCTACGGTATCCGGGAGTTGCACAATCTCATGGTCTAAGGAAATGATACTTGACATTCGGAAAAGCTATAGCAAACGAACTACATGATCTTTGAGCTATGCTTAGGATTGGGTCTTGTCCATCACATCATTCTCCTGATGATGTGATCTCGTTATCAATGACATCCAATGTCCATAGTCAGGAAACCATGACTATCTTTTGATCAACGAGCTAGTCAACTAGAGGCTCACTAGGGACGTGTTGTGGTCTATGTATTCACACATGTATTACGATTTCCGGATAACACAATTATGGCATGAACAATAGACAATTATCATGAACAAAGAAATATAATAATAACCATTTTATTATTGCCTCTAGGGCATATTTCCAACAGTCTCCCACTTGCACTAGAGTCAATAGTCTAGTTACATTGTGATGAATCGAACACCCATGCAGTTCTGGTGTTGATCATGTTTTGCTCTAGGGAGAGGTTTAGTCAACGGATCTGCCACATTTAGGTCCGTATGTACTTTACAAATATCTATGTCTCCATTTTGAACACTTTCACGAATGGAGTTGATGCGGCGCTTGATATGCCTGGTCTTTCTGTGAAACCTGGGCTCCTTGGCAAGGGCAATAGCTCCAGTGTTGTCATAGAAGAGAGTCATCGGGCCCGACGCATTGGGAATGACTCCTAGGTCGGTAATGAACTCCTTCACCCAGATTGCTTTTTGTGCTGCCTCCGAGGCTACCATGTACTCCGCTTCACATGTAGATCCCGCCACAACGCTTTGCTTGCAACTACACCAGCTTACTGCCCCACCATCCAAAATATATACATATCCGGTTTGTGACTTAGAGTCATCCAGATCTGTGTCGAAGCTAGCATCGACGTAACCCTTTACAACGAGCTCTTTGTCACCTCCATAAATGAGAAACATATCCTTAGTCCTCTTCAGGTACTTCAGGATATTCTTGACCGCTGTCCAGTGTACCATGCCGGGATTACTTTGGTACCTTCCTACCAAACTTACGGCAAGGTTTACATCAGGTCTGGTACACAGCATAGCATACATGATAGACCCTATGGCCGAGGCATAGGGGACGGCACTCATCTTTTCTCTATCTTCTGCCGTGGTCGGGCATTGAGTCGTGCTCAATCTCGTACCTTGCAATACAGGCAAGAACCCCTTCTTTGACTGATCCATATTGAACTTCTTCAATATCTTGTCAAGGTACGTACTCTGTGAAAGACCAATGAGGCGTCTCGATCTATCTCTATAGATCTTGATGCCTAATATGTAAGCAGCTTCTCCAAGATCCTTCATTGAAAAACACTTGTTCAAGTAGGCCTTTATGCTTTCCAAGAATTCTATATCATTTCCCATCAACAGTATGTCATCCACATACAATATGAGAAATGCTACAGAGCTCCCACTCACTTTCTTGTAAATGCAGGCTTCTCCATAAGTCTGCGTAAACCCAAACGCTTTGATCATCGCCTCAAAACGTATGTTCCAACTCCGAGATGCTTGCACCAACCCATAAATCGAGCGTTGGAGCTTGCACACCTTGTCAGCATTCTTAGGATCGACAAAACCATCCGGCTGCATCATATACAATTCTTCCTTAAGGAAACCATTAAGGAAAGCCGTTTTGACTTCCATTTGCCATATCTCATAATCATAGAATGCGGCAATTGCTAACATGATTCAGACAGACTTCAGCTTCGCTACGGGTGAGAAAGTCTCATCGTAGTCAACCCCTTGAACTTGTCGATAACCCTTAGCGACAAGCCAAGCTTTATAGATGGTTACATTACCATCCGCGTCTGTCTTCTTCTTAAAGATCCATTTATTTTCTATGGCTCGCCGATCATCGGGAAAGTCAGTCAAAGTCCATACTTCGTTTTCATACATGGATCCTATCTCGGATTTCATGGCTTCCAGCCATTTGTCAGAATCTGGGCCCGCCATCGCTTCTTCATAGTTCGAAGGTTCACCATTGTCTAACAACATGATTTCCAAGACAGGGTTGCCGTACCACTCTGGTGCGGAACGTGTCCTTGTGGACCTACGAAGTTCAGTAGCAACTTGATC
Organism: Triticum urartu; assembly: GCF_056163025.1. Lineage (NCBI taxonomy): Eukaryota > Viridiplantae > Streptophyta > Magnoliopsida > Poales > Poaceae > Triticum > Triticum urartu. The sequence goes on along the minus strand of NC_141873.1, from coordinate 35,621,475 downwards.
TGAAGTTTCATGATCATCATCATTAACTTCCTCTCTAGTCGGTGCAGGCACCTCAGGAACATTTTCTTGAGCTGCGCCACTTACCGGTTCAAGAGGTAATACTTCATCGAGTTCCACTTTCCTCCCACTTATTTCTTTCGAGAGAAACTCTTTCTCTAGAAAGGATCCATTCTTGGCAACAAAGATCTTGCCTTCGGATCTGAGGTAGAAGGTATACCCAATAGTTTCTTTAGGGTATCCTATGAAGACGCATTTTTCTGACTTGGGTTCGAGCTTTTCAGGTTGAAGTTTCTTGACATAAGCATCGCATCCCCAAACTTTTAGAAACGACAGCTTAGGTTTCTTCCCAAACCATAATTCATACGGTGTTGTCTCAACGGATTTCGACGGAGCCCTATTTAAAGTGAATGCGGCAGTCTCTAAAGCATAGCCCCAAAATGACAGTGGTAAATCGGTAAGAGACATCATAGATCGCACCATATCCAATAGAGTGCGATTACGACATTCGGACACACCATTACGCTGAGGTGTTCCAGGCGGCGTGAGTTGTGAAACTATTCCACATTTCCTTAAGTGTGTGCCAAATTCGTGACTCAAGTATTCTCCCGCATGATCTGATCGCAAGAACTTGATTTTCCTGTCACGTTGATTCTCAACCCGACTCTGAAATTCCTTGAACTTTTCAAAGGTCTCAGACTTGTGTTTCATTAAGTAGACATACCCATATCTAGTCAAGTCATCAGTGAGGGTGAGAACATAACGATAGCCACCGCGAGCCTCAACACTCATTGGACCGCACACATCAGTATGTATGATTTCCAATAAGTTGGTTGCTCGCTCCATTGTTCCTGAGAACGGAGTCTTGGTCATTTTACCCATGAGGCATGGTTCGCACGTGTCAAATGATTCATAATCAAGAGACTCCAAAAGTCCATCTGCATGGAGCTTCTTCATGCGTTTGACACCTATGTGACCAAGGCGGCAGTGCCACAAGTATGTGGGACTATCATTATCAACCTTACATCTTTTGGTATTCACACTATGAATATGTGTAACATTACGCTCGAGATTCATTAAGAATAAACCATTCACCAGCGGAGCATGACCATAAAACATATCTCTCATATAAGTAGAACAACCATTATTCTCGGATTTTAATGAGTAGCCATCTTGAATTAAACGAGATCCTGATACAATGTTCATGCTCAAAGGTGGCACTAAATAACAATTATTGAGGTTTAAAACTAATCCCGTAGGTAAATGTAGAGGCAGCGTGCCGACGGCGATCACATCGACCTTGGAACCATTCCCGACGCGCATTGTCACCTCGTCCTTCGCCAATCTCCGCTTATTCCGCAGCTCCTGCTTTGAGCTACAAATGTGAGCAACTGCACCGGTATCAAATACCCAGGAGCTACTACGAGTACTGGTAAGGTACACATCAATTACATGTATATCACATATACCTTTAGTGTTGCCGGCCTTCTTGTCCGCTAAGTATTTGGGTCAGTTCCGCTTCCAGTGACCACTTCCCTTGCAATAAAAACACTCAGTCTCAGACTTGGGTCCATTCTTTGACTTCTTCCCGACAGCTTGCTTACCGGGCGCGGCAACTCCCTTGTCGTCCTTCTTGAAGTTCTTTTTACCCTTGCCTTTCTTGAACTTAGTGGTTTTATACACCATCAACACTTGATGTTCCTTTTTGATTTCCACCTCCGCTGATTTCAGCATTGAATATACCTCAGGAATGGTCTTTTCCATCCCCTGCATATTGAAGTTCATCACAAAGCTCTTGTAGCTCGGTGGAAGCGACTGAAGGATTCTATCAATGACCGCGTCATCCGGGAGATTAACTCCCAGCTGAGTCAAGCGGTTATGCAACCCAGACATTTTGAGTATGTGCTCACTGACAGAACTATTTTCCTCCATCTTACAACTGAAGAACTTGTCGGAAGCTTCATATCTCTTGACCCGGGCATGAGCTTGGAAAACCATTTTCAGCTCTTCGAATATCTCATATGCTCTGTGTCTCTCGAAACGCTTTTGGAGCCCCGGTTCTAAGCTGTAAAGCATGCCACACTGAACGAGGGAGTAATCATCAGCACGTGACTGCCAAGCGTTCATAATGTCTTGGTTCTCTGCGATGGGTGCGTCACCTAGCGGTGCTTCTAGGACATAATCTTTCTTGGCAGCTATGAGGATGATCCTCAGGTTCCGGACCCAGTCCGTATAGTTGCTGCCATCATCTTTCAGCTTGGTTTTCTCTAGGAACGCGTTGAAGTTGAGGGCAACATTAGCATGGGCCATTTGATCTACAAGACATAGTGTAAAGATTTTAGACTAAGTTCATGATAATTAAGTTCATCTAATCAAATTATTCAATAAACTCCCACTCAGATAGACATCCCTCTAGTCATCTAAGTGAAACATGATCCGAGTTAACTAGGCCGTGTCCGATCATCACGTGAGACGGACTAGTCAACATCGGTGAACATCTTCATGTTGATCGTATCTTCTATACGACTCATGCTTGACCTTTCGGTCTTCCGTGTTCCAAGGCCATGTCTGTACATGCTAGGATCGTCAAGTCAACCTAAGTGTATTGCGTGTGTAAATCTTGCTTACACCCGTTGTATTCGAACATTAGAATCTATCACACCCGATCATCACGTGGTGCTTCGAAACAACGAACCTTCGCAACGGTGCACAGTTAGGGGGAACACTTTCTTGAAATTATTACGAGGGATTATCTTATTTAAGCTACCATCGTTCTAAGCAAATAAGATGTAAAACATGATAAACATCACATGCAATCAAATAGTGACATGATATGGCCAATATCATTTGCTCCTTTTGATCTCCATCTTCGGGGCTCAATGATCATCGTTGTCACCGGCATGACACCATGATCTCCATAATCATCGTGTCTTCTTGAAGTTGTCTCGTCATCTATTACTTCTACTACTATGGCTAACGCTTTAGCAATAAAGTAAAGTAATTACATGACGTTTATGTTGACACGCAGGTCATAAATAAATAAAGACAACTCCTATGGCTCCTGCCGGTTGTCATACTCATCGACATGCAAGTTGTGATTCCTATTACAAGAACATGATCAATCTCATACATCACATATATTATTCATCACATCCTTTTAGCCATATCACATCACACGGCACATGCTGCAAAAACAAGTTAGACGTCCTCTAATTGTTGTTGCAAGTTTTTACGTGGCTGCTATAGGTTTCTAGCAAGAATGTTTCTTACCTAGGCCAAAACCACAATGTGATATGCCAATTTCTATTTACCCTTCATAAGGACCCTTTTCATCGAATCCGATCCGACTAAAGTGGGAGAGACAGACACCTGCCAGCCACCTTATGCAACTAGTGCATGTCAATCGGTGGAACCAGTCTCACGTAAGCGTACGTGTAAGGTCGGTCCAAGCTGCTTCATCCCACGATGCCGCCGAATCAAGATAAGACTAGTAACAGCAAGAAAATTGACAATATCCACGCCCACAACCGCTTTGTGTTCTACTGGTGCATAGAAACTACGCATAGACCTAGCTCATGATGCCACTGTTGGGGAACGTAGCAGAATTTTAAAATTTTCTACGCATCACCAAGATCAATCTATGGAGTCATCTAGCAACGAGCGAGAGGGGAGTGCATCTACATACCCTTGTAGATCGCGCGCGGAAGCGTTCAAGAGAACGGGGTTGATGGAGTCGTACTCGTCATGATCCAAATCACCGATGATCTAGCGCCAAACGGACAGCACCTCCGCGTTCAACACATGTATGGTTGGGAAGACGTCTCCTCCAACTTGATCCAGCAAGGGGGAAGGAGAGGTTGATGAAGATCCAGCAGCACGACGGCGTGGTGGTGGAAGCAACAGTGATCTCAGCAGGGCTTCGCCAAGCTCAGGGAGAGGGAGGAGTGTCACGGGAGGGAGAGGGAGGTGCCAGGGGCTAGGTTGCGGCTGCTCTCCCTCCCCCACTATATATAGGACCCCTAGGGGGGGCGCCAGCCCTAGGAGATTGAATCTCCAAGGGGGGGGCCAAGGGGGGTGGAGTGCCCCCCAAGCCAAGTGGGGCGCCCCCACCCCTAGGGTTTCCAACCCTAGGCGCAGGGGAGGCCCATGGGGGGGCGCACCAGCCCACTAGGGGCTGGTTCCCCTCCCACTTCAGCCCATGGGGCCCTCTGGGATAGGTGGCCCCACCCGGTGGACCCCCGGGACCCTTCCGGTGGTCCCGATACAATACCGATTACCCCGAAACTTTCCCGATGGCCGAAACTTAACTTCCTATATATAAATCTTCACCTCCGGACCATTCCGAAACTCCTCGTGACGTCTGGGACCTCATCCGGGACTCCGAACAACTTTCAGGTTACCGTATACTAATATCTCAACAACCCTAGCGTCACCGAACCTTAAGTGTGTAGACCCTACGGGTTCGGGAGACACGCAGACATGACCGAGACGACTCTCCGGTCAATAACCAACAGCGGGATCTGGATACCCATGTTGGCTCCCACATGCTCCTCGATAATCTCATCGGATGAACCACGATGTCGAGGATTCAATCAATCCCGTATACAATTCCCTTTGTCAATCGGTACGTTACTTGCTCGAGACTCGATCATCGGTATCCCAGTACCTCGTTCAATCTCGTTACCGGCAAGTCACTTTACTCGTACCGTAATGCATGATCCCGTGATCAGCCACTTGGTCACATTAAGCTCATTATGATGATGCATTATCGAGTGGGCCGAGAGATACCTCTCCGTCATACGAAGTGACAAATCCCAGTCTCGATTCGTGCCAACCCAACAGACACTTTCGGAGATACCCGTAGTGTACCTTTATAGTCACCTAGTTACGTTGTGACGTTTGGCACACCCAAAGCACTCCTACGGTATCCGGGAGTTGCACAATCTCATGGTCTAAGGAAATGATACTTGACATTCAGAAAAGCTATAGCAAACGAAGTACACGATCTTTGAGCTATGCTTAGGATTGGGTCTTGTCCATCACATCATTCTCCTAATGATGTGATCTCGTTACCAATGACATCCAATGTCCATAGTCAGGAAACCATGACTATCTTTTGATCAACGAGCTAGTCAACTAGAGGCTCACTAGGGACGTGTTGTGGTCTATGTATTCACACATGTATTACGATTTCCGGATAACACAATTATGGCATGAACAATAGACAATTATCATGAACAAAGAAATATAATAATAACCATTTTATTATTGCCTCTAGGGCATATTTCCAACACATACCCTCAGCCCCGAGGGTGAACTACTCCCTCCTCATCATGGAGAGCGCCGAGATGATGAAGATGGCCACCGGTGATGATTCCCCCTCCGATAGGGTGCCGGAAGAGGGTCCCGATTGGTTTTTCGTGGCTACAGAGGCTTGCGGTGGTGGAACTGCCGATCTAGGTTTCTTTTCGGGGGTTTCTATATTTATAGGAATTTTTGGCGTCGGTCTCACGTCAGGGGGGTCTTCGAGTCATCCACAAGGTAGGGGGGCACGCCCAGGGGGTGGGGCGCGCCCTCCACCCTCATGGATGGCTCAGGACTCTTCTGGCCCAACTATTTTACTCCAGGGGCTTCTTTTGGTCCATAAAAAATCATCAAAAATTGGCACATCAATTGGATTCCGTTTGGTATTCCTTTTCTGTAAAACTCAAAACAAGGAAAAAACAGAAACTGGCATTGGGCTCTAGGTTAATAGGTTAGTCCCAAAAATCATGTAAAATAGCATATACATGCAAATAAAACATCCTAGATGGATAATATAATAGCATGGAACAATCAAAAATTATAGATACGTTGGAGATGTATCAGCTTCCGCCAGCGGCTCTTCCTCCAATGGAGGGCCATGTCGGAGACCAGCCCCGCGAGTTCTTCATTAGGCTGTACAAGCTAGTGTGCGGTCACCTCCGTCTCCCCACTTCGTTTGCTCGGGAAATGGAGCTTGACCCTCCACAGGCCTTGAGGCTGCACATGAGGGGCTGCGGGAATGGCGGCATGCGGGTCGACGTTGACTTCCCCACCCCTCACGTCATGTATCTCCGCCGTGGGTGGAAGACCTTTGCCCGTGCTCATAGCTTGTCGGAGGGGCATGTTCTCCAGTTCAATCTAATGGAGAACGACCTGCTCTCCATCAAGGTCTTCCGGCACTTGGGAACCCGCTTAGGGTGCTGCGCGGAGAGCTCCACCGACAACGAAACTTCCTCCTCGGGCGACAGTGACGAGGAGGACAGCGACAGCGACGACCAGGGTAGCGGGCGGGAGGACACCGATTCCGACTCCGACTGACCATCGGTGGCAACACCATCATTTGCATCGCCCTCCTCTCTCAGCCACGCGCCTTGCCGAGGGTCATCCCCACCATGCTCTCCATCAGCGCGTTCCCCGTCGCCTCTTCTTTGCCTTCACCTGCTGCACCTGGGAGGAAAAGGGGCAAGAACAAAGATCACGGGGCACTTATCTTTCTTTTAATTTGTAGGCACTTGCCAAATCTTAATTTCTAAGTAATGTAATCTCTCAAGCCCATGCCTGAGTCCTGTAACATTCGTACTTGTATCAGCATGTCAATGAAAAAGACTAGCCTTGCCGGGAACTCGTGCATGTATGATACGTCTCCAACGTATCTATAATTTTTGATTGCTCCATGCTATTATCTACTGTTTTGGGCAATATTGGGCTTTATTTTCCACTTTTATATTATTTTTGGGACTAACTTATTAACCGGAGGCCCAACCCAGATTTGTTGTTTTATGCCTATTTCAGTGTTTCGAAGAAAAGGAATATCAAACGGAGTCGAAACGGAACGAAATCAACTAGAGAAGTTATTTTTGGAATGAAACCTACCGGATAGACTTGGACCCTACGTCAGAAGATGAAGGAGGATCTCACGAGGGTAGGGGCGCGCCCCCTGCCTCGTGGCCACCCCTTTGGTCCACCGACGTACTCCTTTCACCCATATATACCCACGTATCCTAAAACTTCCAGGGAGCACAATAGATCGGGAGTTCCGCCGCTAGAAGCCTCCGTAGCCACCGAAAACCAATCTAGACCCGTTTCGACACCCTGCCGGAGGGGGAATCCTTCTCCGGTGGCCATCTTCATCATCCCTGTGCTCTCCATGACGAGGAGGGAGTAGTTCTCCCTCGGGGCTGAGGGTATGTACCAGTAGCTATGTATTTGATCTCTCTCTCTCTCTCTGTTCTTGATTTGGCACGATCTTGATGTATCGCGAGCTTTGCTATTATAGTTGGATCTTATATTTCTCCTACCCCTCGTCTCTCTTGTAATGAATCGAGTTTCCCCTTTCAAGTAATCTTATCGGATTGAGTCTTTAAAGATTTGAGAACACTTGACTTATGTCTTGCCGTGGATATCTGTGGTGACAATGGGATATCACGTGATTCACTTGATGTATGTTTTGGTGATCAACTTGCGGGTTCCGCCCATGAACCTATGCATAGGGGTTGGCACACGTTTTAGTCGTGATTCTCCGGTACAAACTTTGGGGCACTCTTTGAGGTCCTTTGTGTTGGTTGAATAGATGAATGTGTGATGCATATCGTATAATCATACCCACGGATACTTGAGGTGACATTGGAGTATCTAGGTGACATTAGGGTTTTGGTTGATTTGTATCTTAAGATGTTATTCTAGTACGAACTCTAGGGCTGTTTGTGACACTTATAGGAATAGCCCAATGGATTGATTGGAAAGAATAACTTTGAGGTGGTTTCATACCGTACCATAATCTCTTCGTTCGTTCTCCGCTATTAGTGACTTTGTAGTGACTCTTTGTTGCATGTTGAGGGATAGTTATGTGATCCAATTATGTTAGTATTGTTGAGGGAACTTACACTAGCAAAAGTATATGAACCCTAGTCCTTGTTTCAACGCATTGCAATACCGTTTACGCTCACTTTTATCATTAGTTACCTTGCTGTTTTTATATTTTCATATTACAAAAAACTTTATCTACTATCCATATACCTTGAAGTGGTCTTTTGTTTTCTTATACTAACGGAGCTTACGAATTTTCTGTTAAGTTTTGTGTTGTGAAGTTTTCATGATTTGGGTAAAGATTCGATGGACTATGGAATAAGGAGTGGCAAGAGCCTAAGCTTGGGGATGACCAAGGCACCCCAAGGTAATATTCAAGGACAACCAAGAGCCTAAGCTTGGGGATGCCCCGGAAGGCATCCCCTCTTTCGTCTTCGTTCATCAGTAACTTTACTTGGAGCTATATTTTTATTCGCCACATGATATGTGTTTTGCTTGGAGCGTCAATTTATTTTGTTAGGATTTGCTTGCTGTTATTTATAATAATGTTTTGCATATTTTATTTCAATAAAAGTGGCATTGATAGCCTTTACTATGCCTATGTTACAAGTATACATGTTGCTGTTTGAAAACAGAAAGTTTACCGCTGTTGCAATAATTCCCTAGAGAAGTCAGAATGTGATAAAATGTTGAAACCTTTTGAATATTAAGACCTGATAAATTTAATACAATGGGAATTTTCTTTCATAATTTTTGGAGCTAGGGAAGTATGGATGTTGCAGCATTCTTTACAGACTATCTTGTTTAGGCAGATTGTTGTTATGTTTGCATTGTTTGCATATGTTTGCTTCTTTAATGATTCTATTTGAGGATAGGACTATTAAATATACAGAGGCATTTAGTATGCAATTTTGAATAATAATTTTAGTGATTTTCTATAGTAGAGTATGATAAGGTTTTTGCAATGGTTTATACTAACTTATCTCACGAGTTCTTGTTGAGTTTTGTGTGGATGAAGCTTTTGAGATTTAGGGAGACCGTGATATGAGAGGAATTAAGGAGACACAAAATATCAAGCTTGGGGATGTCCAAGGCACCCCAAGATAATATTTCAAGAAGTCTCCAGTGTCTAAGCTTGGGGATGCCCCGGTTGGCATCCCACCTTTCTTCTTCAACAACTATCGGTTAGTTTCGGTTGATCCTAAGTTTTTGCTTCTTCACATGATGTTTGCCATTCTTAGAATGTCATTTTATTTTTCTTTGCTCGCTGTTTTAATAGAATACCAAGATCTAATTATTAAATGTTAGAGAGTCTTCACATAGTTGCATAATTATTCGACTACTCATTGATCTTCACTTATATCCTTCGGAGTAGTTTGTCATTTGCTCTAGTGCTTCACTTATATCTTTTAGAGCATGGTGGTAGTTTTATTTTGAATAAATAGATGAACTCTCATGATTCACTTAGATTATTTTGAGAGTCTTAATAGCATGGTAATTTGCTTAAAATCCTAATATGCTAGGTATTCAAGAATAATAAAATTCTCTTATGAGTGTGTTGAATACTGTGAGAAGTTTGATACTTGATAATTGTTTTGAGATATGGATATGGTGATATTAGAGTCATGCTAGTTGAGTAGTTGTGAATTTGAGAAATACTTGTGTTGAAGTTTGTGATTCCCGTAGCATGCACGTATGGTGAACCGTTATGTGATGAAGTCGGAGCATTATTTATTTATTGATTGTCTTCCTTATGAGTGGCGGTCGGGGATGAGCGATGGTCTTTTCTTACCAATCTATCCCCCTAGGAGCATGCGCGTAATACTTTGCTTTGATAACTTGTAGTTTTTCGCAATAAGTATGTGAGTTCTTTATGACTAATGTTGAGTCCATGGATTATACACACTCTCACCCATCCACCAATGCTAGCCTCTCTAATACCGCGCACCTTTCGCCGGTATCATACACCCACCATATACCTTCCTCAAAACAGCCACCATACTTACCTATTATGGCATTTCCACAGCCATTCCGAGATATATTGCCATGCAACTTTCCACCATTCCATTATTATGACACGCTTCATCATTGTCATATTGCTTTGCATGATCATGTAGTTGACATCGTATTTGTGACAAGGCCACCATTCATAATTCTTTCATACATGTCTCTCATGCATCATTGCACATCCCGGTACACCGCTGGAGGCATTCATATAGAGTCATATCTTGTTCTAAGTATCGAGTTGTAATTCTTGAGTTGTAAGAAAAATAAAAGTGTGATGATCATCATTATTAGAGCATTGTCCCAGTGAGGAAAGGAGGATGGAGACTATGATTCCCCCACAAGTTGGGATGAGACTCCGGACGAAAAATAAAAAAAAGGCCAAAGAAGCCCAAATAAAAAAAAGAGGCCATAAAAAAAGAAAAGGCCCAAATAAAAAATAAAATAATAAAAAAATGTGAGAAAAAGAGAGAAGGGGCAATGCTCCTATCCTTTTAGCACACTTGTGCTTCAAAGTAGCACCATGATCTTCATGGTAGAGAGTCTCCTATGTTGTCACTTTCATATACTAGTGTGAATCTTTCATTATAGAACTTGACTTGTATATTCCAATGATGGGCTTCCTCAAAATGCCCTAGGTCTTCGTGAGCAAGCGAGTTGGATGCACACCCGCTAGTTTCTTTTGTTGAGCTTTTATACACTTATACCTCTAGTGCATTCGTTGCATGGCAATCCCTACTCACTCACATTGATATCTATTGATGGGCATCTCCATAGCCCGTTGATACGCCTAGTTGATGTGAGACTATCTTCCCCTTTTTGTCTTCTCCACAACCACCACTCTATTCCACCTATAGTTCTATATCCATGGCTCACGCTCATGTATTGCGTGAAGATTGAAAAAGTTTGAGAACATCAAAAGTATGAAAACAATTGTTTGGCTTGTCATCGGGGTTGTGCATGACTTAAATATTTTGTGTGGTGAAGATAGAGCATAGCCAGACTATATGATTTTGTAGGGATAACTTTCTTTGGCCATGTTATTTTGAGAAGACATGATTGCTTAGTTAGTATGCTTGAAATATTATTATTTTTATGTCAAAATGAACTTTTGTCTTGAATCTTTCAGATCTGAATATTCATATCACAAGTAAGAAGAATTACATCTATTATATTATTAAAACGATAGAAAAAGAACGGTTAAGATTTATCAATGTTAAGTCATGAGATTTGAACGGCTAAGATTCTATACAGTTGTTTTAGATTCTATATAGTTGATTTAACATAGATCTCACGTGTGCTTCCAACTACAAAGAGTACATGTCAAAAAAAATTGCAAAGAGTAGGCTTCGTACATATTACGGACAGAGTTTAGGTGTTGTAGACATAGAGGTCTGTTATATGGTCATGCAGAACCGGATGGTAAGCACGTATAGAATCCAACTCCAAATAAAATATCCTGAAAAAAAAAAACCCAAAACAGTCCAACAAAATTAGCACGTATAGAACTAGGTCACCTCATAAAAGGAAACACTTCCGTCCGTAAAAAAAGAAACACTTTTTTTACTTCCAATAATCTGTCGGTCAGATTAAATCTACGTGCTAGAGGAACCAGCACGTGCTCACGGACTCGAACAAACCAACACTTTTGACCCCTAGCACAAGAACAGGTCAAAAAAGAAAACCTAGGCTTCGAGGGTGCTGAAGAAGACAGTCGACGGCCAACGTACATGCAGGCGTCAAAGAAGCGCCTGAGTCTCCGCACCAAAAACCAACGGCCGGGAGCAAAGAAATCTAGGCTTGCCGAGGGACAAAGAACGACGTGCATCACATGTATATTCGAGTATACGACATAGGGTGCTGATGCAGCCAGCCCGTGGCAACCAACGAATGCAGGTGTCGAAGAAACGGTGGAGTTTGGGTGCCAAAAATCAACGGCTGGGGGCAAAGAAATCTAGGCCTGATGAGGAAGCATCGATCGACACCTTCTTTGACGTGCATCACAGGTACAAGTACGACAGAGGACGACGACATGCGTCAAAGGAGGGACGACGACAGAGGCAACGCCGACCGTGAGGTAACCCTACAACCTTCTCATCAGAACCCTCCCATGCGGCTTGATGCACACTACATTGCATGCACGTCCACTAAACTTTTATGTAGTCATGTAAATCGATTTTAGCGTATGGTATTTCCGGTTTGTTATTGCAGATCGCCTGATTAGCTAGCTTTGTACGTGAAGATTTGTTCTAGCCATCACATCAGGAAGCAAATCGAGCTAGGTTTTCAAAGGTCGTGCTGGCCGTAAACTACACGGCAACTCGCTGGATCGTCTCAGTGAAAGCAAAGCCAAGTCGAGGTAGGAATATACATATCCGGAGCACATTGTGATACTATAATACCTTATATTCAGATGACTTTTACTACAGGTAATATATTTAGATTACATGTCAAGCATCAAAGAGTATCACAGACAAAATAGAAGCTCCAGTACATGACACAATAAGAGTTACTCTGTAATCATGGTGTGCTCCATGTACTATCTTTGTGTCCATAGAGATCCATGTCTTTATGTGTACTTCTTTTTTTCAGTTCTGGTGCACACCAAGTTATCTCAACTATTTATGAATTACTGGTAGTTGAGGTGTTCTTTTCAAATTGATGAATTATATGTGCAAATATCAACCTAAGAATGCATTGGTTTGTTCAAGGAAAAACTGTTTCCTCATGATGAACAGAAACATGTTTGAGAAGAATTGGAATATGACAATTCTGTTCATCATTTTGTGAACATGAAACTTAGATTTATCATGATATGAAAAATAATAACAACTCTTTAGTTCCTAATAGACAACATAACTCGCATAGTCTTATTACTGTTAACCAAAGTCATTAAGTACTGAAAATAGAAGGGTTGTCGTACATGAAACTATATTATATTTTGCAGCACAACAATCTGAATACAAGATGTCATATAGATATATGTGTTATTATATTGTGTGTATAGTGCATAAAAAGTATTTAGTATTTTATAGTTTAATTGCTAGCCCATGCGCACATACCAAATCAATAGAAAAGCACTATATTTTATTTATGAATTCAAAAGAACTGAATTCTAGCATTTTAGCTAGGATGAACACAATGTAACATTTATAAATAGCTAAATTAAAATAAAATTGTAATATTACAATATTTCATTGGATTGACAAATAATACAACAACAATAAATACATAAAATTGTAATATGGAAAATATTGTGATTTGGTTCCAGTACAAACTCGATATTAAATAATTAATAAAATTATTACAAGGCAGATAAACAGTATAACTATATGTATACTAAAGGAACATGTAATTGATTTAATCCAAACTTATTGGTTTAATCCAAAGTTGAGTTCTTGCAGGGAATCCAAATTGAGATTTAATGAATTTTAGTGTCACAAATGTTCTACAATAATATATTTAATAATATAGGCCATAGGAATATAGGTGTCATAACATGGAAAATAGGACAACTGTGGTTTGCACGTATATAACAATATCAGCTGCTAGCAACCAAGCGATTTTTCAAAAATAATCAATCATGCAATTAGTTGCGATGAGTCCTAATTATAATTGTTGTTGCTGAAATTTATAAATCAAAATACTATATTATCTTATTATATATATATATGATGTTCATAAAATCAATAACCACTAATGGAGTTCAAACATAAGTTTGAGATTGAAAATTTTACATCCTTTATCTTCAAACTACCAAACAAGTTGGATACATACGGCTCAGTGGAATGCAACTAAAGCCTACATGTGTTCCATTTAATTTCCAGACACTTTCGATTTTACAATAAGAATAACTATGTTGTTATACCTGCAATATTTACACCACATATTTTCGTACCACCAAATGTTTTAAAGAAATATAAAAAATCAGAACAAAAATACAATTCTAGCCGCGCAATTGCGTGGGCCACTCCGCTAGTTCTTGATAATACGAGTAGTACAAGAGTTGATCTACCACGAGATCAGAGAGGCTAAACCCTAGAAGCTAGCCTATGGTATGATTGTATGATGTCCTACGGACTAAAACCCTCTGGTTTATATAGACACCGGAGGGGGCTAGGGTTACACAAGGTCGGTTACAAAGGAGGAGATATACATATCCGTATTGCCTAGCTTGCCTTCCACGCCAAGTAGAGTCCCATCCGGACACGGGACGAAGTCTTCAATCTTGTATCTTCATAATCCAACAGTCCGGCCAAAGGATATAGTCCGGCTGTCCGGAGACCCCCTAATCCAGGACTCCCTCAGTAGCCCCTGAACCAGGCTTCAATGACGATGAGTCCGACGCGCAGTGTTGTCTTCGGCATTGCAAGGCGGGTTCCTCCTTCGAATACACCACGGAAGAATTTGAATACAAGGATAGTGTCCGACCCTGCAAAATAAGTTCCACATACCACCGTAGAGAAAATAATATTTCCCACAAATCCAATCTGCTGACACGTTTTGGCAGCATGACATCATGTCATGGCCCGGTAATTATTTAAACTGTTTTTCCTTAACCAGCCCCGCACATAACGTGAGGCGGTTTCTTGACACGTCTTGTCAAAGCAGAGATCGTGTTCCCCTTATTACGGGATTCTCATCAATACGGACGTGGGTAACCCAACCGCGCCATCAATTACGGCGCTTGGGGGATAAGCGAGTTTTACTAGGCTAGTGGGGGCGCATAGTTTAGTCCGCCCTTATAAAGGGATAAGATCTCACCTTTTTCTACCCACGCCTTCTTCCTCCTTGCTCATCCATTCTCGCGCACTCGAGCTCCAGCGCCAAGTCTGCATCCTCCTCCTCAACTCTCTCCAAAACATGTCCGGAGCGGGAGGCAAGTGGATGGCCTCCTCCGTCATGGAGGGGCACATCAAAAAGTTACATGGAGCCGGATACTTAGCCGCGGACATCGCGCACCGGCTGCCAGCCGCGGGGCAGGTCATCCCTACCCCAGAACCTCACGAGAGGGTGGTCTTCCTCCCCACTTCGTCCGCAGACTAGGGTTTCCCCTCCATCCATTTGTCCGCGGCCTCATGTTCTATTATGGGCTGGACTTTCACGATCTGGCCCCTAACTTCATCCTCAACATCTCGGCGTTCATCATCGTGTGCGAGGCTTTCCTCCGCATCCGTCCCCACTTCGTCCTATGGCTGAAACCTTCAATATCAAGCCGAAGGTTGTAGGCGGCCAACAAGCGGAATGTGGCGGAGCCATGGTGGGAAAATGCCCAACGTTGCATGGCCCGAGGGCTCCTTTGTGGAGACCGTAAAGGGGTGGCAGTCGGGGTGGTTCTACATCACCGAGCCGCACGACACCAACTGGGTGGCGGCCACCGAGTTTCGATCCGGTATCCCCACGCGGCTTACTTCCTGGAAGGAGAAGGGCCTGTCCTGGGGTTCATCGGTGGAGCTGGACGGACTCCAGAAGTGTATCCGGAACATGAAAAGCAAGAAACTTAAGCTTGTCAACATAGTCCAGGTCATGCTCTTCCGCCGGATCCTCCCATGTCAACAACGGGATTTCAACTTATGGGAGTTCGAGCCGGCCCGGCACCAGACTCTAAGCGAGCTCTTCGACACGATGCACAAAGACGTCTGGAGGGTGTTGTTCAAGGGCGCCGAGGTCCCTCCCTCTCTCACCGAGGACCGCGGGCTAAGCGCGAAGCGCCCTGCGAATCCGGTAAGTTCTGTACATCTGGAAGGATATTTATTTCCCATAGCTTAACCATGTGCAAGGTCTGAGCTCCCATGCCTTTAACAGGACTGGGTGGAGGCATCGGAGTAGATTGACTGTCCGGCCCTCTTGCCCGAAGACACCATGGACGCTCTCCTGACGGAGATGCTGACTCTGACTCCTTATAAGGTGCCGGAGAAGACCAAGAAGAAGGCCAAGGGAACCCAAAAGAGTTCCCGGCGCCAGGTGGTATCGGACTCATCGTCCGATAACTCCGCGACGCACTCCTCCCATGAAGACGAGGAGGAAGATGAAGATGCTCCCCCTCCAGCCGGGGGAGACAAGAAAAGGAAGGCCGCCCCGACCAGGGAGGCCGAAGGGTCCAAGAAGGGAAGGACTCTTCTTCCGGACTGCTCCACCACCGCCGCCGAAGGCGAAGACGAGTGGCTGCTCAGGGCCAAGCCCCTGGCGAAGTCATAAGTATTCGGATACCAGAGTAACTCATAGCACACCTTTGTCGCGCTGCTTCTCCTAACGCCGAATATGATTACACAGACCGCCCCAAGCTCGTATCGACGTATCCTCATCGGACGGCTCCTTGGGTTCGTCGGATATGGATAGCGATCCACTTCCGACCGCCTCCTCCCCTTGCCCTACGGACAATGCCGAGGTATTGTCTCAAGAGGCACCGAGCCGGGGGAGACAGTCCCGGAGGCGCCTCAAGGCGACCTTCCGGACTCCAGGAGCAAAGGGAGCAAGGCTCCCGGGGGCTCCAAGTTCGGCTCTCAGCCGAACACCGCGCCGGAACCTCCAGTGGCTCCGGACTCGGGCAGGCGGCCCCCTTCCAAAAGGGGTAAGATGCCCATGCCGGTGACCTCTGTCCATCCAGAGGCACCGGACAACCTGCTGGGAGCGCTTCACGGCGCTTCCATCGACGAAGAGCACCGCACTATTATGAGTGTGGTGATCAAGAAGGTTCAGTCCGCCAAGAGCGGACTGACTGAAGCCTGTGCCAGCCTTCTAACAGGCTTTGAGGTAAGTATTTAAAATATAGGAAAAATATTACCGCATAGACAGTAGCCCCTGATGCTCTGTTTGGTGTTCACAAAGAAAATCCTAATAGAGGATCAAATAATATCTGCAGGAGTCTAATATAAGTATGTCTATATGCGTATGCAGGCTTCACTGCTGACCTCTGCCGCACTGACTGCGGAGGTCGCCGCACTGAAGCAGGACCTCGAGGGGTCCGAGAAAGAGCTCGGCCTTGCTAAGAGGCAGCTTGAGGAGAACAAAGGTAAGTAATACCTTGTCTATAGATATATATATACAAAAAAGATGCGATTGCAAAATGACAGGATCATCATGAATTTGCCAGGGGCCACGACCGAAGTGGCGACCCTGAAGCAAGCGCTGTCCGAGGCCGAAAACAAAGCGGCCCAGGAGCGCACCGAGTGGGAAAAGTAAGAGGCACGGGTGGGCGAGGTGCAGCAAGAGCTCCAAGCTCTCGTGACGAAGCACGAAGCGTTGGAGCTTGACTCGAAGACGCGAGAGTCTGAGCTTGCGACGGCCCTTGCGAGCGCAAAGAATGCCAAGGCTAAAGCCCAAAAGGCCCTCCAGGAGATTGAGGCGATGAGGAAGATAGCGGGGGGTAAGGCATTCAATATGCAAAGCAAGCATGTGAAAGTAAATTACTTGTTACTTACCCGAGTCTGGAGCTCCCCAGGAGCATTCGCAGATTTGCCCCGCAGCGTGTCGGATGCCGCAAAGTTTTACCAGGCCGAGGAGGGAAGCTCGACGGAGAAGTTGTTCTGGTCTCAGTATACTGGGACCGAACACCCGATGCCTATGAGCGACCAGCTGAAGCAACTGGTCGAGCTGCACAAGGCGGCCGAACAGGCCATGAAGGGCTTTATAGTCCGGATGTGGCCTGGCGACGCCCTTCCCGACAGCTACTTCGGCTTGGTGAGGCGGCTTGTGGATGCCTGCCCACGGCTGGAAGTCATCAAGAGGTCTGTCTGCATCGAGGGTGCACGGTGGGCTTTTGCCCGTGCGAAGGTGCACTGGGCCAAGATGGACGCCGAGAAGCTGGTGAAGGAGGGGCCGCCGCAGGTCAAGGAGCATCGCCACCCCGAGATTTATTATGAGGGTGTCCTGAAGGATGCCCGTCTTGTAGCGGACAAGTGCGCGAAAGATGTAATATTCGAATGAACTTGCTCGTGTAATCCTGTATTATGAAAACTTGTTCATATGTGCTATGCAACGCTTGTTTGAATTTAAAATGTTACCTTCTGTTCGGCTGTTTATCAAATCTGAGAGACGGCTAGTCGTCGGCTTCTGCCCCCATGCCACGAGTGCTGGGGTGTTCGGGATAAACCTGAGCACTCTTGTTCCCATTTTTGGGTCCTTCGAGGGAGGTGCTCAGCGCAACGAACAAGGCAATCACACTATAATGCTTTACCACTCTCACTTAGCCATAGAATTCTATAATTTTAAATTTTGGCGAAGCCCCTAGTATTCGGAAGGCCGAATTTGGGGCGCTATACACGCCTTAAGCCGGACAAAGCCGACTCCTCGCTCTAAGCGGCATAATTCTTTAGGGACTCGAAACCTCTCGAACAGCGACCAATCTCTCGCCTTATCATGATAGTCAGTTTTAGCTTTCTCTACTGAGGTGCTTAGCCCAGCTGAACCGGGGCACAATCTCAGTAGTTCTCCCAGTGCTACCTTAGCCGATATAGCGGAACGTAAGGTACCAAAACATGGGAGCCGGGCAAACCCAACTATTGACCCAAGACATGATTCGGAGCTGATGCATATAATGCTATAAGTTCGGGGTGCCGCACTGTCTAAAGTGTTCGGACTTCTCACGTCGTATTATGGGGTATGCTTAAGCCCCTGGCGTATTGGCCGTACCAGAGTGTACGGGTGCTGAATGTCATGAATGAACACACACACACACACACACACACACACACACATATATATATATATATATAAAGAAGAATAGAGAATGCAATAATAGTCTAATGCTATGCATTGTTTATTCAAAAAGGTGCGTTAAAGCAGAATGATACAAGTGGTGCGGTAAGCAAAAAGTAGGACTATTTGACATGTCCCCTCCAAGGGCAAGCTGAGGAATGGTATTTAGAGCGAGTATTTCACTCGTTGTCAGAGACCACCTGGGAGTTCCGTGGTGCGACGTAGCTTTCTGCCTCCTTGGTTGTTGCACCATGTGCTCGGCAATCATACTGCCGGACAGGGTTTCCAGAGATTAAGGTCCTGAAAGAGAGAAAAATAACAAAGCGGGAAGCCCCTAGTGCGGTTGAGCCGCGTCTTGGGGCGTGCCGTAGTCGTGCCCCCCTCCCCACCTGTGCCCATGGTATTTTCAATGCGTAATTATGTACGCGCGGCACGGATTTCACCGTTTGGCTGGTACTGGGGTGGGGGCGCATTGCTATGTGAGCTCAGAACGTGCTAGGCGGTCTTGCTGCCGATTACTCCGGGCGCCCTTGAAGGTGTCCGGGTCCTTAATCGCCGAACTAGTGGATTGCCTTAAGAGGCTGCTTTGCACTCTGCTGCGAGGGCCGCAGTGTGCTCCTCCATGCAGAGAGAGCGCTCTGTGTTTCCATTAACTGTGATGACCCCCCGAGGTCCTGGCATCTTGAGCTTGAGGTATGCATAATGCGGTACCGCATTGAATCTCGCAAATGCGGTTCGCCCGAGCAGTGCATGATAGCCACTGCGGAACGGGACTATATCGAAGATTAACTCCTCGCTTCAGAAGTTATTCGGGGATCCGAAGACCACTACCAGGGTCACTGAGCCTGTGCAATGGGCCTCTACACCTGGTATGACGCATTTGAAGGTCGTTTTGTGGGTTTGATCCTTGAGGGGTCTATACCCATTTTGCGCACTTTGTCCTGATAAAGCAAGTTCAGGCTGCTGCCGCCATCCATAAGGACTCGAGTGAGGTGAAACCCGTCAATGATTGGGTCTAAGACCAGTGCGGTGAATCCGCCATGACGGATACTAGTGGGGTGGTCCCTATGATCGAAGGTGATCGGGCAAGAGGACCATGGGTTGAACTTTGGGGCGGCTGGCTCACCCTTAGCGCACGCTTCCGCTCCCTCTTGGGGATGTGGGTTGTGTATATCATGTTCACCATCCGCACTTGTGGGGGGAACCTCTTCTGTCCTCCGGTGTTCGGCTGCCGGGGCTCCTCCTCGTCATCGCTATGTGACCCCTTATCTTTGTTTTCGACATTTAACTTGCCGGCCTGCTTGAACACCCAACAATCCCTGTTGGTGTGGTTGGCTGGCTTGTCGGGGGTGCCGTGTATTTGACACGAGCGGTCGAGTATACGTCCAAACTGGACGGGCCCGGAGTGCTTCTTTTGAATGGCTTTTTCCGCTGACCGGGTTTAGAGCCTTTGAATCTGGCGTTGACTGCCGTATCCTCGGTATTGTCACTGTTAATGCGGCGCTTGTGTTTGTTGCGACGGGACCTGCCATTGCCATCCTTGGTATCTGAAGTACCATGGTTCTTTGATATGTTATTGTTGCGAGCCAGCCAGCTGTCTTCTCCCACACAAAAGCGGGTCATGAGTGTCGTGAGGGCTGCCATAGATTTCGGCTTTTCCTGGCCAAGGTGCAGGGCGAGCCACTCGTCGCGGATGTTGTGCTTAAAAGCTGCTAGGGCCTCTGCATCCGGACAGTCGATGATTTGATTTTTTTTGTTAGGAACCATGTCCAAAATTGCCTGGCCGATTCCTCTGGCTGCTGAATTATGTGGCTCAAGTCATCGGCATCTGGCGGTCGCACATAAGTGCCCTGGAAGTTGTTGAGGAATGCGGCTTCCAGATCTTCCCAACAGCCAATGGACTCTGCTGGCAAGCTGTTGAGCCAATGCTGAGCTGGTCCTTTGAGCTTGAGTGGGAGGTATTTGATGGCGTGTAGATCATCACTGCGGGCCATGTAGATGTGCAGGAGGAAATCCTCGATCCATACCGCAGGATCTGTTGTGCCGTTGTATGATTCTATATTTACAGGTTTGAAACCCTCTGGGATTTGATGATCCATTACTTCGTCTGTGAATCATAGGGGGTGTGCGGCGCCTTTGTACTGGGCTATATCGCGACGCAACTTAAATGAGTCTTGTCCGCTGTGTTCGGCCCGGCCGGACTTACTTTTACTGTATCCGGCGTGACGGTTATCGTCTCGCATAGTGGCGCGCCCCCGTAATCCGTAGATCGATCTTGTGTGTTTTGCTTTGTCCTCCAATACGTCTCGCAGGTCTGGCATATTTCCCCATGTCTTTACATTTTTTATTTGAGTGGCATCGGGGTGCGGGCTGAACTTTTGGCTGGAATGCCTCTTTGTCGCGGCCACGAGGTGGCCGATCAGCCGCGTCATACGCTGGAGATGTAGGTTTGAGTGCTTCCTCCTCCAGTCAGGGTAGCAACCTACGCTTTGGGTAACTCTTGGAGGGGCGTTCGAGTTTATATTCCTCGGCCGCAAGGACTTCAGTCCATCTGTCAGCTAGCAAATCTTGATCAGCTTGAAGCTACTGTTGCTTTTTCTTAAGGCTATTTGTCGTGGCTATAAGCCGGCGCTTGAAGCGGTCTTGTTCGACGGGATCCTCAGGCACAACGAATTCGTCATCGTCGAGGCTTGCCTCATCTTCGGAGGGAGTCATGTAATTATCATCCTCCGCCTCTCCATCTGCCACTCTCTCGGGAGGGCTGGCTTCTCCATCCTCCTCCCTAAATCTTGCTGAAGGGGATTGTTGTCGTCTTCGGCACTGTCCGGAGTGGTATTATCTCCTGTGCCGGTGTCACCGCTTTTGCTTTGGCGAGAATTAGAGCGGCGCCGTTGATGTCGGCGCTTGGGTTGCCTCTTGGAGGAATCATCCTCCGTTGTCTCATTGCCATTGCCTTCTTTGGGTGTGTCCACCATGTATATATCATACGATGAGGTGGCTGTCCAATGCCTTGTGGGCAGTGGTTCCTCTTCGCCTCCCGCATCGTCGTCCATACCGTCGATGTCTTCGGAGTCGAAGTCGAGCATGTCGGTTAAGTCGTCGACAGTGGCTACTAAGTGGGTGGTGGGTGGGCAGCGAATTTCTTCATCATCCGCATCCCAATCCTGCCGAACATAGTTCGGCCAGGACTCTCCTGACAAGGAGAGAGACCTTAAGGAGTTTAGTATGTCACCGAAGGGCGAGTGCTGAAAGATATCCGCGGAGGTAAACTCCATGATCGGCACCCAATCGGATTCGATAGGCACAGGCGCCGGCGGTTCGGAGTCCGTGGCCGGGGAGGAATCCGGTAGTTCGGCGTCACGGATCCCGTGAAGGGTAAGGTCGATACACGGCACAATCGCCGATGAGAGTGCGGCCTCCGTGGCGGGGTCTATCCACCCGTCCATGGATGGCGCAACTGGCTCTGAATTGAGGGTCGGAGCGGTTGCCAGCGCGATCTCCTAGACACTGTCTGATGGTAGAGCTAAATCATGCTCATCGTGACCGTGTGGCGCACTAAGCAGGGGCTCGAATCCGTCAAAGATCAAGTCTCCGTGGATATCGGCCGTGTAGTTTAAGCTTCCAAACCTGACCTGGTGGCCAGGGGCGTAACTCTCGATCTGCTCCAGATGGCCAAGCGAGTTGGCCCGCAGTGCGAAGCCGCCGAATACAAAGATCCGTCCGGGGAGAAAAGTCTCACCCTGGACTGCATTGCTATCGATGATCAAAGGAGCCATCAAGCCTAATGGCGACGACACAGAGGAACTCTCAATGAAAGCACCAATGTCGGTGTCAAAACCGGCGGATCTCGGGTAGGGGGGTCCCGAACTGTGCGTATAAGGCGGATGGTAACAGGAGGCAGGGGACACGATGTTTTACCCAGGTTCGGGCCCTCTTGATGGAGGTAAAACCCTACATCCTGCTTGATTATTCTTGATAATACGAGTAGTACAAGAGTTGATCTACCACGAAATCGGAGAGTCTAAACCCTAGAAGCTACCCTATGGTATGATTGTATGATGTCCTACGAACTAAAACCCTCTGGTTTATATAGACACCGGAGGAGGCTAGGGTTACACAAGGTCGTTTACAAAGGAGGAGATATACATATCCGTATTGCCTAGCTTGCCTTCCACGCCAAGTAGAGTCCCATCCGGACATGGGACGAAGTTTTCAATCTTGTATCCTCATAATCCAACAGTCCGGCTAAAGGATATAGTCCGGCTGTCCGGAGACCCCCTAATCCAGGACTCCCTCAAAGAGCCTAAGCTTGGGGATGCCCATGGCACCCCCAAGATAATATAAGGACACCTAAAAGCCAAAGCTTGGGGATGCCCCGGAAGGCATCCCCTCTTTTCATCTACTTCTATCGGTAACTTTACATGGAGCTATATTTTTATTCACCACATGATGTGTGTTTTGCTTGGAGCGTCTTGTATTATTTGAGTCTTTATTTGTTAGTTTACCACAATCATCCTTGCTGTACACACCTTTTGAGAGAGCCATACATGATTTAGAATTTGTTAGAATACTCTATGTGCTTCGCTTATATCTTTTGAGTTATATAGTTTTGCTCTAGTACTTCACTTATATCTTTTAGAGCACGGTGGTGGATTTGTTTTATAAAAACTATTGATCTCTCATGCTTCACCTAGATTATTTTGAGAATCTTTAATAGCATGGTAATTTGCTTAAATAATCCTAATATGCTAGGTATTCAAGATGAATAAAATTTCTTCTTATGAGTGTTTTGAATACTAAGAGAAGTTTGATGCTTGATGATTGTTTTGAGATATGGAGGTAATAATATCAAAGTCGTGCTAGTTGAGTAGTTGTGAATTTGAGAAATGCTTGTGTTGAAGTTTGCAAGTCCCGTAGCATGCACGTATGGTAAACATTGTGTAACAAATTTGAAACATGAGGTGTTATTTGATTGTCTTCCTTATGAGTGGCGGTCGGAGACGAGCGATGGTCTTTTCCTACCAATCTATCCCCCTAGGAGCATGCGCGTAGTGCCGAGGTTTCTGATGACTTGTAGATTTTTGCAATAAGTATGTGAGTTCTTTATGACTAATGTTGAGTCCATGGATTATACGCACTCTCACCCTTCCATCATTGCTAGCCTCTTCGGTACCGTGCATTGCCCTTTCTCACATTCAGAGTTGGTGCAAACTTCGCCGGTGCATCCAAACCCCGTGATATGATACGCTCTTTCACACATAAACCTCCTTATATGTTCCTCAAAACAGCCACCATACCTACCTATTATGGCATTTCCATAGCCATTTCGACATATATTGACATGCAACTTTCCACCACTCCGTTCATCATGATACATTCATCATTGTAATTTTGCTTACCATGATCATGTAGTTGACATAGTATTTTTGGCAAAGCCACCGTTCATAATTCTTTCATACATGTCACTCTTGGTTCATTGCATATCCTGGTACACCGCCGGAGGCATTCATATAGAGTCATATCTTGTTCTAAGTATCGAGTTATAATCATTGAGTTGAAAATAAATAGAAGTGTGATGATCATCATTCATAGAGCATTGTCCCAAATAGAAAAAAGGAAGGCCAAAAAAAGAAAGGCCAAATAAAAAATTATATATATATATAAAGAAGGGACAATGCTACTATCCTTTTTTCCACACTTGTGCTTCAAAGTAGCACCATAATCTTCATGATAGAGAGTCTTTTGTCTTATCACTTTCATATACTAGTGGGAATTTTTCATTATAGAACTTGGCCTGTATATTCCAACAATGGGCCTCCTCAAGTGCCCTAGGTCTTCGTGAGCAAGCAAGTTGGATGCACACCCACTTAGTTTCTTTTGTTGAGCTTTCATACATTTATAGCTCTAGTGCATCTGTTGCATGGCAATCCCTACTCCTTGCATTAACATCAATCGATGGGCATCTCCATAGCCCATTGATTAGCCTCGCTGATGTGAGACTTTCTCCTTTTTTGTCTTCTCCACATAACCCCCATCATCATATTCTATTCCACCCATAGTGCTATGTCCATGGCTCGCGCTCATATATTGCGTGAAAGTTTATAGGTTTGAGATTACTAAAGTATGAAACAATTGCTTGGCTTGTCATCAGGGTTGTGCATGATGAGAGCATTCTTGTGTGACAAAAATGGAGCATGACTAAACTATATGATTTTGTAGGGATGAACTTTCTTTGGCCATGTTATTTTGAGAAGACATAATTGCTTAGTTAGTATGCTCGAAGTATTATTATTTTTATGTCAATATGAACTTTTGTCTTGAAATCTTTCAGAGCTAAATATTCATTCCACAATTAAGAAGAATTACATTAAAATTATGCGAAGTAGCACTCCGCATCAAAAATTCTGTTTTTAGCATTTACCTACTCGAGGACGAGCAGGAATTAAGCTTGAGGATGCTTGATATGTCTCCAACGTAATAACTTTTGATTGCTCCATGCTATATTATCTGCTATTTTGGACATTATTGGGCTTTATTATCCACTTTTATACTATTTTTGGGACTAACCTATTAACCGGAGGCCCAGCCCAGAATTGCTGTATTTTTGCCTATCTTAGGGTTTCGAAGAAAAGGAATATAAAACGCGGTCCAAATGGAATGAAACCTTCGGGAACGTGATTTTCTCAACGAACAAGACCCGGGAGACTTGGACCCTACGTCAAGACACAAAAGAGGAGGCCACGAGGTAGGGGCGTGCCTCCCCCCACCCCCCAGGTGCGCCCTCCACCCTCGTGGGCCCCCTGTTGCTCCACCGACGTACTCCTTCCTCCTATATATACCTAAGAATCCCCAAACGATCAGATACGGAGCCAAAACCCTAATTCCACCGCCGTAACTTCCTGTATCCATGAGATCCCATCTTGGGGCCTGTTCCGGAGCTCCGCCGGAAGAGGGCCGTCATCACGGAGGGCTTCTACATCATCATAGCCTCTCTGATGAAGTGTGAGTAGTTTACCTCAGACCTTCGGGTCCATAGTTAGTAGCTAGATGGCTTCTTCTCTCTCTTTGAATCTCAATACAAAGTTCTCCCCCTCTCTTGTGGAGATCTATTCGATGTAATCTTCTTTTTGCGGTGTGTTTGTTGAGACCGATTAATTATGGGTTTATGATCAAGTCTATCTACGAACAATATTTGAATCTTCTCTGAATTCTTTTATTTATGATTGGTTATCTTTGCAAGTCTCTTCGAATTATCAGTTTGGTTTGGCCTACTAGATTGATCTTTCTTGCAATGGGAGAAGTGCGTAGCTTTGGGTTCAATCTTGCGGTGTCCTTTCCCAGTGACAGTAGGGGCAGCAAGGCATGTATTGTATTGTTGCCATCGAGGATAACAAGATGGGGTTTTCATCATATTGCATGAGTTTATCCCTCTACATCATGTCATCTTGCTTACGGCATTACTCTGTTTTCATTAACTTAATACTCTAGATGCATGCTAGATAGCGGTCGATGAGTGGAGTATTAGTAGTAGATGCAGGCAGGAGTCAGTCTACTTGTCTCGCACGTGATGCCTATATACATGATCATACCTAGATATTCTCATAACTATGCTCAATTATGTCAATTGCTCAACAGTAATTCGTTCACCCACCGTAGAATACCTATGCTCTTGAGAGAAGCCACTAGTGAAACCTATGGCCCCCGGGTCTATCTTCATCATATTAATCTTCCAATACTTAGTTGTTTCCTTTGCTTTTTACTTTGCTTTTATTTTACTTTGCATCTTTATCATAAAAATACCAAAAATATTATCTTGTCATATCTATCAGATCTCACTCTCGTAAGTGGCCGTGTAGGGATTGACAACCCCTTACCGCGTTGGTTGCGAGGATTTATTTGTTTTGTGCAGGTACGAGGGACCCGCACGTAGCCTCCTACTGGATTGATACCTTGGTTCTCAAAAACTGAGGGAAATACTTACGCTACTTTGCTTCATCATCCCTTCCTCTTCGGGAAAAACCAACGCAGTGCTCAAGAGGTAGCAGGACCAAGGAAATATTTCTCGGTTATGGAGGTGATAAAAGAGTTCGTCGTAAAGAGTTACGTCAATGCAAGCTTTTGACACCGATCTAGATGACTCTAAGTCCCGATCTACATACATATTGAAAGTGGGAGCAATTAGCTAGAGTAGCTCCGTGCAGAGTATTGTAGACATAGAAATTTGCAAAATACATACGGATCTGAATGTTGCAGACCCGTAGACTAAACTTCTCTGACAAGCAAAACATGATCACTCTTTGGGTGTTAATCACATAGCGATGTGAACTAGATTATTGACTCTAGTAAAACCTTTGGGTATTAGTCACATGAAGATGTGAATTAATCACATAAAGATGTGAACTATTGGTGTGAAATCACATGTCGATGTGAACAAGATTATTGACTCTAGTGCAAGTGGGAGACTGAAGGAAATATGCCCTAGAGGCAATAATAAAGTTGTTATTTATATTTTCTTATATCATGATAAATGTTTATTATTCATACTAGAATTGTATTAACCGGAAACTTAGTACATGTGTGAATACATAGACAAACAAAGTGTCCCTAGTATGCCTCTACTTGACTAGCTCGTTAATCAAAGATGGTTAAGTTTCCTAGACATAGACATGTGTTGTCATTTGATGAATGGGATCACATCATTAGAGAATGATGTGATGAACAAGACCCATCCATTAGCTTAGCACTATGATCGTTTAGTTTATTGCTATTGCTTTCCTCATGTCTTATACATGTTCCTCAGGCTATGAGATTATGCAACTCCTGAATACCGGAGGAACACCTTGTGTGCTATCAAACGTCACAACTTAACTGGGTGATTATAAAGATGCTCTACAGGTGTCTCTGATGGTGTTTGTTGAGTTGGCATAGATCGAGATTAGTATTTGTCACTCCGTGTATCGGAGAGGTATCTCTAGGCCCTCTCGGTAATGCACATCACAATGAGCCTTGCAAGCAATGTGACTAATGAGTTAGTAACGGGATGATGCATTACGGAATGAGTAAAGAGACTTGCCAGTAACGAGATTGAACTAGGTATGATGATACCGACGATCAAATCTGGGGCAACTAACATACCGATGACAAAGGGAACAATGTATGTTATTGTGCGGTTTGACCGATAAAGATCTTCGTAGAATATGTGGGAACCAATATGAGCATCCAGGTTCCGCTATTGGTTACTGACTCGAGATGTGTCTCGGTCATGTCTACATAGTTCTCGAACTCGTAGGGTCCGCACGCTTAACGTTCGATGACGATATGTATTGTGAGTTATGTGATTTGATGTACCGAAGGTTGTTCGGAGTCCCGGATGTGATCACGGACATGACGAGGAGTCTCAAAATGGTCGAGACATAAAGGTTCATATATTGGAAGGTTACATTCAAACACCGGAATAATTCGGGTCGTTTCGGATAAGTTTCGGAGTACCGGGGGTTACCAGAACCCCCTCCGGGAAGTTATTGGGCCTAGTGGTGGAAGAGAGGAGGCAGGCCAAGAGGTGGCGCCCCCCCCCTAGCCCAAACCGAATTGGACTAGGGCTAGGGGGGCGGCCCCTCCTTTCCTTCTCTTCTTTCTCTCCTTCCTTCTTCTCCTACTTGGACTAGGAAAGGGGGAAACCTACTCCTACTAGGAGTAGGAATCCCCCCTTTGGGCATGCCCCTTGAGGCCGGCCCTCCTCCTCCTCCCCTCCTTTATATACGGGGAGGGGGCACCCCATAGACACACAAGTTGATCTTTTAGTCGTGTGCGGTGCCCCCCTCCACAGTTACACACCTCGGTCATATTGTTGTAGTTCTTAGGCGAAGCCCTGCGTCTGTAACTTCATCATCACCGTCACCACGCCGTCGTGATGGCGGAACTCTCCCTTGTCCTCAGTTGGATCAAGAGTACGAGGGACGTCACCAAGCTGAACGTGTGCTCACCGCGGAGGTGTCGTGCGTTCGGTACTTGGATCAGTTGAATCGCGAAGACGTTCGACTACATCAACCGCGTTATTAAACGCTTCCGCTTTCGGTCTATGAGGGTGCATAGACACACTCTCCCCTCTCGTTGCTATGCATCTCCTAGATAGATCTTGCGTGATCGTAGGAATTTTTTTGAAATAATGCGTTCCCTAACAAAATAATTATATATTTTCATGCAAAGAGTTTTTTGTATATATTTTTTACTTTCTTTACTAACTTTTTGAACTTCTATCTACAAACACAGTATTTCCTTCTTTTCCCAATTATAGGGTGCATAAAAATCACTAGTTTCCAACAAAAATGTGCATTGTTAACTATCATTTACTTAAAATCTATATTTAGAAGGTTTATCAGGATAAAATTACTACTACCATTGAATAAACCATGTACCGGGACCTAACCCTCCGCATGTGATCTTCTCTTTGAGGAATGACACATCTCTGCCTTTGCTTCTATCTAGACAACCATTTCGAGTTCGAAGAGCATGAGGGGTAAAAAGGGAAGTTGGCAATTGTATCTAAGGCATGTGCCACATTATATAAGATATATTGATTTAAAATCCATGCCATGTATAGTGGACTGTACCATTTAATAAATGTGCTTAGTTACTTTTCATTAACTCAATACTAGATTTTGGCCTCATTTAGCAAGAAGGTTTTTAGGAACGATGGGGAATGGGGATTGGAGAGGACTTGGAGGTCCCTCACCCAATTCCCTCAATTGCATGACCATCCCCAAACCCGTAACATACCAAATCCCCTTTCTATGAAAAAAAGGTTTTGTACAAAAGGTTTTGTACGGCCAAACTCATATTCGTCTATCAGCAGATAACAAAAGTTCATTTTTTGCACAAAGATTGTGCAAATAACAGTGCTAAACTTCAATATCCAATTTTTACATCAAAGATGTTGCAAATATCAAGAAAATAATTGTGGAAATATAAGTAGTTGCAATGAAAATGTACAAGATTATGCAAAATGACAAATAAAATAACATCATATAGTCACTTACAAGTACCATCATTCAGAAAATGAAGAAAAAAGTTACTATATAAATACGGACACATGTCACGGTCTAGATGAATCTACAAGACGTCGATTAGAGAATGGGTTGTGGTTCATCCCAAAGAAAAATTACAACATGCTAAGAAAGGGTGTTGTTTCCTTTTGATACTCCTCCGAGTCGAGAGCGAGCATGTAGATCATGTAGATGATGTCCATATATAGCTGGGGATGGTGAGAAGCAAGTGATGTCTACTACACAACCTTCTTATTGTAGACGTTGTTGGGCCTCCAAGTGCAGAGGTTTGTAGGACAGTAGCAAATTTCCCTCAAGTGATGCTAAGAAAGGGTGTTGTTTCCTTTTGATACTCCTCCGAGTCGAGAGCGAGCATGTAGATCATGTAGATGATGTCCATATATAGCTGGGGATGGTGAGAAGCAAGTGATGTCTACTACACAACCTTCTTATTGTAGACGTTGTTGGGCCTCCAAGTGCAGAGGTTTGTAGGACAGTAGCAAATTTCCCTCAAGTGGATGACCTAAGGTTTATCAATCTGTAGGAGGCGTAGGATGAAGATGGTCTCTCTCAAGCAACCCTGCAACCAAATAACAAAGAGTCTCTTGTGTCCTCAACACACCCAATACAATGGTAAATTGTATAGGTGCACTAGTTCGGCGAAGAGATGGTGATACAAGTGGTATATGGATGGTAGATAATAGTTTTTGTAATCTGAAAATATAAAAACAGCAAGGTAACTAATGATAAAAGTGAGAGTAAACGGTATTGCAATGCGTTGAAACCAGGCCTAGGGTTCATACTTTCGCTAGTGCAAGTTCCCTCAACAATAATAACATAATTGGATCATATAACTATCCCTCAACATGCAACAAAGAGTCACTCCAAAGTCACTAATAGCGGAGAACAAACGAAGAGATTATGGTAGGGTACGAAACCACCTCAAAGTTATTCTTTCCAATCAATCCATTTGGCTATTCGTATAAGTGTCACAAACAGCCCTAGAATAACACCTTAAGACACAAATCAACCAAAACCCTAATGTCACCTAGATACTCCAATGTCACCTCAAGTATCCGTGGGTATGATTATACGATGTGCATCACACAATCTCATATTCATCTATTCAACCAAGACATAGAACCTCAAAGAGTGCCCCAAAGTTCCTACCAGAGAATCACGACGAAAATGTGTGCCAACCCCTATGCATAGGTTCATGGGCGGAACCCGCAAGTTTCTCACCAAAACATACATCAAGTGAATCACGTGGTATCCCATTGTCACCACAGATACGCACGGCAAGACATACATCAAGTGTTCTCAAATCTTTAAAGACTCAATCCGATAAGATAACTTCAAAGGGGAAACTCAATCCATTACAAGAGAGTAGAGGGGGGAGAAAACATCATAGGATCCAAATATAATAGCAAAGCTCGCGATACATCAAGATCGTATCACCTCAAGAACATGAGAGAGAGAGAGAGAGATCAAACACATAGCTACTGGTACATACCCTCAGCCCCGAGGGAGAACTACTCCCTCCTCGTCATGGAGAGCACCGGGATGATGAAGATGGCCACCGGAGAGGGATTCCCCCTCCGGCAGGGTGCCGAAACGGGTCTAGATTGGCTTTTGATGGCTACGGAGGCTTATGGCGGCGGAAATCCCGATCTATTGTGCTCCCGGATGTTTTTAGGGTATATGGATATATATATATATAGGAGGAAGAAGTATGTCGGGGGAGCCACGAGGGTGGAGGGCACGCCCCCCTACCTCGTGGCCTCCTCAAAGCTTCCTTGACGTGGACTCCAAGTCTCCCGGGTTGCTTTCCTTCCAAAAATAAGTTCCGTGAAGTTTCAGGTCAATTGGACTCCATTTGATTTTCCTTTTCTGCGATACTCTAAAACAAGGAAAAAACAGAAACTGGCACTGGGCTCTAGGTTAATAGGTTTGTCCCAAAAATCATATAAAATAGCATATAAATGCATATAAAACATCCAAGGTTGATAATATAATAGCATGGAACAATCAAAAATTATAGATACGTTGGAGACGTATCAGCAAGCAAGGAAATATTCACTACTACAACGCCAAATAGAACTGTCAAGCCAAAACGTGTCATCACTGACGTGTTAGCGGCCCATCAATGATGATTTCATCATCATTGACGGACTAGCTGGCTTGTCTGTGATGAGATTCATCACCAACGAGTCATCTGTTTAGTGCTAGCTATCACAAAGGCACCAAGCACAATCTTGTCCCTAACCGGCTCTATCAAAGTGGCTGATCTGTGATGCCATTTCTGGATGGTCTCTTTGGGTTGCACATGAATACAAATCACAACATCACGTAGTTATAATTTCAACATTCCATTTCATATGTGCATACACAAAATCTTTTAAATTGTCACCACTTACAGTCATGGAGAACAAATGGTTAGTGATAATTTAACATTGTAACTCTGATCAGCTATCATGCATGACTGACAAGTCTTAAAGATCAATGTATCAGTGTGTTTTCAATTCTATGGTGATTAATAATTGAAATGTGGATGGTGAACTCTTGAACAAGTTTGGGATGTCTAAACATGCTTTAGATTTCATCTCCCAGATTAGCAGGATATCACATCAACAGCTCCTACAACCCCTCAATATTTGGCACACAAATTTTTACCAAGATCACAAACTCTTGCACAAGTGTGTTCCGTCTAATTAGGCCTTAGATTTCATCTCCCAAATCAGAAGGATATCACATCAAAAACTTATATTCCCACCACCCCTCGATATTTGGCGCATTTTTTTATGAAGATCACAAGCAGCAGAAAGAGCAATTTTGGACTAAGATGTCCCTGCTAGGTCGTAATTGCAGTAGTGAAAACTTGCCAAATTTTAGGGAAAACGGGGCGTAGATGGCCACGAGAGGGAACGCTATGAGATGTGAGGAGAGAGAACGCATTAGGTGTAATGGTTATACAATTAACGTCTTCTTCACATAGATTCATAAATAGCCTAGAATTTACTCTCTACCCCAATTTTCAGGCGCAAGATCAGAAGTTGGATTCCTTTGTCAGCCTTCGGCTACCTAACTTGGGACTAAATTATTTGAAATTTATGCCGCTTATTTTAGGTTGGAGATGTGTGATACGTCTCCAACGTATCTATAATTTTTGATTGCTCCATCCTATATTATCTACTGTTTTGGACATTATTGAGCTTTATTATCCACTTTTATATTATTTTTGGGACTAACCTATTAACCGGAGGCCCAGCCCAAAATTGATGTTTTTGCCTATTTTAGGGTTTCGAAGAAAAGGAATATCAAACGCAGTCCAAACGGAATGAAACCTTCGGGAACGTGATTTTCTCACCGAACATGATCCAGGAGACTAGGACCCTACGTCAAGAAATAAAGGAGGAGGCCATGAGGTAGGGGCACGCCTACCCCCCCCCCCCAGGCGCACCATCCACCCTCGTGGGCCCCCTGTTGCTCCACCGACGTACTCCTTCCTCCTATATATACCTACGTACCCCAAAACGACCAGATACGGAGCCAAAACTCTAATTCCACTGCCGTAACTTTCTGTATCCACGAGATCCCATCTTGGGGCCTGTTCCGGAGCTCCGCCGGAGGGGGCATCCATCACGGAGGGCTTCTACATTAACACCATAGCCCCTCCGATGAAGTGTGAGTAGTTTACCTCAGACCTTCGGGTCCATAGTTGTTAGCTAGATGGCTTCTTCTCTCTTTTTGGATCTCAATACAATGTTCTCCCCCTCTCTTGTGGAGATCTATTTGATGTAATCTTCTTTTTGCGGTGTGTTTGTTGAGACCTATGAATTGTGGGTTTATGATCAACATTATCTATGAACAATATTTGAATCTTCTTTGAATTCTTTTATGTATGATTGGTTATCTTTGCAAGTCTCTTCGAATTATCTGTTTGGTTTGGCCTACTAGATTGGTCTTTCTTGCAATGGGAGAAGTGCTTAGCTTTGGGTTCAATCTTACGGTGTCCTTTCTCAGTGACAGTAGGGGCAACAAGGCACGTATTGTATTGTTGCCATCGAGGATAACAAGATGGGGTTTTTATCATATTGCATGAATTTATCCCTCTACATCATGTCATCTTGCTTAAGGCGTTACTCTGTTTTCATGAACTTAATACTCTAGATGCATGCTGGATAGCGGTCGATGAGTGGAGTAATAGTAGTAGATGCAGGCAGGAGTCAGTCTACTTGTCTCGTACGTGATGCCTATATACATGATCATACCTAGATATTATCAAAACTATGCTCAATTATGTCAATTGCTCAACACACTACTAGGAAAAGGCCTACTAGTGGTGCACCTATTTTGCCTACTAATGGCGCACTACAGGTGCGCCACTAGCATCATGCCATTAGTATTTTTTACTAATGGTGCACATGTGGTGCGCCATTAGTATCTGGTATACTAATGGCGCACCACAGGTGCGCCATTAGTATCCCACAAGTGCGCCATTAGTATTTGGTATACTAATGGCGCACCACATAGAAGTGCGCCATTAGTAACAATTTTTAAAAAAAATCATTTTTTTCTTAATCTCAGGTCACTATGGCTTCATCTCAAGTCAAATTGTTGGTATACTAATGGCGCACCACATAGAAGTGCGCCATTAGTAACAATTTTTTTAAAAAAAATCGTTTTTTTCTTAATCTCGGGTCACTATGGCTTAATCTCAAGTCAAATCGCAATCTGTGGTCAAACTTCCCGGAAGGTCACTCATCCTCACACTACTCCAGCCCGAGCACACTTAACTTCGCAGTTCTATCCAACCCCAGCACCAGCTCACTTCAGAGGCACTTGTTGATATATATATCATATCAATCCTATTAAACCTTGTTGATGTCTAGGACTTTGTTCATGTTCGTGAATATGATGAAATTTTGAAAAAATATTTCAAACTTCCCGGTCATATTACGTATCATATTTTGAAAAAAAATTGAAACAATTTTTTTTTCTGTTACTAGTGGCGCACCTGGCCAATGGTGCGCCACTAGTAAGTTTGAATTTTTTTTCATTTTTCCCCCTCTAGATCTTAAAAGCCTCGTATCTTTCGTTCTGTTAGGTTTTTGGGGATTTTGAAGATGTTGAACAAAGTTCCCCCAGTTTAATTCGGATATAACTTTTCGAGTAGATGATTTTTCATATAAAAAACTTTTTAATCCAAGTTCGTATGCAAAAGTTATGCCCATTTTACTAAATTCCAGAGAAAATTTGGAAATAAAGTCGAAATTCATATTTGTAAATTTTCCCAACAACTAGACCACATATCACACGGGAAACTTATTATTTTTTTATTTTTTTGACATTTCCATCATTTTCTTTTATGTTTTTTAAAACTGAAAAGGCGGTCCACGGGGGATGCATTTAGCACCAGGGTTACTAATGGCGCACCCGCCATTAGTAACCCTGGTGCTAAATATATTACTAATAGCGCACCTGGTGTGTGATGCGCCATTAGTAGTTTTGAAAAAAATTGTGTTAGTAATGGCGCACCAGTGGACGGTGCGCCATTACTAGTGCGCCATTAGTAGTTTTGAAAAAAAAAATTGTTAGTAATGGCGCACGAAAAAAAATTGTTAGTAATGGCGCACCAGTGGTGCGCCATTACTAACAAAAATTTTTTTTTTTCAAAACTACTAATGGCGCACGGTGGGTGTGGTGCGTCATTACTATGTCAACTAGTAATGGCGCACTATCCCATGATGCGACATTACTAACAAATTTTAAAAAAAAAATCAAAACTACTAATGGCGCACCACACACCAGGTGCGCCATTAGTAATATATTACTAATGGCGCACCACACACCAGGTGCAAGATTAGTAATACTAGTCGACAACCCGTGCATTCGAACGGGCTAGTGTATGATTTACTTTTAAAAAAAATACTATATAATGTACTTTTAGATAACTCATAAATATGCATGTTAGAGAAGGTTTTAAATTACTATATTATGTACTTTTAGATAAATTCTAGATATGCATGTTAGAGATGGTTTTCAATTACTATGTAATGTACTTTTAGATAAATTATGAATATGCATGTTAGAAAAGGTCCTTCTACTATTTTCTATTAAATAGCAAAAATATAGAAGTGATTTGTTTCAAAACTATATCAAATTAAGTTGATTTAACAATGAAACTTACGTTAAAAGCTAATGCTATTATTCTTTTTCAAATTGGTTGAATTATCATGCATTTATCTATGCAATTCTCCTGTTCTCGAGCTTTCATTGGGATTCTAAGGTGGTTATAAGGTTATGGTATATCTCCTACCACAATACTTAGGTTTTGTTTTTCAGGGACAGAGCAGACCTGGAAAGTTAAACATTTATTGTTCGCTTGATTTACTATGAGTTTGGCCCATCCTAGCTTAGAAATAATTGCATACGAAACAGTGCAACTTACTTTTACAGATCCTGATTAATTAGAGGAGATTCCTGCAATAGCACTATTAGAGAAGTGAGTGCTCCATTGCGCACAATTCCATGAAAGAGCATAATCCAATGCACCCTCATCTTTGGTGGCTATTGTGCGTCCTTCCGAAGAAAACATCTGGAAACATGACACTCGGATGCAGCTTTAAGATTGTCCAAGTGAAATAAAGGACAAAGAATACAACCACACAACAATATTTTTTGTCGAAGATATATCATTCTGCTGGATACATAGCTAGCAAAACAAAATGTGATGAGTGGTTCATATGACCTGAAATTTCATCCAAAATAGTATAAGAATAAACCTATATGGTTGTACATGGCGAATAGCGTACTACAAATAACAAATGACAAATAAGATAATGTTGGTGAAGAGGACAAAATGTATAAACACATAATCATAATTGAAGATAATATTCTACAATACAGATCGTGCAACCCTCATGATACCTTAATTAAAGTTTGGAGGACAGCTGGTAAGGCATATACATATATATATATATATATATATATATATATATATATATATATATATATATATATATATATATATATATGATTCTGTGGTCGCGCTATTCGTCACCCTGGGTGAGGAATAGTTATTCTTCACCCCCCCTCTATTTTACCATCAATCCATCGTAATTTTACGTTTCGTAAGTTTTGTCTTATTTCCAATGCAAAAAGAGACCGTAAAAAAATATATAATCGCCGTAAAAATATTTTATGTTATGTAAAATTACAAACGTAAAAACATAGTCTAAAATACACATAATCTGCAAAATTGTCTTATGACCTATATTTTTATTTTCTTATGTCAAATTTTACGTAGTGAATCAGTAGAAATGTAACTATTTGAATTTCAAAAGTAATTTAATTATGAAATGATCGTAAGATTACCTCAGGTGAAGAATAACTTATTCTGCATCCTGGGTGATGAATAATTTATACACACACACACACACACACACATATATATATATATAGTGATACTATTCATCACCCAGGGTGCAACATAATTTATTCTTCACCCAAGGTAATCTTACGATCGCTTTCTAAATAAATTACGTTTAAAATATAAATAGTTACATGCATATTGATTCAATATGTAAAATTTTGTATAAAAAACAAAAATGTAGGTTATAAGACCAGAAAAATCACATTTTATGTATGTTTTACACTATGTTTTTATATTCGTAATTTTACGTAACATAAAATATTTTTTACGGCGAGTACATATTTTCTTACGTTCTCTTTTTATGTATGAAATAAGACATAATTTACGAAACGTAAAAATACGGTGCATTGATGTCAAAATAGAGAGGGGGTGAAGAATAACTATTCCTCACCTAGGGTGACGAATAGCGTAACCCTATATATATGTGTGTGTGTGTGTGTGTGTGTGTGAAGTTCCTTATTATGGGGGTTGACAATCATACCGCAATTATAATAATCGATGGCTGGTTTTCAAACTGTTATAAGAATATAAAGCACATAGGAATGGAAAGGTTCCGGCATATATGATCTAAATGTTCAGCTCAGTTGCATACACATACACAAATATTGATAGTACACTATGAACTGGCTGCCCAGAAAGAAAATCAAGGTTCAGTTAACTTCACAATAAAGGTACAGAGCATCAATATAGCTTTGAGTATTAGAAGTATAAAAAGAACTCTCAATAGAGAACTCAAGCTGTTGAAGAGATGAAGAAGCAGCTGAGCTCGACAGAGCTCTTTATTGTCCTTCAGCGA
The DNA here is from genome assembly GCF_056163025.1 of Triticum urartu. Classification (NCBI taxonomy): domain Eukaryota; kingdom Viridiplantae; phylum Streptophyta; class Magnoliopsida; order Poales; family Poaceae; genus Triticum; species Triticum urartu. The sequence continues at coordinate 35,583,674 of NC_141873.1, read as the reverse complement.
AAATGCTTTTTTCACATCTCAAAAATCTGAAAAAAAAATATGCACATAGACATATGTTCCCTTGTAGTATACACATATACAACTTCATGAACATATATGTTCAAATGTGATGTACAGAAAAAAAGAAAAATACATAGTAATCCTCCTTGGCGATTGGTCGCCTGCTGCCACTGTCCCTATAATATTGCATATGGCCTATTTATAATTCTCTACACATCCTTGTGAACTGATACTATACATTATTTTCCTCATGTTGTTTATGGAGAGTGAACCCCACAAATCATATAGTTTAGTTGAATTACCTTCACCTTGTATATTTATTTCTGTTGATGAATCTAATATAAGTCAGCAGAGTTGAATACTGCTTTGAATATCCACAATGAAAATATCCAATCAGGAAAGGAGGCATAGCACTTCACCTTCAGGAATAAGGCAAGGGAAGTACCTTAGCTTCTCGTCCTGGAAGTGATTCACGTTCGCCAAACAATAAAAAAACAATATAAATGGAAAATCGTAGAACTCAAATACTCCCTTCAGCTAGCCTTAATTTTGTCTGCAACCATTTTTTAATTCGACCATCAGATCAACAAAGAAAATATATAGTCTATTAGATGTGATTCTTGGAGAAAAACAGAAACTGATATAACTCAGAGTAAATGTATAGGAACATATTCAAAGTCTAGGTACCAATTCCTCAGCTTAATATTACAAAAAAGGCAGAATAAGTAGAAATATAGTGCAATATCAATTCAGAGAATAACGACGAAATCCAAATCCTCCATAGGAAACAACAATTAATTCTTTGGGGATTGTAGAGAGTGTACTCGTTGTCTCTTTGTTCTTTCAGCGGCACTGTCAGATTTGGCTGCCAATCACCACACCTCCAGTCAGGTTTATTAAGAGACATAAGGACGTAGGCGTTCAAATGTTAGATCGATTACTTTGTCAAAAGATTATGTACATAGGTCTTATTTACATATAAGATATAACATCAAATGAATTATAAGAAATTAGAGTAAACTAAGATATTTACTGAGCTCTGTACACACACTGTCTAGATGTTTGCTCTGCCACTTACTGAATTGGCTACAGCCAATACAACATAATCAAGTCTAGACGTGCTGTATTGGATGGGCATGTACATGGTGATTAAATCATACGCTAGGTATCAAGATAATTTATTGGGGGTCCCCATGAGTCCAACGGACTGGAAGTTAAGCATGAAGCTTAAAAAAATGATGGTAAGTTACTTGCCTGTGGAGATGGAAACGGACAACCTAGGACGAACTCAACAACATCAAAGATGTAAATCGCTGTGCCACCAATTCTTTGTACGTTGGCCACGCATGTATCAAAGCCGTGAAGCTTCCTCCTACCACGGTACATGCCGCGTCTAAACAACACCTGTCATGTATATGCATGCAGTCACTTGTAGATGCTGGCCTCTACATGAAGTATGCCCACTTGGTTCTGAAAATTTACTGCATGGACGTACTCGTGCAAATGCAGCAGATCGAGACGGAGAGAGGAGATGCAATTGGGGGAGCAGCCAAACGAACGATGGGCTCAGACCCTCCAAGCAGATCTGAGTTTCTCAAGTGAGGACTTTGGTCTGGAGTGCTGGGTCGTCGTACCTAGGGTTACTACCTCTGCCAAACCTGGTCAATCTAATATGCCGCCACCTCGATCCTTCATCAAACTGAGAGGTAGAGCTGTTGCAGTGCAAACCTCCGGATTTGCCAGAGGAGATGACACAATTTGATTTGCGATCAATTGGAGATACACTGCTGCCAACAAAACAATCTACTTTAAACCACCATCGGCACACCTTATTCTACCCTGCGTCATCCATCACCAGCGTATGCCAAGGAGATTAGGTGCGAGGAAGATCGATCGCTGCTTGGAGTCGCTGGGAGACGCGGTGATATGGAGGAGCCTTTTGGGGAGATCGATTTTCCATGGATCGACGATCTATTGAGATTTTCTTTCTAGGTACCATGATCTGTTGGGAAAATATAACGTGAAGATGCCATCCTTGCTCGGCCTTATTATTTTACAATGCTTTGGTGGGCCATTAATTAAGCTAATAAAACTCACGCATGCAAAAGAAGATGCGTGCCTCCCTGGAAAAAGAGCAAGACGTGGGAATATCTTCTTTTTACGTGACATGCACATAATTTGATGGCATAGGTGTCCCTCAAAAAAAAAAACTTCATGGCATAGTTGCGTTGTTTTGAAGGAACTAATCTACACCGTTATAACTCGGTCCCACCAGATTAACGGCTCCTATTTTTAATTAATGTGGGAATTTACTGGAAGTCGGTAATTAGTATAGGTATAGATAGATAGATAGATAGATAGATATAGATATTACTAATGGCGCACCACATACACGGTGTGCCATTAGTGTCCATATCATCTATAGCCCTTTTCCTAGTAGTGACAGTAATTCGTTCATCCACCGTAAAATACTTATACTCTTGAGAGAAGCCACTAGTGAAACCTATGGCCCCCGAGTCTATCTTCATCATATTAATCTTCCAATACTTAGTTATTTCCTTTGCTTTTTACTTTGCTTTGCATCTTTATCATAAAAATACCAAAAAAATTATCTTATCATATCTATCAGATCTCACTCTCGTAAGTGACCGTGAAGGGATTGACAACCCCTTATCGCGTTGGTTGCGAGGAGTTATTTGCTTTGTGCAGGTATGAAGGACTCGTGCGTAGCCTCCTACTGGATTGATATCTTGGTTCTCAAAAACTGAAGGAAATACTTACGCTATTTTGCTGCATCATCCTTTTCTCTTTAAAGAAATCCAACGCAGTGCTCAAGAGGTCGCAAGAAGATTTCTGGCGCCGTTGCCGGGGAGTCTACGCAAAAGTCAACATACCAAGTACCCATAACAACCCTTATCTCCCGCATTACATTATTTGCCATTTGCCTCTCGTTTTCCTCTCCCCCACTTCACCATTACCGTTTTATTCGCCCTCTCTCTCTATCCTCCCTCTCTTTCTCTATTTGCCTCTTTTTGCCCACTTGCTTTTTGTTTGCTTGTGTGTTGGATTGCTTGCTTGTCATGATGGCTCAACATAACACTAAATTTTGCGACTTTACCAATACCAACAACAATGATTTTATTAGCACTCCGATTGCTCCTCTTATCGATGTTGAATCTTGTGAAATTAATGCCGCTTTGCTGAATCTTGTCATGAAAGATCTGTTTTCCAGCCTTCCTAGTGAAGATGCCGCTACCCATCTAAATAGCTTCGTTGATTTTTGTGATATGCAAAAGAAGAAAGATGTGCACAACGATATTGTTAAGTTGAAACTATTTCCTTTTTTGCTTAGAGATCGTGCTAAATCTTGGTTTTCGTCTTTGCCTAAAAATAGTATTGATTCTTAGAACAAGTGCAAAGATGTTTTTATCTCTAAGTATTTTCCTCCCGCTAAGATCATCTCCCTTAGAAACGATATTATGAATTTTAAGCAACTTGATCATGAACATGTTGCACAAGCTTGGGAGAGGATGAAATTAATGATACGTAATTGCCCTACTCATGGTTTGAATTTGTGGATGATTATACAAAAATTTTATGCCGGTTTGAATTTTGCTTTTAGAAATCTTTTAGATTCGGCCGCGGGAGGCACTTTTATGGAAATCACTTTAGAGAAGTTACTAAACTCCTAGATGATATTATGGTTAATTATTCTCAATGGCATACTGAAAGATCTACTAATAAAAAGGTGCATGCGATAGAAGAAATTAATGTTTTGAGTGGGAAGATGGATGAACTTATGAAATTATTTGCTAGTAAGAGTGTTTCTTCTGATCCTAATGATATTCCCTTGTCTACTTTGATTGAGAATAATAATGAATCTATGGATGTGAATTTTGTTGGTAGGAACAATTTTGGTAACAACGCATATAGAGGAAATTTTAATCCTAGGCCTTATCCTAGTAATCCCTCAAATAATTATGGTAATTCCTACAACAATTCTTTTGGAAATTATAATAAGATGCCCTCTGATTTTGAATCTAATATTAAAGAATTTATTACTTCGCAAAAGAATTTCAATGCTTTGATTGAAGAAAAATTGCTTAAGATTGATGAGTTGGCTAGGAACGTTGATAGAATTTCTCTTGATGTTGATTCTTTGGAACTTAGATCTATTCCTCCTAAGCATGATATCAATGAGTCTCTCAAAGCCATGAGAATTTCCATTGATGAGTGCAAAGAAAGAACCGCTAGGATGCGTGCTAAGAAAGATGCCTTTATAAGAGCGTGTTCTTCTAGTTCCTATGAAAATAAAGATGAAGATCTAAAAGTTATTGATGTGTCCCCTATTAAAGCTTTGTTTTGCAATATGAATATTGATAATGTTGGGACTGAATATGATCACCGTTTACCTAGAAGGCGTTCCAAAAATTCGGAGTTTTTAGATCTTGATGCTAAATTTGATGAAAGTGGGACTGAAGAAATTAAAACCCTAGATGTTGCTAAACCCACTATTTTGGATTTCAAGGAATTTAATTATGAAAATTGCTCTTTGATTGATTGTATTTCCTTGTTGCAATCCGTGCTAAATTCTCCTCATGCTTATAGTCAAAATAAAGCGTTTACTAAACATATTGTTGATACCTTGATGCAATCTTATGAAGAAAAACTTGAGTTGGAAGTTTCTATCCCTAGAAAACTTTAAGATGAGTGGGAACCAACTATTAAAATTAAGATTAAAGATCATGAGTTATATGCTTTATGTGATTTGGGTGCTAGTGTTTCCACAATTCCAAAGACTTTGTGTGATTTGTTAGGTTTCCGTGATTTTGATGATTGCTCTCTAAACTTGCACCTTGCGGATTCCACTATTAAGAAACCAATGGGAAGAATTAATGATGTTCTTATTGTCGCAAATAGGAATTATGTGCCTGTAGATTTTATTGTTCTTGACATAGATTGAAATCCTTCATGTCCTATTATCCTTGGTAGACCTTTCCTTAGAACGATTGGTGCAATTATTGATATGAAGGAAGGAAATATTAGATTCCAATGTCCGTTAAGGAAAGGCATGGAACACTTTCCTAGAAAGAAGATTAAATTACCTTATGAATCTATTATGAGAGCCACTTATGGATTGCCTACCAAAGATGGCAATACCTAGATCTATCCTTGCTTTTTATGCCCGCGTTAAACGATAGCGCTTGTTGGGAGGCAACCCAATTTTATTTTTATTTCTTGATTTTTGCTCCTGTTTTGTAATAAATAATTTACCTAGCCTCTGTTTTGGTTGTGTTTTTTGTGTTTAATTAGTGTTTGTGCCAAGTAGAACCGTTGGGAAGACTTGGGGAAAGTCTTGTTAATCTTGCTGTAAAAAACAGAAACTTTAGCGCTCACGAGAACTGCTGCCATTTTTATTTAGAAAGCGATATTTAGTTAATTCTTTTTGCAGATGATTGATAGATAAATTCCTCACGTCCAGAAATTTATTTTAGAATTTTTGGGGTTCCAGATCTTGCGCTAGCTACAGATTACTACAGACTGTTCTGTTTTTGACAGATTCTGTTTTTCATGTGTTGTTTGCTTATTTTGATGAATCTATGACTAGTAAAATAGTTTATAAACCATAGAGAAATTGGAATACAGTAGGTCTAACACCAATATAAATAAATAATGAGTTCATTACAGTACCTTGAAGTGGTCTTTTGTTTTCTTTCGCTAATGGAGCTCACGAGATTTTCTACTTTAAGTTTTGTGTTGTGAAGTTTTCAAGTTTTGGGTAAAGATTTGATGGATTATGGAACAAGGAGTGGCAAGAGACTAAGCTTGGGGATGCCCATGACACGCCCAAGATAATCTAAGGACAACTAAAAGCCAAAGCTTGGGGATGCCCCGGAAGGCATCCCCTCTTTCGTCTACTTCTATCGGTAACTTTACTTGGAGCTATATTTTTATTCACCACATGATATGTGTTTTGCTTGAAGCGTCTTGTATAATTTGAGTCTTTGCTTTTTAGTTTACCACAACATCCTTTCTGTACACACCTTTTGAGTCATACATGATTTGGAATTTGTTATAATACTCTATGTGCTTCACTTATATCTTTTGAGTTATATAGTTTTGCTCTAGTACTTTACTTATATATTTTAGAGCACGATGGTGGATTTGTTTTATAGAAACTATTGATCTCTCATGCTTCACTTAGATTATTTTGAGAGTCTTAAATAGCATGGTAATTTGCTTAAATAATCCTAATATGCTAGGTATTCAAGATTAGTAAAAAATTCTTATGAGTGTTTTGAATACTAAGAGAAGTTTGATGCTTGATGATTGTTTTGAGATATGGAGGTAATAATATCGAAGTCGTGCTAGTTGAGTAGTTGTGAATTTGAGAAATGCTTGTGTTGAAGTTTGCAAGTCCCGTAGCATGCACGTATGGTAAACGTTATGTAACAAATTTGAAACATGAGGTGTTCTTTGATTGTCCTCCTTATGAGTGGCGGTCGGGGACGAGCGATGGTCTTTTCCTACCAATCTATCCCCGTAGGAGCATGCGCGTAGTGCTTGATTTTTGATGACTTGTAGATTTCTGCAATAAGTATGTGAGTTCTTTATGACTAATGTTCAGTCCATGGATTATACGCACTCTCACCCTTCCATCATTGCTAGCCTCTTCGGTACCGTGCATTGCCCTTTCTCACATTGAGAGTTGGTGCAAACTTCGCCGGTGCATCCAAACCCCGTGATACGATACGCTCTTTCACACATAAACCTCCTTATATCTTCCTCAAAACAGCCACCATACCTACCTATTATGGCATTTCCATAGCCATTCCGAGATATATTGCCATGCAACTTTCCACCGTCCCATTTATCATGACACATTCATCATTGTCATATTGCTTAGCATGATCATGTAGTTGACATAGTATTTGTGGCAAAGCCACCGTTCATAATTCTTTCATACATGTCACTCTTGGTTCATTGCATATCCCGTACACCGCCGGAGGCATTCATATAGAGTCATCTTTTGTTCTAGCATCGAGTTGTAATCATTGAGTTGTAAATAAATAAAAGTGTGATGATCATCATTTTCTAGAGCATTGTCCCAAGTGAGGAATTTAAAAAAAGGAGAGAAAGGCCATAAAAAAGAGAAGGCCCAAAAAATAGAGAAAAAAATAGAAGGGACAATGTTACTATCCTTTGCCACACTTGTGCTTCAAAGTAGCACCATAATCTTCATGATAGAGAGTCTCTTGTTTTGTCACTTTCATATACTAGTGGGAATTTTTCATTATAGGACTTGGCTTGTATATTCCAACAATGGGCCTCCTCAAGTGCCCTAGGTCTTCGTGAGCAAGCAAGTTGGATGCACACCCACTTAGTTACTTTTGTTGAGCTTTCATGCATTTATAGCTCTAGTGCATCCGTTGCATGGCAATCCCTACTCCTTGCATTAACATCAATCGATGGGCATCTCCATAGCCCATTGATTAGCCTCGTTGATGTGAGACTTTCTCCTTTTTGTCTTCTCCACATAACCCCCATCATCATATTCTATTCCACCCATAGTGCTATGTCCATGGCTCGCGCTCATATATTGCGTGAAAGTTTATAGGTTTGAGATTACTAAAGTATGAAACAATTGCTTGGCTTGTCATCAGGGTTGTGCATGATGAGAGCATTCTTGTGTGACGAAAATGGAGCATGACTAAACTATATGATTTTGTAGGGATGAACTTTCTTTGGCCATGTTATTTTGAGAAGACATAATTACTTAGTTAGTATGCTTGAAGTATTATTTTTTATGTCAATATGAACTTTTATCTTGAATATTTCGGATCTGAACATTCATACCACAATTAAGAAGAATTACATTAAAATTATGCCAAGTAGCACTCCGCCTCAAAAATTATGTTTTTATCATTTACCTACCCGAGGACGAGCATGAATTAAGCTTGGGGATGCTTGATACGTCTCCGACGTATCTATAATTTTGATTGCTCCATGCTATATTATCTACTGTTTTTGACATTATTGGGCTTTATTATCCACTTTTATATTAGTTTTGGGACTAACCTATTAACCGGAGGCCCAGCCTAGAATTGTTGTTTTTTGCCTATTTTAGGGTTTCGAAGAAAAGGAATATCAAACGGAGTCCAAACGGAATGAAACCTTCGGGAACGTGATTTTCTCACCGAACATGATCCAGGAGACTTGGACCCTACGTCAAGAAATAAAGGAGGAGGCCACAAGGTAGGGGGCGCGCCTACCCCCCCCCCCCAGGCGCGCCCTCCACCCTCGTGGGCCCCCTGTTGCTCCACCGACATACTCCTTCCTCTTATATATACCTACATACCCCCAAACGATCAGATACGGAGCCAAAACCCTAATTCCACCGCCGTAACTTTCTGTATCCACGAGATCCCATCTTGGGGCCTGTTCTAGAGCTCCGCCGGAGGGGGCATCCATCACGGAGGGCTTCTACATCAACACCATAGCCCCTCCGATGAAGTGTGAGTAGTTTACCTCGGACCTTCAAGTCCATAGTTATTAGCTACATGGCTTCTTCTCTCTTTTTGGATCTCAATACAATGTTCTCCCCCTCTCTTGTGGAAATCTATTCGATGTAATCTTCTTTTTGCGGTGTGTTTGTTGAGACCGATGAATTGTGGGTTTATGATCAAGATTATCTATGAACAATATTTGAATCTTCTCTGAATTCTTTTATGTATGATTGGTTATCTTTGCAAGTCTCTTCGAATTATCAGTTTGGCTTGGCCTACTAAATTGATCTTTCTTGCAATGGGAGAAGTGCTTAGCTTTGGGTTCAATCTTGCGGTGTCCTTTCCCAGTGACAGTAGGGGAAGCAAGGCAAGTATTGTATTGTTGCCATCGAGGATAACAAGATGGGTTTTTTATCATATTGCATGAATTTATCCCTCTACATCATGTCATCTTGCTTAAGGCATTACTCTGTTTTCATGAACTTAATACTCTAGATGCATGCTAGATAGCGGTCGATGAGTGGAGTAATAGTAGTAGATGCAGGCAGGAGTCGGTCTACTTGTCTCGGACGTGATGCCTATATACATGATCATACCTAGATATTCTCATAACTATGCTCAATTATGTCAATTGCTCAACAGTAATTCGTTCACCCACCGTAAAATACTTATGCTCTTGAGAGAAGCCACTAGTGAAACCTATGGCCCCCGGGTCTATCTTCATCATATTAATCTTCCAATACTTAGTTATTTCCTTTGATTTTTACTTTGCTTTGCATCTTTATCATAAAAATACCAAAAATATTATCTTATCATATCTATCAGATCTCACTCTCGTAAGTGACCGTGCAGGGATTGACAACCCCTTATTGCGTTGGTTGCGAGGAGTTATTTTCTTCGTGCAGGTATGAGGGACTCGCGCGTAGCCTCCTACTGGATTGATACCTTGGTTCTCAAAAACTGAGGGAAATACTTACGCTACTTTGGTGCATCATCCTTTCCTCTTCAAGGAAATCCAACGCAATGCTCAAGAGGTAGCAATGTGCTATGTGTTGGGGAACGCAGTATTTCAAAAAAATACCTACGATCACGTAAGATCTATCTAGGAGATGCATAGCAATGAGAGGGGAGAGTGTGTCTACGTACCCTCGTAGACCGAAAGCAGAAGCGTTTAGTAACGCGGTTGGTGCAGTCGAACTTCTTCGCGATCGAACCGATTGAAGTACCGAATGTACGGCACCTCCGCGATCAGCACACGTTCAGCTCGATGACGTCACTCATACTCTTGATCCAGTTGAGGCTGAGGGAGAGTTCCATTCGCACGACGGTGTGGCGACGGTGATGATGAAGTTACCAACGCAGGGCTTCGCCTAAGCACTACGATGATATGACCGAGGTGTGTAACTGTGGAGGGGGCACCGCACACGGTTAAAAGATCAACTTGTGTGTTCTAGGGGTGCCCTCCCCACGTATATAAAGGAGGGAGAGGGAGGAAGGCAGCCTAGGCCGCGCCCAAGTAGGAGGAATCCTACTTGGGCCCCTATTCCAATCCCCCCATACCATATTTGGACAAGGGGGAAAGGAAGGAGGGGGAGGGGAAGGAAGTAGGAGTCCTACTTCATAATTTCCTTTTCCTCCTCTCCTTTCCCTTTCTCCCCACATGGATGGCCCTATAGGGGGCGCACCAGCCCCTTGTGGGCTAGTGTGTTCCCTTAGTTGGCCCATTAAGCCCATATCTTTGCCGGGGGTTGCCTAGAACCCCTTCCGATGACCCGGTATCATCTGGAACACTTCCGGTGTCTAAATACCATCGTCCTATATATGAATCTTTACCTCTCGACCATTTCGAGACTCCTCGTCATGTCCGTGATCTCATCCGAGACCCCGAACAAACTTCGGTACATCAAATCACATAACTCATAATACAAATCGTCATTGAATGTTAAGCGTGCGGACCCTACGGGTTCGAGAACTATGTAGACATGACCGAGACACATCTACGGTCAATAACCAATAGCATAACCTAGATGCTTATATTGGCTCCCACATATTCTATGAAGATCTTTATCGGTCAAATCGCTTAACAACATACGTTATTCCCTTTGTCATCGGTATGTTACTTGCCCAAGATCCGATCATCAGTATCATCATACCTAGTTCAATCTCGTTACCGGCAAGTCTTTTTACTTGTTCCGTAATGCATCATCCCATGACTAACTCATTAGTCACATTGCTTGCAAGGCTCATAGTGATGTGCATTACCGAGAGGGCCCAGAGATACCTCTCCGATACTCGGAGTGACAAATCCTAATCTTGATCTATGCCAACTCAACAAACACCATCGAAGACACCTGTAGAGCATCTTTATAATCACCCAGTTACGTTGTGACGTCTGATAGCACACAAGGTGTTCCTCCGGTATTCGGGAGTTGCATAATCTCATAGTCAGAGGAACATGTATAAGTCATGAAGAAAGCAATATCAATTAGAATAAATGATCATTATGCTAAGCTAACGGATGGGTCTTGTCCAGCACATCATTCTCTAATGATGTGATCTCGTTCATCAAATGACAACACATGTCTATGGTTAGGAAACTTAACCATCTTTGATTAGCGAGCTAGTCAAGTAGAGGCATACTAGCTGGGGACACTCTGTTTGTCTATGTATTCACACATGTACTAAGTTTCTGGTTAATACAATTCTAGCATGAATAATAAACATTTATCATGATATAAGGAAATATAAATAAAAACTTTATTATTGCCTCTAGGGCATATTTCCTTCACTATGAATCTTTTGAGTCGAGTTCCATAGAAATTTCTTTTGAAATACATCATCTCAAATGGATAATAAATGACTTGAGATTAATCATATCAATAAGGAATACGAATAACAATTAAATCTGACAAGTTTGTAGTGCAAAATATACTATTTCCACAAAAGACATGAAAACTAGGAATAGTCGCTCGGATAGAACAAAGAATGACCGTCTCGATCCCACGCGGATGATTGTTAAAAGGAGGTTGGAGCCAATATTCAAATTCACATGGAATTGAGATATAGGAGGCTAATCCAAATGAATTTTGCTAGTAGCATTCCTTTGATCCAAATGGCGTTCATAGGAATGGAAACCATAAGGATTAGAATCATAGAAAGAACCTCCAAACGATATAAAGAGTAGTTTAAGCTTATTTCAGCTTCACATGCATGCATGTCAATGTTGCGTCCCACAACTAAGGTAGATGCACTATTAGGGTTATCGGTACGATCTGCCGATCTCAATCATCCGTTGCAAAACCAGATGGCTTGGGGAGCAGAGGATGGGAATCGTTAATGGACTAAAGAATCAATCAAACCATCTATTTTCAAGTAGTTGGTACTTTTTATGGTTGATATGAACCAAATTCGTTTAACATATTTTGGGCAACCTTACGCGTCCGCCGATGGATAATCTAAAAAGATCCGCCCCCTCAGTAGCCGTTAGATCTAGTCACACCAACGGTCTAGCCCCGTCCTTATTATTGCAACAGAGTTCATGTTGTAGAACCATCTTTGCAATAGAGTTCATGTTGCAAAAACATTCAAGGGTTGTAATTTTTTTCGTCTTCACTTTTTCGCAACATAGATGATGTTGCGGAAGGACTTTCATCACATAAATGATGTTGAACAAATTAGAGGAAGAATGGGAGTTTGGGAGAAACACGGCATGCACTGCGCTTGAGGGGTCCATATTCAGATCCTATAACATACGAGTTGTTGCGGTGTCAAAACTGCAACAAAGACTCAGTTGCCAAACTGTAAAATATAATGCAGGTGAGTCCCACAGGACACGCGTCACACGAACAAGGGGGTGGACGCCAGCATGCGATCCACCAGCTAAAGCCAAGCTTTTCCCAATAAATAAGCAGCTCAGGGGTAACCTTTTTGGACTACTGCTAGCAAGAAACCAAATATGTGCATGGATGGAGCCCATCCACAGGCCACACACCCAGAAAGCGTATGAACCGTGTTGCATCACCAAAACATGGGACGCTCCACGAGGACGACGATAGGGACCAACCATGGTTCAGATACGTGCCTGTCATTCAACTACCTTATTTTAACCTTCTTGACATACCAACCCCACAAGGAATTAGGAAACAGACAACGAACTATGCAACGCCCACTGCCAAAGCCACGCGGTGCCAGGGTTTTCGAAACCATTTGGTCCCCGTGCCCATGTGTCAGCTAGCTAGAACAAAACTTAGTAGTACTGTCACTCGCGACGACAGTTAGCTACCAAAAACATCTTCTAAAGAAAGAAGAGCGAGAAACTATATGCAGTACTAGCAATAAGATTGCAATAGGGTGTGGACGTTAACGAACATACTAACTCGACCAATGATGGCAATGCAATTACTAGTACACCACATTGCGTTCTTCCAATCGTTGATGATACCAAAGTTATGAACCACCACTGGTGCTACTACGGAACAGGGTATCACTTACCATTACTACGGAACATAATATCACTTACTACAACTCGAAATAAAAACACTGACAAGTCACCACTCGTTGCTTACAACCAGTCTGCTGATGGGATTCATACATACCAACTCTTGCTCTGTGTGATCAATTAATCGATGGATTATGTAACTCACAATGGCAGCAACTAACTGAATGTGAATTGTAATCGTCGAATTCACTTTGCTTGCTTACTGTTGGGCGATGACGCTTGTTGAGTTGAGAGGGTCAGCGATCATCTGGCACCCGGTAGGACTCCGCGTTGATCTCCGATAAGCGTGAGCCAGGAAGTAGCCGCTGGGGACGAGAACATTTACAGAATTACAAATGGTTTCCTAGCGAGGAGCGACATGAGCTCAACTTATAAGGGGAGTGGGGGAGGGAGCAGAGGAGGAACGGGATCTCACATTGATCTGATTCTGCACCACGGGTGGGCGGTGGCGAGGGCGGCTGCGTGGCAGCGCGCCGGTGAGGGTGTAGATGTCTTCCTCAATCTCTTCCACGGAGAGCGTCGCGGAGAACCGTGGTCTGTCGAGCGCATCGGCGGGGACCAACCGTCGCTTGCGCTCGGACGCCTGCGGTGGCACGCTCACGGCTGCCTCATCTGTGTGGGATGACATAGCAGGACGGCGGCGGAGGGGGTGTGCCTTCAATGCCTGCGGAGAAACCGCCTCAGTAACCACAGGGGACTCGTTGTCCCTAGGGTTGCCGACACCCGGTTCCACGGTCACTTCATCGAGGCCAAGTTGTAGCCTCTGGTTGACCTTGTTGAGATGTTGCGAGGAGGAACCCATGGCCGGGGCGATGGCTTCGCCGGCGCGGTTGACGGGAGCGTCTCGCGGCATCTTGAGCGTCGACCGGTGCGAAGAAAGCGTCTCGCGGTGGGCACTCAGTGACGTTGTCACAGCCTCCGCGGCAGTGCCCCCGCCTCCCCAACGCTGCTTTCTATCCCGTGATCTGATGAGGGAGGCTCGGTCGGCGGCTCCGTCGAATTCACCATGGTCGCGGGCGAAATCTTACCCTTAAACGGCGCTTCTGCGGCCGCTCCAGATCTGAAAGTGGCGTCGGCAGAAGGGGAATAGCGTGGATGTGGTGAGGAGGAGTGAAGAGTGAGATACGACAGGGAGGAGTGGGTTTGTCTGCAGCGATGGGAGTGTGGGCGAAAGGGGAAATAGGTGGATGCATCGCTGGTGAATAAGTAACGGGGCCGCATGAGCATGCGTGAATTCAGCGGGGGTGGTACAATGGGGTTTTCACTTCTGCTTTACGTCATTTTTGGGATTTTTTCTATGAAACAGTGTTTGGACTGTTGCCTCCGCATACTCCATTTCTCCACGAATTTCTCCTTTTATTCCATTGAATGGATCACCACTTTTAAAAAGTAATATTTAGATGTTAGTCTACCTAGGGGAAAAGTGCATATAATGCAATGCTCATCTACACATTTACTTTCATGTTGAATGGTCCCGTAAAAACCCACAAAAATGTTTAAAAGCTTCCTTTGACAATTAACCTAAGGATATATTTTTAGTGATGTATAACACGAGTTTTGAGTCGAACTGACGATCTAAAAACCATGCGTGTCATACAAACCTGGAAAGAGATATTACCCAAGTTCATAGGCACTAAAATTTGTGTCGATTTTGCTAATGAAACATTTTAGATAATTCATATCCTAAGGTAAATAGTTATAAATGTTCCATGCAAATGAGTTTTTCATATACATTTTTGTGTTTCTTTACTAACTTTTTGGAACTTACTTTTACAAACATACTATTTCCTTCTTTTATCCGTTAGAGGGTGACTAAAAATCACTAGTTTCCAATAAAAATGTGCATGGTTAACTATCATTAACCGACAATCAAAGTTTTTAGGAATGCATTACTACTACCGCTGATTAGACCATCTACATCTACGCAGGGCCATTGAGGGTCCTGTGTGTGCTGAGGGACCCCAAAATGCAGTGGCCCGATGTGAATAGCAGTGTGCACTGTATAGCATAGTAATTGGGTACTGAGGGATTTGCAGCGACCAAGCTCCATAGAGCTCGTTTTGAAAAAAAAACATATTTAGAAGTTTTTTTTAAATGTCATTTTTTTCACAGATACATATGTATATTCTTCAAGTTTGTATAAATTTCATCAACTAATTTGATTATTTGCATGCTACACAAAAAATACAAATATCTGACCCAAATACAACAAAGAAAAAACCTATTTTAATCTATGTATTGGTCTTTTTGTGTAGATCACATATGAATATGTGTGTTCATGAAATTTTATACATGTATACTACAACTATATGTCTACATGTATACTTTTTTCAGAAAAAAATAGGTATAGAAAAGTATTTTCTCTGCAAAAAATATAAAGGACTCTATGGAGCTCGGCCTTTGCTTGCACTTTTCGAGTAATTGGGGCCTTATTTCCCTCACGTTCCTCAAAAAAAAGTAATTGGGGCCTTATTGGTAGCCTGGTCGTTGGGGCTGGTCATCTGGTCACTGCTAAGCGCGACGACTATTTGTCCCTTTAAGCGAGGCGAGATGGGAACTCTCGCTGAAGTTGTTCCTCCACATGACTGTATTGGGCCGGCCCACTGGCGCGTGCTCGATCCCTAGTGTCCAGGCTGCGATCCCGCGCTGCTGGCCACTCGGACTAGGATTCCTCTTGTGTTTAGTTGTAGGGCGTGTCCTACTTGATGCTATTTCATCCGTTTTTTTCTTTCTGTTTTCTTTTGTTTCTTTTATTTATTTTTCTCCATTTTTCATTCTTTCTTGCATTTTGTTTCTTAGTTTTTCTTGTATTTTGTTTCTTCTTCATTTTTTGTTTGGATTTATTTTTTCTCTGTTTTTTGTTTTCTTTTTGTTTTTTCTTATGTTTGTTTCCGTTTCCACTCTACATTTTTGTATGTATCAAAAACATTTTTTTAATAAGTGATCAACAGTTTTTGTATAAACGTTAAACATTGTTCGAATGGTTATTCAACATTTTTTAAATACTTGTTCAACATTTTTTAAATACTCATTTAACATTTTTTTAATACGTATTCAACAATTTTTTCAAGTAGTTTTCCAACAATTTTAATACTTACTCAAAATTCTCAAATACTTGATAAACATTTTTCAAATATTTTTTATATTTTAAATACTTTTTCAACATTTTTCAAATTGTTTTTCAACATTTTTAAAATACTTGTTCAACATTTTTTAAATGCTTGATTAACTTTTTTATATACATGATCAAGAAATTTCATCATTTTTTTAATACATGGACAATATTTTTTGTACATTCAACATTTTTCAAAGTGTGATAAAAATTTTCCTTACACTATTATGCGAAGTAAGTAATATATATGTTTTGAATATTTAAAAGTGTAAAGTAAAACTATAAAACGAAATCAAGAAACAGAAAAGAAAAGGAGGCAGTGTGCCTACCACGAACTGGGCCGGTCCATATCGTCGGTGCCCTTCAGCGAGTCAGATGACTCGGCTCGCTTAATGCGAGGTATAGGGGCGGCCGCTGCTAAGCTCCCTGAACGTTTCGTTTGTGTTTCTGTGATTGCAGATTCGTTTTCTGTTTCTTGTTTCTTAATCGCCGGGCCTAGGTAAGCAGGTTGTATGGCAGCAGCGGCACTGCAGCAGGATGCAGCACGGCCTCAGCGATTACACGGCGTAGCATCGGCCAACACCGAGGAGAAGCACCAAGTACTCGGCAGCCTCTTTTTATATAAACTACAGTCTATTTAATTTACTACTCAATAGTATTGTTTTTATTGAATAATATGTTAGTCTGTTACCGACTTAGCGTGTGTAAACAGTATTGAATAATTATATTAGTTTTTTTAATTTTCATACTTTGTGTAGATGTAAATCAGTTTATTGATCATTATTTTCATATTTTCTCTGCACACAAAATGTTTGGGAGGCTAGTTT
Organism: Triticum urartu; assembly: GCF_056163025.1. Lineage (NCBI taxonomy): Eukaryota > Viridiplantae > Streptophyta > Magnoliopsida > Poales > Poaceae > Triticum > Triticum urartu. The sequence goes on along the minus strand of NC_141873.1, from coordinate 35,566,730 downwards.
GTCTAGTCACTTAATTTGTCACGCGCCCAAAATTTCAAAGAGCTTGTTTGAAATTACAGTTTGGCCTTTTTTACTTATTTTGATAACCTATATATAATTCACGGAGTTCGAATGCATTTTGTATTACTTTTATTTGTGGTTCATAAAACATAAATAATCATCTATGAAATTATACATGTTTGGAGTTATATAATGAAGTGGGGGTATGGTTCCGTTTTGTTATAAGCAAATGTTCAAATTTTAGGGGCCCCATTGTGCATTTCGCACCGGGCCCCGAATTCATGGAGACGGTCCTGCATCTACGGAACCCTCACCATCCGCATGTTATCTTCTCTCTGAGCAATGCTGTGTCTCAGCATCGCTTCTATTTGCACAACCATTTTGAGTTCCAGGTTTAGAGTTTGAGGGGTACAATGGAAAGTTGGAAATTGGATCTGAGGCATGCACCGCATTATATAAGATATACTAATTTATAGTTCATGCCATGTATATGGGACGGTACCATTTAATAAATGTGCTTAGTTACTTCTCATTAACTCGCTACCGGATTTTGACCACATTTAGCAATATGGTTTTTCAGAACCATGGGGGAGAGTAGGGATTGGAGGAGATTTGGCGTCCCCTTCCTCCATCCAATTCCCTCAATTGTACAAACATCCCTAAACCCATCACACTCCAAATCCCCTTTCTACGAAAAAATGGTTTGGTAGACAGGGTTTGTTGCAAGGTAAAACTCATATTCATCTATAACCGGATAATAATAAAAAATCCTTTTTTGCACGAAGATTGTGCAAATAACAGCGCTAGACTTCAAAATCCATTTTTTTACATCAAACATGTTGCAAATATCAAGTCAATAATTGTTGCAGTGTAATTGGTTGCAATAAAAGTACAACAACATAGTGCGGAATAAAATATAAAAAAATCACATCATATAGTTAGCTACAAGTATCATGGTTCGGAAAATGAAGAAAATTATCTATATCTATATCTATGTCTATACCAATTAATAAAGCAAGGTGCATTTCGCCAATTTTTTCATCCGTTCACCGCCGAATGTTTTTATTTTTTTTATCCGAGGTGGTACTAAATTCTTATGTGTTTATCTGCTAGAAAAAGAAATTTTGTACGTGGGCCGCGCGCTGTGGCCCAGCAAATCTAGCCCACTTCATTTTTCTGCCCACGCAACTAGGAAAATTCTGTTTTCCGCACCGGGCTACAAATAGTCGGAGATTCGCACATGACAACCAATAATGGGCTGGCCCATTTTTCTTGTTTTCTGTGTTTTACTTCTATTTTTATTCTCCTTTCTTTATCTCTTTTTCCCATCCAACTTTATTTTTCGTTTAGAATTTTTTTCTTAAATTAAAAATTCACAAAAAACATTCATAATTAGAAAAAACAAATTCTGAAAAAAATTCAGAATTCCCAAATTTAGTTGCTATTTTAAAAAATATTCATAACTTGCAAAAAGTTTCCCAATTTTTTTAAAAAGTTATTCAGAATTAAAAAATAAATTTTGGAAAATGATCAGAATTTCAAAATGTTGTTGCTATTTTAAAAAATATTCGGAACTTGCAAAAAAATTCCCGTCTTTTCGAAAAAATGTATCGTTTTTCAAAATTGTTCGAGATTTATAAAAATAAAATGGATTTATAAAAAATGCTCCAAATTTGAAAAATATTCTCATTTTAGTGAAATTTTCATAATTAAATATAATGTTCATGTGTAAAAGATACAAATGTTAAAAAAATATTATGAATTTTTAACACATGTTCCTCTTTTAAAAAATGCACAAATTCAATAATTTTCATATTTTTATAAAAAAATTTGGTGCTTTATGAAAATGTTTGTGAATTTTAAAAGATGTTCCCTTTCATATTTTGGTCGTGTTTTTTTCCGAAAGTCTACATAATTTTCAAAAAACTGTTTAAAATTTAAAAAATTGTTCATTTTTCCTAGAATATTCAGAAATTCCATACCTTAAAATTCCCTCGATAGAAAGGATTGAAACGTAGAGTAGATTGAATAACTCATGGGCCTTCTCATGTGTACGATGACGTAATAAAACTCTTAAATGCCCTCAATCAATGAATGGAAAAATAGCGGATTGATTCCTTCACATGTGGCGAAACCGGCAAGCTAAATGTTCTTTTTTTGTGTGCACACAGAGTTTTGTTTGCACATATAATTCTCACTGAATTTAAATGCATACTATTTTTTCTCCCGTTGCAACGCACGAGAATATGTGCTAGTTATTGTATAAACACGGTCCCATGCAATAGTCTAGATGAAACTCCAGTTTGTCGATTAGCAAATGGGTTGTGGTTCATCACAAAGAAATATTACAACAGGCTAAGGAAGGGTGTTGTTTTCCCCTGATACCCCCATGAGCCGAGAGCGAGCACGTAGACAACGTAGATGATGTTTGAGATGTAGGCGGGGATGGTGAGAAGTAGGGAAATACAATATTCACCACTACAGCATAAAGATAAATTGACTGGTCAAAACTCACGTCGGCAGTCTGTCAGTGATGATCTCATCATCATAGATGGGCCAATTGGCTTGTCTGTGATGAGATTTATCACTGAAGAGCTCGCCAGTCAGTGCTAAGTAGAGTCTTATCACTAACCGGCCCTATAGAAGTGGTGGGCCTGTGATGTCAAATTCTGACTGCTAGCTTTGGGCTCCATATTAGTACAAATCACAACATCAGATTGATATACTTCCAATATTCCATTTCATATGCACATATACAAAATATTTTTTTGCTGCATTTCATGGCATACACATACATTGCATTGAGTAGCCTCATGTACAAACAACTGCATATCATGATCATAAAAAATTATTGTTGGATAATTGATAGAAAAGCAGCATTATTAACTATGATCATTCATGGCATAATCTTGTATAGACATTATGTACGTGATAGGTAGGCCATTATACAATTGTTTCTATTACTATTGCTCCACCCCGAAGCCGCTATCCGGCATGCATCTCAAAGTATTAAGTTTATAAAAACAATGCAACACAATAAGCAAGATAATATAATATAGACAACAAGAAATATAGCAATAATATTAAACCCTGTAACACCCCAAAATTTTGGCCATGTTTTATTAAATAAAATTTTGCGAGAAAATTAAATTTTTATTTTCTGGACCTTCCTTTTTGATTTCAGAACCATTCTTTTCTCTGATATTGTGGAGTTTTTACCCCAAGTGAAAACTTTCCAAATGCATTTGTTGGACTTGTATACCCTCTCAAGAAAACATTTCTTTTATCAGTAGATTTATTTGCATAATTATTTACCCTAAGCTCTATTTCCTTAATAATGGTTTTTCATGAGTGTTGAGCCTCATTTGCACTACAACCCTGTGATAAATTTATTTAAAATTCCAACCAAAATTTGGGGATGTCATGTGAAGTTTCCACATCACTTTTATGCAAGAATATATTTTATTCATTGGGAGCTCTACCCCAGCTTTTCAAAACTGTCCATGTTTGTAAAATTGCACTACAACTTATTTAAATATTTCTTTAAAGCTTCCACCAAAATTATGGGATGTTAGTAGTAGCATATAATTCAACTTTATGCATAAACCCATTGATGTTCTTTGAAAAATTTGAGTGAATCATCCTAATCTTCATTCTGGTCCAGCTTAGTGAATTGTACTGCAACCATATTCTAACTTGCCCTTTTACCCTTGAATCTTTTTCCTGCTTATAGCACACCCTACCAAACCCTTAAGTCCAGGAGAGTGGACCCATTGGAGTATGTTTAGTCCATGCAATGATGCCATTTACATTCTGTCCAGAATTGGTTTTCTCAAAAACTTGCACTAACAAGTTTCTAGCTTTGACCAACTAACCTTGCCACCATCACCTACATCTAAAGAGACCCCAATCTGGAGATTTTGGCCACCCCAAGAGTTGCCTAGATGCCCTTGGCATTCTGTCAAGCACCTTGAGTGCATGGCCAGTTTTGGCATGATTTTGAGTTTGCATTATAAGCTTGATCCTCTGACCCAACAACCTTGTCCACTAAGCTCCTAGCTACTTCTAACCTAGACCTGCTAATTGCCAGCCTCACCCAACCTCACTAGCACACGCTGGCATTTCGTCACACAACTAGCGTGCGTGCACTGGGCGCGCCCAGAGCGCACGTTTTGCACGCGCACGCACCGAGCCGCCGCGTCTCGCTGCCGCCCTCCCCGCGCCCGTTCTGGCCCCTTCCCGCTCCCAGCCGATGCACCCAACCTCTCCCTCACCGCAGAGCCGCCCTGGCCCCCTCCTGGCGCCCCACAGCGCCACCGCCGCAAGCCGCTGACGGCCGCAGCAGGACTCTACCATGGACGGCGCCGCTCGAGCCACACCAGCGTGCCAGCTCACTCGTGGAACAGCCGGAGCTCATCCACAAGGCCGTCCGCTAGCGCTCGTCGCCGTCACGTCGCCCTGCCCGCTACAGAATGGCGGTTCGCCGATCTTATCTCCGGCCACCGTGGAACCGACCTTGAACGCCTATATAAGGAAACCTTGAGCTCGTCCAGGCCCTCAGGCAACCTCCAGCTATTCCCCTAGAGCTACCTTAGCTAGCAATCGATGAGAGGAAGGCCGTCTTCCCCATCTCCGGTCAGCTCGGCCGCCACCACGTTCCGGTCCATTTCGTCGCAACCAAAGCCTCCCCCGCCCATCCAGCGCCACCACCCGGCTCCCCTTGTTCGTGCGGAGCCACCCATCACCTCAGCCTCGACCGGGAGCCACCGTAGCCCAAACCCCCAATCCCTCCCGAAGCCACCTCCGCCGCGAAGCTCGCCGCCGACGACCCCCTCCACCCCCACCAACCTAGCGACCACCGGGAGTACCACCCAGGGCAGGCGGATCCATCCCCGCCCTCAGAACCCCGTGGGGACCCGCGGTTCGCCGACGGCAATCACCGGAGCCCCGCCACTACTCGGCCAGAGAGAAGAAAGAGGCGCGGGCGACTGGTCAAACCTGACCAGTGGGCCCGAGGGACCCACTGTCAGTGACCCCGCGCCGGCCCGCGCTGGTTTAAGTGGAGGCGTAAACCTCAGAAGTACGTCTCCTCCGCCTCGAAAACGTATTCTCCCCAAAACGTTTTCTTTTTCTGGTTTTATTTAAAAACAGAATTTTGACTAAACTTTGACTGGCTATAACTTTTTAAATATAAGTCCAATTGACTTGATTCTTTTTCGGTTGTTTCTCAAATTCTGTCTAATTTATTTTCATATTTATTTGAAAATTTTCCAAACAACATTTTTGTACTGTTTTGAAACTAGGTGTTGATTTGAAATTTTTCAAAATAGGATTATGGAGAGAGAAGAAAACTTTCAAAAGTTTTTGGGATGCACCCTGCCTATCCACAACTTGAAGGCAAGCATTCTGAACCCTGGCATAATATTTTTGTGTGTTGTTTGATATAGTTACAACACCACCTTGACATGGAACCTTCGTTATTTTTGTGACGATATGATCATACGCATGAGTGAAAAAGGAAGATGCTTTGCTATTGTGAATGGATTTGCTTGTGATAGTAATCACCCTCGTATGCCCTCATGTCTACCGGAAGGAAACCGGGATAGTCTCTGTCTTGGGTAGACACGAGCTTACCCCTAGTTCCTCGTCGAGACGGTTGTGTCTGGTATGGCATGATGAGGTATGATGGGTGGTGATTCTGTCTATCGGTTGAAATATATTTTTTATGCTAATCATGCAGGGAACACTAAAACCTCCTGAGTCGACCATAGATCGAGTCTTGTTCCGGTAATCCCCATACTTGTTTCGTACTACCACTTGTCCCTGCCATAGGAAGGGCACGGTTCAGTAAGTTGTCAACCCCTTTCTAGCACACACCGTACAGAGAGGCCATGGTGGAAGATACCGACTGCAGCCGGTAGGCATGCCACCTGGTCCGGGGGCATGGGTGTTTCGGTTGTAGCCGAAGGGGTAGCTCCCCTAGTTTGCGTGCGGTATAAATTTTGTGATCCCATGCTAGTCGAGGTTTTAGCCTCCCAACTTAGAGTTTCTCTTAACAGGTGTCGTGGGTGATTCCAGACACCGGTAAAATTATGCTGGTGTGTGCGAGTCAGGTGTGTTTTCAACTAAAAGACCGTAGATGGAATTAGTCCTGATGGACTAAAGGAATCTGTTGCTCGTGGGTAAAGAGTACACCCTCTGAAGAGATTATATCTATTCGAATAGCCGTGTCCATGGTTAAGGACTCCAGTCTGGGATGGGTCAAGTGTCGGTCTTCGGAGGAAAGATTGCTAAGCCAAAACATGGATCATGACTTGTGACACGTGATGATTATGATTACTATTATTATGGACTAACCATCTGAATTATTTTAATTATTAAGTATCCCTGGGACGGTTCTACCCCCCGGATATTCACTGTGATTACTCCTTATAAGCCCTTTATGTGGTGTCGCTGAGACGCCCGACTGTGGCATGCTTGTTATTCATATACTTTATAAGCCCTTTATGTGGTGTCGCTGAGACGCCTGACTGTGGCATGCTTGTTATTCATGTACCTTATAAGCCCTTTATGTGGTGTCGCAGAGACGCCCGACTGTGGCATGTTTGTTACTTATTTACCTTATAAGCCCTTTATGTGACGCCGCGCAGACGCCCGACTGAGGCACACTTTATATTATTATCCTTTTGAGGCGTCGCTGCAGATACCCGATCGGTGCATTTTATTTCTATTCCCTGATTGTTTAATTCAAGTTTTATTCGAATGACCTGCTTGCGTGCATCATGGATGTTTATTTTGTGACTAACATAGGATCATAGAACATTTCAGAGCATGATTATAAAATTGTTATATTATACATGTGTTCATAATGCTTGCGAGTACATTCAAAGTACTCACTGGCTTGTCCCTGGCTATTGTCTTGGCCAGATTTCTTGCGTGTAGAGGAGCCCTGCAATGACAGCCCCGGAACCTAGGCAACGGTGATAGTAGACTCGCGAAGATAGGAGTTATCCAGGTCAGCTGTTCCTGTGGGAAATGGAGTCCCATAGACGCCGATGATCCGCAAACCACTTCTGCCATCAACCACTAGAAACCAATTGTTGTACTCATAGGCCAGAATGGTATTGTACTACATATCTTGTATTTTGCTTGGAGTTTCTGTATCAAGTTGGCGCCTCATCATCTAACAGTAATCCTGGGGCTGGTGAGCACAAGGGCCATTTTCTGGAAATTAATATCCCGAAAATCCGGTCCTGACAAACCCTGTCGTTTTATCCTTAGTAGCAACAATAAAAATATGTGTCTTGTCCCCATTCTGTTACTGGGATAGAGAACACCGTAAGATTGAACCTACTACTGTGCCCCACTCCTTTTGAAAAATTACCCATCTATCTTGGCCAGAGAAGACAAATAACACAAAAAGCATACATAGTTACTCAATTGCACAACAAAGAAACATCAAAAAATTCAACAATATCCAATGAACAATCTGGTTATAAATCCACAAATTCATCGGATCCTAACAAACACAACATAAGAATTACATCTGATTGATCTCGGAGGAGAACATGGTATTGAAGATCCAAGAGAGAGAGAGAGAGACCATCAAGCTAGTACTATGGACCCGTATGTCCTAATGTAATTACTCACACATCATCATGGAGGCAACAAGTTTGATGAAGAGGCCTCCTCCAATGGCTTCCCCCTCCGGCAGAACTTTGGAACAGAGGCTTGCAGCGGTGGCGATAACTTCTCTCTAAGAACGATAGATGGTTTCGATATTTAAGTATTTATAGAGATTTATGACGGTGGAATTAGGTCAAAACTCTACATGTGGGCCCCACAAGCCCAGGTGGCGCGCCCACCTCTCCTGCTGGTCGCGCCACTTGCCCTTGTGGCTGGCTGGTGGGTCCTTTTGACTCTTCCCGAAGCTTCCAATGTTCCTTCTAATCCATAAAAAATGGTCGTGTTTGGACCTTCCTAGGTATTGATTTTCTTTGAAACAAAAACAAACAAAAAATAGTAACGACCACTAGGCACTGAACTAATGGGTTAGTCCAGGAAAATAAGATAAAATAGTATAAAATGATAATAAAAGCATATATAAATGATAATATAGCAGCATGGAACAATACAAAAATTATAGATACGTTTGAAATGTATCACCTGCCTAGTGAGTGGTGTCGAAGCGCTCTGAAAAGTCTTATGCTCATTTCTAGGAACAGGAAAACCCCTTTAGTTAAGTGCTTCATTTAGCTTTGATTTTGTCCCCTGTTTGCCTGAGTGAGCTTCTGTTATATAGTTGGTATTGGGGGGGGTTAGGTGTTGGTGTGTGTTTGTATGGTTTTTATGTACTGGTTGTTGCTTTATTCATAAAGCAGAGCAAAAACGTTCGGCGAGTATGCTTCAAGCTCCACGCAAGGCGTGTGCGTGGTGGACTGCAGTCGCTACCATCAATGGGGCGGTGAGCATGGGGAAGTCATGGTACAATCATGATGAAGGAAATATGCCCTAGAGGCAATAATAAAGTTGTTATTTATATTTACTTATATCATGATAAATGTTTATGATTCATGCTAGAATTGTATTAAGCTGAAACTTAGTACATGTGTGAATACATAGACAAACGGAGTGTCACTAGTATGCATCTACTTGACTAGCTCGTTGATCAAAGATGGTTAAGTTTCCTAGCCATGGACAAAGAGTTGTCATTTGATAAACGGGATCACATCATTAGAGAATGATGTGATTGAATTGACCCATCCGTTAGCTTAGCACTTTGATCGTTTAGTTTACTGCTATTGCTTTCTCCATAACTTATACATGTTCCTATGACTATGAGATTATGCAACTCCCGAATACTGGGGGAACACTTAGTGTGATATAAAACGTCACAACGTAACTAGGTGACTATAAAGATGCTCTACAAGTGTCTCCGATGGTGTTTGTTGAGTTGGCATAGATCGAGATTAGGATTTGTCACTCCGTGTATCGGAGAGGTATATCTAGGCCCTCTTAGTAATGCACATCACTATAAGCCTTGCAAGCAATATGACTAATGAGTTAGTTACGGGATGTTGCATTATGGAACGAGTAAAGATACTTGCCGGTAACGAGATTGAACTAGGTATTGAGATACCGACGATCGAATCTCGGGCAAGTAACATACCGATGACAAAGCGAACAACGTATGTTGTTATGCGGTTTGACCGATAAAGATCTTCGTACAATATGTAGGAACCAATATGAGCATCCAGGTTCCGCTATTGGTTATTGACCGGAGATGAGTCTCGGTCATGTCTACATAGTTCTTGAACCCGTAGGGTCCGCACGCTTAACGATCGGTATTATGAGTTTATGTGTTTTGATGTACCGAAGGTAGTTCGGAGTCCCGGATATGATCACGGACATGACGAGGAGTCTTGGAATGGTCGAGACATAAAGATCGATATATTTTGGAAGCCTATGTTTGGACATAGGAATGGTTCCAGGTGAGTTTGGGCATTTACCGGAGTACCGAGGGGTTACCGGAACCCCCTGGGGAGTATATGGGCCTTATTGGGCCTTAGTGGAATAGAGGAGAGGAAGGCTGTGACGCCCGGATAATTAAGCTACAGTAATCCCACGTTAACAATGCCACGTCACCACGGTTACTGTTGTTAATCTCGCATTAGTTCAAAACTGATTCGAAATTCAAATTCAAAAATAGGCAAACAACAAAAGTTTTCAAAAAAAATTAAAACTAAAATGTTGAGGGTGAGCCAAATAATGCATAAGTAATTATGGCAGAGGAACTACACTTTTATAAAATGTTCAAATACTCTAAAATGATTTAAACAGTAGCAAAAACAATTATTTAAATGCTTTTAAAATGATAAACAATTACAAAACTAAAACAATTTGAAATATTAAAAGGAACAGAAAAAAAAAGCAGAAAACAAACACAACAAAAAAAAGAACCCCCCTCCCCCTGGGCCGAATGGCCCAGCTAGCCATCAGGCCAAAAGGCCCAACCGGCCTACCCCCCACTCCCCTTATCCATGGACCCCGAAACCCTAGCCGCTAACCGTCGCCCCACTCCCCCACTTCCCCCCCACGCCGCTCTCCCCTTCCCCGATCGGATCGGGGCAAACCCCCCCACTCCCCTCGCTCCTCGCACTCCCCCGCTGCCCACTTTGCCGACGGCGCTCCCCGACGCCTCTCGTCGTCTTAGGCGCCACCCCGCCATCGTCGCCTTGACCCCATCGCGCGCCTCCCCGTCCTCGCCCCCTTCCCGATCCAGAAATGGATCAGGGCTCGACCTCAACGCCGTCCGATGCCGCCTGCCGGAGCCACCTCGCCGGAGCCTCTCCGCCTCGACCACGTCGTCCCCATCCTCCTCGCCGGATCTGCGACGCCGACTCGTCGCCCGACCCCGACTCCTCCTCGCGCCCGCCTCGCTCAACTACAGGGCTTTGTGAGCCCCCCTCCCCTTCTCCTCTCTGCCTTCCTCAACCGCCTGCTAATTCGCCGTGGCCGCGCCGTGCTCGCGCCGTGCTCGCGGACACTGCCGCCCCGCTCGTGCCCCGCCACGTCCATCGCTGTCCGGGCGTGTGCCAAGCCTTGCCCGGCTCGCCCTGCTCACTTGCCGCGCTACTTGCTTGCGCCATTCGCAGTCGTTGCCGCCCTTCCCCGTTGCAGCCCCGTCTTCTGCCATGGCTCCGCCGCGCCGCCCAGTCCGCTCCCCGGCCGGCGCCCCATGGCCTGTGCCTCGCTGCGCCTCGTCTCCGCTCGCCGTGGCCCCGACTGGCCACGACCAGTTCGGGCGCCCTGCAGCCCCCCCAGCGCCCGTGCCCACTATGGCCATGGGCCTATGACAGCCGGGGCCCACGGCCCCTGAGAACATTTTTTTAAAGAAAAAAAATAATAAATAAGTAAATATTAATTAATTAATAAACTTAATAATTAATTAATTAGTGAATTAAGTAAGTTAACTAATCATGCTAATTAATCTAATTAATCTGTTAGTTTAATTGAACAGTAGTTTGATTAGCGTAATCCCTAATTAACTAAAACAGTCAATGACACGGGGGTCCCACCCCTGTTGACCAGTCAAACGTTGACTGGTCAACTGGGTCCCCCTGGCCCACTTGTCAGCCTCTGTGTACATTCTGTGTACACAGGGCTGGGTAACCATAGCATTTTGTCTATTAATTTTGAATTAGTAATAATTTCAGAAAATGAATAAAACTTTGAAAAATCATACAAAATAATCTGTAGCTCGGATGGAAAAACTTTGTACATGAAAGTTGCTCAGAATGACGAGACGAATTTGAATACGCAGCCCGTTTATCCGCCACGCATCCCTAGCATAGCGAACACGCAACTATCCCCCCTGTTTCATCTGTCCGAAAACGCGAAACACCGGGGATAATTTCCCGGATGTTTCCCCCCTTCACCAGTACCACCTCGTACCGCGTTAGGGCACACCTAGCATCACGCTTTGTCATGTCATGCATCGTCATGCATTTGTTTGCATTATATTTATTGTTTCTTCCCCCTCTTCTCTCGCTAGACACCGAGACCGACGCCGCTGCTACCCAGTACGACTACGGAGTTGACGACCCCTCTCTCTTGTCTGAGCAACCAGGCAAGCCCCCCCTTGATCACCAGATATCGCCTACTCTCCTCTATACTGCTTGCATTAGAGTAGTGTAACATGTTACTGCTTTCGTTATTCCTATCCTGATGCATAGCCTGTCCTTGCTACTACTGTTGATACCTTTACCTGCAATCCTACTTGCTTAGTATAGGATGCTAGTATTTCCATCTGTGGCCCTACATTCTTGTCCATCTGCTGTGCTATACTATCGGGCCGTGATCACTCACGAGGTGATCACGGGTATATACTATTTACTTTATACATGATACATGTGGTGATTAAAGACGGGTCGACTCGTAGGAGCACCCGCGAGTGGATCTTTGAGGCGGAGCGACAGGGCAGGTTCCGACCACCTAGGAGAGAGGTGGGCCTAGCCCTGGTCGGCGTTCGCAGATACTTAACACGTTTAACGAGATCTTGGTATTTGATCTGAGTCTGGCTACTGGCCTATACGCACTAACCATCTACGTGGGGACAGTTATGGGCACTCGACGTCGTGGTATCAGCCGAAGCCTTCGTGACGTCAGCAACGGAGCGGCGCGCGCTGGATTGGACTGGAACGCCACTAGGCTAGGTCTGCTTCCGGCCGCCCACGCAACATGCAGGTGTGCTAAGGGCGATGGGCCCAGACCCCTGGGCGCTTAGGTTTAGACCGGCGTGCTGACCTCTCTGTTGGTCTAGGTGGGGCTACGACGTGTTGATCTTCCGAGGCCGGACATGACCCAGGAAAGTGTGTCCGGCCAAATGGGATCGAGCGTGTTGGGGAATGTGGTGCACCCCTGCAGGGAAGTTAATCTATTCGAATAGCCGTGATCTTCGGTAACAGGACGATTTGGAGTTGTACCTTGACCTTATGACAACTAGAACCGGATACTTAATAAAACACACCCTTCCAAGTGCCAGATACAACCGGTGATCGCTCTCTCACAGGGCGACGAGGGGAGGATCATCGGTTAGGGTTATGCTATGCGATGCTACTTGGAGGACTTCAGTCTACTCTCTTCTACATGCTGCAAGATGGAGGCTGCCAGAAGCGTAGTCTTCGAAAGGACTAGCTATCCCCCCTTATCCCGGCTTTCTGCAGTTCAGTCCACATATGATACCCTTATTCCATTTGATACCAATGCATACATATGTAGTATAGCTCCTTGCTTGCGATTACTTTGGATGAGTACTCACGGTTGCTTTCTCCCTCTTTTCCCCCTATCCCTTCTACCTGGTTGTCGCAACCAGATGTTGGAGCCCAGGAGCCAGACGCCACCGTCGATGACGACTCCTACTACTCCGGAGGTGCCTACTACTACGTGATGCCCGCTGACGACGACCAGGAGTAGTTAGGAGGATCCCAGGCAGGAGGCATGCGCCTCTTTCGATCTGTATCCCAGTTTGTGCTAGCCTTCTTAAGGCAAACTTGTTTAACTTATGTCTGTACTCAGATATTGTTGCTTCCGCTGACTCGTCTATGATCGAGCTCTTGTATTCGAGCCCTCGAGGCCCCTGGCTTGTAATATGATGCTTGTATGACTTATTTTATTTGTAGAGTTGTGTTGTGATATCTTCCCGTGAGTCCTTGATCTTGATCATACACATTTGCGTGCATGATTAGTGTACGATTAAATCGGGGGCGTCACAAGTTGGTATCAGAGCCGACTGCCTGTAGGAATTCCCCTTCTACACTCCTTGGCCGAAGTCGAGTCTAGACATTGCAAAAACTTTTACTAACTTGGCTGTGTGCCTTACGGGCCCACGTCGCCATTTGGGTGGTATTAGAATCTTTTATTCCTCGACCTATACTCTGGGACTCTGATCTCTCTTCTATTCGGGTTAAATGATTTTTCTAAAATCTAACTTTAGGTTCTCGAAAATACTTCCTCCCGAAGAGCCCCATTCAGGCCAGATGATCGCCTGCTGCACCAGAAGATTTCGTAGTTACTCTCTGCTACTCTTTCGAGACTTTGTGCCCATCGCCTTTGCAAATTCCCTACCACTGTTATATCATTATGGATAACTACATCCACTTGCCCTTTCAAATCCCATTGATCTTGTTATTACAAGATACACCGAAAATTCTCTGTATTGTTCCGAGAATATTTTGTGCCTACTGACTTGCAGTTCCTTACCACATGCATACCACTACGGATAATTACTCGCATTTATCGAGTATCCGCTCATCCCCAGATATTCATGCAGTTCACAAAATTCTTCGAAATACCATTCGGTCTTCCGAAAATCCTGAGCAACCTATTGCTCCTGAAATTCTTGCTTGCTTGCATTATGGTTAATCCCATAAGTATAGTAATCTTATTGGCAACCTTTGTCAATATCATTTCGAGTCCATTGACTCAATATGTTGCGAATGCTCGCAATCCTCACTCAGATCATAGAATTCATCCTTCTAGCTCAGATGTCATTTAAAACGTGAGCTGGTCCTCGGCCAATCAGATTGCCATCGATTGTACCCCTAAGTCTATTCAACCTGTCCGTCCTTGATCAGAGCGTTTGCTCCTGATCCCTTGATTTGAAAATCATAATTCCTTTGTTATTTAAACGTTAAATTATCCAGATGTTCTGTAAAACGATGCATTTGCATTCTTTCTTCCTCTGATTGGGTATTGATACTCACATCAGCTCCATTGTGGATCACCATATCCACTATTGGATTATTATCCGACAATGTCCTTCATAAATAATCACCTTGTGAGTTCTTTCTCCGATACATAATGCCTTTGGTAATTTGTATCCTCTCCTTTTGCCAACCATGCTCTGCTTTCGAGTTGGTAATATTTACTCTCAAAGCTTGTGGTATATGTTTCCACGATACCCTGACGGGTTGAACCTATGCCTTTCTTAATTTGTGTGAACCCGAAAGTTTTCACGGGTCATACTCCTCTGGTAATTCACCAAGTAGGTTTTGACACAGAAATCATTTTTATCTAGAGCAGTAAATGTAAGGTTATGCATTGAAGAAGTGGGAGTCGACCTTGAACTTTGTGTTCATGCCCATGGACACGATGTAGATGTTATTATTAAAGATTCTCTTAAATTAATTACTCCCTTGGTATAAGTTCATATTATATCTGGGATCTGGCCTTTTGCAATCGTGGTTCCGACCATGTTCTCCTTTAAATACCGTTTCGCGTGCAAGTTTAAGCGCTTGTCTTCTGTAGAGCAATACCCCAGTCCAACCTCTACTTTGATCTGTCGTCGAGTATTACCCCCTCTGGTATCTTGAGATTATCACGGAACTGCATAACTTCTTATGAGTTCTTCATCAAGTACTACATTCTCACTGATTACAGTTTTCATGGGCTCTGAGTTATTAAACACTCAAAGACACCGATAACTGAACCGAGTCTGCCCTACGGTTCAGCAACTCTTGATAATCTTCTTTAAGTCCGAGTTTGAACTCGATCACGTAAATCCTAGCCTGCTCGGCTATATCATTATCGTGCCAATTTTAACTGTGCTACCTGGTCCTTAACCCCGGAGCACAACTTTCGATGATGAGCTAAGGTTATGCCGATCTCCCTCGTCATTCCATTCGCCTTGAACAACAAGCTTGATTTCAAGTTTGTGTCCTACCCATGGTTCCAATAAGCTTCCGCTTCATCATTCCTTTGACCTGATGTCATCGCTGACTGATTACATCTTCATGAAATCTCTCGACAAATGTGTCGTGATCATCATCGACCTTATGAGCTCTTCCAGGATATCAATTGAGTTCATGATGAGAAATACTATCCTTGCCCCCGCTGATTTGTGTTATCTTTGACCACTTTATTGCCTTCCGTTCAACACAAACTTGTTCGTGTTTTGTGTTATACCTTGAGTTCCCTGCTATCTAGCATTTGTTCTTCTGTACCTTGGAGTATTACCATCTTTTAATGTCAAGAATGTGGTGAGAATTTCACCACCTCTTAAAAATTCTTGGTATGATAATACTTCTCGCCATCTCCGTACATTCCTTGGTCCCCGTATTGTTTTTGACCGGAATACCGACAATTGAGCTATGACGTGTGAATTCAAAACTTCTAAGCAACCCTATTGATTTGAAGTGAATGGGCGATAGTTTCATTCTAAGTCTTCCGATAATTGAGTCACCATTCTAACATTGATCGTGCTACCTAAGCCCATATGTCGGGTGCACCTTTCAACCATTTTTTTAATTGTGTATGATTTCCTCGAGCATACATCATACTATCATTTGATTTGACTAATGTTATCTCCTTGTTCACATAATTGTGGAAACCCCTCTTTTGGAAGTCTCGAGGAACTGTCGCTGAGTTCATCAGCCACCCCCTCATCCTCTCCTTGGTTTAATGATGAACTCTGGTTTCAGAACTCGCTCCCATAGTTCATTTCTCGAGAATCTTACATTGCCATCTCGTCAATTTGTGTTGCACCTTTTCTTCTCTGGCATCCTAAGTCAGAGGTATCCTGACACCAATCGGATCTGAACCTCGGTCAGATGTGATGGTTGGGACATATTTCCAAGAGTTATAACATTGGTCTTTACACGAACCGATAAGGTGATTTCATCCTAGCACACCTGCCCGGAGGGCCTATTGTTATAGTTTCCTTTCTAGCAAGGTTAGTCATTCTTCCATGAGTAATTTGTAAAACTTGTGTATCCTGTCAATGATATCTCGAAGATTGTCTGTGGTACTACGATTTTCAACAAGAACATTTGAAGCCCAGTGCTAAATGTTTCCTGCTCAATTACCCAAACACCATTGTATGGGTAATGTCATGACATTTCTCTCCCCTTACCTAAATGGTTTTCTACCTTCTATCCTGTCATGGATATCATCTGCTTGTCCTTGGGAAGGATATATTCCTAAAATATGTGTTTAAACCCATTTCCCTTACCCTTGTTCTGCTTAACCTGATGATCACATTTTTCTTTTCATTGGGTTGTTTGACCTTTCTTGTGATCTATATAATCTAAGCAGTAAAGATTTCCGTCAGCAAGACCCTGTTACTATTGTTGATGACATTCCGGTAGCCGCCGATGGACGAGAACTTTGCCTATTGGTCCGCCTCGTTCAAACGAGCAGGAAAATGGTTCTCTTCGTCCCTCGCCCTTGGTACCAACGTTGTTGCCAACATAACCGACAGTCTCTTCTCTGACATGCCTGGCTATCATGATGCCTTGCTATCATGACCGTGCAAGATGTCAGTGCCCCCCTACTTTACCCACATGGTGGGCCCATAACCCACAGTTTCACAGGATCGAAACCTGACTCTCCTATACACCCTGTTGTCGAAGTTAATCCTCGCGCTTGGCTTCGTATTTAATTCACGGGCCACCTTCCTAGTGCTCTATTCTGGTATCAGACGCAATACTTACTCTCGCTGCTCTGAAACCCTTTCTCACTCTAGTTCAGATTTTGAGCAACTATCTATCCACTTGGAACCTCTTATTGTACCTTCCTACCTTACTCTTGATGTATTCGATATGTTCAGCTCAAGAGATAATCTTACGCTCATTCATGGGTTAACCCCCAGATTGTTTCCCTCATAAGCATTCTGTAGTAGCCGAGCTGCCCCTTACCTATTCGTAAGTACATTGGAGTTCCCGAGAAAAGGACGACATCACCATGATGACCTGAAGCAGAGAAATGAAGACGTCAATGTAATGGATCGACCTCTTCAAGAAGAGAAACCAAGACTGAGAAGATTCGTTAGCATTTCTTAACCAGACCTTTCCCCCTTAGTTCCCCTCTTAAATCTCGGGACGAGATTTCTTGTAGTGGAGGAGAATTGTGACGCCCGGATAATTAAGCTACAGTAATCCCACGTTAACAATGCCACGTCACCACGGTTACTGTTGTTAATCTCGCATTAGTTCAAAACTGATTCGAAATTCAAATTCAAAAATAGGCAAACAACAAAAGTTTTCAAAAAAATTAAAACTAAAATGTTGAGGGTGAGCCAAATAATGCATAAGTAATTATGGCAGAGGAACTACACTTTTATAAAATGTTCAAATACTCTAAAATGATTTAAACAGTAGCAAAAACAATTATTTAAATGCTTTTAAAATGATAAACAATTACAAAACTAAAACAATTTGAAATATTAAAAGGAACAGAAAAAAAGCAGAAAACAAACACAACAAAAAAAAGAACCCCCCTCCCCCTGGGCCGAATGGCCCAGCTAGCCATCAGGCCAAAAGGCCCAACCGGCCTACCCCCCACTCCCCTTATCCATGGACCCCGAAACCCTAGCCGCTAACCGTCGCCCCACTCCCCCACTTCCCCCCACGCCGCTCTCCCCTTCCCCGATCGGATCGGGGCAAACCCCCCCACTCCCCTCGCTCCTCGCACTCCCCCGCTGCCCACTTTGCCGACGGCGCTCCCCGACGCCTCTCGTCGTCTCAGGCGCCGCCCCGCCATCGTCTCCTTGACCCCGTCACGCGCCTCCCCGTCCTCGCCCCCTTCCCGATCCAGAAATGGATCAGGGCTCGACCTCAACGCCGTCCGATGCCGCCTGCCGGAGCCACCTCGCCGGAGCCTCTCCGCCTCGACCACGTCGTCCCCATCCTCCTCGCCGGATCTGCGACGCCGACTTGTCGCCCGACCCCGACTCCTCCCCGCGCCCGCCTCGCTCAACTACAGGGCTTTGTGAGCCCCCCTCCCCTTCTCCTCTCTGCCTTCCTCAACCGCCTGCTAGTTCGTCGTGGCCACGCCGTGCTCGCGCCGTGCTCGCGGACACTGCCGCCCCGCTCGTGCCCCGCCACGTCCATCGCCGTCCGGGCGTGTGCCAAGCCTTGCCCGGCTCGCCCCGCTCACCTGCCGCGCTACTTGCTTGCGCCATTCGCAGTCGTTGCCGCCCTTCCCCGTTGCAGCCCCGTCTTCTACCATGGCTCCGCCGCGCCGCCCAGTCCGCTCCCCGGCCGGCGCCCCATGGCCTGTGCCTCGCTGCGCCTCGTCTCCGCTCGCCGTGGCCCCGACTGGCCACGACCAGTTCGGGCGCCCTGCAGCCCCCCCAGCGCCCGTGCCCGCTATGGCCATGGGCCTATGACAGCCGGGGCCCACGGCCGCTGAGAACATTTTTTAAAGAAAAATAATAATAAATAAGTAAATATTAATTAATTAATAAACTTAATAATTAATTAATTAGTGAATTAAGTAAGTTAACTAATCATGCTAATTAATCTAATTAATCTGTTAGTTTAATTGAACAGTAGTTTGATTAGCCTAATCCCTAATTAACTAAAACAGTCAATGACACGGGGGTCCCACCCCTGTTGACCAGTCAAACGTTGACTGGTCAACTGGGTCCCCCTGGCCCACTTGTCAGCCTCTGTGTACATTCTGTGTACACAGGGCTGGGTACCCATAGCATTTTGTCTATTAATTTTGAATTAGTAATAATTTCAGAAAATGAATAAAACTTTGAAAAATCATACAAAATAATCTGTAGCTCGGATGGAAAAACTTTGTACATGAAAGTTGCTCAGAACGACGAGACGAATTTGAATACGCAGCCCGTTTATCCGCCACGCATCCCTAGCATAGCGAACACGCAACTATCCCCCCTGTTTCATCTGTCCGAAAACGCGAAACACCGGGGATAATTTCCCGGATGTTTCCCCCCTTCACCGGTACCACCTCGTACCGCGTTAGGGCACACCTAGCATCACGCTTTGTCATGTCATGCATCGTCATGCATTTGTTTGCATTATATTTATTGTTTCTTCCCCCTCTTCTCTCGCTAGACACCGAGACCGACGCCGCTGCTACCCAGTACGACTACGGAGTTGACGACCCCTCTCTCTTGTCTGAGCAACCAGGCAAGCCCCCCCTTGATCACCAGATATCGCCTACTCTCCTCTATACTGCTTGCATTAGAGTAGTGTAACATGTTACTGCTTTCGTTATTCCTATCCTGATGCATAGCCTGTCCTTGCTACTACTGTTGATACCTTTACCTGCAATCCTACTTGCTTAGTATAGGATGCTAGTATTTCCATCTGTGGCCCTACATTCTTGTCCGTCTGCTGTGCTATACTATCGGGCCGTGATCACTCACGAGGTGATCACGGGTATATACTATTTACTTTATACATGATACATGTGGTGATTAAAGACGGGTCGACTCGTAGGAGCACCCGCGAGTGGATCTTTGAGGCGGAGCGACAGGGCAGGTTCCGACCACCTAGGAGAGAGGTGGGCCTAGCCCTGGTCGGCGTTCGCAGATACTTAACACGTTTAACGAGATCTTGGTATTTGATCTGAGTCTGGCTACTGGCCTATACGCACTAACCATCTACGCGGGGACAGTTATGGGCACTCGACGTCGTGGTATCAGCCGAAGCCTTCGTGACGTCAGCAACGGAGCGGCGCGCGCTGGATTGGACTGGAACGCCACTAGGCTAGGTCTGCTTCCGGCCGCCCACGCAACATGCAGGTGTGCTAAGGGCGATGGGCCCAGACCCCTGGGCGCTTAGGTTTAGACCGGCGTGCTGACCTCTCTGTTGGTCTAGGTGGGGCTGCGACGTGTTGATCTTCCGAGGCCGGACATGACCCAGGAAAGTGTGTCCGGCCAAATGGGATCGAGCGTGTTGGGGAATGTGGTGCACCCCTGCAGGGAAGTTAATCTATTCGAATAGCCGTGATCTTCGGTAACAGGACGATTTGGAGTTGTACCTTGACCTTATGACAACTAGAACCGGATACTTAATAAAACACACCCTTCCAAGTGCCAGATACAACCGGTGATCGCTCTCTCACAGGGCGACGAGGGGAGGATCATCGGTTAGGGTTATGCTATGCGATGCTACTTGGAGGACTTCAGTCTACTCTCTTCTACATGCTGCAAGATGGAGGCTGCCAGAAGTGTAGTCTTCGAAAGGACTAGCTATCCCCCCTTATCCCGGCTTTCTGCAGTTCAATCCACATATGATACCCTTATTCCATTTGATACCAATGCATACATATGTAGTATAGCTCCTTGCTTGCGAGTACTTTGGATGAGTACTCACGGTTGCTTTCTCCCTCTTTTCCCCCTATCCCTTCTACCTGGTTGTCGCAACCAGATGTTGGAGCCCAGGAGCCAGACGCCACCGTCGACGACGACTCCTACTACTCCGGAGGTGCCTACTACTACGTGATGCCCGCTGACGACGACCAGGAGTAGTTAGGAGGATCCCAGGCAGGAGGCCTGCGCCTCTTTCGATCTGTATCCCAGTTTGTGCTAGCCTTCTTAAGGCAAACTTGTTTAACTTATGTCTGTACTCAGATATTGTTGCTTCCGCTGACTCGTCTATGATCGAGCTCTTGTATTCGAGCCCTCGAGGCCCCTGGCTTGTAATATGATGCTTGTATGACTTATTTTATTTGTAGAGTTGTGTTGTGATATCTTCCCGTGAGTCCTTGATCTTGATCGTACACATTTGCGTGCATGATTAGTGTACGATTAAATCGGGGGCGTTACAAAGGCCAAGGAGGAGGGCGCCCCCCTAGCCCAATCCAAATTAGGTGGGGGGCCGGGGCCCCCTTCCTTCCTTCTCTCTTCCCCTTCCTTCTCTCCTACTCCTACTAGGGAAAGGGGGGAATCCTACTCCCGGTGGGAGTAGGACTCCCCATAGGGCGCGCCATAGAGAGGGCCGGCCCTCCCCTCCTCCACTCCTTTATATACGGGGGACGGGTCTCCCCATAGATACACAAGTTGATCATTGATCTCTTAGCCGTGTGCGGTGCCCCCTCCACTATAATCCATCTTGGTCATATCGTAGCGGTGCTTAGGCGAAGCCCTGTTTCGGTAGCATCATCATCACCATCATCTCGCCGTCGTGCTGACGAAGCTCTCCCTCGACACTCTGCTAGATCGGGAGTTCGTGGGACGTCACCGAGCCGAACGTGTGCAGATCGCGGAGGTGCCGTACTTTCGGTACTAGGATTGGTCGATCGTGAAGACGTACGACCACATCAACCGTGTTGTCATAACGCTTCCGCTTACGGTCTACAAGGGTACGTGGACAACACTCTCCCTCTCGTTGGTATGCATCACCATGATCTTGCGTGTGCGTACAAAATTTTCTGAAATTACTGCGTTTCCCAACACATGATACCTTGATTACCATGCGTGACACACGATTATGTGTTGATGACGTGATTTTTTTGCCACGTGGAGGATGATTCCCTGCCAGTTTTGTGTAGTGAATTTTAAAATCCAATGATTGGTGTGGTTACCAGGCCAAGCGGTTCTCTTTCGCTTGCCTATTTAAAGGCGCATTGTGCAAGTGCCACAGCGTATCCCACTTGCATTGCTTCTTCTTTTTTCCGGGAGAATATCCGATACTCCCATCCCTAGGGTGCTCCCGGTGCTCCAAACTCGGTAGCACATTTTTAAATGTTCAAAAAATTCTGAAAAAATCCTAACACATTGACACAAGATCAATGTATGTTGTCAAAAAATTTAAATCAAAATTCAAAACATTGCTCGAGATACAAAAATGACAAAACCGACATCAATGTGATAATGGGCCAAATCTAGAGCCCAACTTATGTTGTGTACTATTTACTGTCGAATTTGTCATTTATATTTCTCAAGCTATATTTTGAACTTTGATTTCAAATTTTTTGACAACATGCATTTGTGTTGTGTCTATGTGCTAGTTTTTTTTTCAGAATTTTTCAAACATTTAAAAATGTGCTATCGAGTTTGGAGCACCAGGAGATATTCTCCCGATAGATGCTCATACATACGCACATATACTCAATTTGTATCAACACACGAACACCACTCTGAGAGACTTGAGTCAACACATCTCTTGAGATTGACCAAATCACTACAAGCGTCTCCTTAGTTGAAGAAAATGTCTTCTCCCACTAAAAAAACATCGGCAGACACCTGAAATAAATCCAGAAAAAAAACTACTAGAAGTTAGGACTTGACGGGCAATATCATTAGTCTCTCCGAGCACGTGTTGTTTCGGAACCCCTTTATTCATCTGTTCTTGAGAGAAAACCTAAACCAGATCCAGATGCGGGTCTGACTCCGGACCCCCTCCCCCATCGAGCACGCGCCACCCCCTGCCGTCGATTCTCTCTGGTCGCCGAGCAAGCCCCTCCTCGCCGTCGGCCTCCCAGCTCGCGCCTCCCGCTCCTGCCCCGTTTGTGCCTCCCCGACCCCTGCCGCCGACCTCCGCCAGCTGCGGCTGACGCCATCGACAACTCCTCGCCAACATTGCATCCTTCAGCCTCCCGCAAGAAGATCGAGGTAACTGCATGGTCTTTCTTTGTGAGAAATGTTCGTGAGGCCTTTTGTTTGAATTGTCACTGGGGTGGAGATTCCCCACCTGAATTTTCGAGAAGGACCAAGACGAATGAGCCAGGCACTGGTGTGATCCTAAAGATCTTGTGAGGCCTTTTTTTCACTCGATGGTTGGGTGTGATAAGCTCTACGTTCACATACAACAGGTGCAAGCCAGTTTTGCACATGCAGAATACTCAGGTTAAACTTGACGAGCCTAGCATATGCAGATATGGCCTCGAAACACTGAGACCGAAAGGTCGAACGTGAATCATATAGTAGATATGATCAACATAGTGATGTTCACCATTGAAAGCTACTCCATCTCACGTGATGATCGGGCATGGTTTAGTTGATATAGATCACATGATCATTTAGATGACTAGAGGGATGTCAATCTAAGTGGGAGTTCTTAAGTAATATGATTAATTGAACTTAAATTTATCATGAACTTAGTCCTGATAGTATTTGCATATATATGTTGTAGATCAATTGCTCGCGTATAGCTTCCCCGTTTTATTTATGATATGTTCCTAGAGAAAACTAAGTTGAAAGTTGATAGTAGCAATGATGCGGACTAGGTCCGTGATCTGGGGATTATCCTCATTGTTGCACGGAAGAATTATGTACTTGATGCACCGCTAGGTGACAGAACTATTGCAGGAGCAAATGCGGATGTTGTGAATGTTTGACAAACTCGGCATGATGACTACTTGATAGTTTAGTGCACCATGCTTTACAGCTTATAACCGGGACTTCAAAAATGTTTTGAAACGTCATGGATCATATGAGATGTTCCAAGAGTTGAAATTGGTATTTCAGACTCATGCCCGAGTCGAGAGGTATGAGACCTCTTACAAGTATTTTTGTCTACAAGATGGAGGAGAATAGCTCAACCAGTGAGCATGTGCTCAGAATGTCTGAGTACTACAACCGCTTGAATCAAGTGGGAGTTAATCTTCCAGATAAGATAGTGATTGACAGAGTTCTCTAGTCACTATCACCAAGTTACTAGAACTTCGTGATGAACTATAATATGCAAGGGATGACGAAAACGATTCCCCGAGATCTTTGCAATGCTGAAATCAACGAAGGTAGAAATCAAGAAAAGCATCAAGTGTTGATGGCTGAAAACACCACTTGTTTCAAGTAAAAGGGCAAGGGAAAGAAAGGGAACTTCAAGAAGAATGACAAGCAAGTTTCCACTCCCATGAAGAAGCCCAAATCTAGACCCCAAGCCTGAAACTAAGTGCTTCTACTGCAAAGGAAATGGTCACTAGAAGCGGAACTGCCCCAAATACTTGGCGGATAAGAAGGATGACAAAGTGAACAAAAGTATATATGATATACATGTTATTGATGTGTACTTTACTAGTATTCATAGTAGCCCCTGGGTATTTGATACTGGTTCAGTTGCTATGATTAGTAACTTGAAACAAGAGTTATAAAATGAACAGAGACTAGTTGAGGGCAAGGTGACGATGTGTGTTGGAAGTGATTCCAAGGTTGATAAGATCACCATCGCACACTCCCTTTACCTTTGGGATTAGTGTTGAATAAAAAATAAATGTTATTTGGTGTTTGCGTTGAGCATAATATGATTGGATCATGTTTATTGCAATACGGTTATTCATTTAAGTCAAAGAATAATTGTTATTTTGTTTACATAAATAAAACCTTGTGTGGTCATACACCCAAGGTGAATGGTTTATTGAATCTCGATCGTAGTGATACACATATTTATGATATTGATAACAAAAGATGAAAAGTTGATAATGATAGTGCAACATACTAGTGGCACTGACGTTTAGGTCATATTGGTGTAAAACACATGAAGAAACTCCATGCGGATGGACTTTTGGAATCACTTGATTATGAATCATTTGATGCTTGTGAACCATGCCTCATGGGCAACATGAGTAAAGACTCCGTTCTCCAGAACAATGGAGCGAGCCACTGACTTACTGGAAATAATACATATCGATGTATGCAGTCCGATGAGTGTTGAGGCTCGCGGCGGGTATTGTTATTTTCTGACCTTCACAGATGATTTGAGCAGATATGGGTATATCTACTTAATAAAACACAAGTCTGAAATGTTTGAAAACTTCAAAGAATTTTAGAGTGAAGTTGAGAATCATCGTAACAAGAAAATAAAGTTTCTACGATCTGATCACGGAGGCAAATATTTGAGATACGAGTTTGGCCTTCAGTTAAAACAATGTCGAATAGTTTCGCAACTCACGCCACCTAGAACACCACAGTATAATGGTGTGTCCGAACGTCATAACCGTACTTTATTAGATATCGTGCGATCTATGGTGTCTCTTACCGATTTACCACTATCTTTTTGGGGTTATGCATTAGAGACAACTGCATTCACGTTAAATAGGGCACCGTCTAAAAATCCGTTGAGATGACACCGTATGAACTGTGGTTTAGCAAGAAACCTAAGCTGCCGTTTCTTAAAGTTTGGGGTTGCGATGCTTATTTGAAAAAGTTTCAGCCTGATAAGCTCAAACCCAAATCGGAGAAGTGCGTCTTCATAGGATACCCAAAAGAAACTATTGGGTACACCTTCTATCACAGATCCGAAGGCAAGATCTTTGTTGCTAAGAGTGGATCCTTTCTAGAGAAGGAGTTTCTCTCGAAAGAAGTGAGTGGGGGGATAGTAGAACTTGATGAGGTATATGTACCTTCTCCCTTATCTACACTATTTATAAAAGATCAAACAATATCTTCTCTAAACGCACCCGATAAATGTACATGGACCCATTACCGCCGTCCTATTAGATCCACTAAGCACAATCAATAGCTATCCTTAATCTAATCTGTTCTGTGTGTACATTTAGCAATTTACTTTGACTGACCATACTCCACCACGGAGAAAAAAACAAAATCCCACACCGGTCAATTAGGAAACAAATCACGGGCACACAAGAAACAAATCATGGGCACATCATATCATCTCGGGAACCATGAGTCGCCTGCCACCACCAGGCACGCCAATCATAGTGGGGGACGCGCGAGGAGGACCTGCGGCTTCCTCTGGGCACACACGACGGTGCACATGTAGACTGACGCGGTGCCACCGGCGACAAGTCTGACGAGGACAAAGGACTTCCCTCAGGTAACTCTCCTCCTCCTTCCTCGCCCTACTCTCCATCCAGTCCTGCCGCTCAAGCCCAGACGGCAACGGCTCTCTCTGTCTCCCCCCTGTTCGTCTTTCATCGCCTGCGGCGACCTCCAACCTCTGCTCATGATTCCATTGCAGTCGCCCAATCGAAGCAGAACAGAGACCACAGGAGCCACTCAATTCCCAGGGATCGAGTCTCTTCTAATCCGCCTCCCCCCGCATCTCTTTGGATACATGAGAATAAAACTGAAATTTTATGAGTAGATTGCAACTGAACCAAATATTGCACTCTAGCACTCTGTTTATGCTGAAGCAAGTCTTACAAAACTAACATAGGATTAATTTACGCAACTTTAAGCTATACAGAGCACTCTAGCAAGCACTACAAAGAATACTGAACCTTATTGATTACTGATAACCCACAAGTATAGGGGATCGCAACAGTTTTCAATAAGTAAGAGTGTCGAACCCAACGAGGAGCTAAAGGTAGAACAAATATTCCCTCAAGTTCTATTGACCACCGATACAACTCTACGCACGCTTGACGTTCGCTTTACCTAGAACAAGTATGAAACTAGAAGTACTTTCTTGGTGTTGTTGGATAGGGTTGCAAGATAATAAAGAGTACGTAAATAAAAAGTAGGGGCTGTTTAGATAAAGAAACAATAAAGTAAATATAGCGAGTGTGGAGAAGTGGTGGTAGGAGTTGCGAAATTGCCCCTTAAGCAATTGACTACTTTACTAGACCGATAGCAAGTATTATGTGGGAGAGGCCACTGCTAGCATGTCATCCCTGACTTGGAATTCTATGCACTTATGATTGGAACTATTAGCAAGCATCCACAACTACTAATGTTCATTAAGGTAAAACCCAACCATAGCATTAAGATATATTGGTCCCCCTTCAATCCCCTATGCATCAATTTCTATGCTAGGTTGAAGCTTCTGTCACTCTTGCCCTCCAATACATAGTCCTATCAACATACAACTAACCCTAGGGTGTGATCCACGCGCGCAATCATATGATGGGCACCAAAGGACAGCAACATAACCACAAGCAAATTAAATCAATCATAGCAATTCATCAACCACCGATAGGACAACGAAAATCTACTCAGACATGATAGGATGGCAACACATCATTGGATAATAATATGAAGCATAAAGCACCATGTTCAAGTAGAGGGTACAGCGGGTTGCGGGAGAGTGGACCGCTGTAGATAGAGTGGGAAGGTGATGGAGATGTTGGTGAAGATGGCGGAGGTGTTGGTGTAGATCGCGGTGATGATGATGGCCCCCGGTGGCACTCCGGTGCCACCGGAAGTGAGGGGGAGAGAGCCCCCCTCCTTCTTCTTCTTCCTTGACCTCCTCCCTAGATGGGAGAAGGGTTTCCCCTCTGGTCCATGGCCTCCATGGCACGGGAGGGGCGAGAGCCCCTCCGAGATTGGATCTGTCTCTCTATCTCTCTCTGTTTCTGCGTTCTCAGATTCTTCCCTTTCATCGTTTCTTATATTCCCGGAGATCCGTAACTCCGATTGGGCTGAAATTTTGACACGGTCTCTATCCAGAAATTAGCTTTCTTGCGGCGAAAGAAGGGCTCCAACCGCCTTACGGGGTGGCCACGAGGGTCAGGGGCGCGCCTCACACCCTGGGGCGCGCCCCCCTACCTCGTGCCCCCCTCGGCACCGTCTCGGGATGATTCCACTTCCCAAAATTCATAAATATTCCAAAATAGATCTCCGTCAGTTTTTATTCCGTTTGGTATGGGTTTTCTGCGAAACAAAAAACATGCAACAAACAGGAACTGGCACTCGGCACTGGACCAATATGTTAGTCCCAAAAATAGTATAAAAAGTTGCCAAAAGTATATGAAAGTTGTAGAATATTGGCATGGAACAATCAAAAATTATAGATACAACGGAGACGTATCAGCATCCCCAAGCTTAATTCCTGCTCGTCCTTGAGTAGGTAAATGATAAAAAAGATAATTTTTGATGTGGAATGCTAGCTAGCATAATCTTGATCATGTAATCTAATCATGGCATGAATATTAAGATACGAGTGATTCAAAGCAATAGTCTATCCTTTGACATAAAAATAATAACACTTCAAGCCTACTAATAAAGCAATCATGTCTTTTCAAAATAACATGGCCAAAGAAAGTTATCCCTACAAAATCATATAGTCTGGCTATGCTCCATCTTCACCACACAAAATACTCACATCATGCATGACCCCGATGACAAGCCAAGCAATTGTTTAATACTTTTGACGTTCTCAAACCTTTTCAACTTTCACGCAATACATGAGCGTGAGCCATGGACATAGCACTATAGGTGGAATAGAATGGTGGTTGTGGAGAAGACAAAAAGGAGAAGATAGTCTCACATCAGCTAGGCATATCAACGGGCTATGGAGATGCCCATCAATAGATATCAATGTGAGTGAGTAGGGATTGCCATGCAACGGATGCACTAGAGCTATAAGTATATGAAAGCTCTAACTGAAACTAAGTGGGTGTGCATCCAACTTGCTTGCTCATGAAGACCTAGGGCATTTGAGGAAGCCCGTCGTTGGAATATACAAGCCAAATTCTATAATGAAAATTCCCACTAGTATATGAAAGTGATAACTCAAGAGACTCTCTATATGAAGAACATGGTGCTACTTTGATGCACAAGTGTGGTAAAAGGATAGTAACATTGCCCCTTCTCTCTTTTTCTCTCATTTTTTTGTTTTTTTGTTTTTTTCTCTTTTTTTGTAGGCTTGTTTGGCCTCTCTCTCTTTTTTTGGGCTTCTTTGGCCACTTTTATTTTGGTAACCTCACATGGGACAATGTTCTAATAATGATGATCATCACACTTTTATTTACTTACAACTCAATATTACAACTCGATATCTAGAACAAAGATATGACTCTATATGAATGCCTCCGGCGGTGTACCGGGATGTGCAATGATCTAGCGTAGCAATGATATCAAAAAACAGACAAGCCATGAAAACATCATGCTAGCTATCTTACGATCATGCAAAGCAATATGACAATGAATGCTCAAGTCATCTATATGATGATGATGGAAGTTGCATGGCAATATATCTCGGAATGGCTATGGAAATGCCATGATAGGTAGGTATGGTGGCTGTTTTGAGGAAGGTATATGGTGGGTTTATGGTACCGGCGAAAGTTGCACGGTACTAGAGAGGCTAGCAATGGTGGAAGGGTGAGAGTGCGTATAATCCATGGACTCAACATTAGTCATAAAGAACTCACATACTTATTGCAAAAATTTATTAGTCATCGAAACAAAGTACTACGCGCATGCTCCTAGGGGGATAGATTGGTAGGAAAAGACAATCGCTCGTCCCCGACCGCCACTCATAAGGACGACAATCAATAAATAAATCATGCTCCGACTTCGTTACATAACGGTTCACCATATGTGCATGCTACGGGAATCATAAACCTCAACACAAGTATTTCTACAATCCACAACTACCCACTAGCATGACTCTAATATCACCTTCTTTATATCGCAAAACTATTGCAAGGAATCAAACATATCATATTCAGTGATCTACAAGTTTATGTAGGATTTTATGACTAACCATGTGAATGACTAGTTCCTGTCATCTCTCTAAATAGATATAAGTGAAGAAGGAGAGTTTAATTCTTTCTACAAAAGATATGCCCACGCTCTAACAAATATAAGTGAAGCAAAAGAGCATTCTACAAATGGCGGTTGTCTATGTAAAGAGAAACATGCAATCCAAACTTCAAATGATATAAGTGAAGCACATGAAGCATTCTATAAAGCCATACTCAAAAGATATAAGTGAAGTGCAATGAGAATTCTATAAATAAAAGAAGGACCATCTCATACCAGCATGGTGCATAAAAGAAAAATGAAAACCCAAATGCAAAAGACGCTCCAAGATTGCACATATCGCATGAACGAAACGAATCCGAAAACATACCAATATTTGTTGAAGAAAGAGGGGATGCCTCCCCAGCATCCCCAAGCTTAGACGCTTGAGTCTCCTTGAATATTTACTTGGTGTGCCTCGGGCATCCCCAAGCTTGAGCTCTTGCCTCTCTTCCTTCTTCTCACATCGAGACCTTTTCAATCATCGAACACTTCATCCACACAAAACTTCAACAGAAAACTCGGTAAGATCTGTTAGTATAATAAAGCAAATCACTACTCTAAGTACTATTGCAAACCAATTCATATTTTTTTTTTGCATTGTGTCTACTGTAATATAACCTTTTCATGGCTTAATCCACTGATATGCATTGATAGTTTCATCAAAACAAGCAAACTATGCATCAAAAACAGAATCTGTCTAAAACAGAACAGTCTGTAATAATCTGAACATTCACCATACTTATGATACTTGAAAAATTCTACCAAAATTAGAAAAAAAATAAACAATTTGTATAGGAAGAAGTTGCAAAAATAATCAGAACCATTTGACGTTCCAGCTAAAAATGTAAAATCGCGCACTACAGCCAAAGTTTCTATCCTGCACCGTACAAACCATCAAGCAAATGTAAACATCCTAAAGGCAAACCTTGGCACATTATTTTTATATTTAAACTTTATAAAAGCACACAACAGAAATAAATGACTCTCTAAAACTTCCGGGTTGTCTCCCTGGCAGTGCTTTCTTTAAAGCCATTAAGCTAGGCATATAGTGCTCAAGTAATGAATCCACCCGGATCCCAAGGTATATCAAAGCCAATTTTAATTAACAATGATTTAGCATTTAGTAGTGAGCAAAAAGTAACATATATCATGTAACAACAAAGTCTAACTCTCTTCCTATGCATCGGCATGTCATAAAAGAACAATTCATGCACACATAGTAAAGGCCAATGCATAGTATAAATAGTTTCTTGCAATTTTATCATATTGGAAACATAGAGAGGTGGATATATAGTTCCTCTCTCATAATAATTGCATGTAGGAGCAGCAAGCACATGCATATTATATTCATCAAAATCATCATGTGTAATAGTAAAACGCAACACATCAATATAATCCTTAATAAGTGCAAGCTTCTTCGATATAGTGTAGTTTGGAGAATTCAAAAACATAATAGGACTATCATGCGTGGGTGCAATAGCAACAATTTCATGTTTAACATAAGGAACTATAGCAAGTTCATCTCCATAAGCATAATTCATATTGGCATCTTGGCCACAAGCATCATCAAAAAGGGATATTTCAAAAGAATCAACGGGATCATAACAATCATCATAGCAATCATCCTTCGGTAAGCACGAAGGGAAATTAAACAATGTATGAGTTGAAGAGTTACTCTCATTAGAAGGTGGGCACGGGTAGCTAATCCGCTCTTCCTCCTTTTGTTCTTCACTCTCCTCCTCATCTTTTTCATCCAATGAGCTCACAGTTTCATCAATTTCTTCTTCCATAGACTCCTGCAAAATATTAGTCTCTTCTTGGACAGCGGAGTAGTAATCAATATATGGTTCAACATAGACATTAGAAGCATAATTATCATAGCAATATTTAAATATGGCAAAATTTTCAGATTTGTAAAGAGTAGCATCATACTTTTCAATCAAAGAAGCAATTTCGTAAGCACCCTTAAAAGCAACAAATTCTTCAATTTGTTGAACATCATAGTAACTACAAACACCATTAGCATAAGAGGATACGATTCCATTATCTCTAAACAAACATTGGTAGGGAAGGTGTACCTTAGGGTCTTCAGAACAACAAGTATAATCATATATTTCACATAAATTCCAAGCATAGCATTGCAAACGATGAATTTGATCCAGTAAAGTTTTCCCTTTTCAGATATACGGTGTCGCACATAACAAGCATGCTCATCTAAAGATTTGCCCTCAACTAAGCTAGTTGGGGTTTCAGCACGAGCACATAGGGATTGAAGATGATCCAAGTAATAAGCTTCAGCAGTGTGATAGATTTTGATTGGTTCTTCAACCATTGGTTCAGTAGGTACAACTAATTTTTTTTGGTATTTTGCATTTCCTACCCATAGCTAAAGATAGAAAACAACTAAGAACAGCAAATAAAAATTACTTAGTGATAAAGCAAACAAGCACAGACGAGAATATTCACCCCACGCTATTGCTCCCCGGCAACGGCGCCAGAAAAAGGTCTTGATAACCCACAAGTATAGGGGATCGCAACAGTTTTCGATAAGTAAGAGTGTCGAACCCAACGAGGAGCTAAAGGTAGAACAAATATTCCCTCAAGTTCTATCGACCACCGATACAACTCTACGCACGCTTGACGTTCGCTTTACCTAGAACAAGTATGAAACTAGAAGTACTTTCTTGGTGTTGTTGGATAGGGTTGCAAGATAATAAAGAGTACGTAAATAAAAAGTAGGGGCTATTTAGATAAAGAAACAATAAAGTAAATATAGAGAGTGTGGAAAAGTGGTGGTAGGAGTTGCGAAATTGCCCCTTAAGCAATTGACTACTTTACTAGACCGATAGCAAGTATTATGTGGGAGAGGCCACTGCTAGCATGTCATCCCTGACTTGGAATTCTATGCACTTATGATTGGAACTATTAGCAAGCATCCACAACTACTAATGTTCATTAAGGTAAAACCCAACCATAGCATTAAGATATATTGGTCCCCCTTCAATCCCGTATGCATCAATTTCTATGCTAGGTTGAAGCTTCTGTCACTCTTGCCCTCCAATACATAGTCCTATCAACATACAACTAACCCTAGGGTGTGATCCACGCGCGCAATCATATGATGGGCACCAAAGGACAGCAACATAACCACAAGCAAATTAAATCAATCATAGCAATTCATCAACCACCGATAGGACAACGAAAATCTACTCAGACATGATAGGATGGCAACACATCATTGGATAATAATATGAAGCATAAAGCACCATGTTCAAGTAGAGGGTACAGCGGGTTGCGGGAGAGTGGACCGCTGTAGATAGAGTGGGAAGGTGATGGAGATGTTGGTGAAGATGGCGGAGGTGTTGGTGTAGATCGCGGTGATGATGATGGCCCCCGGTGGCACTCCGGTGCCACCGGAAGCAAGGGGGAGAGAGCCCCCCTCCTTCTTCTTCTTCCTTGACCTCCTCCCTAGATGGGAGAAGGGTTTCCCCTCTGGTCCATGGCCTCCATGGCACGGGAGGGGCGAGAGCCCCTCCGAGATTGGATCTGTCTCTCTGTCTCTCTCTGTTTCTGCGTTCTCAGATTCTTCCCTTTCACCGTTTCTTATATTCCCGGAGATCCGTAACTCCGATTGGGCTGAAATTTTGACACGGTCTCTATCCAGAAATTAGCTTTCTTGCGGCGAAAGAAGGGCTCCAACCGCCTTACGGGGTGGCCACGAGGGTCAGGGGCGCACCTGACACCCTGGGGCGCGCCCCCTACCTCGTGCCCCCTCGGGCACCGTCTCGCGATGATTCCACTTCCCAAAATTCATAAATATTCCAAAATAAATCTCCATCAGTTTTATTTCCGTTTGGACTCCGTTTGGTATGGGTTTTCTGCGAAACAAAAAACATGCAACAAACAGGAACTGGCACTGGGCACTGGATCAATATGTTAGTCTCAAAAATAGTATAAAAAGTTGCCAAAAGTATATGAAAGTTGTAGAATATTGGCATGGAACAATCAAAAATTATAGATACGACGGAGACGTATCAATTACTCATATAGAACTGCCTATTTGCAACTTTGTGGCTCCTTATCACAGCCAATCATGCCACTGAGCAATAGATCAGTAACCCCATTCGTCTAGATTGAGCCTCCCTTTGCGGCCGTGCGAGCGGGATCGTGTTGTGGCCGCCGCTCTCGGGGATGTGGGATCCACATCCGCCAGCCAGTCCAAATGTGTTGTTAATTTCATTCTTCGGGTCTGCTCGGATTTCAGAATCAGGTTTTCGTCCCCTTGCTAATTTCCATTGAATGCAATAATTTTCAAAGACACAGCATGACCGGTTGATGGTTTTATCTTCATTCAGGTGTGCACTGCATGGCTGATGGTTTCTAACAGAGGCATGAATTTTAGGGAACTGTAGTGCAGTGGAGGGATTAGGTGGTATGAACAACTTTGGCAGTGGCCGCTACGTTTCTGGCCACTGCTTCCTAAGTTTATTGTGTTGGGCTGTCTTACTACACCACTTGCCTAATATACATGTTGCTTGGATGATGCAACTTGAATTTCATGTCAGAAGGCAGTACATGTTGTTCAACCTAGCGCATTGCACGTGCCGGATACTTTATCTGAAGGTCTGAATACTTGCTTAATATGTGTCTGACACACTGACTGCTATCATCAAGATTATATTTTCTCTCTTGCAAAAATGAGAAATTTCATCTCTATCTGATACTTGTCCTTCTGATTTTGTCCGCATTTTTTTGATCATAGTGAGCCGAGTAGCAGCATGCCAGTAAGGCTCGGAGCAGTGCTGGACAAAGAGCACATTCCATACCATTCCATTCTAATATGGTAACTAGGCTAAATCCATAAAGTTTGATTAATGGG
Source organism: Triticum urartu (assembly GCF_056163025.1). NCBI lineage: Eukaryota > Viridiplantae > Streptophyta > Magnoliopsida > Poales > Poaceae > Triticum > Triticum urartu. The sequence continues at coordinate 35,532,165 of NC_141873.1, read as the reverse complement.
ACCTATTTTACCGGCTCGACGTACCTTGCAGGTTGATTAGAACAATAATTTCCGCTCGTTCATGTCATACTGTTTACTTTGGACTTTTTGTCTTGATTTATGGTCATAGGGCTGCTAAGATGCAATTGGCTCATTGATTATAACGGATGTATCATGGATTTTGACGGTTGGTGCCAAAGAGTGTCCTAATAATGTGTCTGGCAAAGATTGGATTTGTGGCATTTTAGAAGATACATAGTGGCGCTTATCCCCGGCTTGTTGTTTAGACTGAGGAGTGGCTGTACAGATAACCTAGCACCACACAAGTAAGCTCTGGGATTTGGATGACACTCATCTGTTCAGTTAGTTGGATCGATGGAGTGTCGCTTTCACCTAGTTGTAGGAACTAACCAAGGCAAAGCTAGATTATACCTTGTTGTTTCATCACTCTTTTTCATTTATTATTGGTTGATAGTCTTCCTCTTTATTGTTTTGTTTTATGAAAGTTCATCACCATACACATGAAAAATATATGATGGATACATGGAGTTATGTGGGTAACTTGAATTACTGTGCCCTTTTTCAGGGGTTTTTTGGAATCAACATTCACTACAAATGATGTTGAAGTATAGCGAGGAAGACTATAGCTTCTAAAGCCCTCATCTATTTTCCGTACTTTGTCGGTTGTTTCACTGTAATAAAGAAGCATTGTGGTGTATCAAATATTATCATACTAATGTGTTTATAGTCGTTTCTCCTTTTGGATGACATATTATATTAATTAAACCTATTTTATCATTATTGTAACTTCATTTGGGAACGCAATGTTTGAAATTCAATGTCTTCCCGCTCTAATTTAAACTTCATTTAGACTAGTGAGAAGTTTTGATTTGGATGTTCATTTATTCACGTTAGATGACTTATACTACAAAATCTCTGAAAGTACATTCATGAAGCTAGGCAAAAAACAGAGGATGGGACTTGTAATTAAAAAATATTTTGAATGTAACCATGAGATAAGGGTAGAAGCAATGTGAATGATACAGCCACATAAATAACTAAAACTGATTAGTGGGTAGTAGCTACATATATTAGGTATATTCATTTGCACATTCATTTTGTCCATGTAATTTAGTTGTTTTAGCCCAACAAATGCTATTATTGGTAGTAAAACGTTTAAAATGATGAAAACATGTAAAACTAGACAATTATTTTGATAATTATTCGATATAGTTGAGATGTGCATTGCACGTGCAAACTTACTAGTTATTGGAAAGTAGTTCATCACAGAAATCAGTTCTAGTGATTCCTACACCAATTAGTGAGGAAGCTAATGATGATGATCATGAAACTTCTGATCAAGTTACTACCAAACCTCGTAGGTCAACCAGAGTAAGATCCGCACCAGAGTGGTACGGTAATCCTGTTCTGGAAGTCATGTTACTTGACCATGACGAACCTATGAACTATGAGGAAGTGGTGATGAGCCAAGATTTCGCAAAATGGCTTGAGGCCATGAAATCTGAGATGGGATCCATGTATGAGAACAAAGTGTGGACTTTGGTTGACTTGCTCGATGATCGGCAAGCCATAGAGAATAAATGGATCTTCAAGAAGAAGACTGACGCTAACGGTAATGTTACTGTCTACAAAGCTCGAGTTGTCGAAAGGGTTTTTAACAGGTTCAAGATGTTAACTACGATGAGATTTTCTCACTTGTATCGATGCTTAAAGTCTATCCGAATCATGTTAGCAATTGCCACATTTTATGAAATCTGACAAATGGATATCAAAACTGCATTCCTTAATAGATTTATTAAAGAAGAGTTGTATATGATACAACCAGAAGGTTTTGTCAATCCTAAAGGTGGTAACAAAATGTGCAAGCTCCGGCGATCCATTTATGGACTGGTGCAAGCCTCTGGGAGTTGGAATATACGCTTTGATAGTGTGATCAAAGCATATGGTTTTATACATACTTTTGGAGAAGCCTGTATTTACAAGAAAGTGAGTGGGAGCACTACAGCCTTTTTGATAAGTATATGTGAATGACATATCGTTGATCGGAAATGATGTATAATTTTCTAGAAAGCATAAAGGAGTGTTTGAAAGGAGTTTTTCAAAGAAAGACCTCGGTGAAGCTGCTTACATATTGGGCATCAAGATCTATAGAGATAGATCAAGACGCCTGAAAGATTTTTCAGTGAGTATATACCTTGACAAGATTTTTGAAGTAGTTCAAAATGGAATAGTCAAAGAAGGAGTTCTTGCCTGTGTTGCAAGGTGTGAAGTTGAGTAAAGACTCAAAACCCGACCACGGTAGAAAATAGGAAGAGAATGAAAAGTCATTCCCTATGCCTCAATCATAGGTTCTATAAAGTATGTTATGCTGTGTACCAGACCTATTGTATACCTTAGCATGATTTTGGCAAGGGAGTACAATAGTGATCTAGGAGTAAATCACTAGACAACAGTCAAAATTATCCTTAGAGGACTAAGGAAATATTTCTAGGTTATGGAGGTGATAAAAGAGTTTGTCGTAAAGAGTTACCTCGATGCAAGCTTTTGACATCGATCTAGATGACTCTAAGTCTCGATCTAGATACATATTGAAAGTGGGAGCAATTAGCTAGAGTAGCTCCGTGCAGAGTATTGTAGACATAGAAATTTGCAAAATACATACAAATCTGAATGTTGCAGACCCGTAGACTAAACTTCTCTCACAAGCAAAACATGATCACTCTTTGGGTGTTAATCACATAGCGATGTGAACTTGATTATTGACTCTAGTAAACCCTTTGGGTATTAGTCACGTGAAGATGTGAACTAATCACATAAAGATGTGAACTATTGGTGTGAAATCACATGTCGATGTGAACTAGATTATTGACTCTAGTGTAAGTGGGAGACTGAAGGAAATATTCCCAAGAGGCAATAATAAAGTTGTTATTTATATTTCCTTATATCATGATAAATGTTTATTATTCATGCTAGAATTGTATTAACCAGAAACTTAGTACATGTGTGAATACATAGACAAACAAAGTGTCCTAGTATGCCTCTACTTGACTAGCTCATTAATCAAAGATGGTTAAGTTTCCTCGCCATAGACATGTGTTGTCATTTGATGCACATCATTAGAGAATGATGTGATGGACAAGACCCATCCGTAAGCTTAGCACTATGATCGTTTAGTTTATTGCTATTGCTTTCTTCATGACTTATACATGTTCCTCAGACTATGAGATCATGCAACTCCTGAATACCGGAGGAACACCTTGTGTGCTATCAAACGACACAACGTAACTGGGTGATTATAAAGATGCTCTACAGGTGTCTCTGATTGTGTTTGTTGAGTTGGCATAGATCGAGATTAGGATTTGTCACTCCGTGTATCGGAGTGGTATCTCTGGGCCCTCTCGGTAATGCACATCACAATGAGCCTTGCAAGCAATGTGACTAATGAGTTAGTCACGGGATGATGCATTACGGAGCGAGTAAAGAGACTTGCCGGTAATGAGATTGAACTAGGTATGATGATACTGACGATCAAATCTCGAGCAAGTAACATACCAATGACAAAGGGAACAATGTATGTTATTGTGTGGTTTGACCGATAAAGATCTTCGTAGAATATGTAGGAACCAATATGAGCATCCAGATTCCGCTATTGGTTATTGACTGGAGATGTGTCTTGGTCATGTATACATAGTTCTCAAACCTATAGGGTCCGCACACTTAACGTTCGATGACGATATGTATTATGAGTTATGTGATTTGATTTACCAAAGGTTGTTCGGTGTCCCGGATGTGATCACGGACATGACGAGGAGTCTTGAAATGTTCGAGGCATAAAGATTCATATATTGGAAGGCTACATTCGGACACCGGAATAATTTGGGGCGTTTCGGATAAGTTTCGGAGTACCGGGGGTTACCAGAACCCCCTCCGGGAAGTTATTGGGCCTTATGGGCCTAGTGGTGGAAGAGAGGAGGCATGCTAAGAGGTGGCACGCGCCCCCCTAGCCCAAACCTAATTGGACTAGGGCTAGGGGGTCGGCCCCTCCTTTCCTTCTCTTCTTTCTCTCCTTCCTTCTTCTCCTACTTGGACTAGGAAAGGGGGAAACCTACTCCTACTAGGAGTAGGAATCCCCCCTTTGGGCGCGCCCCTTGAGGCCGGCCGTCCTCCTCCTACCCTCCTTTATATACGGGGAGGCGGCACTCCATAGACACACAAGTTGATCTTTTAGCCGTGTGTGGTGCCCCCCTCCATAGTTACACACCTCAGTCATATCGTTGTAGTGCTTAGGCGAAGCCCTGCGTCGGTAACTTCATCATCAGCGTCACGATGCCGTCGTGCTGACAGAACTCTCCCTTGTCCTCAACTGGATCAAGAGTACGAGGGACGTCACTGATCTGAACGTGTGCTGATCCGGAGGTGCCGTGTGTTCGGTACTTGGATCGGTTGGATCGCGAAGACGTTCGACTACATCAACTGCATTATTAAACACTTCCACTTTCGGTCTATGAGGGTGCGTAGACACACTCTCCCCTCTCGTTGCTATGCATCTCCTAGATAGATCTTGCGTGATCGTAGGAATTTTTTTGAAATACTGCGTTCCCCAACAAAATAATTATATATTTTTCATGCAAAGAGTTTTTAGTATATATTTTTTTCTTTCTTTACTAACTTTTTTGAACTTCTATCTACAAACACAGTATTTCCTTCTTTTCCCAATTAGAGGGTGCATAAAAATCACTAGTTTCCAATAAAAATGTGCATTGTTAACTATCATTTACTCAAAATCTATATTTAGAAGGTTTGTCAGGATAAAATTACTACTACCATTGAATAAACCATGTACCGAGACCTAACCCTCCGCATGTGATCTTCTCTTTGAGGAATGACACATCTCTGCCTTTGCTTCTATCTAGACAACCATTTCGAGTTCGAAGAGCGTGAGGGGTAAAAAGGGAAGTTGGCAATTGCATCTAAGGCATGCGCCACATTATATAAGATATATTGATTTAAAATCCATGCCATGTATAGTGGAATGTACCATTTAATAAATGTGCTTAGTTACTTTTCATTAACTCAATACTAGATTTTGGCCTCATTTAGCAAGAAGGTTTTTAGGAACAATGGGGAGTGGGGATTGGAGAGGACTTGGAGGTCCCTCACCCAATTCCCTCAATTGCATGACCATCCCCAAACCCGTAACATACCAAATCCCCTTTCTATGAAAAAAAGGTTTGGTACAGAAGGTTTTGTACGGCCAAACTCATATTCGTCTATCAGCAGATAACAAAAGTTCATTTTTTGCACAAAGATTGTGCAAATAACAGTGCTAAACTTCATTGTCCAATTTTTACATCAAAGATGTTGCAAATATCAAGAAAATAATTGTGGAAATGTAAGTAGTTGCAATGAAAATGTACAAGATTATGCAAAATGATAAATAAAATAACATCATACGGTCAGTTACAAGTACCATTATTCAGAAAAGGAAGAAAAATGTTGCTGTATAAATACGGACACATGCCACGGTCTAGATGAATCTACAAGACGTCGATTAGCGAATGGTTTGTGGTTCATCCCAAAGAAAAATTACAACATGTTAAGAAAGGCTTGAAGGAAATATGCCCTAGAAGCAATACTAAAGTTATTATTTACTTCCTTATTTCATGATAAATGTTTATTATTCATGCTAGAATTGTATTAACCGGAAACATAATACATGTGTGAATACATAGACAAACATAGTGTCACTAGTATGCCTCTACTTGACTAGCTCATTGAATCAATGATGGTTATGTTTCCTAACCATAGACATGAGTTGTCATTTGATTAATGGGATCACATCATTAGACAATGATGTGCATGACTTGACCCATCTGTTAGCTTAGCACAATGATCGTTTAGTTTGTTGCTATTGCTTTCTTCATGACTTATACATGTTCCTATGACTATGAGATTATGCAACTCCCGTTTATCGGAGGAACACTTTGTGTGCTACCAAACATCACAACGTAACTGGGTGATTATAAAGGTGCTCTACAGGTGTCTCCTAAGGTACTTGTTGAGTTGGCATATTTCGAGATTAGGATTTTTCACTCCGATTGTCAGAGAGGTATCTCTAGGCCCACTCGGTAATGCACATCACTATAAGCCTTGCAAGCATTGTAACTAAAGAGTTACTTGCGGAATGATGTATTCCGGAACAAGTAAAGAGACTTGCCGGTAACGAGATTGAACTAGGTATTGAGATACCGACGATCGAATCTCTGGCAAGTAACATACCGATGACAAAGGGAACAACGTATGTTGTTATGCGGTTTGACCGATAAAGATCTTCGTAGAATATGTGGGAGCCAATATGAGCATCCAGGTTCCGCTATTGGTTGTTGATCGGAGACATGTCTCGGTCATGTCTACATAGTTCTTGAACCCGTAGGGTCCTCACGCTTAAAGTTCGATGACGGTTATATTATGAGTTTATGTGTTTTGATGTACCGAAGGTAGTTCGGAGTCCCGGATGAGATCAGGGACATGACGAAGAGTCTTGAAATGGTCGATACGTAAAGATCGATATATTGGACGACTATATTTGGACATCGAAAAGGTTCCGAGTGGTTCGGGTATTTTTCGGAGTACCGGGAAGTTACGGGAATACGGGGAAAGGAGTATATGGGCCTTATTGGGCTTTAGGGGAGAGAGAGAGGCAGGCCGCGCGCCCCCCAATGACTAGTCCAAATTGGACTAGGGGGAGGGGCGGCGCCCCCTCCTTCCTTCTGTTCCCTCTTCCCCTTACTTGTCTCCTACTCCTACTACTTGGAAGGGGAGGAATCCTACTCCCGGTGGGAGTACGACTCCTCCAGGGCGCTCCATAGGGACCGGCCCTCTCCCCCTCCTCCACTCCTTTATATACGTGGCCAGGGGGCACCCCATAGACACAACAATTGATCTCTTGGATCTTTTAGCCGTGTGCAGTGCCCCTCTTCACCATAGTCCACCTCGATAATATCGTAGCGGTGCTTAGGCGAAGCCCTGCGACGGTAGAACATCAACATCGTCACCATGCCGTCATGCTGACGGAACTCTCCCTCAAAGCTCGGCTGGATCGGAGTTCGAGGGACGTCATCGAGTTGAACGTGTGCAGAACTCGGAGGTGCCGTGCGTTCGGTATTTGATTGGTCGGATCGTGAAGACGTACGACTACATCAACCACGTTGTGCTAACGCTTCCGTTTTCGGTCTACGAGGGTATGTGGACATACTCTCCCCTCTTATTGCTATGCATCACCATGATCTTGCATGTGCGTAGGAATTTTTTTGAAATTACTACGTTCCCCAACAAGGGTTCCTTTTGATACTCCTCCGAGTCAAGAGCGAGCATGTAGACCATGTAGATGATGTCCATATGTAGCTCGGGATGGTGAGAAGCAAGCAAGGAAATATTCACTACTACAACTCCAAATAGAACTATCAAGCCAAAACGTGTCATCACTAACGTGTTAGCGGCCCATCAATGATGATTTCATCATCACTCACGGACTAGTTGGCTTGTCTGTGATGAGATTCATCACCAACGAGTCGTCTGGTTAGTGCTAGCTATCACAAAGGCACCAAACACAATCTTGTCACTAACCGGCTCTATCGAAGTGGCTGATCTGTGGTGCCATTCCTGGATGGTAGCTTTGGGTTGCACATGAATACAAATCAGAACATCACGTAGTTATAATTTCAACATTCCATTTCATATGTACATACACAAAATCTTTTACAGATACAAAATATTTTAAATTGTCACCGCTTATAGCCATGGAGAACAAATGGTTAGTGATAATTTAACATTGTAACTCTGATCAGCTATCATGCATGACCGACAAGTCTTAAAGATCAATGTATTAGTGTGTTTTCAATTTTATGGTGATTAATAATTGAACTGTGGATGGTGGACTCTTGCACAAGTTTGGGATGTCTAAACATGCCTTAGATTTCATCTCCCAGATTAGCAGGATATCACATCAACAGCTCCCACCACCCCTCAATATTTGGCACACAAATTTTTACCAAGATCACAGACTCTTGCACAAGTTTGTTCTGTCTAAGTAGGCCTTAGATTTCATCTCCCAAATCAGGAGGATATCACATCAAAAACTTATATTCCCACCACCCCTCAATATTTGGCGCATTTTTTTATGAAGATCACGGGCAGCAGAAAGAGCAATTTTGGACTAAGATGTCCCTGCTAGGTCGTAATTGCAGCAGTGAAAACTTGCCAAATTTTAGGGAAAGCGGGTCATAGATGGCCAAGAGAGGGAACGCTATGAGATGTGAGGAGAGAGAACGCATTAGGTGTAATGGTTATACAACTAACGTCTTCTTCACATAGATTGATAAATAGCCTAGAATTCACTCTCTACCCCAATTTTCAGGCGCAAGATCAGAAGTTAGATTCCTTTGTCAGCCTTCGGCTACCTAACTTGGGACTAAATTATTTGAAATTTATGCCGCTTATTTTAGGTTGGAGATGTGCTATGTGTTGGGGAACGCGGTATTTCAAAAAATTTACCTACGATCACGCAAGATCTATCTAGGAGAAGCATAGAAACGAGAGGGGAGATTGTGTCTACGTACCCTCGTAGACCAAAAGCGGAAGCGTTTAGTAACGCGGTTGATGTATTCGAACATCTTCACGATCCAACCGATCCAAGTACTGAACGTACGGCACCTCCACGATCAGCACACGTTCAGCTCGATGACACCCCTTGTACTCTTGATCCAGTTGAGGCTGAGGGAGAGTTTCGTCAGCATGACAGTGTGGTGACAGTGATGATGAAGTTACTGACGCAGGGCTTCACCTAAGAACTACGACGATATGACCGAAGTATGTAACTGTGGAGGGGGGCACCGCACACGGCTAAAATATCAACTTGTGTGTTCTAGGGGTGCCCTCCCCACGTATATAAATGAGGGAGAAGGAGGAAGGCAGCCTAGGGCGCACCCAAGTAGGAGGAATCCTACTTGGGCCCCTATTCCAATCCCCCCTTACCATATTTGGACAAGGGGAAAAGGAAGGAGGGGGAAGGGGAAGGAAGTAGGAGTCCTACTTCATACTTTCCTTTTCCTCCTCTCCTTTCCCTTTCTCCCCACGTGGATGGCCCTATAGGGGGCGCACCAGCCCCTTGTGGGCTGGTGTGTTCCCTTAGTTTGCCCATTAAGCCCATATCTTTGCCGGGGGTTGCCCGGAACCCCTTCCGGTGACCCGATATCACCCGGAACACTTCCGGTGTCTAAATACCATCGTCCTATATACGAATATTTACCTCTCGATCATTTTGAGACTCCTCGTCATGTCCGTGATCTCATACGGGACTCCGAACAAAGTTCGGTACATCAAAACACATAACTCATAATACAAATCGTCATCGAACATTAAGCGTACGGACCCTACGGGTTCGAGAACTATGTAGACGTGAGCGAGACACATCTCCGGTCAATAACGAATAGTGGAACCTGGATGCTCATATTCACTGGTAGAAAAAGGGCCTGTTGTCCCGGTTCATAAGGGCCTTTTGTCCCGGTTCCTGAACCGGGACTAAAGGGTCGGTACTAATGCCCTGCCCCTTTAGTCCCGGTTCAATCCAGAACTGGGACTGATGGGCCTCCACGTGGCCTATGCGCGGAGCCCAGGCAGGAGACCCTTTGGTCCCGATTGGTGGCACCAACCGGGACCAATAGGCATCCACGCGTCAGCATTTCTGTGGCTGGGGTTTTTGTTTTGTTTGAAAGGGGGGGTTTGGGGGTTTTGGGGGGTTAATTTAGGTGTTTCATATATTGTGTTAGCTAGCTATAATTAATAGAGAGATGAGTGTCATCCCCTATGCCTCAGCCATAGGTTCTATTATGTTTGCCATGCTGTGTGCCAGACCTGATGTAAACCTTGCCGTAAGTTTGGTAGGAAGGTACCAAAGTAATCCCGGCAAGGAACACTGGACAGCGGTCAAGAATATCCTGAAGTACCTAAAAAGGACTAAGGAAATGTTTCTCATTTATGGAGGTGACGAAGAGCTCGTCGTAAAAGGTTACGTCGACGCTAGCTACGACACAGATCTGGATGACTCTAAGTCACAAATCGGATACGTGTATATTTTGAATGGTGGGGCAGTAAGCTGGTGCAGTTGCAAGCAAAGCGTCGTGGCGGGATCTACATGTGAAGCGAAATACATGGCAGCCTCGGAGGCAGCGCATGAAGCAATTTGGGTGAAGGAGTTCATCACCGACCTAGGAGTCATACCCAATGCGTCGGGGCCGATCAAGCTCTTCTGTGACAACACTGGAGCTATTGCACTTGCCAAGGAGCCCAGGTTTCACAAGAAGACAAGGCACATCAAGCGTCGCTTCAACTCCATTCGTGAAAATGTTCAAGATGGAGACATAGATATTTGTAAAGTACATACGGACCTGAATGTAGCAGATCCGTTGACTAAACCTCTCCCTAGAGCAAAACATGATCAACACCAGAATTCCATGGGTGTTCGATTCATCACAATGTAACTAGATTATTGACTCTAGTGCAAGTGGGAGACTGTTGGAAATATGCCCTAGAGGCAATAATAAAATCATTATTATTATTATATTTCCTTGTTCATGATAATTGTCTTTATTCATGCTATAATTGTGTTATCCGGAAATCGTAATACATGTGTGAATAATAGACAACAACATGTCCCTAGTAAGCCTCTGGTTGACTAGCTCGTTGATCAACAGATAGTCATGGTTTCCTGACTATGGACATTGGATGTCATTGATAACGAGATCACATCATTAGGAGAATGATGTGATGGACAAGACCCAATCCTAAACATAGCACAAGGTCGTATAGTTCGTTTGCTAGAGTTTTTCCAATGTCAAGTATCTTTTCCTTAGACCATGAGATCGTGTAACTCCCGGATACCGTAGGAGTGCTTTGGGTGTGCCAAACGTCACAACGTAACTGGGTGACTATAAAGGTATACTACGGGTATCTCCGAAAGTGTCTGTTGGGTTGACATGGATCAAGACTGGGATTTGTCACTCCGTATGACGGAGAGGTATCACTGGGCCCACTCGGTAATGCATCATCATAATGAGCTCAAAGTGACCAAGTGTTTGGTCACGGAATCATGCATTACGGTACGAGTAAAGTGACTTGTCGGTAACGAGATTGAACGAGGTATTGGGATACCGACGATCGGATCTCGGGCAAGTAACATACCGATTGACAAAGGGAATGGTATACGGGGTTGCTTGAATCCTCGACATCGTGGTTCATCCGATGAGATCATCGAGGAGCATGTGGGAGCCAACATGGGTATCCAGATCCCGCTGTTCGTTATTGACCGGAGAGCGATCTCGGTCATGTCTACATGTCTCCCGAATCCGTAGGGTCTACACACTTAAGGTTCGGTGACGCTAGGGTTATAGGGATATGTATATGTAGTAACCCGAATGTTGTTCGGAGTCCCGGATGAGATCCCGGACGTCACGAGGAGTTCCAAAATGGCCCGGAGGTAAAGAATTATATATAGGAAGTGCTATTTCGGGCATCGGGACAAGTTTCGGGGTCACCGGTATTGTACCGGGACCACCGGAAGGGTCCCGGGGGTCCACCAGGTGGGGCCACCTGCCCCGGGGGGGCACATGGGCTGTAGGGGGTGCGCCTTGGCCTACATGGGCCAAGGGCACCAGCCCCAAGAGGCCCATGCGCCTAGGGTTCAAGGAGGGAAGAGTCCCAAAGGGGGAAGGCACCCCCTAGGTGCCTTGGGGGGGAGGGATTCCTCCCCTTGGCCGCACCCCCCTAGGAGATTAGATCTCCTAGGGCCGGCGCCCCGCCCCCCTTGGCCCTCCTATATATAGTGGGGAGATGGAGGACTTCTTACCTTGGTCTTTGGTGCCTCCCTCTCCCTCTTCAACACATCCTCCTCCTCCATAGTGCTTGGCGAAGCCCTGCCGGAGTACTGCAGCTCCATCACCACCACGCCATCGTGCTGCTGCTAGGAGCCATCTTCCTCAACCTCTTCTTCCCTCTTGCTGGATCAAGAAGAAGGAGACGTTACTCTAACCGTACGTGTGTTGAACGCGGAGGTGCCGTCCGTTCGGCACTAGGATCTCCGGTGATTTGGATCACGTCGAGTACGCCTTCCTCATCCCCGTTCTTTGAACGCTTCCGCGCGTGATCTACAAAGGTTTGTAGATGCAATCCAATCACTCGTTGCTAGATGAACTCCTAGATGGATCTTGGTGAAACCGTAGGAAAATTTTTGTTTTCTGCAACGTTCCCCAACATCGACCACCTCTCCTTCTCCGAGAGATTGGTCGAACAACAAGTTCTCGTATATCTATCCGACACTACCGGCTACATATATACAATAATTATCTCTTACAAATATAATCATTCGGACTCATGGTCCACATAGTATTCTCCATCTTCAGCGATCACGTGGTCAAGAAAGAATGCCGCCAATTCCTCTTGAATTGCTCGCATGCGAGCTGGTGCTAGGAGTTCATCCCGCTTCCGAAACATCTAATTTGAAGAAGGGGGTCAATACATATATATATGAATGAATGAAACTCAACACAAATGATGGTAATAAAATAAAATTGTGAATGTTGTTATTTACGTACTTCATATTGTTCGTCAGTGTAGCCCCGCTCACAGGTCGTGTGGCGGATGGACTCACAAACGTAGTATCCACAGAAATCATTCCCTTTTTCCTGCCACAACCACTTTACAAGAAATAGAGGTCAATCAAACTGATAAGCAAGAATGCCAAATCAATAGGAGATGCGCGGAACATGCTACTATAGTACTTACTTTCGGGTGTCTAAATTGCAGCTTCTTCGGGAGTCCTGGAGCTTTTTTGGAGAATTTTTTCCAAACCCTGCCAGACAAAGAAAACAATTACTTGATATATCAGGAAATGAACAAAGTTGCTGATATGGTGGATAATGATTGATTTAACTTACTTCTCGAGCATTTGAGTCATGTCCGCATAGTCCTGGGGATCTTTTCATTTTGAGTCTAAGACAGTTACTAGTCCCTGCTCAAGCTTAATCTCTAGGAGAATATAGTGGTAACTGCACACACATGCATAACTCATCAATTACATTACTATAACCTTGACTAATATATATATATAAGGGAAACCGAATACGCACAAGACAGTAACACTCACTTGAAGTTGTAAGGAAAGAGTATTATATCTTTGTTTTCATTTATTACCAACGATCGTAGCAAGTTAGCCTCGGTATCTGCGGCATGAAATTTAACCTGAGTTGCATCTATGAGATATGTGTTAATGAACCCAATATCACCGACTTGTCTTTTCTTCAATTCGGCGATCTTCAATCTGCATAATATAGTGAGGATGATTATAAATACATGCAATGAAAGAGCTGAGCTATATAGAGAGACTTAATGACAGAAGTAGTACTACTTATAGACAGTAGCAGGTGACCGTTGTTTTATCGAGGGCCAATTGATTGAAAAACTAAAAGAACTCCTCAAATGGAACAGGCAACAGTTCAATTCCAACGAGGTCATGCTCCTTTTTAACTTTCACATACAAAGTACTCCTCCCCCCAGAGTCTCTGCAGATTTTCAAGTACCAATCATGCAATCTTCGCATCATCGTTGATAGAGATCTTTCATCTTTGACGAGAGGCTTCCCGTACTCGTATCTTTGTATCTGCACCTCCATGGGTTCATAATGTACATCGTCGGGCAGGTAATCGGCAAGATTGCTATAACCGGGCACCATCCTCGGATCATTAGCGACGTTGTCGCTAGGCACCTTGAGCGGGGGGCACGATTGCTTCGCTTGTTCGCCGAGCTGGGCAATTTGTTTCCCAGCTCGTCGTTCTTTCAGCCTTTGATCACTGACAGTACTTCCCGACCGCTCCGCTTCGACAAATTCCTTTCCAATAATGCACTCATAGTTTCCTTTCGGCGGAGACTTGGGTGGTTTTGTCAGGGCAGCCAGAGTGCGCTTCACTTTCACCGGATCTACCTTCTCCTCGGGAGGTGGATGTCTCTTTGCTTTCAACCCTTGAAACCAGTCATCCACTTCGATTCGTGCGATCTTCGCGTTCTCCTCCGGGGTCCTCTCGTATGGTAAATTCTCTGTAGTCTTCAGAGAAGGACCGAATCTGTATGTCCTCCCGCCTCTGGCTGTATTGCTAGACGCTGGCCGAGCAGACGGAGCGGTTGTCTTCTTTACTTTCTTACGAGGCGGAGGAGAAGGACTATGACGCGCCGGAGTAGCCGGAGCGGCGGCAGGTCTCTTTCGCCCTTGCTGACGAGGCGGAGAAGGAGGAGGCTGGCTGCTCGGGCACGTCGGCGCAGGCGGAGAAGGAGGCAGAGTGCCGCCACGCGCCAGAGAAGGAGCCGGTCGAGTGCCCTGATCGTCACTCGCCGGAGGAGGAGGCGGTGGAGGAGGCGGAGTGCCCTGACTCGCCGGAGGAGGAGGCGGTGGAGGAGGCGGAGTGCCCTGACTTGCCGGAGGAGGAGGAGGCGGAGGCGTCAAGTTCGGAAGGTTGATGAGCTCCTTCCGCCATAGGCATGGAGTCTTCAGAGCAGACCCTAGCCTAGTCTCCCCTTCACCGGTAGGGTGGTCAAGCTGGAGGTCCTCAAATCCCTCCGTTATTTCATCCACCATCACCCTAGCATATCCTTCTGGAATCGGCCGGCAGTGAAAAGTTGCGCCGGGTTCAGTAGGATAAACAGAGCCAACAGCCGCCTTGACCTTCAAATTCATCCATTGCGTCATAAGGTGGCAATTTTGAGACTCCGTGATAGCATCCACGGGATAGCTGGCAGAAGCCGTCAAGGCATGCTCCGGCTGAAGCAGCTCGGTGGAAGCCACGCTGCTTCTCCGCTGAGATGGCGGGGTAGCTTCGGGGGAAGCTTCGGCAGTACGTTTGCTGCGATTTGCTTCTCGTTCCTCTATCGCTTGTACCCTTGCTTGCAGCGCCTGCATTTGGGTCTGCTGCAATTTTTTCCTCCTCTCCTGGGATTTGTAACCGCCTGCGTCCGGAAACCCAACCTTCCACGGAATGGAGCCTGGCGTGCCTCGTGTCCGTCCAGGGTGCTCAGGATTCCCGAGGGCCATTGTGAGCTCGTCGTTCTCTCTATCTGGAAAGAACGTCCCTTGATGCGGTGCTTTGATATACTGCTGAAGCTTCCTGACTGGTATGTCCATTTGATCGTTCGTCCAAATGCACTTCCCTATTACAGGGTCCAAGGTTCCGCCAGCCCCGAAGAACCAAGTCCGGCAACGGTCTGGCCAGTTAATTGTCTCTGGTTCGATCCCTTTATCAACCAGATCATTCTCAGTCTTGGCCCACTTAGGCCAGGTTACGAGGTAGCCACCTGACCCCGTGCGATGGTGATGCTTCTTCTTCGCAGCATTTTTCTTGTTTGTCGCCGACATCTTCTTACTCTTTTCCGATGTCTTGTGGGCCACAAATGCGGGCCAGTGATCTCTGATCCTCTCATATCTGCCCTTGAATTCTGGTGTCTCTTTATTTTCGACAAACTTATTCAGCTCTTTCTTCCACCTCCTGAATAGTTCTGCCATCCTCTTAAGAGCAAAAGACTTGATTAATTGCTCTTTAACTGGCTTCTCTGGATCATCCTCTGGCGGTAGGGTGAAATTTGACTTCAGCTCAGTACAAAGATCATTTCTCTGCATATCATTGACATAAGACACCTCAGGGTCTTCTGTAGCCGGCTTTAACCATTGCTGGATGCTGATCGGGATCTTGTCCCTAACCAAAACCCCGCACTGAGCAACAAATGCACTCTTTGTCCGGAGGGGTTCAATCAGTTGGCCGTCGGGCGCGACTGCTATGATCTCAAACTTTTCATCCGAGCTCAACTTTTTCTTCGGGCCTCGTCTCTTTACCGAAGTTGTGCTCGATCCGGAGGGCTAGAAAAAAGAACAAAGACTTAATTAATATGTGTACATACCAAAACAATGAATGCGTCAATTAGCTAGTCAACAGAAGCTTAACTAATATATATACCTGGCCAGACTTGGTTCGGTCACCGGAGACGTCATCACGGTCTCCTTCTTGCACCGGCATTGGGTCACCGGAGCCGTCCTCACGGTCTCCTTCTTGCACCGGCATTAGGTCACCTGAGCCATCATAATCATAGCCAGCTGCTTCCAGACCATCGGTGTCGTTGAGAAACAACGAGCAGACGGCATCACTTCCTCGTGCGATTATGTCCCCCAACAACTCTTCTTGTACTTCGTCTCGGGCGGTGTCCATAGTTTCTACAAATATTTACAACATAGCAATTATTGTTCAAACATGACAGATGGATATATTAGTGGCAAACGTAGAACTAATATTAATTAGTGGCCTCGACGCTGCTTCCCTAGGGTTTGGGGTGGCCTCGACAACGCTTCAAGGATAAAAAAAGAAGAGGAAGAAGAAAAAAAAGAGGAGAAGAAAGAATAGAGGAGTAAGAACTCCTCTATTCTTTCTTCTCCTCTTTTTTTTCTTCTTCTTCCTCTTTTTTTATCGGGAACGAGGGTCGTCGAGGGTCACCGAGCGATAGAGGAAACCCTAAATAGCAAGTATCGTGGGTGTGAGATACATGTGGCCGTCGGTGTCGGACACTACATCCACGTCCCACAAGTGACGTGGGCGTCGAAGCCCGCGCCACTTGTGGGACGTGGATGTAGTGTCCGACACCGACGGCCACATATATCTCACACCGACGATACTTTCTATTTAGGGTTTCCTCTACCGCTCGGCGACCCTGACCGTCGACGACCCTCGTTTCCGATAAAATAAAGAGGAAGAAGAAGAAAAAAAAGAGAAGAAGAGAAGAAGAAGAAAAAAAGAGGAGAAGAAATTCTTCTCCTCTTTTTCTTCTTCTTCTTCTCTTCTTCTCTTTTTTTTCTTCTTCTTCCTCTTTATTTTTCTTCTCCTCTTTTTTTTCTTCTTCTTCTCTTCTGCTCTTTTTTTTCTTCTTCTTCCTCTTTATTTTATCGGAAACGAGGGTCGTCGAGGGTCAGGGTCGCCGAACGGTAGAGGAAACCCTAAATAGCAAGTATCGTGGGTGTGAGATACATGTGGCCGTCGGTGTCGGACACTACATCCACGTCCCACAAGTGACGTGGGTGTCGAAGCCCGCGCCACTTGTGGGACGTGGATGTAGTGTCCGACACCGACGGTACATGTATCTCACACCGACGATACTTTCTATTCAGGGTTTCTCCTCTACGGCTCGGCGACCCTCGACGACCTTCGTTCCCGATAAAATAAAGAGGAAGAAGAAGAAAAAAAAGAGAAGAAGAGGAAGAAGAAGAAGAAAAAAAAGAGAAAAAGAAATCTTTCTTCTCCTCTTTTTTTCTTCTTCTTCTCTTTTTTTTCTGCTTCTTCCTCTTTATTTTATCGGAAACAAGGGTCGTCGAGGGTCAGGGTCGCCGAACGGTAGAGGAAACCCTAAATAGCAAGTATCGTGGGTGTGAGATACATGTGGCCGTCGGTGTCCACTTGTGGGACGTGGATGTAGTGTCCGACACCGACGGTACATGTATCTCACACCGACGATACTTTCTATTTAGGGTTTCTCCTCTACCGCTCGGCGACCCTCGACGACCCTCGTTCCCGATAAAATAAAGAGGAAGAAGAAGAAAAAAAAGAGGAGAAGAAAGAATAGAGGAGAAGATCTCCTCCATTCTTTCTTCTCCTCTTTTTTTCTTCTTCCTCTTCTTTTTTTATCCTCTTCTTCCTCTCATGTTCGACGACCCTCGACCCCTCGGCGACTCTAGACCCCCTCTCGACCCCCTCATGTCGAAGTTATCGGGTAGGGGGTATATCGACAACGACATACCCGATACATACATACATATCAATTGCATCCATACATATATGAACAAAATTAATATCTACTAATTAACAACCTAAATAAAAAAACTAATACATATAGGAAGAAGAAGAAAAAAGAAGAGAAGAAAGAATAGAGGAGAAGATCTCCTCTATTCTTTCTTCTCCTCTCTTTTTTTCTTCTTCCTCTTCTTTTTTTATCCTTTTCTTCCTCTCATGTTCGACGACCCCCTCTCGACCGTCGACCCCCTCTCGACCCTCATATATAAAACATTTTCTTCCTTCTATTCCTTCTTCCTAAATATATAAAACTTTTTTTAAAATGAAACTAACCTAAAATGTACTAAATCAGAGAACATATATAGATAAAAATTTCTAATTAAAAATCTAACTTTTGCATATATGTATTTTTAAAACATCATTACAATTGAAAAAATACATACATACATACAAAAAACATGTAAAAAATACATACATACATATATGAACATACATCAAAAATTACGTATATCTAAAAAATACATACATACACATATATATGAAAATCTAAAAACATGTAAAAAATAGCATGTATAATAAAAAAATTCACGGCAGCGGCGGGGGCGGCAGACGTGCGGTGCCTCACAGAGGCGGCGACGTTCGGGGCAGGGGACGACGGCGACGGGGCAGGGGCGGCGCATGTCGGGGTAGGGGACGGTGGCGCGCGGCGACGGTGTCGGCCGAGGGCGCAGGCGACGGCGTCGGGCGAGGGCGCGGGCGACGGCCGGCGAGGGCGCGGGCGACGGTGATGGCTGGGGCGGCGGGCGGCGTTGGGGCAGCATGGCGGCGTCGATGTGCTCAGCGTCGTCGGGGGGCAACTGCGAGGGAAATGTGAAATTTTCCTAAGTGCTGGCTTATATAGCAAAGGCATTGGTCACGGTTCGTGGCACAAACCGTGACCAATGCCCCCCTTTAGTCCCGGTTGGTGCCACCAACCGAGACCAAAGGCCTCTTTTCAGTAGTCCAAAGGGCGGGAAGCGGCGGCCTTTGGTCTCGGTTGGTGGCACCAACCGGGACTAAAGGGGGGCATTGGTCATGGTTTGTGCCACGAACCGTGACCAATGGCCCCCTTTAGTCCCGGTTGGTGCCACCAACCGGGACCAAAGGCCTTGTGCGGCTGCTGCGTCGAAAGTTTGGTCCCACCTCGCTAGTTGAGAGGGGTGCGCAGTGGTTTATAAGCCCCACTGTCGCACCCCTGTCGAGCTTCTCTCCATTGCAGGCTTACGGGCCTAATTGTCACTGCTATGCCTGTGGGCCTACTGGGCCTCCTGCGGGCCTGAATCCTGGCCCTTTGATGGGTTTCTAGTCGTATTCACGCCGTGGGGGCCCAGTGGGTGGCATTTTTTTTGTTTTTTTGTTGCTTTATTTATTTTATTTTCTTTTGTTTTTTGCTTTATTTTTTAATTCTTTATGCTTTTAGTTTTAGAAAAATTATAAACTTTTTGTTAATGCCATTAGTTTTCAAATTTGAAAACACTTTTTTTGTTTTTTTGTTTTCTTTGTTGCTTTATTTATTTTATTTTGTTTCTACTTACAACAAAATACTTATTGTTGCTATTTTTTTCCAGTTTTTTTGTTTTTTTTCTGCATTATTTATTTTCTTTTGTTTTTTGCTTTATTTTTTTATTCTTTTTGCTTTTAGTCTTAGAAAAATTATAAACTTTCTGTTAGTGCCATTTTATTTTGTGATTAACTTTACTATAAAAATAGTTTTTTTCCTGTTTTTTTGATTTGTTTTTTGCATTATTTATTTTCTTTTGTTTTTTGCTTTAATTTTTAATTCTGTTTGCTTTTAGGTTAGCAAAATTATAAACTTTCTGTTAGTGTCATTAGTTTTAGAAAAATTATAAACTTTCTGTTAGTGCCATTAGTTTTCAAATTTGAATAGTTAAAATTTGAATTCTTTGAAAATTGTTTGAATCACAAGTTTGTGATTAACTTACTAAAAAATGAGAATGGATGCGCTTATAGAGAAAATTCAACCTAAATTCCTAGTAAATTTCTATGAATTTCAGAGAAATTCACTATGAATTTAGGTTAAACTTTTCTCTATTAGGGCATCTATTTTCACTTTGAGAGGAGCTCAACAAGGCAGAGAGGGAAGGGCTTATAAACCGGTGTGAGCCCCCTTCGGTTGGCGAGGTGGGACTAAACTCTGCCCGCAACGAGGACCAACCCTTCAGTCTCGGTTTGTGGCACAAACCGGGACTAATGGTCATGGGCCAGGGGCGAGGAGAAAAATTATAAACTTTCTGTTAGTGCCATTAGTTTTAGAAAGTTGAAAGTTGAAAGTTGGCATGGGCCAGGGACTAATGGTCATGGTATTACGAGGGCCGAACCATAAGACATGAAAGCATTTCAAATGAACTCTGAAAAAGTTGAAAGTTGGCATGGTATCATAATTTCACCCACATAGCATGTGCATGTACAAAATGGACAATGGTAGCATGTTCGTGTGTTACAAAGTTGGCATGGTATCATCATAACAGTTGCGGGAGAAAGTCTTCACTTTTTCTTCACTTGTGTCATTTGCTTATTGCGCCGTAACCATGGATAATCTTCATTGTTTATCAGGATGCTTGGGTCAGCCTTGACATTGAAGGGAGGAATTTCATGAAACTTTTCATAATCTTCAGACATGTCTGTCTTGCCGTCCACTCCCAGGATGTCCCTTTTTCCTGAAAGAACTATGTGGCGCTTTGGCTCATCGTATGATGTATTCGCTTCCTTATCTTTTCTTTTTCTCAGTTTGGTAGACATGTCCTTCACATAGATAACCTGTGCCACATCATTGGCTAGGACGAACGGTTCGTCAGTGTACCCAAGATTTTTCAGATCCACTGTTGTCATTCCGTACTGTGGGTCTACCTGTACCCCGCCGCCTGACAGATTGACCCATTTGCACTTAAACAAAGGGACCTTAAAATCAGGTCCGTAGTCAAGTTCCCATATGTCCACTATGTAACCATAATATGTGTCCTTTCCGCTCTCGGTTGCTGCATCAAAGCGGACACCGCTGTTTTGGTTGGTGCTCTTTTAATCTTGGGCGATCGTGTAAAATGTATTCCCATTTATCTCGTATCCTTTGTAAGTCAATACAGTCAAAGATGGTCCCCTGGACAACAAGTACAACTCATCACAAACAGTGTTGTCACCTCTGAGATGTGTTTCCAACCAACTGCTGAAAGTCCTGATGTGTTCACATGTAATCCAGTCATCGCACTGCTCCGGGTGTTTGGAGTGCAGACTGTTCTTGTGTTCATCGACATACGGGGTCACCAAGGTAGAGTTCTGTAGAACTGTGTAGTGTGCTTGAGACCAAGAATATCCGTCCCTGCATATTATTGAGTCTCTTCCAAGAGTGCCTTTTCCAGTCAGTCTCCCCTCATACCGCGATTTAGGGAGACCTATCTTCTTAAGGCCAGGAATGAAGTCAACACAAAACCCGATAACATCCTCTGTTTGATGGCCCATGGAGATGCTTCCTTCTGGCCTAGCGCGGTTACGGACATATTTCTTTAGGACTCCCATGAACCTCTCAAAGGGGAACATATTGTGTAGAAATATGGGCCCCAGGATGACAATCTCGTCGACTAGATGAACTAGGACGTGCATCATGATATTGAAGAAGGATGGTGGGAACACCAGCTCGAAATTGACAAGACATTGCGCCACATCACTCCTTAGCCTTCGTACGATTTCTGGATCGATCACCTTCTGAGAGATTGCATTGAGGAATGCACATAGCTTCACAATGGCTAATCGGACGTTTTCCGGTAGAAGCCCCCTCAATGCAACCGGAAGCAGTTGCGTCATAATCACGTGGCAGTCATGAGACTTTAGGTTCTGAAACTTTTTCTCTGGCATATTTATTATTCCCTTTATATTCGACGAGAAGCCAGTCGTGACCTTCATACTTAGCAGGCATTCAAAGAAGATTTCTTTCTCTTCTTTCGTAAGAGCGTAGCTGGCAGGACCTTTATACTGCTTCGGAGGCATGCCATCTTTTCCGTGCAAACGTTGCAGGTCCTCCCGTGCCTCAGGTGTATCTTTTGTCTTCCCATACACGCCCAAGAAGCCTAGCAGGTTCACGCAAAGGTTCTTTGTCACGTGCATCACGTCGATTGAAGAGCGGACCTCTAGGTCTTTCCAGTAGGGTAGGTCCCAAAATATAGATTTCTGCTTCCACATGGGTGCGTGTCCCTCAGCGTCATTCGGAACAGCTAGTCCACCGGGACCCTTTCCGAAGATTACGTAGTGTAAATCATTGACCATAGCAAGTACGTGATCACCGGTACGCATGGCGGGCTTCTTCCGGTGATCTGCCTCGCCTTTGAAATGCTTGCCTTTCTTTCGACAGTGATGGTTGGTCGGAAGAAATCGACGATGTCCCAGGTACACATTCTTCCTGCATTTGTCCAGGTATATACTTTCAGTGTCATCTAAACAGTGCGTGCATGCGTGGTATCCTTTGTTTGTCTGTCCTGAAAGGTTACTGAGAGCGGGCCAATCGTTGATGGTCACGAACAGCAACGCCTTAAGGTTAAATTCCTCCTGTTTGTGCTCATCCCACGTACGTACACCATTTCCATTCCACAGCTTTAAAAGTTCTTCAACTAATGGCATACCACGTACAGACGTTTCAACCGTGGTATTATAGGAGCATACCACATCACCTTCGCGGGAACCCTCTTCCTGGGGGGCTCGCCGTCAACATCACCAGGGTCATCTCGTCTGATCTTATACCGCAATGCACCGCATACCGGGCATGCGTTCAGATCCTTGTATGCACCGCGGTAGAGGATGCAGTCATTAGGGCATGCATGTATCTTCTCCACCTCCAATCCTAGAGGGCATACGACCTTCTTTGTTGCATATGTACTGTCGGGCAATTCGTTATCCTTTGGAAGCTTCTTCTTCAATATTTTCAGTAGCTTCTCAAATCCTTTGTCAGCCACAGCATTCTCTGCCTTCCACTACAGCAATTCCAGTACGGTACCGAGCTTTGTGTTGCCATCTTCGCAATTGGGGTATAACCCTTTTTTGTGATCCTCTAACATGCGATCGAACTTCAGCTTCTCCTTTTGACTTTCGCATTGCGTCCTTGCATCGACAATGACCCAGCGGAGATCATCATCATCGGGCACATCGTCCGGTTCCTCTTGATCTTCAGCAGCTTCACCCGTTGCAGCATCATTGGGCACATCATCTGGTTCCTCTTGATCTTCACCAGCTCCCCCCGTTGCAGCATCACCGTATTCAGGGGGCACATAGTTGTCATCGTACTCTTCTTCTTCGTCGTCTTCCATCATAACCCCTATTTCTCCGTGCCTCGTCCAAACATTATAGTGTGGCATGAAACCCTTGTAAAGCAGATAGGAGTGAAGGATTTTCTAGATAGAGTAAGACCTCGTATTCCCACATTCAGTGCATGGACAACACATAAAACCATTCTGCTTGTTTGCCTCAGCCGCATCGAGAATCTCATGCATGCCCTTAATGTACTCGCAGGTGTGTCTGTCACCGTACATCCATTGCCGGTTCATCTGCGTGCATTATATATAATTAAGTGTCCAAATTAATAGAAGTTCATCATCACATTAAAACCAAAGTGCATACATAGTTCTCATCTAACAACATATAGCTCTCCAAAGCATCTAATTAATTAAACCATACATTGAAACTATGTAAAACATTTCAATGCGAAAACAAATGCGATCATAATCGCAACCAAGGTAACAATTGATCCAACGGCATAATGATACCAAGCCTCGGTATGAATGGCATATTTTCTAATATTTCTAATCTTCAAGTGCATTGCATCCATCTTGATCTTGTGATCATCGACGACATCCGCAACATGCAACTCCAATATCATCTTCTCCTCCTCAATTTTTTTTTATTTTTTCCTTCAACAAATTGTTTTCTTCTTCAACTAAATTTAACCTCTCGACAATAGGGTCGGTTGGCATTTCCGATTCACATACATCCTACATAAATAAAATCTATGTCACGGTTGTCGGCATAATTTCCATAAACAATAAATGAACCAATAGTTATAAAGATAATATATATACCACATCCGAATCATAGACAGGACGAGGGCCGACGGGGGAGGATACCAAAACCATCGCACTATATAAGATGCAATAATAAAAGTAAGAAAATAATACAAGTATCTATGTAAACATACAAGTAAGAATATTTTTCCTTTCAGAAAGAAGATAAGAACAAGAGGCTCACCGCAGTGGTGTCGGCAATGAGCTTGGCGCGGGTGATCGACGGCGGTGAAGACGGGGACGGGGCGTGATGGACCGCTAAACCTAGACAAATATTATGGAAAATGGAGCTTGGAGGTCGATCTTGGAGAGGAGAAAGCTTAAGTAGTGTGGCTCGGGCATTCCATCGAACACCTTGTGTGCATATGAGGTGAGCTAGAGCACCACCAAGCCCTCTCCCCCTCGGCCAGAGAAAAACAGAGCACTGGGGTGCTCTGCTCACGAGCGAGGGGTATATATAGGCACATCATTGGTCCCGGTTGGTGACATGAGCTAGGACTAAAGGGGAGCCTTTGGTCCCGGTTCAAGCCACCAACCGGGACCAATGGTGGTGGGCCAGGAGCGAGGCCCATTGGTTCCGGTTCATCCCACCAACCGGGACCAAAAGGTCCAGATGAACCGGGACCAATGGCCCACGTGGCCCGCCCGGCCCCCTGGGCTCACGAACCGAGACCAATGCCCACATTGGTCCCGGTTCTGGACTAAACCGGGACTAATGGGCTGACCCGGCCTGGACCAAAGCCCTATTTTCTACTAGTGATTGCCTCCCACATATTCTACGAAGATCTTTATCGGTCAAACCGCATAACAACATACGTTGTTCCCTTTGTCATCAGTATGTTACTTGCCCGAGATTCGATCATCAGTATCATCATCCCTAGTTCAATCTCGTTACCGGCAAGTCTCTTTACTCGTTCTGTAATGCATCATCCC
Source organism: Triticum urartu (assembly GCF_056163025.1). Lineage (NCBI taxonomy): Eukaryota > Viridiplantae > Streptophyta > Magnoliopsida > Poales > Poaceae > Triticum > Triticum urartu. Next base: position 35,507,267 of record NC_141873.1, on the reverse strand, counting down.
ATGACTAACTCATTAGTCACATTGCTTGCAAGGCTCATAGTGATGTGCATTACCGAGAGGGCCCAGAGATACCTCTCCGATACTCAGAGTGACAAATCCTAATCTCGATATATGCCAACTCAACAAACAACATCGGAGACAACTGTAGAGCATCTTTATAATCACCCAGTTACGTTGTGATGTTTGATAGCACACAAGGTGTTCCTCCGGTATTCGGGAGTTTCATAATCTCATAGTTAGAGGAACATGTATAAGTCATGAAGAAAGCAATAGCAATAAAACTAAACAATCATTATGCTAAGCTAATAGATGAGTCTTGTCCAGCACATCATTCTCTAATGATGTGATCTCATTCATCAAATGACAACACATGTCTATGGTTAGGAAACTTAACCATCTTTGATTAGCGAGCTAGTCAAGTAGAGGCATACTAGCTAGGGACACTCTGTTTGTCTATGTATTCACACATGTACTAAGTTTCCGGTTAATACAATTCTAGCATGAATAATAAACATTTATCATGATATAAGGAGATATAAATAACAACTTTATTATTGCCTCTAGGGCATATTTCCTTCACTATGAATCTTTTGGGTCAAGTTCCATAGAAATTTCTTTTGAAATACATCATCTCAAATGGATAATAAATGACTTGAGATTAATCATATCTATAAGGAATACGAATAACAATTAAATCTGACAAGTTTGGGGTGCAAAATATACTATTGCCACAAAAGACGTGAAAACTATAGGAACAGTCGCTCGGATAGAACAAAGAATGTGTGTCTCGATCCCACGCGGATGATTGTTAAAAGGAGGTTGGAGCCAATATCTAAATTCACATGGAATTGAGATATAGGAGACTAATCCAAATGAACTTTGCTAGTACCATTCCTTTGATCCAAATGGCGTTCATAGGAATGGAAACCATAAGGATTAGAATCATAGAAAGAACCTCCAAATGATATAAAGAGTAGTTTAAGCTTATTTCAGCTTCACATGCATGCATGTCAATGTTGCGTCCCACAACTAAGGTAGATGCACTATTAGGGTTATCGGTACGCTCTGCCGATCTCAATGATCCATTGCAAAACTAGGCGGCTTGGAGAGCAGAGGATGGGAATCGTTAATGGACTAAAAAATTAATCAAACCATCTATTTTCAAGTAGTATGGTATATTTTCTTACGGTTGATATGAACCAAATTCGTTTAACATATGTTGGGCAACCTTACGCGTCCGCCGACGGATAATCTAAAAACATCTGCCCCCTCAGTAGCCGTTAGATCTAGTCACACCAACGGTCTAGCCCCGTCCTTATTATTGCAACAGAGTTCATGTTGTAGAACCATCTTTGCAACAGAGTTCATGTTGCAGAAACATTCAGGGGTTGTAATTTTTTTCGTCTTCACTTATTTCGCAACATAGATGATGTTCCGGAAGGAGTTTCGTAACATAAATGATGTTGAAAAAATTAGAGGAAGAACGGGAGTTTGGGAGAAACACGGGAGGCACTGTGCCTGAGGGATCCATGTTCAGATCCTGTAACATACGAGTTGTTGCGGTGTCAAAACTGCAACAAAGACTCAGTTGTCAAACCGTAAAAGATAATGCAGGTGAGCCCCATAGGACACGCGTCACACGAACAAGGGGGTGGACGCCAGCGTGCGATCCACCAGCTAAAGCCAAGCTTTTCCCAATAAATAAGCAGCTCAAGGGTAACCTTTTCGGGAATACTGCTAGCAAGAAACCAAATATGTGCATGGATGGAGTCCATCCATAAGCCACACACCCAGAAAGCGTATGAACCGTGTTGCATCACCAAAACATGGGACGCTCCACGAGGACGACGATAGGGACCACCCAGGGTTCAGATACGTGTCTGTCATTCAACTACCTTATTTGGACCTTCTTGAGACACCAACCTCACAAGGAATTAGGAAACAGACAACAAACTATGCAGCGCCCACTGCCAAAGCCACGCGGTGCCAGGGTTTTCGAAACCATTTGGTCCCCGTGCCCATGTGTCGGCTAGCTAGAACGAAACCCAGTAGTACTGTCACTCGCGACGAAAGTTAGCTACCAAAAACATCTTCGAAAGAAAGAAGAGCGAGAAACTATATGCAGTACTAGCAATAAGATTGCAATAGGGTGTGGACGTTAGCGAACATACTAACTCGACCAACGATGGCAATGCAATTACTAGTACACCACATTGCGTTCTTTCAATCGTTGATGATACCAAAGTTACGAACCACTACTGGTGCTACTACAGAATACGGTATCACTTACCATTACTACGGAACAGAATATCACTTACTACAACTCGAAATAAAAACACTGACAAGTCACCACTCGTTGCTTACAACCAGTCTGCTGATGGGATTCATACATACCAACTCTTACTCTATGTGATCAATTAATCGATGGATTATGTAACTCACAATGGCAGCAACTAACTGAATATGAATTGTAATCGCTGAATTCACTTTGCTTGCTTACTGTTGGGCGACGACGCTTGTTGAGTTGAGAGGGTCAGCGATCGTCTGGCACCCGGTAGGACTCCGCGTTGATCTCCGATAAGCGTGAGCCAGGAAGTAGCAGCTGGGGACGAGAACATTTACAGAATTACAAATGGTTTCCTAGCAAGGAGCGACAGGAGCTCAACTTATAAGGGGAGTGAGGGAGGGAGCAGAGGAAGAACGGGATCTCCCATTGATCTGATTCTGCACCGCGGGTGGGCGGTGGCGAGGGCGGCTGCGTGGCAGCGCGCCGGTGAGGGTGTAGATGTCTTCCTCAATCTCTTCTGTGGAGAGCGTCGCGGAGAACCGTGGCCTGTCGAGCGCATCGGCGCGGACCAACCGTTGCTTGCGCTCGGACGCCTGCGGTGGCACACTCACGGCTGCCTCATCTGTGTGGGATGACATAGCAGGGTGGCGGCGGCGGGGGTGTGCCTTCAATGCCTGCGGAGAAACCGCCTCAGTGACCACAGGGGACTCGTTGTCCCTGGGGTTGCCGACACCCGGTGCCACGTCCACTTCATCGAGGCCGAGTTGTAGCCTCTGGCTGACCTTGTTGAGATGTTGCGAGGAGGAACCCATGGCCGGGGCGATGGCCTCACCAGCGCGGTTGACGGGAGCGTCTTGCGGCATCTTGAGCGTCGACCGGTGCGGAGAAAGCATCTCGCGGTGGGCACTCAGTGACGTTGTCACAGCCTCCGCGGCAGTGCCCCACACCTCCCCAACGCTACTTTATATCCCTCGATCTGACGAGGGAGGCTCGGTCGGTGGCTCCGTCGAATTCACCATGGTCGTGGGCGAAATCTTGCCCTTAAACGGCGCTTCTGCGGCCGCTCTAGATCTGAAAGCGGCGTCGGCAGAAAGGGAATGGCGTGGATGTGGTGAGGAGGAGTGAAGAGTGAGATACGATAGGGAGGAGTGGGTTTGTCTGCAACGATGGGAGTACGGGCGAAAGGGGAAATAGGTGGATGCATCGCTGGTGAATAAGTAACGGGGCCGCATGAGCATGCATGAATTCTTCACAGGGGGGGTGGTACAATGGGGTTTTCACTTCTGCTTTACGTCATGTTTGGGGTTTTTTCTATGGAACAGTGTTTGGACTGTTGTCTCCGCACACTCCATTTCTCCATGAATTTCTCCTTTCATTCCATTGAATGGATCACCAGTTTTAAAAAGTAATATTTAGATGTTAGTCTACCTAGGGGAAAAGTGCATATAATGCAATGCTCATCTACACATTTACTTTCATGTTGAATGGTCTCGTAAAAACCCACAAAAATGTTTAAAAGCTTCCTTTGACAATTAACCTAAGGATATATTTTTAGTGATGTATAACATGAGTTTTGAGTCGAATTGACGATCTAAAAACCATGCGTGTCATACAAACCTGGAGAGAGATATTATCCAAGTTCATAGGCACTGAAATTTGTGTCGATTTGGCTAATGAAAGATTTTAGATAATTCATATCCTAAGGTAAATAGTTATAAATGTTTCATGCAAATGAGTTTTTCATATACATTTTTGTGTTTCTTTACTAACTTTTTGGAACTTACTTTTATAAACATACTATTTCCTTCTTTTATCCGTTAGAGGGTGACTAAAAATCACTAGTTTCCAATAAAAATGTGCATGGTTAACTATCATTAACCGACAATCAAAGTTTTTTAGGAATGCATTACTACTACCGCTGATTAGACCATCTACATCTACGCAGGGCCATTGAGGGTCCTGTGTGTGCTGAGGGACCCCAAAATGCAGGGGGGGCCAGTTTGGGCCGAATTTCTTTAGTGGCTAAACTTTGACTGGCTATAACTTTTTAAATATAAGTCCAATTGACTTGATTCTTTTTCGGTTGTTTCTCAAATTTTGTCTAATTTATTTTCATATTTATTTGAAAATTTTCCAAACAACTTTTTTGTACTGTTTTGAAACTAGGTGTTGATTTGAAATTTTTCAAAATAGGATTATGGAGAGAGAAGAAAACTTTCAAAAGTTTTTGGGATGCACCCTGCCTATCCACAACTTGAAGGCAAGCATTCTGAACCCTGGCATAATATTTTTGTGTGTTGTTTGATACAGTTACAACACCACCTTGACATGGAACCTTCGTTATTTTTGTGACGATATGATCATACTCATGAGTGAAAAAGGAAGATGCTTTGCTATTGTGAATGGATTTGCTTGTGATAGTAATCACCCTCGTATGCCCTCATGTCTACCGGAAGGAAACCGGGATAGTCTCTGTCTTGGGTAGACACGAGCTTACCCCTAGTTCCTCGTCGAGACGGTTGTGTCTGGTATGGCATGATGAGGTATGATGGGTGGTGATTCTGTCTATCGATTGAAATATATTTTTTATGCTAATCATGCAGGGAACACTAAAACCTCCTGAGTCGACCATAGATCGAGTCTTGTTCCGGTAATCCCCATACTTGTTTCGTACTACCACTTGTCCCTGCCATAGGAAGGGCACGGTTCAGTAAGTTGTGAACCCCTTTCTAGCACACACCGTATAGAGAGGCCATGGTGGAAGATACCGACTGCAGCCGGTAGGCATGCCACCTGGTCCGGGGGCATGGGTGTTTCGGTTGTAGCCGAAGGGGTAGCTCCCCTAGTTTGCGCGCGGTATAAATTTTGTGATCCCATGCTAGTCGAGGTTGTAGCCTCCCCGCTTAGAGTTTCGCTTAACAGGTGTCGTGGGTGATTCCAGACACCGGTAAAATTATGCTGGTGTGTGTGAGTCAGGTGTGTTTTCAACTAAAAGACCGTAGATGGAATTAGTCCTAATGGACTAAAGGAATCTATTGCTCGTGGGTAAAGAGTACACCCTCTAAAGAGATTATATCTATTCGAATAGCCGTGTCCATGGTTAAGGACTCCAGTTTGGGATGGGTCAAGTGTCGGTCTTCGAAGGAAAGATTGCTAAGCCAAAACATGGATCATGACTTGTGACACGTGTTGATTATGATTACTATTATTATGGACTAACCATCTGAATTATTTTAATTATTAAGTATCCCTGGGACGGTTCTACCCCCCCGGATATTCACTGTGATTACTCCTTATAAGCCCTTTATGTGGTGTCGCTGAGACGCCCGACTGTGGCATGCTTGTTATCCATATACTTTATAAGCCCTTTATGTGGTGTCGCTGAGACGCCCGACTGTGGCATGCTTGTTATTCATATACTTTATAAGCCCTTTATGTGGTGTCGCTGAGACGCCCAACTGTGGCATGCTTGTTATTCATGTACCTTATAAGCCCTTTATGTGGTGTCGCGGAGACGCCCGACTGTGGCATGTTTGTTACTTATTTACCTTATAAGCCATTTATGTGACGTCGCGCAGACGCCCGACTGAGGCACACTTTATATTATTATCCTTTTGAGGCGTCGCTGCAGATACCCGATCGGTGCATTTTATTTCTATTCCCTGATTGTTTAATTCAAGTTTTATTCAAATGACCTGCTTGCGTGCATCATGGATGTTTATTTTGTGACTAACATAGGATCATAGAACATTTCAGAGCATGATTATAAAATTGTTATATTATACATGTGTTCATAATGCTTGCGAGTACATTCAAAGTACTCACTAGCTTGTCCCTGGCTATTGACTTGGCCAGATTTCTTGCGTGGAGAGGAGCCCTGCAATGACAGCCCCGGAACCTAGGCAACGGTGATAGTAGACTCGCGAAGATAGGAGTTATCCAGGTCAGCTGTTCCTGTGGGAAATGGAGTCCCATAGACGCCGATGATCCGCAAACCACTTCCGCCATCAACCACTAGAAACCAGTTGTTGTACTCATAGGCCAGAATGGTCTTGTACTACATATCTTGTATTTTGCTTGGAGTTTCTGTATCAAGTTGGTGCCTCATCATCTAACAGTAATCCTGGGGCTGGTGAGCACAAGGGCCATTTTCTGGAAATTAATATCCCGAAAATCCGGTCCTGACAAACCCTGTCGTTTTATCCTTAGTAGCAACAATAAAAATATGTGTCTTGTCCCCATTCTATTACTGGGATAGAGAACACCGTAAGATTGAACCTACTACTGTGCCCCACTCCTTTTGAAAAATTACCCATCTATCTTGGCCAGAGAAGACAAATAACACAAAAAGCATACATAGTTACTCAATTGCACAACAAAGAAACATCAAAAAATTCAACAATATCCAATGAACAATCTGGTTATAAATCCACAAATTCATCGGATCCTAACAAACACAACATAAGAATTACATCTGATTGATCTCGGAGGAGAACATGGTAGTGAAGATCCAAGAGAGAGAGAGGGAGAGAGAGAGAGAGTGACCATCTAGCTACTACTATGGACCCGTATGTCCTAATGGAATTACTCACACATCATCATGGAGGCAACAAGTTTGATGAAGAGGCCTCCTCCAATGGCTTCCCCCTCCGGCGGAACTTTGGAACAGAGGCTTGCAGCGGTGGCGATAACTTCTCTCTAAGAACGATAGATGGTTTCGATATTTAAGTATTTATAGAGATTTATGACGGTGGAATTAGGTCAGAACTCTACATGTGGGCCCCACAAGCCCAGGTGGCGCGACCACCTCTCCTGCTGGTCGCGCTACTTGCCCTTGTGGCTGGCTGGTGGGTCCTTTTGACTCTTCCCGAAGCTTCCAATGTTCCTTCTGATCCATAAAAAATGGTCGTGTTTGGACCTTCCTAGGTATTGATTTTCTTTGAAACAAAAACAAACAAAAAATAGTAACGACCACTAGGCATTGAACTAATGGGTTAGTCCAGGAAAATAAGATAAAATAGTATAAAATGATAATAAAAGCATATATAAATGATAATATAGCAGCATGGAACAATACAAAAATTATAGATACGTTTGAAATGTATCACCTGCCTAGTGAGTGGTGTCGAGGTGCTCTGAAAAGTCTTATGCTCATTTCTAGGAACAGGAAAACCCCTTTAGTTAAGTGCTTCATTTAGCTTTGATTTTGTCCCCTGTTTGCCTGAGTGAGCTTCTGTTATATAGTTGGTATTGGGGGGGTTAGGTGTTGGTGTGTGTTTGTATGGTTTTTATGTACTGGTTGTTGCTTTATTCATAAAGCAGAGCAAAAACGTTCGGCGAGTATGCTTCAAGCTCCACGCAAGGCGTGTGCGTGGTGGACTGCAGTCGCTACCATCAATGGGGCGGTGAGCATGGGGAAGCCGTGGTACAATCATGATGAAGGAAATATGCCCTAGAGGCAATAATAAAGTTGTTATTTATATTTACTTATATCACGATAAATGTCTATTATTCATGCTAGAATTGTATTAACCTGAAACTTAGTACATGTGTGAATACATAGACAAACGGAGTGTCACTAGTATGCATCTACTTGACTAGCTCGTTGATCAAAGATGGTTAAGTTTCCTAGCCATGGACAAAGAGTTGTCATTTGATAAACGGGATCACATCATTAGAGAATGATGTGATTGAATTAACCCATCCGTTAGCTTAGCACTTTGATCGTTTAGTTTACTGCTATTGCTTTCTCCATAACTTATACATGTTCCTATGACTATGAGATTATGCAACTCCCGTTTACCAGAGGAACACTTTGGGTGCTACCAAACGTCACAACGTAACTAGGTGACTATAAAGATGCTCTACAGGTGTCTCCGATGGTGTTTGTTGAGTTGGCAGAGATCGAGATTAGGATTTGTCACTCCGTGTATCGGAGAGGTATATCTAGGCCCTCTCGGTAATGCACATCACTATAAGCCTTGCAAGCAATATGACTAATGAGTTAGTTACGGGATGTTGCATTATGGAACAAGTAAAGATACTTGTCGGCAACGAGATTGAACTAGGTATTGAGATACCGATGATCGAATCTCGGGCAAGTAACATACGGATGACAAAGCGAACAACGTATGTTGTTATGCGGTTTGACCGATAAAGATCTTCGTACAATATTTAGGAACCAATATGAGCATCCAGGTTCCGCTATTGGTTATTGACCGGAGATGAGTCTCGGTCATGTCTACATAGTTCTCGAACCCGTAGGGTCCGCACGCTTAACGATCGGTATTATGAGTTTATGTGTTTTGATGTACCGAAGGTAGTTCGGAGTCCTGGATATGATCACGGACATGACGAGGAGTCTCGGAATGGTCGAGACATAAAGATCGATATATTGGAAGCCTATGTTTGGACATAGGAATGGTTCCAGGTGAGTTTGGGCATTTACCGGAGTACCGAGGGGTTACCGGAACCCCCTGGGGAGTATATGGGCCTTATTGGGCCTTAGTGGAATAGAGGACAGGAAGGCCAAGGAGGAGGGCGCCCCCCTAGCCCAATCCAAATTAGGTGGGGGGCCGGGGCCCCCTTCCTTCCTTCTCTCTTCCCCTTCCTTCTCTCCTACTCCTACTAGGGAAAGGGGGGAATCCTACTCCCGGTGGGAGTAGGACTCCCCATAGGGCGCGCCATAGAGAGGGCCGGCCCTCCCCTCCTCCACTCCTTTATATATGGGGGACGGGTCTCCCCATAGATACACAAGTTGATCATTGATCTCTTAGCCGTGTGCGGTGCCCCCCTCCACCATAATCCACCTCGGTCATATCATAGCGGTGCTTAGGCGAAGCCCTGTTTCGGTAGCATCATCATCACCATCATCACGCTGTCGTGCTGACGAAGCTCTCCCTCGACACTCTGCTGGATCGGGAGTTCGTGGGACGTCACCGAGCCGAACGTGTGTAGATCGCGGAGGTGCCGTACTTTCGGTACTAGGATCGGTCGATCGTGAAGACGTACGACCACATCAACCGTGTTGTCATAACGCTTCCGCTTACGGTCTACAATGGTACGTGGACAACACTCTCCCCTCTCGTTGCTATGCATCACCATGATCTTGCGTGTGCGTACGAAATTTTCTGAAATTACTGCGTTTCCCAACACATGATACCTTGATTACCATGCGTGACACACAATTATGTGTTGATGACGTGATTTTTTTGCCACGTGGAGGATGATTCCCTGCCAGTTTTGTGTAGTGAATTTTAAAATCCAATGATTGGTGTGGTTACCAGGCCAAGCGGTTCTCTTCCGCTTGCCTATTTAAAGGCGCATTGTGCAAGTGCCACAGTGTATCCCGCTTGCATTGCTTCTTCTTTTTTCCGGGAGAATATCCGGTACTCCCATCCCTAGGGTGCTCCCGGTGCTCCAAACTCGGTAGCACATTTTTAAATGTTCAAAAAATTCTGAAAAAATCCTAACACATTGACACAACATCAATGTATGTTGTCAAAAAATTTAAACCAAAATTCAAAACATTGCTCGAGATACAAAAATGACAAAACCAACATCAATGTGATACTGGGCCAAATCTAGAGCCCAACTTATGTTGTGTACTATTTACTGTCGAATTTGTCATTTATATTTCTCAAGCTATATTTTGAACTTTTATTTCAAATTTTTTGACAACATGCATTTGTGTTGTGTCTATGTGCTAGATTTTTTCAGAATTTTTCAAACATTTAAAAATGTGCTATCGAGTTTGGAGCACCAGGAGATATTCTCCCGATAGATGCTCATACATACGCACATATACTCAATTTGTATCAACACACGAACACCACTCTGAGAGACTTGAGTCAACACATCTCTTGAGATTGACCAAATCACTACAAGCGTCTCCTTAGTCGAAGAAAACGTCTTCTCCCACTAAAAAAACATCGGCAGACACCTGAAATAAATCCAGAAAAAAAACTACTAGAAGTTAGGACTTGACGGGCAATATCATTAGTCTCTCCGAGCACGTGTTGTTTCGGAACCCCTTTATTCATCTGTTCTTGAGAGAAAACCTAAACCAGATCCAGATGCGGGTCTGACTCCGGACCCCCTCCCCCATCGAGCACGCGCCACCCCCTGCCGTCGATTCTCTCTGGTCGCCGAGCAAGCCCCTCCTCGCCGTCGGCCTCCCAGCTCGCGCCTCCCGCTCCTGCCCCGTTTGTGCCTCCCCGACCCCTGCTGCCGACCTCCGCCAGCTGCGGCTGACGCCATCGACAACTCCTCGCCAACATTGCATCCTTCAGCCTCCCGCAAGAAGATCGAGGTAACTGCATGGTATTTCTTTGTGAGAAATGTTCGTGAGGCCTTTTGTTTGAATTGTCACCGGCGTGGAGATTCCCCACCTGAATTTTCGAGAAGGACCAAGACGAATGAGCCAGGCACTGGTGTGATCCTGAAGATCTTGTGAGTCCTTTTTTTCACTCGATGGTTGGGTGTGATAAGCTCTACGTTCACATACAACAGGTGCAAGCCAGTTTTGCACATGCAGAATACTCGGGTTAAACTTGATGAGCCTAGCATATGCAGATATGGCCTCGAAACACTGAGACCGAAAGGTCGAACGTGAATCATATAGTAGATATGATCAACATAGTGACGTTCACCATTGAAAGCTACTCCATCTCACGTGATGATCGGGCATGGTTTAGTTGATATAGATCACATGATCATTTAGATGACTAGAGGGATGTCAATCTAAGTGGGAGTTCTTAAGCAATATGATTAATTGAACTTAAATTTATCATGAACTTAGTCCTGATAGTATTTGCATATATATGTTGTAGATCAATTGCTTGCGTATAGCTTCCCCGATTTATTTATGATATGTTCCAGAGAAAACTAAGTTGAAAGTTGATAGTAGCAATGATGCGGACTAGGTCCGTGATCTGGGGATTATCCTCATTGTTGCACGGAAGAATTATGTACTTGATGCACCGCTAGGTGACAGAACTATTGCAGGAGCAAATGCGGACGTTGTGAATGTTTGACAAACTTGGCATGATGACTACTTGATAGTTTAGTGCACCATGCTTTACAGCTTATAACCGGGACTTCAAAAATGTTTTGAAACGCCATGGAGCATATGAGATGTTCCAAGAGTTGAAATTGGTATTTCAGACTCATGCCCGAGTCGAGAGGTATGATACCTCTTGCAAGTATTTTTGTCTACAAGATGGAGGAGAATAGCTCAACCAGTGAGCATGTGCTCAGAATGTCTCAGTACTACAACCGCTTGAATCAAGTGGGAGTTAATCTTCCAGATAAGATAGTGATTGACAAAGTTCTCTAGTCACTATCACCAAGTTACTGGAACTTCGTGATGAACTATAATATGCAAGGGATGACGAAAACGATTCCCCGAGCTCTTTGCAATGCTGAAATCAACGAAGGTAGAAATCAAGAAAAGCATCAAGTGTTGATGGCTGACAAGACCACTTGTTTCAAGTAAAAGGGCAAGGGAAAGAAAGGGAACTTCAAGAAGAATGACAAGCAAGTTTCCACTCCCATGAAGAAGCCCAAAGCTAGACCCCAAGCCTGAAACTAAGTGCTTCTAGTGCAAAGAAAATGGTCACTGGAAGCGGAACTGCCCCAAATACTTGGCGGATAAGAAGGATGACAAAGTGAACAAAAGTATATGATATACATGTTATTGATGTGTACTTTACTAGCATTCATAGTAGCCCCTGGGTATTTGATACTGGTTCAGTTGCTATGATTAGTAACTTGAAACAAGAGTTATAAAATGAACAGAGACTAGTTGAGGGCAAGGTGACGATGTGTGTTGGAAGTGATTCCAAGGTTGATAAGATCACCATCGCACACTCCCTTTACCTTTGGGATTAGTGTTGAACAAAAAATAAATGTTATTTGGTGTTTGCGTTGAGCATAATATGATTGGATCATGTTTATTGCAATACGGTTATTCATTTAAGTCAAAGAATAATTGTTATTTTGTTTACATAAATAAAACCTTGTGTGGTCATACACCCAAGGTGAATGGTTTATTGAATCTCGATCGTAGTGATACACATATTTATGATATTGATAACAAAAGATGAAAAGTTGATAATGATAGTGCAACATACTAGTGGCACTGACGTTTAGGTCATATTGGTGTAAAACACATGAAGAAACTCCATGCGGATGGACTTTTGGAATCACTTGATTATGAATCATTTGATGCTTGCGAACCATGCCTCATGGGCAACATGAGTAAAGACTCCGTTCTCCAGAACAATGGAGCGAGCCACTGACTTACTGGAAATAATACATATCGATGTATGCGGTCCGATGAGTGTTGAGGCTCACGGCGGGTATTGTTATTTTCTGACCTTCACAAATGATTTGAGCAGATATGGGTATATCTACTTAATAAAACACAAGTCTAAAACATTTGAAAACTTCAAAGAATTTTAGAGTGAAGTTGAGAATCATCATAACAAGAAAATAAAGTTTCTACCATCAGATCACGGAGGCAAATATTTGAGTTACGAGTTTGGCCTTCAGTTAAAACAATGTCGAATAGTTTCGCAACTCACGCCACCTAGAACACCACAGTGCAATGGTGTGTCTGAACGTCATAACCGTGCTTTATTAGATATCGTGCGATCTATGGTGTCTCTTACCGATTTACCACTATCTTTTTGGGGTTATGCATTAGAGACAACTGTATTCACGTTAAATAGGGCACCATCTAAAAATCCGTTGAGATGACACCGTATGAACTGTGGTTTAGCAAGAAACCTAAGCTGTCGTTTCTTAAAGTTTGGGGTTGCGATGCTTATTTGAAAAAGTTTCAGCCTGATAAGCTCAAACCCAAATCGGAGAAGTGTGTCTTCATAGGATACCCAAAAGAAACTATTGGGTACACCTTCTATCACAGATCCGAAGGCAAGATCTTTGTTGCTAAGAGTGGATCCTTTCTAGAGAAGGAGTTTCTCTCGAAAGAAGTGAGTGGGGGGATAGTAGAACTTGATGAGGTATATGTACCTTCTCCCTTATCTACACTATTTATAAAAGATCAAACAATATCTTCTCTAAACGCACCCGATAAATGTACATGGACCCATTACCGCCGTCCTATTAGATCCACTAAGCACAATCAATAGCTATCCTTAATCTAATCTGTTCTGTGTGTACATTTAGCAATTTACTTTGACTGACCATACTCCACCACGGAGAAAAAAACAAAATCCCACATCGGTCAATTAGGAAACAAATCACGGGCACACAAGAAACAAATCATGGGCACATCATATCATCTCGGGAACCATGAGTCGCCTGCCACCACCAGGCACGCCAATCATAGTGGGGGACGCGTGAGGAGGACCTGCGGCTTCCTCTGGGCACACACGACGGTGCACATGTAGACTGACGCGGTGCCACCGGCGACAAGTCTGACGAGGATGAAGGACTTCCCTCAGGTAACTCTCCTCCTCCTTCCTCGCCCTACTCTCCATCTAGTCCTGCCGCTCAAGCCCAGACGGCAACGGCTCTCTCTGTCTCCCCCTGTTCGTCTTTCATCGCCTGCGGCGACCTCCAACCTCTGCTCATGATTCCATTGCAGTCGCCCAATCAAAGCAGAACAGAGACCACAGGAGCCACTCAATTCCCAGGGATCGAGTCTCTTCTAATCCGCCTCCCCCTGCATCTCTTTGGATACATGAGAATAACATTGAAATTTTACGAGTAGATTGCACTGAACCAAATATTGCACTCTAGCACTCTGTTTATGCTGAAGCAAGTCTTACAAAAATAACATAGGATTAATTTACGCAACTTTAAGCTATACAGAGCACTCTAGCAAGCACTACAAAGAATACTGAACCTTATTGATTACTGATAACCCACAAGTATAGGGGATCGCAACAGTTTTCAATAAGTAAGAGTGTCGAACCCAACGAGGAGCTAAAGGTAGAACAAATATTCCCTCAAGTTCTATCGACCACCGATACAACTCTACGCATGCTTGACGTTCGCTTTACCTAGAACAAGTATGAAACTAGAAGTACTTTGTTGGTGTTGTTGGATAGGGTTGCAAGATAATAAAGAGTACGTAAATAAAAAGTAGGGGCTGTTTAGATAAAGAAACAATAAAGTAAATATAGCGAGTGTGGAAAAGTGGTGGTAGGAGTTGCGAAATTGCCCATTAAGCAATTGACTACTTTACTAGACCGATAGCAAGTATTATGTGGGAGAGGCCACTGCTAGCATGTCATCCCTGACTTGGAATTCTATGCACTTATGATTGGAACTATTAGCAAGCATCCACAACTACTAATGTTCATTAAGGTAAAACCCAACCATAGCATTAAGATATATTGGTCCCCCTTCAATCCCGTATGCATCAATTTCTATGCTAGGTTGAAGCTTCTATCACTCTTGCCCTCCAATACATAGTCCTATCAACATAAAACTAACCCTAGGGTGTGATCCACGTGCGCAATCATATGATGGGCACCAAAGGACAGCAACATAACCACAAGCAAATTAAATCAATCATAGCAATTCATCAACCACCGATAGGACAACGAAAATCTACTCAGACATCATAGGATGGCAACACATCATTGGATAATAATATGAAGCATAAAGCACCATGTTCAAGTAGAGGGTACAGCGGGTTGCGGGAGAGTGGACCGCTGTAGATAGAGGGGGAAGGTGATGGAGATGTTGGTGAAGATGGCGGAGGTGTTGGTGTAGATCGGGTGATGATGATGGCCCCCGGTGGCACTCCGGTGCCACCGGAAGCGAGGGGGAGAGAGCCCCCCTCCTTCTTCTTCTTCCTTGACCTCCTCCCTAGATGGGAGAAGGGTTTCCCCTCTAGTCCATGGCCTCCATGGCACGGGAGGGGCGAGAGCCCCTCCGAGATTGGATCTGTCTCTCTGTCTCTCTCTGTTTCCGCGTTCTCAGATTCTTCCCTTTCATCGTTTCTTATATTCCCGGAGATCCGTAACTCCGATTGGGCTGAAATTTTGACACGGTCTCTATCCGGAAATTAGCTTTCTTACGGTGAAAGAAGGGCTCCAACCGCCTTACGGGGTGGCCACGAGGGTCAGGGGCGTGCCTGACACCCTGGGGCGCGCCCCCCTACCTCGTGCCCCCCCTCGGGCACCGTCTCGGGATGATTCCACTTCCCAAAATTCATAAATATTCCAAAATAAATCTGCGTCAGTTTTTATTCCATTTTGTATGGGTTTTCTGCGAAACAAAAAACATGCAACAAACAGGAACTAGCACTCGGCACTGGACCAATATGTTAGTCCCAAAAATAGTATAAAAAGTTGCCAAAAGTATATGAAAGTTGTAGAATATTGGCATGGAACAATCAAAAATTATAGATACGACGGAGACGTATCAGCATCCCCAAGCTTAATTCCTGCTCGTCCTTGAGTAGGTAAATGATAAAAAAGATAATTTTTGATGTGGAATGCTAGCTAGCATAATCTTGATCATGTAATCTAATCATGGCATTAAGATACGAGTGATTCAAAGCAATAGTCTATCCTTTGACATAAAAATAATAACACTTCAAGCCTACTAATAAAGCAATCATGTCTTTTCAAAATAACATGGCCAAAGAAAGTTATCCCTACAAAATCATATAGTCTGGCTATGCTCCATCTTCACCACACAAAATACTCACATCATGCACGACCCCGATGACAAGCCAAGCAATTGTTTAATACTTTTGACGTTCTCAAACCTTTTCAACTTTCACGCAATACATGAGCGTGAGCCATGGACATAGCACTATAGGTGGAATAGAATGGTGGTTGTGGAGAAGACAAAAAGGAGAAGATAGTCTCACATCAGCTAGGCGTATCAACGGGCTATGGAGATGCCCATCAATAGATATCAATGTGAGTGAGTAGGGATTGCCATGCAACGGATGCACTAGAGCTATAAGTATATGAAAGCTCTAACTGAAACTAAGTGGGTGTGCATCCAACTTGCTTGCTCATGAAGACCTAGGGCATTTGAGGAAGCCCGTCGTTGGAATATACAAGCCAAGTTCTATAATGAAAATTCCCACTAGTATATGAAAGTGATAACTCAAGAGACTCCCTATATGAAGAACATGGTGCTACTTTGATGCACAAGTGTGGTAAAAGGATAGTAACATTGCCCCTTCTCTCTTTTTCTCTCATTTTTTTTTCTCTTTTTTGTAGGCTTGTTTGGCCTCTCTCTCTTTTTTTGGGCTTCTTTGGCCACTTTTATTTTGGTAACCTCACATGGGACAATGTTCTAATAATGATGATCATCACACTTTTATTTACTTACAACTCAATATTACAACTCGATATCTAGAACAAAGATATGACTCTATATGAATGCCTCCGGTGGTGTACCGGGATGTGCAATGATCTAGCGTAGCAATGATATCAAAAAACGGACAAGCCATGAAAACATCATGCTAGCTATCTTACGATCATGCAAAGCAATATGACAATGAATGCTCAAGTCATGTATATGATGATGATGGAAGTTGCATGGCAATATATCTCGGAATGGCTATGGAAATGCCATGATAGGTAGGTATGGTGGCTGTTTTGAGGAAGGTATATGGTGGGTTTATGGTACCGGCGAAAGTTGCACGGTACTAGAGAGGCTAGCAATGGTGGAAGGGTGAGAGTGCATATAATCCATGGACTCAACATTAGTCATAAAGAACTCACATACTTATTGCAAAAATTTATTAGTCATCGAAACAAAGTACTACGCGCATGCTCCTAGGGGGATAGATTGGTAGGAAAAGACAATCACTTGTCCCCGACCGCCACTCATAAGGACGACAATCAATAAATAAATCATGCTCCGACTTCGTTACATAACGGTTCACCATACGTGCATGCTACGGGAATTACAAACCTCAACACAAGTATTTCTACAATCCACAACTACCCACTAGCATGACTCTAATATCACCATCTTTATATCGCAAAACTATTGCAAGGAATTAAACATATCATATTCAGTGATCTACAAGTTTATGTAGGATTTTATGACTAACCATGTGAATGACCAGTTCCTGTCATCTCTCTAAATAGATATAAGTGAAGCAGGAGAGTTTAATTCTTTCTACAAAAGATATGCCCACGCTCTAACAAATATAAGTGAAGCAAAAGAGCATTCTACAAATGGCGGTTGTCTATGTAAAGAGAAACAGGCAATCCAAACTTCAAATGATATAAGTGAAGCACATGAAGCATTCTATAAAGCCATACTCAAAAGATATAAGTGAAGTGCAATGAGAATTCTATAAATAAACCAAGGACCATCTCATACCAGCATGGTGCATAAAAGAAAAATGAAAACCTAAATGCAAAAGACGCTCCAAGATTGCACATATCGCATGAACGAAACGAATCCGAAAACATACCGATATTTGTTGAAGAAAGAGGGGATGCCTCCCCAGCATCCCCAAGCTTAGACGCTTGAGTCTCCTTGAATATTTACTTGGTGTGCCTCGGGCATCCCCAAGCTTGAGCTCTTGCCTCTCTTCCTTCTTCTCACATCGAGACCTTTTCAATCATCGAACACTTCATCCACACAAAACTTCAACAGAAAACTCGGTAAGATCTGTTAGTATAATAAAGCAAATCACTACTCTAAGTACTATTGCAAACCAATTCATATTTTGTTTTTGCATTGTGTCTACTGTAATATAAATTTTTCATGGCTTAATCCACTGATATGAATTGATAGTTTCATCAAAACAAGCAAACTATGCATCAAAAACAGAATCTGTCTAAAACAGAACAGTCTGTAATAATCTGAACATTCACCATACTTATGATACTTGAAAAATTCTACCAAAATTAGAAAAAAAAATAAAAAAATTGTATAGGAAGAAGTTGCAAAAATAATCAGAACCATTTGACGTTCCAGCTAAAAATGTAAAATCGCGCACTATAGCCAAAGTTTCTGTCCTGCACCGTACAAACCATCAAGCAAATGTAAACATACTAAAGGCAAACCTTGGCACATTATTTTTATATTTAAACTTTATAAAAGCACACAACAGAAATAAATGACTCTCTAAAACTTCCGGGTTGTCTCCCTGCCAGTGCTTTCTTTAAAGCCATTAAGCTAGGCATATAATGCTCAAGTAATGAATCCACCCGGATCCGAAGGTATATCAAAGCCAATTTTAATTAACAATGATTTAGCATTTAGTAGTGAGCACAAAGTAACATATATCATGTAACAACGAAGTCTAACTCTCTTCCTATGCATCGGCATGTCATAAAAGAACAATTCATGCACACATAGTAAAGGCCAATGCATAGTATAAATAGTTTCTTGCAATTTTATCATATTGGAAACATAGAGAGGTGGAGATATAGTTCCTCTCTCATAATAATTGCAAGTAGGAGCAGCAAGCACATGCATATTATATTCATCAAAATCATCATGTGTAATAGTAAAACGCAACCCATCAATATAATCCTTAATAAGTGCAAGCTTCTCTGATATAGTGTAGTTTGGAGAATTCAAAAAGATAATGGGACTATCATGCGTGGGTGCAATAGCAACAATTTCATGTTTAACATAAGGAACTATAGCAAGTTCATCTCCATAAGCATAATTCATATTGGCATCTTGGCCACAAGCATCATCAAAAAGGGATATTTCAAAAGAATCAACGGGATCATAACAATCATCATAGCAATCATCCTTCGGTAAGCACGAAGGGAAATTAAACAATGTATGAGTTGAAGAGTTACTCTCATTAGAAGGTGGGCACGGGTAGCTAATCCGCTCTTCCTCCTTTTGTTCTTCGCTCTCCTCCTCATCTTTTTCATCCAATGAGCTCACGGTTTCATCAATTTCTTCTTCCATAGACTCCTGCAAAATATTAGTCTCTTCTTGGACAGCGGAGTAGTAATCAATATATGGTTCAACATAGACATTAGAAGCATAATTATCATAGCAATATTTAAATATGGCAAAATTTTCAGATTTGTAAAGAGTAGCATCATACTTTTCAATCAAAGAAGCAATTTCGTAAGCACCCTTAAAAGCAACAAATTCTTCAATTTGTTGAACATCATAGTAACTATAAACACCATTAGCATAAGAGGATACGATTCCATTATCGCTAAACAAACATTGGTAGGGAAGGTGTACCTTAGGGTCTTCAGAACAACAAGTATAATCATATATTTCACATAAATTCCAAGCATAGCATTGCAAACGATGAATTTGATCCAGTAAAGTTTTCCCTTTTCAGATATACGGTGTCGCACATAACAATCATGCTCATCTAAAGATTTTCCCTCAACTAAGCTAGTTGGGGTTTCAGCACGAGCACATAGGGATCGAAGATGATCCAAGTAATAAGCTTCAGCAGTGTGATAGATTTTGATTGGTTCTTCAACCATTGGTTCAGTAGGTACAACTAATTTTTTTGGTATTTTGCGTTTCCTACCCATAGCTAAAGATAGAAAAAAAACTAAGAACAGCAAATAAAAATTACTTAGTGATAAAGCAAACAAGCACACACGAGAATATTCACCCCACGCTATTGCTCCCCGGCAACGGCGCCAGAAAAAGGTCTTGATAACCCACAAGTATAGGGGATCGCAACAGTTTTCGATAAGTAAGAGTGTCGAACCCAACGAGGAGCTAAAGGTAAATATTCCCTCAAGTTCTATCGACCACCGATACAACTCTACGCACGCTTGACGTTCGCTTTACCTAGAACAAGTATGAAACTAGAAGTACTTTCTTGGTGTTGTTGGATAGGGTTGCAAGATAATAAAGAGTACGTAAATAAAAATTAGGGGCTGTTTAGATAAAGAAACAATAAAGTAAATATAGCGAGTGTGGAAAAGTGGTGGTAGGAGTTGCGAAATTGCCCCTTAAGCAATTGAATACTTTACTAGACCGATAGCAAGTATTATGTGGGAGAGGCCACTGCTAGCATGTCATCCCTGACTTGGAATTCTATGCACTTATGATTGGAACTATTAGCAAGCATCCGCAACTACTAATGTTCATTAAGGTAAAACCCAACCATAGCATTAAGATATATTGGCCCCCCTTCAATCCCGTATGCATCAATTTCTATGCTAGGTTGAAGCTTCTGTCACTATTGCCCTCCAATACATAGTCCTATCAACATACAACTAACCCTAGGGTGTGATCCACGCGCGCAATCATATGATGGGCACCAGAGGACAGCAACATAACCACAAGCAAATTAAATCAATCATAGCAATTCATCAACCACCGATAGGACAACGAAAATCTACTCAGACATCATAGGATGGCAACACATCATTGGATAATAATATGAAGCATAAAGCACCATGTTCAAGTAGAGGGTACAGCGGGTTGCGGGAGAGTGGACCGCTGTAGATAGAGGGGGAAGGTGATGGAGATGTTGGTGAAGATGGCGGAGGTGTTGGTGTAGATCGCGGTGATGATGATGGCCCCCGGTGGCACTTCGGTGCCACCGGAAGCGAGGGGGAGAGAGCCCCCCTCCTTCTTCTTCTTCTTCCTTAAACTCCTCCCTAGATGGGAGAAGGGTTTCCCCTCTGGTCCATGGCCTCCATGGCACGGGAGGGGCGAGAGCCCCTCCGAGATTGGATCTGTCTCTCTGTCTCTCTCTGTTTCTGCGTTCTCAGATTCTTCCCTTTCACCGTTTCTTATATTCCCGGAGATCCGTAACTCCGATTGGGCTGAAATTTTGACACGGTCTCTATTCGGAAATTAGCTTTCTTGCGGCGAAAAAAGGGCTCCAACCGCCTTACGTTGTGGCCACGAGGGTCAGGGGCGCGCCTGACATCCTGGGGCACGCCCCCTACCTCGTGCCCCCCTCGGGCACCGTCTCGCGATGATTCCACTTCCCAAAATTCATAAATATTCCAAATTAGATCTCCGTCAGTTTTTATTCCGTTTGGTATGGGTTTTCTGTGAAACAAAAAACATGCAACAAACAGGAACTGGCACTCGGCACTGGACCAATATGTTAGTCTCAAAAATAGTATAAAAAGTTGCCAAAAGTATATGAAAGTTGTAGAATATTGGCATGGAACAATCAAAAATTATAGATACGACGGAGACGTATCAATTACTCATATAGAACTGCCTATTTGCAACTTTGTGGCTTCTTATCACGGCCAATCATGCCACTGAGCAATAGATCAGTAACCCCATTCGTCTAGATTGAGCCTCCCTTTGCGGCCATGCGAGCGGGCTCGTGTTGTGGCCGCCGCTCTCGGGGATGTGGGATCCACATCCGCCAGCCAGTCCAAATGTGTTGTTAATTTCATTCTTCGGGTCCACTCGGATTTCAGAATCAAGTTTTCGTCCCCTTGCTAATTTCCATTGAATGCAATGATTTTCAAAGACACAGCATGACCGGTTTATGGTTTTATCTTCATTCAGGTGTGCACTGCATGGCTGATGGTTGCTAACAGAGGCATGAATTTTAGGGAACTGTAGTGCAGTGGAGGGATTAGGTGGTATGAACAACTTTGGCAGTGGCCGCTACGTTTCTGGCCACTGCTTCCTAAGTTTATTGTGTTGGGCTGTCTTACTACACCACTTGCCTAATATACATGTTGCTTGGATGATGCAACTTGAATTTCATGTCAGAAGGCAGTACATGTTGTTCAACCTAGCGCATTGCACGTGCCGGATACTTTATCTGAAGGTCTGAATACTTGCTTAATATGTGTCTGACACACTGACTGCTATCATCAAGATTATATTTTCTCTCTTGCAAAAATGAGAAATTTCATCTCTATCTGATACTTGTCCTTCTGATTTTGTCCGCATTTTTTTGATCATAGTGAGCCGAGTAGCAGCATGCCAGTAAGGCTCGGAGCAGTGCTGGACAAAGAGCACATTCCATACCATTCCATTCTAATATGATAACTGGGCTAAATCCATAAAGTTTGATTAATGGGACATATTTTACCGGCTCGACGTACCTTGCAGGTTGATTAGAACAATAATTGCCGCTCGTTCATGTCATACTGTTTACTTTGGAGTTTTTGTCTTGATTTATGGTCATAGGGCTGCTAAGATGCAATTGGCTCATTGATTATAACGGATCTATCAGGGATTTTGACGGTTGGTGCCAAAGAGTGTCCTAATAATGTGTCTGTCAAAGATTGGATTTGTGGCATTTTAGAAGATACATAGTGGCGCTTATCCCCGGCTTGTTGTTTAGACTGAGGAGTGGCTGTACAGATAACCTAGCACCACACAAGTAAGCTCTGGGATTTGGATGACACTCATCTGTTCAGTTAGTTGGATCAATGGAGTGTCGCTTTCACCTAGTTGTAGGAACTAACCAAGGCAAAGCTAGATTATACCTTGTTGTTTCATCACTCTTTTTCATTTATTATTGGTTGATAGTCTTCCTCTTTATTGTTTTGTTTTATGAAAGTTCATCACCATACGCATGAAAAATATATGATGGATACATGGAGTTATGTGGGTAACTTGAATTACTGTGCCCTTTTTCAGGGGTTTTTTTGGAATCAACATTCACTACAAATGATGTTGAAGTGTAGCGAGGAAGACTATAGCTTCTAAAGCCCTCATCTATTTTCCGTACTTTGTCGATTGTTTGACTGTAATAAAGAAGCATTGTGGTGTATCAAATATTATCATACTATTGTGTTTATAGTCGTTTCTCCTTTTGGATGACATATTATATTAATTAAACCTATTTTATCATTATTGTAACTTCATTTGGGAACGCAATGTTTGAAATTCAATGTCTTTCCGCTCTAATTTCAACTTCATTTAGACCAGTGAGAAGTTTTGATTTGGATGTTCATTTATTCACGTTAGATGACTTATACTACAAAATCTCTGAAAGTACATTCATGAAGCTAGGCAAAAAACAGAGGATGGGACTTGTAATTAAAAAATATTTTGAATGTAACCATGAGATAAGGGTAGAAGCAATGTGAATGATACAGCCACATAAATAACTAAAACTGATTAGTGGGTAGTAGCTACATATATTAGGTATATTCATTTGCACATTCATTTTGTCCATGTAATTTAGTTGTTTTAGCCCAACAAATGCTATTATTGGTAGTAAAACGTTTAAAATGATGAAAACATGTAAGACTAGACAATTATTTTGATAATTATTCGATATAGTTGAGATGTGCATTGCACGTGCAAACTTACTAGTTATTGGAAAGTAGTTCATCACAGAAATCAGTTCTAGTGATTCCTACACCAATTAGTGAGGAAGCTAATGATGATGATCATGAAACTTCTGATCAAGTTACTACCAAACCTCGTAGGTCAACTAGAGTAAGATCCGCACCAGAGTGGTACGGTAATCCTGTTCTGGAAGCCATGTTACTTGACCATGACGAACCTATGAACTATGAGGAAGTGGTGATGAGCCCAGATTCCGCAAAATGGCTTGAGGCCATGAAATCTGAGATGGGATCCATGTATGAGAACAAAGTGTGGACTTTGGTTGACTTGCTCGATGATCGGCAAGCCATAGAGAATAAATGGATCTTCAAGAAGAAGACTGATGCTAACGGTAATGTTACTGTCTACAAAGCTCGAGTTGTCGAAAGAGTTTTTAACAGGTTCAAGATGATGACTACGATGAGATTTTCTCACTCGTATCGATGCTTAAAGTCTATCCGAATCATGTTAGCAATTGCCACATTTTATGAAATCTGACAAATGGATATCAAAACTGCATTCCTTAATAGATTTATTAAAGAAGAGTTGTATATGATACAACCAGAAGGTTTTGTCAATCCTAAAGGTGCTAACAAAATGTGCAAGCTCCAGCGATCCATTTATGGACTGGTGCAAGCCTCTGGGAGTTGGAATATACGCTTTGATAGTGTGATCAAAGCATATGGTTTTATACATACTTTTGGAGAAGCCTGTATTTACAAGAAAGTGAGTGGGAGCACTACAGCCTTTTTGATAAGTATATGTGAATGACATATCGTTGATCGGAAATGATGTATAATTTTCTAGAAAGCATAAAGGAGTGTTTGAAAGGAGTTTTTCAAAGTAAGACCTCGGTGAAGCTGCTTACATATTGGGCATCAAGATCTATAGAGATAGATCAAGACGCCTGAAAGATTTTTCAGTGAGTATATACCTTGACAAGATTTTTGAAGTAGTTCAAAATGGAACAGTCAAAGAAGGAGTTCTTGCCTGTGTTGCAAGGTGTGAAGTTGAGTAAAGACTCAAAACCCGACCACGGTAGAAAATAGGAAGAGAATGAAAAGTCATTCCCTATGCCTCAGTCATAGGTTCTATAAAGTATGCTATGTTGTGTACCAGATCTATTGTATACCTTAGCATGATTTTGGCAAGGGAGTACAATAGTGATCTAGGAGTAAATCACTAGACAACAGTCAAAATTATCCTTAGAGGACTAAGGAAATATTTCTAGGTTATTGAGGTGATAAAAGAGTTTGTCGTAAAGAGTTACCTCGATGCAAGCTTTTGACACCGATCTAGATGACTCTAAGTCTCGATCTAGATACATATTGAAAGTGGGAGCAATTAGCTAGAGTAGCTCCGTGCAGAGTATTGTAGACATAGAAATTTGCAAAATACATACAAATCTGAATGTTGCAGACCCATAGACTAAACTTCTCTCACAAGCAAAACATGATCACTCTTTGGGTGTTAATCACATAGCGATGTGAACTTGATTATTGACTCTAGTAAACCCTTTGGGTATTAGTCACATGAAGATGTGAACTAATCACATAAAGATGTGAACTATTGGTGTGAAATCACATGTCGATGTGAACTAGATTATTGACTCTAGTGTAAGTGGGAGACTGAAGGAAATATTCCCAAGAGGCAATAATAAAGTTGTTATTTATATTTCCTTATATCATGATAAATGTTTATTATTCATGCTAGAATTGTATTAACCGGAAACTTAGTACATGTGTGAATACATAGACAAACAAAGTGTCCTAGTATGCCTCTACTTGACTAGCTCGTTAATCAAAGATGGTTAAGTTTCCTCGCCATAGACATGTGTTGTCATTTGATGCACATCATTAGAGAATGATGTGATGGACAAGACCCATCCGTAAGCTTAGCACTATGATCGTTTAGTTTATTGCTATTGCTTTCTTCATGACTTATACATGTTCCTCAGACTATGAGATTATGCAACTCCTGAATACCGGAGGAACACCTTGTGTGCTATCAAACGTCACAACGTAACTGGGTGATTATAAAGATGCTCTACAGGTGTCTCCGATTGTGTTTGTTGAGTTGGCATAGATCAAGATTAGGATTTGTCACTCCGTGTATCGGAGTGGTATCTCTGGGCCCTCTCGCTAATGCACATCACAATGAGCCTTGCAAGCAATGTGACTAATGAGTTAGTCACGGGATGATGCATTACGGAGCGAGTAAAGAGACTTGCCGGTAATGAGATTGAACTAGGTATGATGATACTGACGATCAAATCTCGAGCAAGTAACATACCAATGACAAAGGGAACAACGTATGTTATTGTGTGGTTTGACCAATAAAGATCTTCGTAGAATATGTAGGAACCAATATGAGCATCCAGATTCCGCTATTGGTTATTGACTGGAGATGTGTCTTGGTCATGTATACATAGTTCTCGAACCTATAGGGTCCGCACGCTTAACGTTCGATGACGATATCTATTATGAGTTATGTGATTTGATTTACCGAAGGTTGTTCGGTGTCCCGGATGTGATCACGGACATGACGAGGAGTCTTGAAATGTTCGAGGCATAAAGATTCATATATTGGAAGGCTACATTCGGACACCGGAATAATTTGGGGCGTTTCGGATAAGTTTCGGAGTACCGGGGGTTACCAGAACCCCCTCCGGGAAGTTATTGGGCCTTATGGGCCTAGTGGTGGAAGAGAGGAAGCATGCCAAGAGGTGGCACGCGCCCCC
Organism: Triticum urartu; assembly: GCF_056163025.1. Lineage (NCBI taxonomy): Eukaryota > Viridiplantae > Streptophyta > Magnoliopsida > Poales > Poaceae > Triticum > Triticum urartu. Next base: position 35,481,009 of record NC_141873.1, on the reverse strand, counting down.
CTAGCCCAAACCTAATTGGACTAGGGCTAGGGGGCCGGCCCCTCCTTTCCTTCTCTTCTTTCTCTCCTTCCTTCTTCTCCTACTTGGACTAGGAAAGGGGGAAACCTACTCCTACTAGGAGTAGGAATCCCCCCTTTGGGCGCGCCCCTTGAGGCCGGCCGTCCTCCTCCTACCCTCCTTTATATACGGGGAGGCGGCACTCCATAGACACACAAGTTGATCTTTTGGCCGTGTGCGGTGCCCCCCTCCATAGTTACACACCTCAGTCATATCGTTGTAGTGCTTAGGCGAAGCCCTGCGTCGGTAACTTCATCATCAACATCACCATGTCGTCGTGCTGACAGAACTCTCCCTTGTCCTCAGCTGGATCAAGAGTACGAGGGCCGTCACTGATCTGAACGTGTGCTGATCCGGAGGTGCCGTGTGTTCGGTACTTGGATCGGTTGGATCGTGAAGACGTTCGACTACATCAACTGTGTTATTAAACACTTCCACTTTCGGTCTATGAGGGTGCGTAGACACACTCTCCCCTCTCGTTGCTATGCATCTCCTAGATAGATCTTGCGTGATCGTAGGAAATTTTTTGAAATACTGCGTTCCCCAACAAAATAATTATATATTTTTCATGCAAAGAGTTTTTAGTATATATTTTTTTCTTTCTTTACTAACTTTTTTGAACTTCTATCTACAAACACAGTATTTCCTTCTTTTCCCAATTAGAGGGTGCATAAAAATCACTAGTTTCCAATAAAAATGTGCATTGTTAACTATCATTTACTTAAAATCTATATTTAGAAGGTTTATCAGGATAAAATTACTACTACCATTGAATAAACCATGTACCGAGACCTAACCCTCCGCATGTGATCTTCTCTTTGAGGAATGACACATCTCTGCCTTTGCTTCTATCTAGACAACCATTTCGAGTTCGAAGAGCGTGAGGGGTAAAAAGGGAAGTTGGCAATTGCATCTAAGGCATGCGCCACATTATATAAGAGATATTGATTTAAAATCCATGCCATGTATAGTGGACTGTACCATTTAATAAATGTGCTTAGTTACTTTTCATTAACTCAATACTAGATTTTGGCCTCATTTAGCAAGAAGGTTTTTAGGAACAATGGGGAGTGGGGATTGGAGAGGACTTGGAGGTCCCTCACCCAATTCCCTCAATTGCATGACCATCCCCAAACCCGTAACATACCAAATCCCCTTTCTTTGAAAAAAAGGTTTGGTACAGAAGGTTTTGTACGGCCAAACTCATATTCGTCTATCAGCAGATAACAAAAGTTCATTTTTTGCACAAAGATTGTGCAAATAACAGTGCTAAACTTCAGTGTCCAATTTTTACATCAAAGATGTTGCAAATATCAAGAAAATAATTGTGGAAATGTAAGTAGTTGCAATGAAAATGTACAAGATTATGCAAAATGATAAATAAAATAACATCATACGGTCAGTTACAAGTACCATTATTCAGAAAAGGAAGAAAAATGTTGCTGTATAAATACGGACACATGCCACAGTCTAGATGAATCTACAAGACGTCGATTAGCGAATGGTTTGTGGTTCATCCCAAAGAAAAATTACAACATGTTAAGAAAGGGTTGAAGGAAATATGCCCTAGAAGCAATACTAAAGTTATTATTTACTTCCTTATTTCATGATAAATGTTTATTATTCATGCTAGAATTGTATTAACCGGAAACATAATACATGTGTGAATACATAGACAAACATAGTGTCACTAGTATGCCTCTACTTGACTAGCTCGTTGAATCAATGATGGTTATGTTTCCTAACCATAGACATGAGTTGTCATTTGATTAACGGGATCACATCATTAGAGAATGATGTGCATGACTTGACCCATCTGTTAGCTTAGCACAATGATCGTTTAGTTTGTTGCTATTGCTTTCTTCATGACTTATACATGTTCCTATGACTATGAGATTATGCAACTCCCGTTTATCGGAGGAACACTTTGTGTGCTACCAAACATCACAACGTAACTGGGTGATTATAAAGGTGCTCTACAGGTGTCTCCTAAGGTACTTGTTGAGTTGGCATATTTCGAGATTAGGATTTTTCACTCCGATTGTCAGAGAGGTATCTTTGGGCCCACTCGGCAATGCACATCACTATAAGCCTTGCAAGCATTGTAACTAAAGAGTTACTTGCGGAATGATGTATTACGGAACGAGTAAAGAGACTTGCCGGTAACGAGATTGAACTAGGTATTGAGATACCAACGATCGAATCTCTGGCAAGTAACATACCGATGACAAAGGGAACAACGTATGTTGTTATGTGGTTTGACCGATAAAGATCTTCGTAGAATATGTGGGAGCCAATATGAGCATCCAGGTTCCGCTATTGGTTGTTGATCGGAGACATGTCTCGGTCATGTCTACATAGTTCTCGAACCCGTAGGGTCCTCACGCTTAAAGTTCGATGACGGTTATATTATGAGTTTATGTGTTTTGATGTACCGAAGGTAGTTCAGAGTCCCAGATGAGATCAGGGACATGACGAAGAGTCTCGAAATGGTCGATACGTAAAGATCGATATATTGGACGACTATATTCCGACATCGGAAAGGTTCCGAGTGGTTCGGGTATTTTTCGGAGTACCGGGAAGTTACGGGAATACGGGGAAAGGAGTATATGGGCCTTATTGGGCTTTAGGGGAGAGAGAGAGAGGCAGGCCGCGTGCCCCCCAATGACTAGTCTGAATTGGACTAGGGGGAGGGGCGGTGCCCCCTCCTTCCTTCTGTTCCCTCTTCCCCTTCCTTGTCTCCTACTCCTACTACTTGGAAGGGGAGGAATCCTACTCCCGGTGGGAGTAGGACTCCTCCAGGGCGCGCCATAGGGACCGTCCCTCTCCCCCTCCTCCACTCCTTTATATACGTGGCCAGGGGGCACCCCATAGACACAACAATTGATCTCTTGGATCTTTTAGCCGTGTGCGGTGCCCCTCTTCACCATAGTCCACCTCGATAATATCGTAGCGGTGCTTAGGCGAAGCCCTACGACGGTAGAACATCAACATCGTCACCATGCCGTCATGCTGACGGAACTCTCCCTCAAAGCTCGGCTGGATCGGAGTTCGAGGGACGTCATCGAGTTGAACGTGTGCAGAACTCGGAGGTGCCGTGCGTTCGGTATTTGATTGGTCGGATCGTGAAGACGTACGACTACATCAACCACGTTGTGCTAACGCTTCCGTTTTCGGTCTACGAGGGTACGTGGACATACTCTCCCCTCTCGTTGCTATGCATCACCTGTTGGAAATATGCCCTAGAGGCAATAATAAAAGCATTATTATTATATTTCTTTGTTGATGATAATTGTCTTTATTCATGCTATAACTGTATTATCCGGAAATCGTAATACACGTGTGAATACATAGACCATAATATGTCCCTAGTAAGCCTCTAGTTGACTAGCTCGTTGATCAACAGATAGTCATGATTTCCTGGCTATGGACATTGGATGTCATTGATAACGGGATCACATCATTAGGAGAATGATGTGATGGACAAGACCCAATCCTAAGCATAGCACAAAGATCGTGTAGTTCGTTTGCTAGAGCTTTTCCAATGTCAAGTATCTTTTCCTTTGACCATGAGATCGTGTAACTCCCGGATACCGTAGGAGTGCTTTGGGTGTATCAAACGTCACAACGTAACTGGGTGACTATAAAGGTGCATTACAGGTATCTCCGAAAGTGTCTGTTGGGTTGACACGGATCGAGACTGGGATTTGTCACTCCGGATAACGGAGAGGTATCACTGGGCCCACTCGGTAATGCATCATCATTATGAGCTCAAGGTGACCAAGTGGTTGATCACGGGATCATGCATTACGGTACGAGTAAAGTGACTTGCCGGTAACGAGATTGAACAAGGTATTGGGATACCAACGATCGAGTCTCAGGCAAGTAACATACCGATTGACAAAGGGAATTGTATACGGGGTTGATTAATCCTCGACATCGTGGTTCATCCGATGAGATCATCGTGGAGCATGTGGGAGCCATCATGGGTATCCAGATCCCGCTGTTGGTTATTGACCGGAGAGTCGTCTCGGTCATGTCTGCTTGTCTCCCGAACCCGTAGGGTCTACACACTTAAGGTTCGGTGACGCTAGGGTTATGAAGATATGTATATGCAGTAATCCGAATGTTGTTCGGAGTCCCGGATGAGATCCTGGACGTCATGAGGAGTTCCGAAATGGTCCGGAGGTAAAGAATTATATATAGGAAGTGCTGTTTCGGCCATCGGGACAAGTTTCGGGGTTATCGGTATTGTACCGGGACCACCGGAGGGGTCCCGGGGGCCCACCGGGTGGGGCCACCTGTCCCGGGGGGGGCCACATGGGCTGTAGGGGGTGCGCCTTGGCCTATATGGGCCAAGGGCACCAGCCCTACTAGGCCCATGCGCCTAGGGTTTCTACCACGGAGGAGTCCAAGTGGTGGAAGGCACCCCGAGGTGCCTTGGGGGGGAGGGAAACCCTCCCCTGGCCGCCGCACCTAGGAGATCAGATCTCCTAGGCTGCGCACCACCCCCCCTTGGCCCTCCTATATATAGTGGGGGAGAGGAGGGATTTCATACCTCAGCCTTTGGTGCTTCCTCTCTCCCCGTTACGTCTCTCTCTCGTAGTATAGGCGAAGCCCTGCTACTGTGACGCCCTGCATCCACCACCACGCCGTCGTGCTGCTGGATCTTCATCAACCTCTCTTCCCCCCTTGCTGGATCAAGAAAGGAGGAGACGTCATCCGTTCCGTACGTGTGTTGAACGCGGAGGCACCATCCGTTCGGTGCTAAGATCATCGGTGATTTGAATCACGTCGTGTTCGACTACATCATCCCCGTTCTTTGAACGCTTCCGCTCGCGATCTACAAGGTACGTAGATGCATCTAATCACTCGTTGCTAGATGAACTCCTAGATGGATCTTGGTGAAACCGTAGGAAATTTTTTGTTTTCTGCAACGTTCTGCAACAGTGGCATCATGAGCTAGGTCTATGCGTAGTTCTCTTGCACGAGTAGAACACAAAGTAGTTGTGGGCGTTGATTTTTTTCAATATGCTTGCCGTTACTAGTCTTATCTTGATTCGGCGGCATCGTGGGATGAAGCGGCCCGGACCGACCTTACACGTACTCTTACGTGAGACAGGTTCCACCGACTGACATGCACTAGTTGCATAAGGTGGCTAGCGGGTGTCTGTCTCTCCTACTTTAGTCGGATCGGATTCGATGAAAAGGGTCCTTATGAAGGGTAAATAGCAATTGGCATATCACGTTGTGGTCATTGCGTAGGTAAGAAACATTCTTGCTAGAAACCCATAGCAGCCACGTAAAACATGCAAACAACAATTAGAGGACGTCTAACTTGTTTTTGCAGGGTATGCTATGTGATGTGATATGGCCAAAAGGATGTGATGAATGATATATGTGATGTATGAGATTGATCATGTTCTTGTACAAGGAATCACGACTTACATGTCGATGAGTATGACGATCTACAAGGATGATCATGGAGCCCCAAGATGGAGATCAAAGGAGCTATGTGATATTGGCCATATCATGTCACTATTATTATTTGATTACATGTGATGTTTATCATGTTTTGCATCTTGTTTACTTAAAACGACGGTAGTAAATAAGATGATCCCTTACAACAATTTCAAGAAGTGTTCTCCCCTAACTGTGCACCGTTGCTACAGTTCGTCGCTTCGAAGCACCACGTGTTAATCGGGTGTGATAGATCCTTTCGTTCAGATACAACGAGTGTAAGAAGTTTTACACATGCAAAAACACTTAGGGTTAACTTGACGAGCCTAAGCATGTGAAGACATGGCCTCGGAACACAGAGACCGAAAGGTCGAACACGAGTCGTATGGAAGATACGATCAACATGGAGATGTTCACCGACGATGACTAGTCCGTCTCACGTGTTAAACGGACACGGATTAGTTGACTTGGATTGTGTAACACTTAGATGACTAGAGGGATGTCTAATCTGAGTGGGAGTTCATTAATAATTTTATTAGATGAACTTAATTATCATGAACTTAGTCTAAAATCTTTACAATATGTCCTGTAGATCAAATGGCCAACGTTGTATTCAATTTCAACGCGTTCCTAGAGAAAACCAAGCTGAAAGATGATGGCAGCAACTATACGGACTGGGTCCGGAACCTGAGGATCATCCTCATAGCTGCCAAGAAAGATTATGTCCTACAAGCACCGCTAGGTGATCCACCCGTCCCACAGAACCAAGACGCTATGAACGCTTGGCAGACACGTACTGATGACTACTCCCTCGTTCAGTGCGGCATGCTTTACAGCTTAGAACCGGGGCTCCAAAAGCGTTTTGAGAGACATGGAGCATATGAGATGTTCGAAGAGCTAAAAATGGTTTTTCAAGCTCATGCCCGGATCGAGAGATATGAAGTCTCCGATAAGTTCTTTAGCTGTAAGATGGAGGAAAATAGTTCTGTCAGTGAGCACATACTCACTATGTCTGGGTTACATAACCGCTTGACTCAGCTGGGAGTTAATCTCCCGGATGACGCGGTCATTGACAGAATCCTCCAGTCGCTTCCACCAAGCTACAAGAGCTTTGTGATGAACTTCAATGTGCAGGGGATGGTAAAGACCATTCCTGAAGTATTTGCTATGCTGAAATCAGCAGAGGTAGAAGTCAAGAAGGAACATCAAGTGTTGATGATGAATAAAACCACTAAGTTCAAGAAGGGCAAGGGTAAAAAGAACTTCAAGAAGGACGGCAAGGAAGTTGCTGCGCCCGGCAAGCAAGCTGTTGGGAAGAAGTCAAAGAATGGACCCAAGCCTGAGACAGAGTGCTTTTATTGCAAAGGGAAGGGTCACTGGAAGCGGAACTGCCCCAAATACTTAGCGGATAAGAAGGCCGGCAACACCAAAGGTATATTTGATATACATGTGATTGATGTGTACCTTACCAGTACTCGTAGTAACTCCTGGGTATTTGATACCGGTGCCGTTGCTCATATTTGTAACTCACCGCAGGAGCTGCGGAATAAACAAAAACTGGAAAAGGATGAGGTGACGATGCGCGTCGGGAATGGTTCCAAGGTTGATGTGATCGCCGTCGGCACGCTACCTCTACATTTACCTACGGGATTAGTGATAAACCTCAATAATTGTTATTTAGTGCCTATATTGAGCATGAACATTGTATCAGGATCTCGTTTAATACGAGATGGCTACTCATTTAAATCCGAGAATAATGGTTGTTCTATTTATATGAGAGATATGTTTTATGGTCATGCTCCGATAGTCAATGGTTTATTCTTAATGAATCTCGAGCGTATTACTACACATGTTCATAGTGTGAGTACCAAAAGATGTAAGGTTGATAATGATAGTCCCACATACTTGTGGCACTGTCGCCTTGGTCACATAGGTGTCAAACGCATGAAGAAGCTCCATGCAGATGGACTTTTAGAGTCTCTTGATTATGAATCATTTGACACATGCGAACCATGCCTCATGGGAAAAATGACCAAGACTCCGTTCTCAGGAACAATGGAGCGAGCAACCAACTTATTGGAAATCATACATACTGATGTGTGCGGTCCAATGAGTGTTGAGGCTCGC